>NC_135483.1:100600234-101800234 GCF_052094955.1 Ictidomys tridecemlineatus
TGTTCATCCTGACATGCTCCAGCTCTCTATTAAACACAGATTACTCTAGATTGAATAAATGAATAGCAAAGATGCTGGCCAAGAACTCTGAATACATCGGGGGAAATAATGAATTACATCATCTTCTCATGAAAATGCAGAAAGGGGCAGCACAGGTCAAGAGCTTGTTAGAGTTTCAGGTTGTCCATTTCTGCTTGAATCTTCAAAACCCATGTGCATTATGGATTTTATGTTGCAAGGGAGGAGAAGATGAAGGTCAAGTTTTTTGATTTGGGGTTATTTAGCTATTTTATTGTACTTCACATAATTTCGGAAGTGAATGAAACGTATTTTGTTTCTTGTATGATTTTTTAGAAGATAAACAGTCTTCTTATTCACTGAATTATAGTTTGCTTGCACTTTCATCTCAATATTATTAGCATTTTGCATAGAAAGGTAACTAAATAGTACACTTTCATCAGTTATCAGAGACCATTGTAATAAAAATGGAATTAGAGCAATGAATAGCTTAGGAGAAAATTACAGAATGTCCTTCACGTTCCTATACAGTTCGATAAGCATGGCTTTCCTTTGTTTTAATCCCTTCTTGATTTTTTACAAAATTCCTGGGAAGAACCCATTTTTCTGATCTTTTTAAGTCCATCACAGATCATAGTACACCTATGTTTTCATTTTAAATGTTGAAGATGAAAAATGTGGATTGTTTAAATAGACATGTCACTAAACCTAGATTATAGGAAGTATTTGGGTACCCTAGCAAGGACTTCATATTTGATAGGGAAGAGCAGATGTCATGCTTTCCTGTTGGCCTGAACACTAATTAAAAAATCATCATGCATAATAATTATGATTAGTGTTATTTTGAAACATAGATGTAAACATTGAACACCTTTTATCAATTCAAGAATTCTATTCCTTATGAAAAATTTGTCATATATGTTTTCTTCTCACATAGTAAATGCAAGTTGGAGACTGGGGCTATAGCTCATGGTAGAATACTTACCTGTCTAACATACATGAGGCCCTGGATTCCATTGCCAATATCTCAAAAAAAAATCATTAAAGTAAGTATATGAAGGACATGTTAAAGGAAATTGTCCTAAGTCACTGTTTCTTAAGGCTGACCTAAATTAATTAGTATTTCTGGGGTTTTAAAAAAACTACAATATATGAGACCTTTCCCTTGTTTACTGAAAAGAAAGAAATTTGAAGAGACTAAAGCAGGTTTTAACTAATGACAACCTTAAATAGAGACTGGAGGGACTAATACAATTCCGATTCCAAGGAGAAGTAGATAATCATTAACATTCTTAAGTATTGAAATCAAACTTTTCACTTATATATAGAAGTTTAGAAACCTAAGGTAGTATTTAAAATGGAGAAATTAAAGAAGATAACTTATTTATAAAGCTCATTGGGCAACTATAAATTACTTTTCTGAAAATAAAACTTGGGTTTACCAGTAAATTAGAGAAAGAGGTTGAGATTTGGTGTTACCAAATTTAGAGAAAAATGTTGATATTTTGGCAAATAAAGAGAAAGAATCAGGTCAATTTAAGTTTAGTTAATAGCTGATCAGAAGTATCAGGTTTCTTAATTTGTCACTCTGATTCTCTTTATAAGTTAGCAAAAAGTATAGAAAATGGCATAGCATATTCTCTGAAAATGTTTAGCATTTAGAACTTAATTTTTAGAACTTAATTGGAGTCTTCATCTCACAGATGCCTACACACACACCAGAAGATTCTAAACACATTGGAAGAAACTCGAACATTTTGCACAATTTGCTTTGCATTTTTCAATGCATAGCAGGGTGATAGTAGAAGTCTCTTTTGAATTTCCATCTTCTTCTGACATTTCTCCTATCTATAAAAGACATCATTTATTGAACATCAGGCATTTTTAATAGACATTTAAAATTATCCCTAATTTTCTTTATTATATAATCTTATAATATCAGTATTTTACCTCTTAATGCACAAGTTGTCCATTAAATTTGATATCCAAAAGTTGGAATTCTGAGTCACAGTATATGCCAGAATTATAAAATCTCATCCCTTTTCTTTATTTTTGAATTTCTCATTCTGGCCCTATTTATACCTATCCACACTCACTGAAATGGTGATATGTTTTGTTAATGTACTTGCCTGGCACTGTGTGATATTTTGAAGCATAAAAATGCTTCCAAGAACTGCGCGGACTGTAAAGACTGTCCCGTTTTAGAGAGAGAAGATAAAATTAAGACAGACAAAACACATTTCTTAGATCTCAGCAAACAAACAGAATATCCAATATTGGAACTCAAAATCCTGGTTATTTTAATACACTCACAAGCCACAATAAAAGATGAATTTAGAAGCAAGCTGTTAGAAAATATATGAATCTGTCTATACCTATGTCCATGTCTATGTGTGTATAAATACTATGCAGCCCATAATACAAGTGGATCAGTCTCCCACCCTTTATGCATATATGCACATTGATACAGATACACAAAAACACATAACAAAAGACACATAGAATTAGAATAATTTCTTGACTGCCTATAATATTTATTACAGATTAATGCCTTTAATTACATAGTCTTTGTTGTAGTTTAGATTTGAGATGTCCCCCAAAAGCTCATGTGTGAGACAATATAAGAGGTTCAAATGGGAAATGATTAGAAGATGAGAGTTGTAACCTAATGAGTAGATTAATCCACCAACAGGGATTAACTAGATGGTAACTGAAGATAGTAGGACCTGACTGGATGCTATGATGTTCTGCCTGAGCAATGGAGTCAGCCTTCTATGAACTGAGACTTCTGAAACTACGAGCCCTAAGTAAACTTTTTCTCTTCTAAAATTGTTCTTGTTAGGTCTTTTGGTCACAGTGGTGAAAAAGCTGACTAAACCAGTCTTTCAGTAAGCTTTGTAGGAAATCCCCAACAAGAATCAATTTTTGAGGGGTAGAGTTGCAATATCTTCCCGCTTTCAAAGTATTTCCTTCATATCCTTCCACAGTGTATGATATTTTCAGCATTGATACTTTGTTTCCAAGCATTGGAATCTCTAAGGATCCTATCTTCAAAGTCTCAGGCCACTGAGTTAAAAAATGAATGAATAGATCCGATATTTCTGAAGCACCTATAATCACTTCCCCGTAGCTGCTGGTGGGTATAACAAGTCACAGAGCAGATCTGTTACAACAGGTAGCAGACCAAAGTAGAAGGAGCAGGCAGAGAGTGTGGTATGAAGCCCAGTCTGGAAGGGCAGGACAGAAGAATCCAAGGCCCCAAACAAGGACAGTGTCTCCCAAAAGAAAGGCAGAAGAAACTAGTCATGGTTGGCACAAGCCTGAAATTCCAGTGACTTCTGGAGTCTGATGCAGGAGGATCATCATTTTGAGGCTAGCCTGGAAAACTTGGGAAACTCTGTCTTAAAATAAAAACAGTTGTAAATACAGCTTGGTGGTCCAGTGTCCCTGAATTCTATACCCAGTACCAAAATAAAGAAAGAAAGAAAGAAAGAAAGAAAGAAAGAAAGAAAGAAAGAAAGAAAGAAAGAAAGAAAGAAAGAAAGAAAAGAAAAGAAAAAAAGCAGAAGAATTCCACTGGCCACTTGAAAATTTCCCCCGTTTGCTCTCAGAATGTAAGGAATTGAGTATGTTTGTAATCTATGCCGTCTAGTGTCAGTAGTTGCTGGGATTTCAAAGGCAGTAAAACAGGACGGACTCCCCAGGAGGTCACAGTGCTGTGGAAAGGATAGATAGGCTTTAGTAGAGTTAAGCCCAGGCTCCGTGGTCAATAAGACGCTTGCAAACAAATTAAGATGGAATAACTTCTATCTAAAAAGCGTTGAAATGCCACATAGATCTCTACAACATGTAAGTGCTACATGGGGGCTTCTGTAGCTTGTTCAGAAGACTACTCTAAATATCTTCTTTAAATACCACTTCCTTTCCCCAGGGTAGCAGATAAATTCTCTCTGTTCTGGGCCATCTCTGCCTCTTGTTGTCAGCCTTCTCCTCCTTGCTCATCCTCTGTTCCACTGCTGTCAGGCACTGGGTTTCTTCCTGCCACAAGCAGGAAGACATAAGTCATTACTTCTATTAATAGACATTTAAAATTATTCCTAATTTTCTGTATTATATAATGTTATAATATCAGTATTCTACCTCTTAATGCACAGGTATGAGGTCATCTCTGCAGACTGTTTTCTGCCTTTCTCATGTGATTCTTCATCCTAGTGCAAGTTTTCTCAACCTTGGCATGACTGACAGTTTAAGCTGCATGATCCTTGGGTGTAGGGGCTGCTGCCTTGTGCATTGTAGGATGCTGTTAGTACTCTACCCACTAGATGCCAGTAGCACCTTCCTCCTGTGACAATCAGAGACACCTCCAGATATTGCCAAATGTCCTCTGGGGGACAAATATTTGAGAAGCACTCTTCTGGGTGAATTCTTTACCTCATCACCCTGGTGATTGTGATACAGAGTACTAAAAGATGTTTGGAAGGGTCGTGAGAAAGCATCTAACTCAAAATAGACAGGGCTGGCTAAAGGATGTCGGAAATGTCAGCACACGTGAAGTGGAAGAGTTTTTTTTGAAATACAGTATGTATTGAGCCTGCTGATACATTACAATGGAACATCAGGGGAAGTATTAAGTAGTTCAGAGGACGAGAAAAGAAGTGGAAAATATTGCCAGAAGAGGTGACTGGGAGGGAGAGGTAAAGAGTCTTGCGTGCCATCATGAGGAATTCAACTTTTCCTAGAGTTAAGAGGGGTAAACCGAATCATTTTAAGGACACAGTTTCATTTTAGAAAACATATTCAGATAGCTTTGTGAAATTTGAAATAAAGGCAACAAAGATGGAGAAAATTAGAAGACTATTGTTTTGGATTAGATATGAGGCGTCCCTTAAAAGCTCATGTGTGGGACAATGCAAAAATTTTTAGAGGTGAAATGATTAGAGTTGAGTGAAATGATGAGAGTTGTAGCCTGGTCAGTGGATTAATCCAGTAATATGGATTAATTGAGCAGTAACTATGGGCAGGTAGAGTGTGGCTGGAGGAAGTAGATTACTTGGGTGAGACTTTGGAGTTTTTATTTTGTATCTGGTGACTGGAGCTCTCTGTTTCCTGATCTGCTCCCCTCTGCCACCCACTTTTGCCATAATGCTCTTCTTCACCCTGAGCTGAGAGCTAGGAAATTGGCTGAACATGGAGTGAACTTCTGAAACGGTGAACCAAAGTAAACTTGTCCTCCTCTACATTCTTGTAAGATCATTTGGTCACAGAGATTAAAACACTAAAAGAACTGTTATACATCTTTTTTTAAAAAAAATATTTTTTTAGTTGTAGATGGACACATCCATTTATTTATTTATTTTTATGAGGTGCTGAGGATTGAACCCAGTGCCTTACATGTGCTAGGTAAGCACTCTACCACTAAGCCACACCCCAGCCCCATGTTATACATCTTAAGTAAGATTTATGTAATGCTTAATCATTGAGTGACAATCTTTGTTTCTGTTTCATTCTATATAGAATTGGGTGACTACAGTTACTAATAATGCACATTTCAAAATTGCAAAGGGAATGCATTTTAAGTGTTACCACCACAAAAGTGATACGTATGTGAAGTGATGAATGAATGTTAATTATTTTGATTTAATTTTTGTATAGTGTATGCATACATCAAAACATTACAGCATAGCCAAATATAAATCTGTATATCAGTGAACATTATTCAAACCTTTAAAGATTGAGTTTTAACAATTTTGAAAAGAAACATCATTGTGAAACTTTGAAAAGGAGAGAAAACATATATTCATAAGCTTTATAAATAGTTTTCACTTTATTTTATTAGAATTAAATTTTTATTTATAACTTTCTCACTTTCTAAACTCTGAAGTTCATCCAACCTCAGAATATTCCCCCTGCTCCTGTTTCACACTCTTTGGAAGTCTCATACAGTCTCAGAGCCATGAACTTATTCTATATTTGATGACTACAATCTACATCTTTAACATGCATTTCCACACTTAATTCTAAACTCAACTACCCACTTCAATGTCTAATAAGTACTTTTCACACACACACATACACACAGTGGATGATCTTTTAGAGTTTCAGACATTATTCCTTATTTCTTCCCCTAAAATTGGTTGTAATGAGCTTCTGTTTTCATAATCAATCTTTACTCAGCTAACACTATCTATTGTGCTTTGCAGTCAAACTTTAGTTATGAGACTTGCCCTATAGCTTACTATTAAGAGAATCAATGTTTTATTTGACACTGTGTGTCTCAAAGCTCCTTATTATTAATTTGTGGCAGCACTATTACTTCCCAAATGTGTTGGCCTTAACCTAATCTCCAAATCCTTATAGGCATATGTCCAAGGGCATGTTATTAACCGAGAGTATTTACTCATAGTCTTAACAAATGGGATAAAACAGGAAATCTGGAGGAAATAAAAGCAATCCAATATTAATGGTTCATATTCCATTACAAATTAGTCTGCACCAAATAAGCAAATGTAAAAGTGATATCATCTGCTCACTACCCCTTTCAACCTTGCTTTTGTGTAATGGTGTATCATATTATAGTACATTTTCATTTCCAACTCTAATGCATTTTTTCTAATATTATTTGGTCGAAATTGTGTGTATGAAAACTTTAGATCCCAGGTTTATTGATATTTTTGGGGGCGTGTTTGAAGTAAAAACCATACCATTATAATATCTGTAATTTGTACATGATTATTTAGTTGTATATAATACATTTGCAATATCAGCTAGCCAAAAGAGAGAGAGAGAGAGAGAGAGAGAGAGAGAGAGAGAGAGAGAGAGAGAGAGAGAGAGAGAAAAGAAAAAGAAAATAAAAGAAAGAAAGAAATGAGTTTGCAATAAGATATAGAATCATCTCTGGTCAAAGGCTGTGCTGTTGTCAAACCTCAGAAAAAAATTTGGAGCAAAAATCAGATAACAACCAGTTTCTTTTGACTTGACTCAGGTTTCCATAATTCTAAAGCTCTGCTTCATTATCTCTTACATCACCTTCTATTTTCTTCTGGATGTGTGAGGTAAAGCTTATCCCATAACAATTCTTGAGCTTATGTTTTGCTATTCCTACCATCAGGCAGAATAACTTTCAGTCACAATGTCTAATTCCTATGAAAAGCACTTGTTATGGACTGATTATTTGTGTCCCCATCAGAACCCTGATCCCTTTTGTGATGAGACGGGGAGATGAGACCTTTGAGAGGTCATGAGGTCATGAGAGTGGAACCCTCATGATGGAATTAGTGCTCTTGTAAGTAGAGACTTGAGAGACTTTGCTTTTCTTTCTGCTTTCTTTCTTTTTTTCTTTTTTCATGTGAGGGCACATCAGGAAGATGGCCTGTCTGTAAATCAGGAAGAAAGCTCTCATCAGATCCTAACCATGATGGTGCCCTGATCTTGGGCTTCCAGCCTCTAGTACTCTCAGAAATAAGTTTTTGTTAAGCCACCCATCTATGATATAACAACTTGAACTGAGTATAAAGATCTTATTAAATAGTATCAAAAAAATTGAGATGTACCTCCACTGAAGAGTTTTTTACTCTCCTTAGAGTGAGGCAGTTATCAGTTCATGAAATTAACAGAAATTCTCAAATGGTCTTATAGGACTCATTTAATAATTTAAAATAGACTATATTATTTTCCCTTTTGGCTCATTGAATAGACATTAAGCAACCAAACAAAATGTTACCACCTTGATGTGCCTTAGATTTAGAGAATAAAACGGAAAAGGGAAAATGGAGGAAATCCCCTTGCTTCACTCCACTTTGCCAGATGAAACTATACTAGATAAACTATTTTGTAACATTGAGATGACCCTCCTTGATTTGATTTTGCTCAGATTACCCAGATATTATCAAGACATGCATCCCTTCTGTAGAAGAGATCTCATTTTCCATTCTCATTGCCAAGGGTGCTCATTCCCTCAACCCTAAAGTGACCTGTCCCCTGCTTGCCTGAGTGTTCGTTCACCTCAAAGTCCTTTCCAATCCTGTATGCATTAAACTTGAACCTTTCAATGCACACTGTTCAGGGTGAAAAAGTATGAGAGTAAAATGTGTTAATTTCTATTTTCCAGAAATAGCACACTAATTGGTGAGGCAGATTTTCAAAATAAACAATTTATGTATGTCAAAGATAGAAATATCTGGAGGGGTTAGGAAGGATACAGAGGGATGATTAGCCTAACAAGAAGGAAGCCCTGGGTTCCATATCAGAACTGAAAAAAAAAATCATATGTGCAATGATTCTTTCTTATGTTCCTATGATTACTGTGGTTGCTGATCTGAAAGGTCTCTTCCAACAGTTTCCTTTTGTGTACTTTTTTCTTTCTAATGAGAAATATTTTCTCCATTTGGCAGAGTATCCTGCAAGATCCCTATCACAGCATTATTTTTTGATAATGATTTACAAATTGATTTTTCACTTTTCTAAGTTTTAACACTTTCTGGAAACTGGAGACTTATGGTCATTCCTTTTCAGCAATCACAAGGAAAAATATCTTTGATGCCAGGGAAGAAAATGAATAATATCAACCAAAGTGCTCTTCCCCTAATGCACTAGGAAATGATGGGAAGGTCAGATCGAATCCTCAAAGACATTTAAGAAGGGGAAGCATGTCATTGAATAATCAGCTTCATAATTTCTTCAAATGAACACAACTGCTTCCTTTCGCTTTTCTGTGTAGGCTCTGGACTTGGACTAGAGATGCAGCCTTTGATCTGCTCACACCTGCATAATGACAAAGAAGGAGATTGTTAGTCAAATATCGTCTTTTGTTTCAGAAGGACTTCACGTGTTATAAACTTCATTATCATCTGTGTACTATTCAACTTGGGCTGCCACAAGAAAATACCATGAACCAAATGGCTTCAACAACAAGAAATTTGTTTTCTCATAGTTCCCGAGCCTCAAGTCTGAGATGAAGGTGCCAGAATTGTCAGGTTCTGGTGAGGGATCTTTTCCTGGTTTGTAGATGGTCACCTTCTCATAGTACCCTTGCATGGCTTTTCTTCTGTGTGCATACAGGGACAGGGATAGGGGTAGGGAGATACAGAAAGCAGGGAAAGGGATGTGTGTGTGCAGAAGTACAGAAGAGGAGAGGAAGAGGAAGAGAAAGATTGGAGAGAGATTGTTATTTGGTGTTTCTTCTTGGAGGGGCACAAACTATTGTATCAGGATCCCATTCTTATGACCTCAATTAACCTTAATTATACGCCTACATGCTCTGTCTCCAATAAAGCTGCACTAGAATTTAGGGATTTTCACAGAGATAGAATAGTCAGTCATTAGTTCACAAGATGTAGTATGGAGATTTGAACAATATGAAATTTCCATCAGTGAGCATAGGATGCTTTCCATTTGTTTGGGTTTCTTCTAATTTCTTTCAGCATTTTGTACTTACCAGTATTGAAATCTTTCAACTCCTTATTCAGGCTCATTTCTAGGTATTTTGTTTAGCTTGATATTATTGTAAATACTATTATTTTCCTATTTTAGATATTTTTTATTTTTAGTAACATATAATGTAACTATTTCTTATGTGTTGATTTTATATTCTGTAAGCTTATTGATTCCAGTTATGAGTTCTGACAGTTTATTAATTTTTTTTCTTGTGTGTGTAGTCTTTGGATTGCCTGTGCAAGAGATCATGTCATCTACAAGTAGGAAAAATTTTACTGCTTCTATTCCTATTTGGAATCCCATCCAAGTATTAACCAGGCCTGACCCTGCTTAGCTTCCAAGATCAGACATGATCGGGTGAGTTCAGGGTGATACGGCCAGACTTTGTTTTCCTTGCCTAAATCCCCAGGCTAGGACTTCCATTACCATATTGAATAGAAGTGATAAGAATAAGAAAAAGACTTCAGTTTTTGATCATCAGATATGACTTGACTTCCAGGGTCTTAAATTTGACCTTTACCTGTTTTTATAACTTTTTCTATTCTTGGTTTGTTGAAAGTCTTATCAAGAAAGGGTATTGCATTTTTCATGTATGTTTTATCCATCAATTGAAAGGGTCATATAATTTTTACTTTTCATTCTATTATTGTGGTATATCACATTCATTGGCTTTCACATGTTGAACCATAATTGCATTCCAGTGATAAATATCACTTCCATGCTATGTGATCTTATTTATATGCTATTTGTTTTGCTTCACTAGTATTTTGTTGGGTAATTTGTATACCTCTTCATCATGGATATTGTTTCAAAATATATTGATATCTATGTATTAATGTCTATCTATTAGTTATATCTCCATATATATAAGTATGTATATCTCTATATAAAATACCAAACTTTAAGAAAGAACAGTTTAAGTATACATCTCACTCTTTTTTGATCTGTAAGGTTTTTATTGAAATATCCACCTAGATTGTTATGAGGGTTTCATTGTATGTGACAAATCATTTTTCTCTTGATCCTTTCAAAACTCTCTTTGACTTTTCATAACTCAATTACAATATGTCTCAGAGTGAATTTATCCAACTTCAATTCACTTGGTGTCTTTGGGATCTAGATGTCCATTTATATCATCCAATTGGTAAATTTTACTCAATATTTTTTTGAAAATATTTCTGATTCTTTTTGTCTTTACCTTCTGAAAATTCAGAGTGTGTATATTGGTCAGATTGATTTCCCAACTCCCTTAAGCTTTGTTAACCTTATCTCAATATTTTTATCTTTATGCTCCTATGAATTATTTCTGCTGATATGTCTTTGAATTTGCTTATTATTTCCTCTGTTTTAGTCTATGGTTGGATCCTTCTTGTGAATTTTTCAGTGCATGTTGTTTAGCTTGATGATTTCTGTTTTGTAATTTAAAAACACTGAACTTCTCACTTTGCTCTCTTGCCTTTGGTAAGAGTCTTATGAAAGTTATTTTTAATTCTGACAAGTGAATCATTTAACTGCTTCATTAAAGGTGGTTTTCTGGAGACTTAAATTGTTCCTTTCTTTGAAACCTTTGCCTGATTCTGTTTTTATTTTCTCTGATGGCATCTCCATATTAAACAAAGAAAGTACTTCTTCCGTTTGTCATGGATTGGGCTCATCTAAGAGAACATCCTTACCTATTGTTCAGTCTGAGATTTGGGGAGCTTCTGCCCACTGTTTTCTTCTACCCGGAGAAGCAGGAAGGAACAATTTTGTTTTGTATTTATTCTGTACTTTGCTAGGTATGGTGCCTACCAGCCCAAATATTCATCTCCATTATCTCCATAGCAACCAGACTACGTTGGACATGTCAAAGTCTAGTGAGGCATTTATTAGCTATTTGACATCCATGAAGAAATTTGGGTGTTGGAGACTTGGATTAATTTGTCCCCCGCCCCCCCCCCCACCACCAAGGGGAGCTAAGAGTTTAGATTTTTCATCCTTGCTCTTTGCTAAGGGGGAAGAAAGATTAGTGGCATCCATAGCTCAAAATGCTCCTTCAGTTCTCCCCCAGGAGATTATGTCAGACCCATCAGAGCTCAAAGACAGGTCAAAACCAGTCCTAGGGAAGCCCCTCAGAAAACTGGAATCCTGGACATACAAACCAATCCCTCTTTCCCTCAAAGGAAAACAGAGGCTAGGGAGTCTCTCCCTAATCATACGATACTGAACAAGAGCAAGGTTTGTAATGTGGGGGTGTCTTGAATCTCCTTGCTGGGTTGAGTTGGCTTACTGTTCTCCTGAGGTGAACTTGACTGTGAACTACTGCTGAAGCAGTGTGTTTTGGGGAAGGAATGTCCAGAGCTTCCTATTCTGTCTTGTTGTTGATATTACTCTTTTTCTCTTCTTTTGTGTATCTTAAATTAATATTAATGATTACACCTCCCTAACTATCTTATAGTTACAACAATCCATTTAAAATTCATAGCAATTTAACTTTGAGTATAATGCAATCTATATCTTTGTTAAGAATCTCTACTTCTTTATAGCTCTCATTTATTTTATTTATGGCAAAATTTACATATTTCTTATATTTATCTATTAACAATTTTATAATTATTGTTAGTGTTTATGCTTTTAACTTCTAAATTCTATACCAGTCTTAAAAGTGATTTATGTTCCACTATGACAGTATTTCAAGTTTCTGTATATCTTTTAGCCATGACCAGAGAGGTGCACACTTTTCTGTTGCTATCTGGGATCCTTTCATTTTCATGCTGAAGGATTTTTCTCTAGAATTTTCTGTGAGGAGGGTCTATTGGTGATGAACTCCCTTCAATTTAGTTTATCTGGAAAATTATTTATTTCTCCTTTATTTGTGAAAGAATTATTTGCTAGATATAGTATACTTGCTTGGCAGTTTTTTTTTCTTTCATTACTTTGAATATGTCATGATTTTGTATTCTGCCATTTAACATATCTGCTGAGAAATTTGCTAACAATCTTGTGGGGGTTCTCTTGTACATTACCCAGTTATTTTTCTCTTGTTGCCTTGTTGCTTTCAAGACTCTCTGACTTTAATTTTTGAGAGTTTGACAGACAGACTGAATCCATTTTGTCTTTGAATTCACCCTAGTTGAACTCTCTTGAGTTCTTGGATTTTGATATCCATCCCCCACCTCAGATTTGAAAAATTTTTGCAATTATTTCTTCAAACAATCTCTCTTATCTCTTTACCCTTTCATCTTCTTCAGAGCTTCTTCAATAGTTTATTTAGTGATGTTCTATTATTCCTTTAGGATAATTCCTTCACTTTTCTTCATTCCTTCTTTTTTCTGTTCTTTTGAGTCAATAATTTCAAGTAACTTGGTTTTGAATTTACCAATTATTTTGCTAAATAAAGACTACTAGTGAAATTCTCTAGTGAAGTTTTCAATTTGGTTATCCCACTCTTTAGTTTAGAATTTCTATTTAGATCTTTTAAAAATAGTTTCTACCTCTTTGTTGATATTCTCATTTTGTTCCTCTGCTATTTATTTGTGTATCCTGTATTACACTGAGATTCTTGAAGATGATTACTTTGAATTTTTGGCAATAAATTCATGCATCTCTGATTATTTAAGGGACAATTTATGAGATATAGTCTATTTTTTGATTGAGTCATGCTTCATAGTTCTTTCTTATGTCATATTATTCTTTTCTTGGAGCTTGATGACTGGAAAAAATAGCTACCTCCCTAAACATATAAGAATTGTCATTATACAGGGTGGTTTTCACAATCATCCAAGCCAGGGATTCTGTGGGCCTCTCAAACCTTTTTTGGAAAACCATCTTTTCTGAGCTTGTATACATAATTTCCCAGTTAGAAAATTTTATTATAAGTTTTGCTGGGATTGCATGCCTGTAATCCCAGTGACTCAGGACACAGAGACAGAAACACTGTTAGTTTGAGGCCGGCATCAGCAACTCTAGCAAGACTCTGTGTCAAAATAAAAAAATAAAGAGGTCAAGGATGTAACTCATTGGTAATCCTTGTACTGAAAAGGAGGAGGAAGTGGAGGAGAAGAAGAAGAAGGAGAAGAAGAAAGGTTTATAAATTTCTTTTTACTTTTCAGAATGTAATCTCTTCTTCCTTCTGGTATCTTTCTGTAGTACTGCTGGGTATTTGATGAAACAATAAGTCACTGATCTTTCCTTAGTTATCAATGACTCACAGGCATTTGAGGTAAGATGAAGCTTCTTAAATCCTTACAGATAGGTGAGCCTGAAACTAGTCCCTTGTCACATCCTCTGAAAAGCCAGAAAACCTAGCATTTTGCTGTTCTCTTTTCTTCTTTAGAGACAAACTGCAAGTTGGGCATTTTCTCCTGATTGTACCAATCTCATGGCTTGAGAGAAGGTTGCTATGGGTAAAGTCAACATATTTTCTTACTCAGTTAAATGCAGTTATTGTTAGCTTCTGGGTACTGTGACTTTTTAATTCATTTCTGGAGTTTCTATAAAGGCTTTTCGGATCAAATTGAGTTTGTATTTTTGTGGAAGAATGAAGTCTGGGGATGCTTCTTCTGTGTTGCTGATATAATTTGTTAAAACTTTAGACTTTTACAACATCATTTTATTGTTATGAAAATAGCATAGCTTTCATGAAGTCATTTTATAATGCATAAGAACTGTGTAGAGAATAACTCGTAATTTCTTTCTACCTTAGTGTTTTTCCTTTCAGTAATTTTTTCTATGATTTTCATAAGGTTACTATCATCCTGTGTAAACAAGCCTTACTTAACATTATATCTAACACATTCTCCATAAATGATAAACTATTCATAGAATTTTCATGATATTCAACTATATGAATATTTCATAATTTGTTTGAGCATTTCCTAATGTCAAACCATTTTAATATTTCCTTTTCCACTAGCGTCAGTGAAAGAGCAGTGAACATCTTTGATTATGTCTCTTCAACTGAACTGCAAAATGATCTAATCTAGTGAGTAAAAACGTGGGGTTTGTTTAAAATCTCCATAGCCATTAAACAATTGTGTGGCCTTGGACATCTTTATGTCCTGTGTTTCGTCTCTTACCTATCAAATCACATAACAGAGGATTCAATTCATAGGGTTGTTGTAAGGAATAAGTGAATTTATACACATAAAGAATTGGAACACTGCCTTAAGTTGCGAGTGCTTGGTAAAGATTGGTTGCTAGTACTACTACTAAATATTTGATCTACTGTAGAGTTTGAACTGCTGTGCAATTTTAAGGCTGTGTTTTCATTGAGTTTAGTTCTCTTAATTGACATTTTACTACATCAAACTCAGAATAGGGTTGTTATTTCATAAACATTTGTCCTATAAAAAAACATTTTATTGTTTTTCTAGGTTTTTAGTATGCTGTGTATGAAAGGTCAAAAATCTAAAGCAGTTTTTAATTTTCATTATACTTGAGTCAGCAATAGTCAACTGACAAGTTTGAGTGGTGGCAGGACAATATTTTTTCATTCTTCTCAATCACAATAACTCAAATAAGAACATTTATTACTAAGCTCCTATTTGGAAAACTGGCAAGACCATGCACTTTGGAGTATGAGAAACCTGAATTACTTCCCATTATAACATAAGAAACACAGCTCAACTTTTTGCTGAGAGTAAATTTACTTTTTCTTTTCCTTTTTTAAAAATATAGAATCAAAGATAAACTCTAAAAATGATTGTCTTTGATATTTGAGAAATGTAGACAGGAAGAGTAAGGATAAAAGTAGAGTAAATATTCTTGTTTATGATTGAAACCTATTTAACTTAATTTTTCTCATATGATAATCACTTTATTTGTAAAATCCAGCCATGTCTCATTCTATATTTTTCTATGCCAGAGAAGTATGCTAGGATATTATTAAGAAGTAGTGTACATGAAATAATATTAAATCAAAGAAGCAGAATCCCTGAAGCTATTATGAATTAACAGATTAATTCTAGGAATAAGACTTTACACAATTGCAAGTAAGGCAAGGGTAGGAAGTATCAGGATAGGGGATGGATTCAGTGTTGTGTCACTAACAAGCCCTTTTGAGGCACTGGAATGGATGTACATTAGAACCCAAAAGAGTTGATCTGGATGCTGGGCATGTGAAGCTTTTATCATTAGGACATTAGAATCCAGGGAAAGTTGTTCTCCCTGCATGATGATTTGTTCTTTAAGTCTGTTAAAGTATCTGATGAGGTTCAAGACTCTTTTCAAGGCACTCTTGATCAATCAGTTTCAAGGAGCTGCTCTTGATTAAAAGTCCTGTTGACAGTTTAGAAGAAAAGCTGAACATATTGCTGGTGGAGAGGAAAGGCAAACTATAACCCTCTAGCAACTCCACACTTAATGAGAAAGACCTTTGTATCCATCTTCCAAATCTCTTGTAAATTTCTCCTATGCTCAATTCTAACCCAGAACCCCACAGTGAAAAAAATACGCAATTGGTATGAGCATAACTAAGTGGATAAAATGCTATGCATTACATATCATAATGAAAAGTTGAATTAGGGTAGACTTTTGTACAATGTGAAAAATCAATATAGATTACATATAATTGGAAAGTTCTTTAAAATCTTGATTCTGTCAAAGTTGGAAAAGAGATGAAACAGAATGTTACTTTTACTTAAGTGAATTTCTTTCAGTTACTTTTTAAAATAAGGCCCCCAATTATGCCTTCTTTTTCTACTTCTTCTTGCCCATCCTAGTTTTGGGGGGCTATCTTCCAGCTTATTATCCAACATGCATTCATTCTGTGTAAGAGAATTTGTTCAGCAATATCTTTTATTTACTGCTATTAACCTTGATCTATTTCCTTAGCCCAGGTCTTGCTTCTGTCTTGGTTCTACTTCTGTCTTGGTTCTACTTCTAAATCTCTCTTGCCTTTGCTTTTTTTTTTTTTTTTTTTCCGTAACATTTTCATCTGCAGCTCTCTTTATTTATCATGTATTTTGGGCTGTGATTTGGGCTTGAGAATTATTCAGATTTCTTATTTTGGTAGTTTGCATTTTTAAATAACAGATCACAGTTCAAATGTAACGAGGATATTTTCCCCCAGGCTATTCACTCATCAGACTTTCTATTTTCTCATTGAATAAAACATGGAGAAGGGCAAAACTATGTCTTTTCTCATCAAATCCTAGCATGGCTTATTCATATCTGGAGGTGGTAGCCCAATTCTGTTACCTGTTCTGAACCAGAAAAGTTAAAGGAGACTTTATTGGCAATGTTCTACTCTACTGATGGCTGCTTGTAAAATTGATTTCTGATTCACCTAATAACTCAGGTGTGGAAACATGTCATAATTCAGATTTTAATCTGGGAATAATAGTGTAAGTAGCAGGTACTTATAAAAGCTCAGGGGGACTACAGAAATGTAGATTACTGAGGATTATGGGTAGGAATATTAAATTGACCATGTAACTCCATCCTTAAAAAGAAGCTGGAGTGGGGAATTAAGGAAAGCACATACAGGTTCAGGCAAGATGATGCTCAGAAGACATAGGAGGATCTTTAGTTTCCACATTTGGCTGACCCTTAGGCTCAGAGCATGCCTTAAATGAAAAATTGTCCTAGTACAGATGCAATGTGAAAAACTGGGAGATGGGGCTTTTTTTTGTTCAAATGACCAATTTTCAAAAACAACAACAGACACATAGAAAACAAAGGCACAGAAAAGTGTGACCCATGGAAAGTAGCAAAATAAATCTCTAGAAACAATGACTGAAGAAACATTATCAGAATTGGCAGACATAGTCTTTAAAACCTTTCTTTCAAATGTAGTCAAGAGTGTAAATAATGCATGAAAAAAGAGAAAAAGGGAATCTGGAAAAAGATATGTGAACAAAATTTTAAAAAAATAAAATAAAAACAAATATAGAAATTATTATTATTATTATTTTTTAGAGAGAGTGAGAGAGGGAGAGAGAGAGACAGAGAGAGAATTTTTTAATATTTATTTTTTAGTTCTCGGCAGACACAACATCTTTGTTGGTATGTGGTGCTGAGGATCGAACCCGGGCCGCACGCATGCCAGGCGAGCGCGCTACCACTTGAGCCACCTCCCCAGCCCTATAGAAATTATTTAAAAAGGAACCAAACACAAAATTCTAGAGCTAAAAGTATAAAAATTAAATTGAAAACATTCACTAGAGGTATCAAGAACCCACATGGATGGAAGAAAGAATCAGTAAACTTATAGAGAGGAAATTGAAATAATCAAATTTGAAGATATTCCAGAAAAAGAAGAGATAGAAAAAAGGAAATAGATTATTTGAATATCAATGGCCTCAAATTTCTTCAACTTGAGGAAAGACATGAATCTACAAATCCACAAATCTTAGCAAACTCCAAATAGGTTAAACCCAAAGAAATCAATACTGACTCACTGTAGCCAAACTTTAGAAGGCAAAAATAAAGATAGAATCTTGAAAACAGAAAAAGAAACAAGTCATGTATATTGAATCTTCAAAAAGCTTACCAGTGGATTTTCAGCAGAAACTTGCAAGCTAGGCAGATATGTGTGAATATAAATTTAATGCACTTTCTGCTTCTTGATCTTACATCTCCTGAGCTGATTTTCTTACCACACCCTGTAACAGGATGTTCTGCCTCATCTCATGCCAAGAGTGATGGAGTTGGCTGTCGATGGGTTCAGACTAAGAAGATACATTAATTGTAGACATATGAACCAAACCTCAGAGCTTCAAATTGTACAAAGAAAACACAGACAAAATCAAAGCTTGAAATCGATCTACAATAGTAATTAGAGGTGTAAATGCCTCATTTTCAGTAATAGACTATTTAGATATAAGGTGAATAATCATTAGTAAAACACAAGTCAAAAACTACATTGAGGTACCATTTTGAGCCCTGTTAAGATTGCTATTATTAGAAAAAGCAGTCATGAAATTCATCTGGGAAAATAAGAAACCTAGAATAGCTAAAGCAATCCTTAGCAGGAAGACTGAGGCAGATGGTATCACTACACCAGATCTTAAACTATACTACAGAGCAATAGTAACAAAAACAGCTGGTATTGGCATGAAAACAGACTGGTAGACCAATGAAGACACAGAGACTGACCTACAAAATTACAATTATCTTATATTAGACAAAAGTTCCAAAAACATTCATTGGAGAAAAGATAGCCTCTTCTACAAATTATGCTGGGAAAACTGGAAATCCACATGCAACAAAATCAAATTAAACCCCTATCTCTCACCATGCACAAAACTCAACTCAAAGTGGATCAAGGACCTAGGAATTAAACCAGAGACTCTGCATCTAATAGAAGAAAAAGTAGGCCCTAATCTTCATTATGTGGGATTAGGCCCCAATTTCCTTAAGACTCCTATAGCACAAAAATTAAAATCAAGAATCAATAAGTGAATGGATTTAAACTAAAAAGCTTCTTCTCAGCAAAATAAACTATCAGTGAGGTGAATAGAGAGCCTAATTTTTATTTTTATATTTTTATTTATATATGACAGCTGAATGCATTACAATTCTTATTACACATGAAGAGCACAATTTTTCATATCTCTGGTGGTTTACAAAGTATATTCACACCAATTCGTGTCTTCATACATGTACTTTGGATAATAATGATCATCACGTTCCACCATTGTTTCTAACTCCATGCCCCCTCCCTTCCCTTCCAACCCATCTTCCCTATCTAGAGTACATAGAGAGCCTACATCTTAGGAGCAAATTTCTACCCCTCACACATCAGATATAGCACTAATCTCTAGGGTATATAAAGAACTAAAAAAGCTAAACACCAAAAAAACAAACAACCCAATCAACAAATGGGCCAAGAACCTGAACAGACACTTCTCAGAAGAAGATATACAATCAAACAGCAAATATATGAAAAAAATGTTCATCATCTCTAGCAACTAGAGAAATGCAAATCAAAACTACCCTAAGATATTGTTTCACTTCAGTCAGAATGGCAGGTATTTTGAAGACAAACAACAATAAGTGTTGGTGAGGATGTGGGGGAAATGTACACTCATACACTGCTGGGGGGACTGCAAATTGATGCAGCCAATATGGAAAGCAGTATGGAGATTCCTTAGAAAACTGGGAATGGAATCACCATTTGACCCAGTTATCCTTCTCCTCAGTCTGTACCCAAAGGACTTAAAAGCAGCATACTACAGGGACACAGCCACATCAATGTTTATAACAGCACAATTCACAATAGCTAAACTGTGGAATCAACCTAGATGCCATTCAGTAGATGAATGGATAAAAAAATGTGGCATATATATATGTGTGTGTGTACACACACACACACACACACACACACACACACACATACGAACACACACAATGGAATATTACTCAGCAATAAGAGAGAATAAAATCATGGCATTTGCAGGTAAATGGATGGCATGGGAGAAGATAATGCTAAGTGAAGTTAGTCAATCCCCCCCAAAATGCCAAATGTTTTCTCTGATATAAGGGGACTGACTTATGGTGTGGTGTGGCGGGGAGCATGGGAGGAAAAGACGAACTCTAGATAGGGCAGAAGGGTGAGTGGGAAGAAAGGGGCCAGGGGGGTAGCAAGGATGGTGGAATGTGATGGACATCATTATCCAAAGTACATGTATGAACACATGAATTGGTATGAAAAATTGTACTCTATATGTGTAACAAGAATTGTAATGCATTCCACTGTCATTTATTTTAAAAGATTGCTATTATTAAAAAACAAATAAACAAAAATATAGAATTAGAATTACAGAAAATACATTACTTTTGGAAATATGAAATTATGCAAAACTAATAATCAGAGAATTAAAATTTCTCAAAAAATTAAAAACAATGTTTTCTGCATTCTACTTCTGGGTATGCATCTGAAAGAGGAACTGAACAGATAAATCTGTATACTCATGTTCACAGAAGCATTATTGACAAAAGTAAGAGCAAATGTCCATCAATGAATTAATGAACAAACTATGATATATATATATATATATATATATATATATATATATATATATATATATAATGAATTATTTTTTCAACCTTAAAAAGGAAGGGGATTCTGATATCTGCTTCAGTGTAGAAGAACTTCGAAGACACATACTAAGTAAAACAAGCCAATCACAAAAGAATATCATATGACCATTGTCACACCAAAAGGCAAAAAGTGAATATGGTTAGTACTGGAAGCTGGGTAACATGGAAGAATATGGAGTTAATGATTAATAGGTTCAGAATTTCAGATTGGTGAGAAATTTCTGTGATGAAATTTTTGTCATAAAATTTCTGTGATTAGAGGGTGGTTATATTTGCACAAAAATGTGAATGTTCTTAATGTCTCTGAACTGTACTCTATTTTTTTTTGAGAGAGAGAGAGAGAGAGAGAGAGAGAGAGAGGGAGAATTTTTTAATATTTATTTTTTAGTTTTCTGTGGACACACATCTTTATTTTTTTTATTTTTATGTGGTGTTGAGGATCGAGCCCAGCGCCCCGTGCATGCCAGGTGAGCGAGTTACTGCTTGAGCCTCATCCCCAGCCCCTGAACTGTACTCTTAAGATTGATTTAAATGGTGAATTTTATGGTATGCATTTTTCCAACAACTAATATATTTGTATACAACCAGAGATATGAAAAATTATACTCTATATGTGTAATGTGAATTGTAATGCATTCTTCTGTCATATATAACAAATTAGAATAAAAAATTTTAAAAAATTAAAAACAGGTGTAATACAATGTACAGGATTTTTGTCAATTCTAATCAGGAAAAAGGAGTAAGAGGAGAAGGAACAAATAAATGATACTAGTTATGAGAAAGAGGAGATGAATTAAATTGAGAGAAACTTGAAAAGATAGATTGCTATATAAAATGATTTATCATATTTGAAAATCCACATGAAATAGATTTCAGGAAAATTATTAACACTCACTATAATCTATGGAAACTATATGTTGCAAAGTATTAGGAGAATTGAATTTATAGTAAATATTTTACCACTAAATAAAGCAAAATCTTGGGCAGGTTTGCTAATAAATTAAAAATTTAAAGCCTGGAAAGCAAACAGCCTATAAAATTTTTTTCAGAGTACAAATATGTTCTTTTAACAGAAAATGTTATATAAGCTAAAAGTATTTTTCCATCTAATACAGTTTTCTAGCTGTTTACAAAGGCAATATTTTATACAAAACAATGAGCAATAGTAGTACACAAGATATAACTGTAAACTGATTTAACTAAATAATAAAGTTAGAATGAAGGCATTAAATGATCACATCAAGACACATCTAATTTTATTTTATTTTATTTTATTTTTGGTGAGGGGTACTGGGGTTTGAACTCAGAGGAACTCAACCACTGAGCCACATCCCTAGCCCTATTTTGTATTTTATTTAGACAGGGTGTCACTGAGATTCTTAGTGCCTCACTTTTGGTAAGGCTGGCTTTGAAATCATGATCCTCCTGCCTTAGCCTCTGGAGACACTGGGATTATATGCATGGGCTATTGTGCCCTGGATATCTAAATGTTATTTATGAATTCTAAGTAAAATTAAAAAGCTCAAAGAATAAAACTGTTTTTATTTTTTAAAAATAGGAATAGAAACATTTAATAGAAACATTTAAACATTTAACATCTGACTTAAAGGTTATTTATCAAGTTATCATTTTTAGTGGCTTAACAAGAGAAGCATTCCATTTAAAGGTAGGAATAAGAAAATGGTTGGGAAGAAAACATGGGAAATGAAATTATATACAGGCGATACAAATGATTATTCAAGCAATTTCAGGAGAAATTTGTGTTCTTATAATTAACAAGCAGTTTCAGCAAAGAAGCTAAAATATAAGAATAAAAATACAGAAGACAATAGATAATTAAGACCCCAAGGATAATCAATTTGTAATAGAAAATGCAATTTCCAGTGTAAACAGAGGCCATTAAACATTTGGGAAGTATAGATATGTGAGACAAACATAGAGATAGATGGATGGATAGATATTCAGAAAAAAGTAGAAACATTTCTTTCAAGGATCCCAATGTCCTTTGAAAACAAAAATATATCTGGTTTGAATATTATCTCTAAAACAAGACCAATATGGTACCAGTTGGGAAAGTAATTTTTGAAGATTTTTGGAAACACAAAGATTTTCTTTCACTCCAAATTTTAATGACTCCTAATTGTTACCAAAAGAAACTTAGTAACCTCTTCAGAAATATAGGTGATTATAGATTAAATCTTACATTTTCTCACCTTTTAGAAAATGATTTAAGTCATATTCCACTCGATTGAGAACTGAATCTAATTAATTTCACAAAGAATCCTGAATACATCTACAGAGGTAATGATTTCACTTTGAGAGATTCTTAAGTTCCTATTAAAAGGTTCATGTTTAAGCTGGGGTTGTGGCTCAGGGGTGGAGCACTTGCCTAGCACGTGCAATGTCCTGGGTTTAATCCTCAGTACCACATAAAAATCAATAAAATAAAGGTATTGTGTTCAATTACAGCTAAAAAATTAAAAAATAAAAGTTCATGTTAACATGTAGTTATCCAAATCCAAGCAACAGTGCTGCTGAGAGCCATAGCCAAGTAGGAATGATGCATGGCAATTTCCTTGTCAGCCTACCCAATGTTGCTTAGAGGGAGGACTCTCCATTGTGGAAATGGGCTTGCCTTGGACCCAGGTCATTTGCAATGACATTGCGTGAATGTTTTAGAGTTTTGATTCGAAAGGTGACCTTGCTCAGGGATTAGGGTGGATCTGGGTTTAGGGTGGATCCTGCTGGGAATAGGGCGTATCCTGCTGCCTCAGGCGCCAGCTCCTTGAGTTCCCGTTCTCCAGGGATTCAGAGGGTATTTGGTTAGCAGAGCCTGGTGGAGGGTGTATTTTCCCCAGAACATGCGCACCGAGTGCTGGTGAGAGTTCGAGAATAAAGAGTTGCTGTTGGAATCTACAAGTTTTTGTGGTGGCTCGGTTATTTTGTGCCCAGTCAGACTGCGGCACAGTGCCCTGAAAAGAAAAGAATAAATAAATAAATCAAAGTTAGAATGAGTTAAATAGCTAAGAGAAAAAAAAATAGTGGATTTTAAAGGAGAATTGAAGAAATTGCTCAGAATCAACCTAAGAAATATACAGATGGTGAAAACTGGGTGCAGGGAGGGAAGAAGATGGCTAATCGGAGGAAGCAAGTAGTTGTCAGCATTTCTCGGCACCAGACATACAAAGAAGGCAGACCGCTTCTGGGTGAGATGGCTAACTTAGGGAACTCACTGGAATTTGATATTAGAGTGTAAAAGAAATCATACAGAAAAAGAAAGTCAGAAACTTGGACATAACATAAGAAATAGTATATTAGGGAAAAGCCAGTTTGTCATCAGCAGTGGCAGCTGAGTCGTGGTTGGGGGGAGTGCAGGTAGACAAGGGAAACAGTGTGGCCAGCTGATAAAGAAAATTTTAAAATAAAGAAAAACTTGCTTTGGGAGACCTGTGGATTAGAGGGGAAGGTTGATTTTAATGGGCACAGAGGTGGTAGGGAAGTGATTCAAAAAAACAAACCATAGAAGTGCAAAGTGGTCACGCGACTGTGCAGGGATCTCCTTTAAACACTGCACCTCAGCAAGCAGAGACAGAAGACTGGGAACTTATACAGGAAATTACCATCAGTCACCTATTAAAGTCCCCAGAGGGTGCCTGAACCAAAGACTAAAATAGGCGCAAAGAAAATAGGACCTGGAACCATGCAGACTCCAAATATGAAGGGAGATAGCTCCCTTTATGGCTGGAACCTGGTAAGAATCATTGAGAAGCACCTTCAGTGGCAACAGAGGAGTGTGGGCTCTCTAGAGCAGTACCTAGTACTTTATAATCATATCAGTGAAGGTGAAACCTGGGGAGGTTCTAAAGGTAGATTTTACTGGAGGCCCCAGAGATTCAGACTTCCTGTAGAGACCAACATCTCTCTAGCAATGGAGTTTGGATCAAATCTCAAATACCCACGGAGAGAGTTCCAAAGTTGAACCAAGGCTAAGCCCTAAGTGCTGGAACTTCTGATTTAGAACTCTCCCCGCCCCATTAAAGAAATACACACATTTCATCACCTTAAGTGTATCCCACCCTAGGGTGGAGAACTGGAAGCTGAGTTCTGCCTCCACCAGCTTTGCCTTCTCATCATAACAGCTGACAGCTAAGTGACAAACAACACAAAAGTATTGGACTTAGCAACTCTCAACCTTTAACCCAAGGACTACAAAGCCAAAAATAAATATAAAAGGTTGTTGGGGTGCAGCGAAGCGTCGGAGGGGAGAGACCACACAAGAGACTCACTTCATGCAATCGCAGGGGGAAGTTTATTGAGGATCCTGTTCCAGCGCGCTGGGACTCTGTGCTCACTCAAGAAGGGAGAGCAGCCCAGAGCCCAGAGCGGAGGGCAGGTGGAGCTTAAGTACACTTTTTGGAGAGGGTGGGGGGCTTTGCATGCATCAGAACAAATCATCATAAGGCGCGGGAAAATTGAACAACAATTCTGAAACATGATTAGTACATACATTGGCGGGAACAATTTAGGCAGAGATGATTGGTCATTTCTAAGTGGGGTACACATTTAAACTGATTGGTTCTGGGGCCTAGATGCGTACGTGCCATGCTACCTAGAGCCCTTAGCTATTAATCAACCAGGGAATCAATGGAGACATTTACTAGGCAGTTCCCTCATTGTTCTAACAACTACAGGGATTACAGGTTTTGGGGGTAGCAGAGGGACTCTAACAATACTAGTCTTTTACTTTTTAACCCAATCCCTGCACTTTGGAAACTTTAGGATGCCTGGTCTTTTACACTTTAACTCAGGCTCTGCGGCTTAGATTCAGCTTGGAAATTTTACCTTTACAAGGTGAAAATTCATTCCTGCCAATATTTTGACCTCTTTAGTGGAAATAAGCCCTCTATTTCTCAGTAAAATTTTTTCTCTTATCCAATTTTTCTTTTTTCCTCTGTATTTCCCCATTTTCTCTCTCTCTCCATATATATATGTAAATAAAAACATATATGTAAATATATTTAATCTTTTAAAATTTTAACTTCAATTTTATTTTTTTAAATTGATTGTTCAAAACATTACAGAGCTCATGATATATCATCTTTCATACATTTGACTCAATTGGGTTTTGAACTCCCATTTTTACCCCAAATACAAATTGCAGAATCACATCTGTTACATACTCACATTTTTACATAATGGCATATTAGTGACTGTTGTATTCTGCTACCTTTGCTATCCCCTACTATCCTCCCTCCCCTCCCCTCCCCTCCCATCTTCCCTCTCTACCTCCTCTGCTGTTGTTCAATTCTCTCCCTTTTTCCCCTCCCCCTTGCCCCTCATAACCTCTTATAATTTTGTGTATAATTGAAGGTCTCCTACCATTTCCATATGCTTTCCCTTCTCTCTCCTTTTCTCTCCCCCCATTCATCTTTGTTTACTGTTAGTCTTTTCCTCATGCTCTTCCTTCCTGTTCTGTTCTTAGTGGCTCTCTTTATATCAAAGAAGACATTTGGCATTTGTTTATTAGGGCTTGGCTAGCTTCACTTAGCATAATCTGCACTAATGCCATCCATTTCCCTGCAAATTCTATGATTTTGTCATTTCTTAGTGCTGCATAATACTCCATTGTGTATAGCTGCCACATTTTTTTTATCCACTCATCTATTGAAGGGCATCTAGGTTGGTTCCACAGTCTAGCTATTGTGAATTGTGCTGCTATAATCATTAATGTGGCCGTATCCCTATAGTGCGCTCTTTTAAGGTCCTCAGGGAATAGTCCGAGAAGGGTGATAGCTGGGTCAAATGGTGGATCCATTCCCAGCTTTCCCAGGAATCTCCATACTGCTTTCCAAATTCGCCTCACAATTTTTCAGTCCCACCAGTAGTGTACAAGTGTACCCTTTTCCCCACATCCTCACCAACACTTATTGTTGTTTGACTTCATAATGGCTGCCAATCTTACTGGAGTGAGATGGTATCTTAGGGTGGTTTTGATTTGCATTTCTCTGATTGCTAGAGATGGTGAGCATTTTCTCATGTACTTGTTGATTGATTGTATGTCCTCCTCTGAGAAGTGTCTGTTCAGGTCCTTGGCCCATTTGTTGATTGGGTTATTTGTTATCTTATTGTTTAATTTTTTGAGTTCTTTGTACATTCTGGATATTAGGGCTCTATCTGAGGTGTGAGAGGTAAAAATTTGTTCCCAGGATGTAGGCTCTCTATTTATCTCTTTTATTGTTTCTCTTGCTGAGAAAAAACTTTTTAGTTAAGTAGGTCCCATTTGTTGATTCTTGTTATTAACTCTTGGGCTATGAGCATCCTATTAAGGAATTTGGAGCCCGACCCCACAATATGTAGATCGTAGCCAACTTTTTCTTCTATCAGACGCAGTGTCTCTGATTTGATATCTAGCTCCTTGATCCATTTTGTGTTAACTTTTGTGGCTGGCGAGAGAAAGGGATTCAATTTCATTTTGTTGCATATGGATTTCCAATTTTCCCAACACCATTTGTTGAAGATGCTATCCTTCCTCCATTGCATGTTTTTAGCCCCTTTATCAAATATAAGATAGTTGTAACTTTGTGGATTAGTCTCTGTGTCCTCTATTCTGTACCATTGGTCCACCTGCCTGTTTTGGTACCAGTACCATGCTGTTTTTGTTACAATTGCTTTGTAGTACAGTTTGAGCTCTGGTATCGCTATACCTCCAGATTCACACTTCCTCCTTAAAATTGCTTTTGCTATTCTGGGTCTTTTGTTTTTCCATATGAATTTCATGATTGCTTTATCTATTTCTACAAGAAATGCCATTGGGCTTTTGATTGGCATCACATTAAACCTGTAGAGAACTTTTGGTAATATCGCCATTTTGATGATGTTAGTTCTGCCTATCCATGAACAGGGTACATTTTTCCATCTTCTGAGATCTTCTTCTATCTCTCTCTTTAGGGTTCTGTAGTTTTCATTGTATAAATCTTTCACCTGTTTTGTTAGGTTGATTCCCAAGTATCTTATTTTCTTTGAGGATATTGTGAATGGAGTGGTTTTCCTTATTTCCATTTCAGAGGTTTTGTTGCTGATATACAGGAATGCCTTTGATTTATGCATGTTGATTTTATAACCTGACACTTTGCTGAATTCATTTATTAACTCTAGCAGCTTCTTTGTAGACCCTTTTGGGTCTGTTAAGTATATTATCATGTCATCCACAAATAGTGATAATTTAATTTCTTCTTTTCCTATTTTTATGCCTTTAATTTCTTTTGTCTGTCTAATTGCTCCGGCTAGTACTTGGAGAACTAAATTGAATAGAAGTGGTGATAGAGGGCATCCCTGTCTTGTTCCAGATTTTAGAGGGAATGCCTTCAGTTTTTCTTCATTTAGGATGATGCTAGCCTGAGGTTTAGGATATATAGCTTTTACAATGTTGAGGTAAGTTCCTGTTATCCCTAGTTTTTCTAGTGTTTTGAACATAAAGGGATGCTGTACTTTGTCAAATGCTTTTTCTGCATCTATCAAGATGATCATATGGTTCTTGTCTTTAAGCCTATTGATGTGGTGAATAGCATTTATTGATTTCTGTATATTGAACCAGCCTTGCATCCCAGGGATGAATCCTACTTGATCATGGTGCACAAGTTTTCTGATATGTTTTTGTATTCGATTCGCCAGAATTTTATTGAGAATTTTTGCATCCAAGTTCATTAGCGATATTGGTCTGTAGTTTTCTTTCTTTGAAGTGTCTTTGTCTGGTTTTGGGATCAGAGTGATGTTGGCCTCATAGAATAAATTTGGAAGAGCTCCTTCTTTTTCTATTTCTTGAAATAGCTTGAAAAGTATTGGTATTAATTCTTCTTTGAAGGTTTATAGAACTCCGCTGTATACCCATCCAGTCCAGGGCTTTTCTTGGTTGGTAGTCTTTTGATGGCTTCTTCTATTTCTTCCTTTGTTATTGGTCTGTTTAAATTGTGTGTGTCTTCCTGTCTCAATCTGGGCAAATCATATGCCTTAAGAAATTTATCTATATCTTCACTATCTTCTATTTTATTGGAATATAGGGTTTCAAAATACTTTCTAATTATCTTCTGTATTTCTATAGTGTCTGTTGTGATATTGCCTTTTTTATCCCGTATGTTAGTAATTTGAGTTCTCTCTCTTCTTCTTTTCCTTAGCATGGCTAAGGGCTTGTCTAGCTTATTTATTTTTCCAAAGAACCAACTTTTAGTTTTATCAATTTTTTCAATGGTTTTTTTTTTTTGTTTCAATTTCGTTGATTTCCACCCTAATTTTAATTATTTCTTGTCTTCTACTACATTTGCTGTTGTTTTGCTCTTCCTTTTCTAGGTTTTTAAGGTGTAGTGTGAGTTCATTTATTTGTTGGTTTTTTTCTTTTTTTGAGGAAAGAACTCCAGGAAATGAATTTCCCTCTTAAAACTGCTTTCATTGTGTCCCATAGATTCCGGTATGTTGTGTTAACTTTAAATTTTTAAAAATATCATTTCATTGTACTTTATTACTTTTTTTTCCTATTCTGTAAGATTTCCTGTGTCTGTGTGTGTTCATGCATGCACACACACAAGTGAGTGTGGGTGTGTTATGTATTCTTACTGTCTAAATAGGTTCTCTCTATATACCTACACACACACACACACACACACACACACACACTTTAACTGCTTTGCTCTGCACCTGTTTATTATTTATTCTTGGTTTGATATTTGTGGGATATAATAATATATGGGTTTAGGCTGTTTTGATTTTACATTTGCTCATTTGTTTACATCTTAGTATGAGTCCTTCTCATTGCTACTTCTCAATCTCTTCCCCCACGGGCAAATTTTCCTATTCTCTCTGCCTTTCTTTCAGGTTTTTCAATACTTTTATTTAATTATTTCTTCTCTCTGTATAGCTAACATCTGCTACCTATCTTATGCCTCTCCTATGTTCACTTGTTTTTAACTAATTCAATTTTTTTCTTGCATTTCCCCCTATTTTTTTCTTCACATAAGCAACTGTAATTCTACTAAATAATAGAATTATACAGTTTATGTAAATCCTACCCCATTCATGTCATTGTGAATATTAATAGAGTGGATGATATAGTAGACACTTGCTATATAATGCCTGATCTAGCTCACAGCTTTTTATTGGCTTTATATTATTTATAATGTTGTTAAATTCTGACTCCACTAATCATATATAGATGGCAAATAGTGTTATAGCTGTCAAAGTAGGTGCTGGACATTTATCTTAAGGTTGTATAGTTGTTGCTAACATTAGTGCTATTCTTGGCTCCCCCTTTCCCCTAAGAGGAGGTTGAAAGTGATTGGACACTTCAAAGTCACAGAATGAAAAACCTGCCTCAGAGCAATATCCACAACTCACCCAAGTAACAGAAAGTCTCACCACCCACAAGATCTAGTGCCCCTTGATCTTCACCAATACTTTATTGCATAGAATTGGGGAAACAAAAATTCCAACATCAATAACTCTGGCCTCTTGGAGGAAATACCAGTGGGCATACTCAGATCAGTTGGAACATCTACCCAAATTAAAAAACAAAACAAAACATGAAAGAGAGAAGTACCCAAACCAAAAACCAAAAAAGAAAGCAAAAACAAACAAACTACACACAAAATCACACACATATAAAAGAGAAAGGGGAAGCCATCTCAATTGATGCACAATTCTAATACCTCTGAAGACATAAAGAACAGGCAAACAAACCACCCTCAAAAGACCCAATTCTCAATTTTAACAAAGGATCCCACAGATATGGAATTAGGTGAAATACCAGAGAAAGACTGTAATAAACTGATTATTAAAATGTTCCATAAGCTTAAAAAAACTAATAAATTAATTAAGAGAACCAATACAGGAGATGAAAACCAATTTCAATAAAAATACAATCACTATCAGTAAAGATACTGAAATATTATCAGCATTAGTAGAGGTAATGAAAAGAAACCAACCACACCTGGAAATGAAAGACCCAATGAATTCAATTTTAAAATTTCTTGAAAGCATAACTGACAGACTATGTTGCAGAGAAAATGGACTTGAGGCCTTGAAGACAGACGTTAGGCCTTAAAGAGAAGGTACATAAACTTGAATACTCAGTATGTAATAAAGGAAAAAATAAAAGACCATCAACCAAGTATGCAAGAATTATGGGACAGCATCAAGAGAACAGATCTGAGAGAGTCTTTGGGATTGAAGAGAATATACCTACATTAGAAAAATAGAGAGATCCCAAATGAAGAAGCTTATGTTTTACCTGAAGGCCTGAGAAAAGAAAGAACAAATTCATTCGAAAACCAGAAGAAGATAGGAAATAATGAATATCAAAGCTTAAATTAGTGAAATTAAGAACAACTACCACCATCACAAAATATATAGGAGCAATTCAACAAAGTGCTGATTCTTTGAAAAGAAAAAACAAGATTGATAAACCCTTAGCCAAACTAACCAAAAGAGAGAGAAGACCCAAAAAAATAACATTAGAGTTGAAAAAGGAAATATTACCATGGAAACATCTGAAATCAAGAAGATCATTAGAAACTAATTTGAAAATTTATACTTCAATAAAATGGAAAATCTAAAGACATGGTTTAATTTTTCTATAAATATAAGGTACTCAAACAGAACCAAGAAAATATAGAAAACTTAAACAGATTGATTTCAAGCGATGAAATTGAAATTGCAATTCAATGACTACCATCAAAGAAGAGTTCAGGACCAGAGGGATTCTCGGTTGAGTTTTACCAGACTTTAAAACAACTATACCAGTATTTCTCAAATTATTTCATAGAATTGAATGGGATAGAATATTGCCAAATATATTATATAAAGCCAGTTAAACAATGAAAATAAAACCAGACAAAGACACATAAAGGAAATAAAACTACAGACCAATATCAGTGATGAACATAGTTGCAAAAATCCTAAATAATATTAGTAAACCACATTGAAAAACACATGAATAAGATAACATACCATGATCAAGTGGGCTTCTTCCCAGGGATTTAAGGTTATTTCAACATATGCCAATCAATAAATGTGATTCACCATTTATATAGAATTAGGATCAAGAATCATATGATCAGCTCAATAGATGCAGTAAATGTCTTTGATAAAATCCAGCACTCTTTTGTGTTAAAAAAAACAACTGAAGAAACTATGGATAGAAGAAAGTTACCTCAATGATATAAAGGGTATATATGGCAAACCCAAAGCCAAAATCATACTGAATGGAGAACAACTATAAGCTATTCCTCTAATACAAGGAATAAGAAAAGGATGTCTGCTATTAGCACTTCTATTTGATATAGTTTCAAAACTCTTAAGCAGAGCAATCAGGCAAGAACAGGAAATAAAAGGGATGTAAATAGAAATAACAAGAAGTCAAACTATCTCTGTTATTGATATGATTGTACATCTAGAAAATCCAAAATGTTCCACCAGGAGACTTCTAGAACTGGGCAATGGATTCAGCAAAGTATCAGGATGCAAGATCAACATTCATAAATCAATAGCTTTCCTGCACTCTAACAGTGATTCTGCTGAGAAAGAAATCAGAAAAACTATACCTTTCATAATAACCTTAAGCAAAAGAAAAAAAAGAGAAAAAAGAAATAAAGAAAAGAAAAGGAAAGTAAAAAATAAAGAAGAGAAAGGGAAGGAAAGAGGGGGTAGAAAAAATTGGGAATTAATGCAACCAAGGAGGTGAAAGATCTCTGTGATGAAAACTATAGGACACTGAAGAAATAAGTTGAAGAAGACTTTAGGAAATGGACAGACCCCCCCAATATTATTGTATGGGTAGAATTAATATTGCCATACTATTAAAAGCAATATACAGACTTAATATGATTCCCCTTAAAACAATAATGATGTTCTTCAGAGAAATAGAGAAAAACAGTCCTTAAATTTGTCTTGATGAATAAGATCCCGGAATAGCCAAAGCAATTCTGAGCAAGAAGAGTGATGCAGGACACATCACAATTATCCCCAATCTCAATTTATATTACCGAGCTCTAGTAACAAAACAGCAATGATATTGGCATCAAAATAGACATGAAGACCAATAGAATTGAACAGAAAGCACAGAGACAAACCCACATAGTCACAGCTGATACTTGACAAAGGGACCAAAAATGTATGTTGAATAGAAGGTATTCTTTGTGATAAATGGTGCTGGGAAAACTGGATGCATAGAAGAATATAATTTCACCCTGCAGAAAGGTCAAGTCAAAATGGATCAAAGTATTAGGAAATAAACCAGAAACTATGTAACTGGTAGAAGAAAACATAAGGTCACCATTCTATTATATAGATGCAGGTGCTGACTTCTTCAACAAGACCCATAAAGTTCAAGAAATAATATCAAGAATAAATAAAGTGGAATGGCATCAAATTAAAGAGTTTCTACAAACATAAAGTTAAAAAAAAAACAGCCTGAAGAGAGAGCCTACAGAATGGGATAAAATTTTTGCCAGGGATTAATAACCAGAATATATAAATAACTCAAAAAACTCAATGCCAACAAACAAACAAAAAAACCCCAATCAGTAAATGGGCAAAAGAATGAAACAGACATTTCTCCAAAGGAGAAATACAAAAGGTCAACAAATACATGAAAAAAAAGTTCAACATCTCTAGCAATCAGGGAAATACAAATAAAAACTACATAAAGATTTTATCTCATTTCATTCAGAATGGCAATTATCAAGAATTCAATAATAATAAATGCTGGCAAGGATGTTGGGAAAAAGATATAATCATACATTGTTGATGGAACAGCAAGTTAATATAACCACACTAGAAAGTTGTATGGAGATTCCTCAGTAAACTAGGAATGGAACCACGCTATGACCCAACTATCTCTCTCCTTGGTATTGTTCCCAAAGAACTAAAATCAGCGTACTATAGCAATATAGCTACTTCAATGTCTATAGCAGTACAAATCACAATAGCCAAATTATGGAATCACCCTGCATGCAAATCAATAGATGAATGGATCAAGAAAATGTGGGATATATATACCATACTCAATGGAGTTTTAGTCAGTCAAAAAGAAAAATTAAAGAATGGCATTTGCTTGTTAATGGATGGAAATGGAGACTCTCATGCTACGTGAAATAAGGTAGATTCAAAAAAAAAGGATCAAATGTTTTCTCTCATAGTCAAAAGCTAGGGAAAAATAAGGGAAAGCAGGTGGTGCTGGTGGGGATTAGATATCATAAATATATAGGGAAGATCAGTGGAGTAGAACAAGGAGATTGAAAAGGAGGGAGGTGAGGAGGGAAAGGGAAGGGAATATGGGGTGAATTCAGCAAAATCATGTCATATGCATATATAAATGTATCACAAGACATTTCACCTTTATGTATATGTAGAAAGAACCAATTAAAAATGGATAAATAAAGAAAGGGAGATGAGTTGAGTAGAGGAAGGAGACTAAGAGGAGGGAGAGGAGAGGGAAAGTGGGGAACTGGGCTTGAAATCAAACTACTTGTATGTTTGATTTTTGTCAAAGTAAATCTAACTACTGTGTATACCTGCCATGCTTACAACAAAACAGAGTAAACATACCGAGTATAAATTACTCCTCCAGAAATGAGTTACTATTATGTGATTGATGATTGTAAAAAGTGTTTCCTTTCCTTAAAGTCATATAATTGACTACTTTTTATTTGTACGTTCTGTTAATGAAATGAGAGACCATTCTGTTTAATATGGTTAATTAACCAGCACATGTTCTAATCTCCTGTCCCAACACAGATATGGGGATAGACAGAAAAGGCAGGAAGTGATAAAGATGCAAGGAACTTAAAAGTCAGAATCATGAACAAAAATGAATCTAAGAGGAATTGGAAGCTGATAATGGCTTTGACACCTATGTAGGGAGGGGACATCTGACAGTGAGTTTCATACCTTTGAGCAGCTAAATCTGACTTATCTTCATATAAACAGGTGTCATAAAGTACTACCTCATCTATAAAGTAAGTTCTGGAAAAACTCTACCCTGCAGCAGCAGGAAGTACTAGGAATACTTTCCAGCTTCCAAGAAACTGGCTAGAAAATGCATCACACATAAAATGGCAGAAGCCAGAGCTTACATCTCCCCAACTTACCAGGTTTCAGTTTACTCTATCACTTGGTGCAGAGATATCAAGAGAATTAGTTTCCACATCTGTTTGCTCACCATTGCTTCTTAAATGGATCCATCAAACAGTCAACAATATTTCTTAAGGCTTGGTGTTTTATACTTGAATTTTACTGATATATGTCTTCAATTATATAAAATAATACTGTGCTTAAAAAGATAGTGAAAACTCTTTTCTCCTAAAACTAACTTAATATTGTCCTGCAAATGTGAAATAGGAAAAATGGAATATTTGGAGAAAAAAATCCAAACATGTTCTAAAGGAGAATCCCTACAAACCAGGTACCCGAAAAAACTTCACCAGGGGTAATTCACACGCAAAACTACAAATCAAAGAAAAACATACATGTATACTACCAGGGCTTTTTTAAAAGATTAATTTTTTAAAATTATACATTGTAACTGAAATCAATCAAAGGAATTTTAAAATAAACATTTTAAAGTACTCAATAATATAATAGAAGTAAAAAAATTATAAAGCAGGTAAAGCACAATGTGAAACAATATTCAGCCAGAAAAATGCACACAAATTATAGAAATTAAAATATAATCATTCAAATAAGAAAATAAACACTTTAGTAGATGGGTTATATTGCTAAGAGAAAAAAATCAGTAAATTTTAAGATCAATTTGAAGAAATTACCCTGAATCAAACAGAGATATATAGAGAGATAAAAAACATGAATGAAAATTTAAGATATTAGGAGGATACATGGGAACATCCAACATGCAAAAAAATAGCACTTTGGGGAAGAAAGGGCATTATCAATAATGAGGAAACAATATTTGAAAACAAAATGCCTTTATATTTTCTGCAATTGTAGCCATATAGAAAGAGCTTCTGTGTCCCATGCAGCATAATGAAGGTGATTCCACACCTCAGCTATCAAATGCTGGAACCGAACTTCAAAAGAAATGAAAGCCCTCTTAAAAGCTTCACAAGAGAAAATATCACACACAAAGGGAAGAAGAACGTGACTGACATTTTATCAGCAGTAAACATAACAGAAGACATTGAAATACTGTTCTCAGAGTTGTGAGGAAAAAATTACCCAACAATGATTGTACATCTATTGAAACTATATTAAATAATTTATATAGTAAAAAAATGCTTTCAGAAATACAATAAAAAAAGTTTCATCAGAACCTCCTTAGAGTAACTATTAAAGGAGAGGTTTCTTCCAGAATTAAATGGAACTATAAAGGAAGGAAGGGGATGCAAGAAAAAGATTGTGAAAACTGTTATTAAATTAACTTATGTTTGTATTGTATATAATAATCATAATACTAATAATGTCAGTGACAGTGATGGGAAATACAGAGACAAGACAGAACTAAAATACTAAAATAATGAAGATAAGCAGGTATATTACTTATGAAGCACTTTAAGCTCATTGAAGGAGTGGCAGGGAAAATTGAGCTATTGATTAAATTTGAGTTTTGCTAATTTCATAGATATATCCCTACAATTGAAGGATAAATATTAAAAAACATACACAAAGTATTTGATTTCTGAACCAATTTATACAACAGCAATAAATTAAATTCAGTTGGTACAATAGAAGATAGAACAGAGTTGCAAAACATAAGCAAATTTAAGCATAGTAAAGAGAGGAAAAAATGTTTTATCATATGCAAAATACCTAAAAATAAAGCAGAAAACATGAAAATGTAAATGAATTAGATCCTGTTTTAAGTATCTATCTGTTTATATATAATTAAACAAGCATATATTTTTCATTAAGTTTCTATAATGCATTAGGCATTATAGAAATGTCAGGCCCATTTAAATTTAAGGAGAATTTATTTACCAGCTACCACATATCAAGGATTATATCACACATTAAGGAATGGGGATTTGGGCTGGGGATGTGGCTCAAGCAGTAGCACGCTCCCCTGGCATGCATGGGGTTGCTGGGTTCGATCCTCAACACCACATAAAAATAAAATAAAGATATTTAAAAAAAAGAAAGACAGAATTTATTTAAAAAAGGGAGGGGATTAATGTACTTCTGAGTTAAATGTCCTGAAATAAGTCCATTAAAAGTCATAGCTAATTTTTTGATGACTTACCTATGAGTCAGGCACTTAATATGTATTAGAATTATGCTTTTAACTTTCTTAAAATAGTTACTGTTTTCATTTTACAGAAGATGAAACTGAAGTTGAGGGTAGTTAAGAAAATGCATCAAGCTTGTAAGAACATTAACTGAGTTTCAAAATTCTGAGAGATTTATAGCTCATGCTGTTTTCCATTGTAATTCATTGTTTTTAATGATGCTTTGTGTTTATAAGTGTTTTATGAAAGCATAACCCTCTATATTTATTATGATCCTGAGATATAAAAATATAGACTTCCCTATTTCATAGATGCAAAAAAAATATCCAAGGAAAACCAGTAAAGTGTTTCACCAACATTGCAATTGATTTATGAGAACCTTCTCATACAAAATTCAGATTCCTGGAAATTCTTTGTTTTGCACCAGCCTGGGATGGTACTTCACCAAGGGCCCACCTTGCTTGCCTTTGAAGACTGCATAGCTCTTTCCATTATCGCGCCTTGACTTAGCCACTTCCAGAGGCTCAGGCTGAAAGAAAACAAGAATGGATCAATCAACCAGTCACTAATGTTTCTTAAGGCTTGGTGTTTTATACTTGAATTTTATTGATTCATGTCTTTAATTATAATAGAACAATACTGTGTATGTATGATTTTGTCAAAGTGAATCTAACTACTATGTATAACTAATGAACCAAGCACAGTAGTGGTGATGGGCATGTCAAAGAAGGTCTTCTAAAATGGAATGGGGGGAAGTAACCCAGGCATGAAGACAGGAGAAGTTCAGATCAAGTAATGTAAAATTATTCAATAAAAGTATCACTGAAATGGATTCTTATTAGCTCAACAAGGGATTGCCATGATCCAGGGCTTGAGGTATACTAGGCAGTGATAAAAGTATGCACAAAGGCTTAGAGGGGTTTTTGTGTGTGATACACAAACCATGTAGCATACATGAAAAGCAACATGTAACATAAAGTATATGGAGTAGGGTACGAGGAGTTGAAGAAGGGATAGATGAATTTCAGGCAGAGGATCTTGTACGCCATGCCGAAAAGTTTGCTATTAATCTATACAGTATGAAAAACATAGCATCAGATTAAAATGTGTTTCCTCAGAGCATCCATGCATGCATGCACAGGCACAGACAAACACTCTTGTTAATTTCATAACTAAATTACAAGTTGTATTTGCTATGACAGGCAACAGCCCATTTCCAAATACAGTCTTACCTTTACCTCTTTGGCTGACAATCAAAATATCTATGGACCATTTGTTTCTTGTCTAATTACTCCAGCTAGAAAGTTCAATACCATGATGCATGAAAGTGGTGAAAGAGGCATCCTTGTCTTGTTTCTGATTTTAGAGGAAAAGCTTTCACTTTTTCACCATTTAGTATAATGCCGTATGTGAATTTTTCACACATAGGTATTATTATGTTGAGTTGTTTCCTTTTATTCTTACTATTTTTTTTCTTGTAAAAATGTGTTGCATTGCCAATGCTTTTCCTGACCAATTGAGATGATCACATTTCATTCTTCATTCTATTAATGTAATGTACAGATGAAGTATCCTTGCATTCTAGGAAGAAATCTAACTTCATCATGGTAGAGGAGTATAAATGCTACTGAACTCAACTTGGAAGTATTGTATTGAGAATTCTTCCATCAATATTCACTGATATTTACCTTTCTCTCTTACTCTCTCCTTCCTTCTTTCTAGTGCTGTTGGTGTTACTGTGATGTTGGATGCAAAGAATGAGTTTGCAAGTGTTCACTCTTCTTCAGTTTTTTGGAAGAATTCGCTATTAGCTCTTTTGAGTGTATAATATAATTCACCAGTAAAACCACTGGAGCTAGAAATCTCCTTTCTTTGGGAGATCTTTGATTTCTGATTCAATCTCCCTAATATTTATTGGTCTTTTCAAATTTTTTATTACTTCACGATTCTTTCTAGATTTTTATATCTAGTTATTGATCTGTTTTATGTAGATAAATCAACTGTTTGAGTACATAATTTACCCTGTTTTTTTAGTTGTTTTTATTTCTGTAGAATAAAAATATTATCCCTTCTTTTTATTCTGATTTTAATAATTGGAATCACTCATTTTTTCTTTCTTTAATCAGTCTAGGTAAGAGTTTGTTAATTTTGTTATTCTTTTCCAAGGAGTAATTCTAGTTTCTATTAATTTTGTTTATGTCCCTCTCTGTGACCTATTTTACTTTCATTTTTGCCAATCTTCACTCTTGTTTCCTTCTGTTTGCTTTGTCTTTGTATGGTTCTTCATTTCCTAATTCCTTAAGTGGTTGTTAATTTGAAAACTGTTTTTTTTAATGTATCATTTAACTTTAAAATTTTTAAATCATTATCTTTTTTTTCTTTTCATTTTTTGCCTTCATTCAACATGTTCTCATTTTCTTAGTTTCTCAAAGAATGGTTAATTCACCTAATTTTATTTCTCTCATATATAATTTCTTAAATATAAATTGTACTTAAAAACATAAATTTTCTTATGTCTCCTATTCATATAGCTATTTTAAAACTTGTTGAGTCACAGTATTTAGATGTAATTCATAAATCACATCTTTCTGATTCTCATTTCTGCTACATAATTTGTATTTCAGGAAGGAGAAAGATGGTTTGGTCCACTCAGTTTCACTCTGATGATAGTAAATTTGAATACATTCTGAACAAATTATCTTTTGATGCATATGCAATAGACTTTAATTGGTTTTTTTTTCCATTTTTGCTGCTTTTGTCTTCTTTCTTAATGTTTATTCATGTGATAACATTATGTTGCATTTTCTTCTTGGTTTAGAAATTTTCTTACAATTATTCTAAAAGAATGTATCACATTTATCATCTTTTATGATCATAATTAAGTTATGTTTAAGCAGTTTCATTCCTTTTAAGCAAACAATATTTAAATAACTATGCCCAGCAAAACAACCCCTTAGATTTTTCTTACTCCTTTTTTATCATTTACAGGGGAGAGACTGCCTCTGACTTTAAATTCCAAATTGCCACATTTTGCATCTTTTTTCACACGTGTCAACAATTACTGTGATGCACTACAATTACTTGGTGATTTTACCCCCATTCTACCTTAGTTCTACAACTCCCTTCTCCCCAAGTATGTTACTTAATTCAGTATGATTTTAGGAAAGGCTTCTATGATTGCAGCATTTCTGTATCTGGTATGCCTGAAATTATTATTTTGTTTTTTTTGTTGCTTATAATTTTAATGAATTCAATTGTTTTTCTGAAATAGATGCTCAACATTTAATGTACTTGATAGTTACATACAAATTTTACTCCAGATTGTTTTACAAAACAATTTTCTTCTTTCCTATTCTGCAATTTTTGATAACTTTGCCTTTTTCAAGTCTAAATTATCATATTATCCTAAGAATTTGTTTTTCATTGCCTTGAATTTTAATATCACTGTTTTGATATGGGAAATTTTTTCAGTATTATTTGTTTGTCTGTTGGTTTCCTTTATGGTCTCTTCAATGTATGTTGGACATTTTACATCAGATGTGGTTTTCCTCTTCATGACCTTGACCTGCAAGGGTCATTGTCTAGGGTGAGAGAAGCCCATTCTGCATCCCTCAGCACACAAATTTGGTCTTCTTAAATATTTTTTCCTGGTTTATTTTGGCTCTTTGATTTTTTTTTCCAATTTCAAATTTTATGGACTCTTATTTTTCTTATGCTATAAAAAGCCTGTTTTTATTTTACCTTTGCTTTTGGTCACCATATTCTGTTTTTACAATTGCCTTAGAGTAGTCTTTACTGTTCCCTTTAAATCATATTTTCCTTGTTTATTTTTCCTTTTGTCATGCTTATTCCCTTGAGTATTATTGAAGAAAACCAAATCTCATGTTTATATATATATATATATATATATATATATATTTAATATAATATGTGTATTTATGTTTCCTTAGCTGTATTCTGATCACAGAAAATAACTGACTCAGGTGATGCAGATGGATATGCACTCACGATCTCAACCATCCTGGATTTTTTAGAGAACCACATTCCATTCTGAAACTCTTGACTTGTCCTGCTAAATGACTCCCTATTCTGTAGCCTTTCTTTCCTGTTTCTTTGAGTTTTCTTACTCCCATTAAATAACATTTCCTTTTGGATTCTATAAATTATTTAATTCTGTGTGTGTGTGCTTATGTTAAAAAATTGTTGTGAATGAAAAGTTTTCTGTATCATAATGATTTTAGTGTGTGTGTGTGTGTGTGTGTGTGTGTGTGTGTGTGTGTGTGTGGTGCTGGGGATTGAACCCAGCCAGAGCCTTGTACATGCAAGGCAAGCACTCTACCAACTAAGGTATATCCCATCATAATGATATTTGTATTTGTTTTACAGGCTTGAGATAGGAGATAATATACGTACATTTATTCCCTCCATAAACATTTACTTTTTTTAATGAACATTAGGAATATCAACATAAAAGGATATGGACCTTTCATCTATCATATAGCTGGGAAGATAATATGTCAATCAGGTCTTGAAAAATGAATAAAATTTCATAATAAAAAACATTAAACAAAAGCACTATGCAGATTTAATGTAATTTATACTAAATTACCAATGACATTCTTAATAGAAATAGGAAAAGTAGTCATGAAATTCATCTGAAAAAAACAAGAGACATAGAATAGTAAAGCAATCCTTAGTGAGAAAAGTGAAGCAGGAGGCATCTCAATACCGGACCTAAAAATATACTATAGAGCTGTAGTAACAAAACCAGCACAGTGTTGGCACCAAACAGACATCATAAAGACCAATACTATAGAATAGAAGACATGGAGACAAACCCACATAAATACAGTTACCTCATACTAGGCAAAGGCACCATAAACATACATTGGAGAAAAACATAGCCTTTTCAATAAATGGTTTTGGGAAAATTGGAAATCCACATGCAGCAGAATGAAATTAAACCCCTATCTCTCACCTTGAACACAACTTAAATCAAAGTGGATAAAGGACCTGGGCATTAGACCAGAGACCTATGAAGAAAGTATAGGTCCAACTCAACATCATGTTGGCTTAGGAACCAACTTCCTCAATAAGACTCCTAAAGTACAAAAAGTAATATCAAGAATCAATAAATGGGACAGTAACAAATTAAAAATCTCTTCCATAGGAAAGCAAACAATCAAGAGTGTGACAAGAAATACAGAATGAGAGAAAATTTTTGCCACCTGCACCTCAGAAACAGCATTAATCTTCAGATATACAAATAACTCAAAAAACTTAACACCAAAACAAATAAATAAATAACCCAATTAATAAATGTGCAAAAGAACCGAACAGATATACTTCACAAAAGAAATTTTTTTTTTTATCAACTGGAACACAGCATTAAAGGAATCTACAAAACAAACTTTACTAACTAGTCCTTATTTACCATTAGTTTTCCCATGTATTTACCTTTCCATGTTTGTTTTCCTGCTCTGGAAGCTTTAAACTGCTTTCTTCTTATCAGTTCTCTAAAATCAATGAAGATGTTATATAAGCCAGAGTTTTAATCTACTGCTTTGAGTTACTATATTTGAAATTTCTCACATTTAATATGCATTATATGCATTAAAAAGAACTCGCTTGATTTTTTTCCTGAAAAAATGAAATATGAATGATCAACAAATATATAAAAAAATGGTCAACATCTCAAGCAATTAGAGAAATGCAAATTAAAACTACACTGAGATTCCATTTTATTCCAATTGGAACAGCAATAATCAAGAATAAAAGCAATAATTAATGTTGGCAAGGATGTGGGGAAAAGGGTACACTCATACACTGCTGGTGGGATCCAAATTGGTGCAACCAATCTGGAAATCAGTATGGAGATTTTTTTCAAAAAACTTGGAAAGGAACCACCATTTGACCTGGTTATACCACTCCCTTGGTATATATCCAAAGGACTTAAAAATCAGTATATTATAGTGATTCAGCCATATCAAGGTTTATAGCAGCTCAATTCACAAGAGCTAAGCTAGGTGCCTTTCAACAGATGAATGAATAAATAAAATGTGGTATCTATATACAATGAAATATTACTTATCCATAAAAAGAATGACTTTATGATTTTTCCTAATAAATGAATGGATCTGGACACCATCGTGCTATGTGAAATACGCCAATCCTCAAAGAACCAAAGGTTGAATGTTCTCTTATATGCAAATGCTAGAACATAAGAAGGGGTGGTGGTGGAAGGAAAGAATAGATGTTCAGAGGATTAGACAATGGGGAATGATAGAAGGGAAGGGTGATAGGAATAGGAAAGACAGGGAAATGAGTCAGCTATAACATTCTTATGTTTATATATGGATATACCATATATTAAACTCCACAAGAATGGGATCCTAATTAGAATAAATTATGCTCCATGTATGTATAATATGTCAAAATACACTCTACTGTCCTGCACATCTGAAAAGAATAAAAATCTTATCAAAAAACTGTTCTATTATCCAAAAAAAATATATTGGCTTTCATAACCTGAAATCTGGACAATATACATCCTATCCAGATGTTGGTAGATGTAGGTTACTTCATTGAATACCCAGAAATCCATCTATTTATTTTAAAAAAAAGGAATTCAATATAGTGACTTGCATGCAAAGTATAAGAAGTTAGTCCATGCTAGGAAATCTAAAATCAGTAATTATCTAATTTTGTTACTACCTTGGGTTGAAGGAGCATGAGGAAAAACAGATTTGCAAACAACTCTTGTGTTCAGGGTGAGAAGGTGGCCCAGAATGCCTTCATGAATTTCTATATGAGATTATTTTCCTCAAAATTAACAGAGCCAGAATAAGAGATTTTCAAAGACAATCACTGACCCCACACTACAGTTATTATATTTTATGCTTTCTTTATAAGAATTTTCTTTGCATCTTTAGTAGATTGTTTTGTGTTTCATATCTCATCAGAAAGTTGAAATTCTGAACACACAAAAGAAGTGACCAGATTAAAGTGTCTATTAACCATACATTAAAACTCAATATAAAGCAGCTCTGCAACAGAAGGAGTTGATAGTTTATTTAAAGGTGGAACAACATGGAACAAAATAATAATGATGAACCCTTCATTGCAAATAGTTTAGGAAATGAGTAGAAGGCATTTTGGTGAGTAAATTAAAGAACTGATATTTCTGGGGAAAAAATTAAATTAGACCTTACACATAAATAAAAATTCAGGAAAGTAAAAGAGAACTAGTTAAGGCTAATATTTGTAAATTCTGTACATTTTGTAACTGTTCAGAAATCATTGATATTTCAGGATGTTTGGGGAACATTTTCTGGCTTTCAAATTAAGATTTTTGCCACATAAAGACAAGCACACAAAGGTTCAGAATGGAAAACATGTGTTTTACCTTAACAATGTAAACTTTCCAGACACAAGAGAAAATGAATAGGGAGAAGTATTTTCACTGAGAAAAATGCTAAGCACAGCTATATGCTAGCATGTGTGGGCAGCTCAGAGAGGAAAATTCTGTAGAGGACCCACAATCTAGAGGACTTTCTAATTTTGCTTGTTGAGCCCTCCTTGAGCAGTTCAACACTGACAGCCTTAACTTTGTGCATAGGGAAACTTTAGTCCAGCTTTTATGGAGGCAGAGAGACAATGTCAGGCAGACTCCAGCCCAGAAGGTCAAAGGGTGATACGTAGGAAATTCAGCCGACTGTGGTCTCTGGACAACTTCTCCTTCTGCAGGCATGGGAGCTAAGTACAACCAAGAAAAGTAGCCTTGGGAAAGAGGTACACCCTCTGGTGGAGGCACCAGGAGTTACCTTAAGAAGTATGTGAACAGTCAGCAGAATGATATAAAATGAAGAAAATATTGATATTTCAGGATGTTTGGGGAACATTTTCTGGCTTAGAAAATAAGCTAAGGTATTACTGATATCAAACATTAAAAACAATGTTTTGGCATACTGGATGGATTCATCAACTATTGCCCAATTATGCTTTCTTAAACAACTTCCTAATTTAGTGGTTTTTAAAGACTTTCATTTCTATTGCTGTGTGTCTCAATTGGCATTGTCTTCTGGCTATGGGAGCTTCCAGATCTGTATTACTTGCCTTCACATTTGTTCTATAGTGCCAGTTTCCATGGACATAGTATTGAAGATCACTGAGGTGTAAGATATTTTAAAGAGAGAGCACAAGAACTTCAAATCTGGAATTTCAGGTCATGACGAATTTTTATTTAAAAGTGAAAAGGAATTAAATCAGTTACTTCAGGATGTTTATTGTAAAATGATTTACTTTGAAAGTTCTCAGAGACAGTAGTCCTTGAAGAGAAAAAATAACCTAATAACTTAAAAAATAACCACTGCTGGCAGTGGGTCTTGTAGAGTGCTCAGCTGACAAGCAGTTCTCCCTGTCACACAGATGTAAGCATGAGGATGGCACTCCTTGCTAGGATCATCTGTGGGACGGATATTGAGAAATATAATGGGAATTCTTTTTAGATTTTGGATCAAAAAAAAAAAAAGACAGTTGGTATGTTCCTAAGGGTTACATTCTCATGTACATAATCCAGAGGGAAGACAGCAATAACAAGTATCAAAAGTAAGATAACAGTAGATGGTGATCCACTCTATGAAGAAAACTCAACAGGCAGTGGAATGGAGAGTGAACACTGGTGGAAGGTCAGAGGACTCAGAGGAAGTGATTTTGAAAGTCCTGAATGACGCCTGGGAGTCAGCCTGCCAGGAAATAATTGTTTATTGATTCATAGCACTCCTACAAAACACTCATTTAAAAATGTCTGATTTTATGGGTGGAAGTGGCCTCCCATTATAGGTTTAATTTTATCCTTTTTATTATTTTGGAAAGCCTTCCTTTTAAAATACTTACTGATAATTTGGATAGTTTTCCTTGGGACTTGCCTTATCATATCTTTTGTCAATTTATTTATCTCTCAGATAATGAGTGGTTTTCTTACTAATCTATGTGAGCTTCTCTTAAATGTAAAGACCCTGTAATTATCAGTATTTGTCATAGATATTTTTGTTTGTAGTTTTTCATTCATTTTTTTAGTTTGTTTTATTTCTATGGAAAATTTCTCTCTTCAAATTTTCATATCATCATACTCACCTTTTTCTTTGTGATTACTTATATTTGTAGCATAGGCTTGAAGACTGAATTTTGAATGGTACTTTTGTGATTTTGTTAGCCAAAGTTTTCCTATACTGATAGAAGTTGAATTATAAGACTTCTAATCCCCAAAGCACCTTTTATTTCCATAGCACTATATTACTTTATAAAGGAGCTTGCAGATGTACTTGCAGCCTGGGATGTTAATTTTTTAACTAAGTCCTTTTTATCCAGCCAGTGAGCTAGAGCTTTGTCAATATCTGGAACAAACAGGCCACAGGAGAAAACAAACTCCAGTGTCTTTGAATTGTAAGGTCTGGACAAGAAACTGTCCAGTCTTTTGGTATTCTCAGAAAGGAGAGTAACTGTACAAGAAAATGGGAAGTAAGAGGTCTTCAGAGCCCAAATTGGAATCAAAGTTCAAGTTCTCCGACAAGGAGATATGCAAGCTATCAGCACAGTGAGAGGCATCAGTGGAAGAGCTGGGGTTGGGTATGTTTTCACTGAGTGTTGAGCTTATGGTGTTGGTTAGGCCCAGGAACATGGAGGACCACCCCAGAGAGTGGTGGTCTCTGAATCTTTTACTCAGTGAAACTAAAGAGTATAAACAACACAACTCATTAAACATATGGATGAATACATATGTATGTATATATATACATACACACACATGTATCATGCAAATTCATGTATAAGTCTTAATTAGATTACTAATAATAATGAAAATGATTTAAAGTATTTTCATTCTCTTTTCTTGGGCACAAGAAACAAAAACAAATTTATTGTAAAAATAGATAATTTTCTTGGAAAGTAAGGGCAGTATACAATGCAAGCTTTTTATTTGTTTGCTGGACCTGGAAAGATATGATGCTGTTGACCTTCAGACCCTATAAATTTCAAAGTGACCTTTAATTTCACATTCTGCAGTTATACTTCCTATACTCCAGCATCAAGTTATATTCAACTATACCTCCACCTTCACATCTCCACATTCCCCTCAGTATCCTCTCACAGACCCCCTTTCCTGTCCTTGTATTTTGCATCTATCCACCAGGTTTTCCCCTCCAAAATGGGAGAACAGGGCAAGGCAGGGCAGGGCAGGACTAGACAGGACTAGGCTTTCATTTTTACAGCATAAGGAGTTAAGAACCTGGCACTTTCTCCAGCTGAACCCTGAGCAGCATGTATGAGACTGTACCTCATTTGTTATATGAAATTTCTCCAATTTTTTACCCAAGTAAAGGACACAGCTAAACAGTCACTTGCACTGTCATGACATTATTAGTGTCAATATTATTCCCATCAACTTTCACCTCCTAAACCATAGCTCATAAAAGGATTCACATATTCTACAAAGCCTGAAATAAGATATACCTGGGGCAAATATTTTAGGAATAAAAAACATATTTTCTCTTTTCTGATATTTCCATGCAATAATAAAGGAAAAGGAAGCAAGAAAGATACATGGAAAATCTTAAAAGTGATTCCAATTTATGAGAAAATCTATTATTTGCATAGCAGGTAGAATGCAAATTTTGTAGGGTTTGGAGACTCTCAGCTCAGATTAAGAGTCTCTGCAGCACTTTGACTTTTCTGGGTTTCCATTTCCTCCTCATTAAAATGCACAGAAAGTTTTTGTGAAATCATGCATATACCACATATAGAAAAATGCCTTTCCTATTGTATTTACTCATTAAAAATGCAACAATATCAGAGAAACAATTTTAGAATTTTAATTCCATAAGTATACTAATAAATAAAATACCTACTTGTTTTTTATGATAAATTTTTCTCCTTGAAATAATTGAAAAAAAATCCTTAGCATTCCAGTATGTTCTTCTTACTTCTGTCTATGACCCTTTTGAACAGCAAAAAATGGGCAGCCCTCCCTAGGAAGAGTCTGTGTTTTGACAATTGCATGGTTGCTTAACAAGATTTCCTGAAATAATAATTAGTAATGGTTTTAGCTGCAATATATATATTCACTACAATGCTTTATTTGTGTCTTTATTTTCTTAAACAACAAAGGATTAGGAAATCAGTTATACTATGGGATCTTACTGATTTTGTCAAATAAAGCCAGTTTTAGCCATTTTTTTCAGACACTGTAAATAGAAACCCAAATTGGGTAACAAACTTTCCATTAAAAGGTAGAAGGCAAATCAAGGGAAGTCCATTATCAGGAAAAGACTCAGTAGACCTAGATTCCAGTTTAGGTTGTCTGGATATAGCAATAAGAAAAAAATATTAAACTTGTTTTAGATCTCACTGTCCTCAGATGTCAAATGCAGATAATGACACTGACTTCCCTCATGCACAGAGATATTATGAGGGTTATCTAGCACAAGGGTGAAAATATGTTGTAGAAAGAGCCATCAGTGTAGTGTAGTGGGGTTTCTTAACAGAACCTGCTGCCACCCACAGCTCTACTCTGAGCTGCCTCAGCTTGCAGTTTTTGGTGAAGGCCCAGAATACAATCCATTGAAGAGAGGGAATATTTGGAAACTCTGAAATGGAGAATAACTTGATTTAGAGTCACAAAAATGATGAAAGCAACCAAAGAAGAATACTCTCGTAAGAAAAAAAAAGATATTTTTAAGCTCCTAATGAAATTAGCATTACTAACTCTAACTGGTTTTCATGCTCCCTGGAGTGTGTGGGTTTTTAAAAATTTTTATTGTTCAATCCTCAGCATCACATAAAAATAAAGGCATCATGTTGTGTCCATCTACACCTAAAAAATAAATATAAAAAAATTATTGTGCATTATAATTATACATAATAGTGGGATTCATTGTGACATATTTGTACAAGAGCATGACATAATTTGTTCAAATTCGTTTCTCTTTGAGGGCTGGAGCTTCAGAGGGCCTGTCTTGGCCTGCTGACCTTGGGCTTCCCTCCCAGCAATGGAGCTTTCCCTACACACTCAAGCTTGGCATACTTTAGGCGTGCCGGAGAGAAGGACCCTGTGTCAAAGTTTCCTCCCTTTGACACCCAGTAGAGCATCTTTTGGCTTCCCAGAATGAATGTCTAGTGGAGTATTTGGGGGAGGATATGACCAGATGAGAAAATAAAGTCTCTACCTCTCAATTAGGCATGATTGAAAGTATTAGTTGGCTTCCTTTGGAAGGAATACCAAAGAGTAAAATTCATTGTCAACTATTATATCTATCATTTACCAACTGCTTTGGGAAAGTAACTTAAATTTTATAAACTTCATACCTAAAAAGAAAATATGGATACTATGTTGGCCAGGATTATGCAGAGAAATTCTGTGTGAATATGTGTGTGTGTGGGGGGGTTGATTTACATAACATATATAAAGATGGCTCTCTGTTTCTGTGGGTTATGAATCTGCACATTTACCAACCTTGGATTTAAAATATTTAAAAAAATTTAAAAAAGGATCCATATATTGAACATGTATAGACTTTGTTCCTTTGTCATTATTTACTAAATAATATAGTAAAACAACTTAGCATTTACATTGTATTAGGTATTGGAAGTAACCTAGAGATGACATAAAATATATGGAATGGTGTGGATACGTTATATGAAAATATCATGCTATTTATATGAGAGCATTTATGGATTTGATATCTGCTAAGGGTTCTGGAACCAAGCCTGCAGATACTTAAGGATGACTACATGTAAGAGAGAGAGAGGGAGAGAGAGAGAAAGGGAAAGAAATAAAAGGAAAGAGAAAGAAAGAAAGAAAGAAAGAAAGAAAGAAAGAAAGAAAGAAAGAAAGAAAGAAAGAAAGAAAAAATAAAGCAGAAGAAATTTGAAGGAATTGGCATACAAGACCATCTAAATCTCTAGCGCAAGCTGGCAAGCTGGAAATTCAGGTAAGAGTTGACATCACAGTTTTGAGCCTAAAATTTGTAGAGCAAGTCAGAATGATGGAAACTCAGGCCAGATGTCTATGTTACAGAATTGAGGCAGAATGGTTGCTTTCTTGAGAAAGCTCAGTCTTCCCATTAGCAACCTTCATCTAATTGAGTGAAGCTCACTGCAAAGCAAATTTTATAGAGTGATATGACTGATTTACTTAAACTCACCTAATTGTGAATCTTGATCATACCCATAAATAACTATAGAAACATCTAGTTGACCATACAACTGTATACTAAAGCTTTGCAAATTGACACACAAATTTAATCATCATAGATGTCTACTTCATAGATAAATATGATAACCACTCTCAATAAGAGGGTTGACGCAATTCCCATTGACAGCATTAGAACTGCAGAGCTGAGAGAGTAAGGAACGTGGAAAAATGAAGTTTCAAACATATCAATTTGAGCTTGAAGCCTTTGCCAGTTTGTCTAGACAGGTCTACAAATCATTTTAATATATGTAGCATTACTTTACCTTAAGGACATTGAAGATTTTCACCAAGGAAACCAGGGAAAACAGTGTTCTATAGGAAAAAGCATTTAGAATTTGAGTGTTTCAGACCTGAGCCTGAATCTAAGTTATGTCTTCTGAGTCAAGTGGGTGAGCTGCCTTGATCTTCAATTTCCTTATTTGCAAAAGGAATTTAATAACACCACTTCTTAGGGTTTGGGGTATATGTAAAACATATGGAGTATGGAGTCTAATACTTTCAAGGATGATTTATTTCTTTTCCATTCACTTCCCCCCCCAATTTGCTATTTAGAAGCACATTTTCCCATCTGAGAATGGCATTATAAAATTCTATAACTTTCTGGGTATTTAGAGTTATTGCTCTCATCCAGGGTAGTTCACAAAACCAATTCCACATCAAATTCAAAGTTTTTGCCTCTTTCATTATTGCCTATAACTGAGGTGGAAAGGCTTGGGGTTGCAACTGGGCAGGATTTTCTCCTTCAATTCTCACCTTTGCTCTTCTAGATTCTGCTCTTTATGGTTGGGGCAAGTGCAGTGCTGCAAAGAGATAACAAAGGTTAGATGCAACTTGTGGTTGCTGCTATGATGCAGAACTTCTTCTGCCCTGCCCTGCCTTCCTTGGTGGGTGGACACCTGCAGATTATCAGTACGTATATGGTGTACCTGGTTTCCTTGGAGTCGTGGCCAGATTTCCTCAACATGCCTTGCAATGAAGAGGCACACGTTCCTTCATCCCTTTGTTGGCTGTCCCTATCGAAATCCCATACCTCCAACATATCTTCAGAGGAGAACATTCGGGCTAGAGAGATCTTACTTCCACACTGTCTGGAAGCCTTGAGGTTCTGGGATGGGGAGGTATGCTTTCTTTTCCTGGAGAATGCTACTCTTGGAAACCTCCCCTCTTTAGATACTATGTGGCAAGAAATCAGCATTCTGTGCCATTTGCACTCCCCACGATTTAGGAAGCATGAACACAGACTTGCAGAGTTCTAATGCTGTGAGCATCATCTGGGGTATCAAGTGCCAGTCTCTCTTGCAGGTGTATCCCAGCTTGTGATTGATTTGCTTATAGCTCCCCTGCCCATCATTCCTTATCTATGGGGTGAGGTTGGTGGAATTGTATCATAGGACAAGAAGAGCACAGTTTCTCTTGTACCTTGAGAATATTATTCCCTAAAATACTGAAGACATTGAAGTATTGCCCCTCTCTTTCCCCCTCTGCCCCCTTCTCCTCAGTCATACACTATATGTCCTGATTGACAGGTATTTAGTGGAAAGAGATTGTTCTAGAAATATTTCCCACCCTCTGTGTAAGCCCTGGGAGGCCATAGATGACCCCATTTGTTGATGGCTCTCTTTTGAATATAGGACTTAATTGCCAATTACAAGGCAACTGGAAAATTTTCACTCTACATCCTATTACAGTAACTATTATTATTATCAGCAGGAACAGAAGCTCCTTTGTTCACATCAAACTGGTAGCCTTCTGTTTTCCTCCTTTATGACCATCATATAATGTGTACTTTCTAGATGGCGACATATTGGGGCATAAATACTGTAACTTCCTCCCACATAGATTTCCAATAGGGGCTCCTTTACAATCATTTTATAGTTTTAAAAATAGCCTCATACCCTCTTCAAGACCTTGTTTTCTGTTTCTGAAAGAGTTATTGGTCTTCCTCATGCTGAGAAAAAATAGCATTAAAAGTACAGTATACAGCTTGTTTCCCAGGGCTGGATTTTCACAGGGTTACCGTGGGGGAGGCCAAGCTAGGTATTTCAGCAGGGCCATGTGCTTTGCTGCAACATCCTGACTCCAGGTCCTGTTAGATTTCAACACCCCAAACTTTCTTTCCACTTCCCACTGCAATTAGTTATCCTATAGGGAAATACAGAGCCAAGAAAATCCTGTGCCAGCTGGAACAACTCCATTTTACAGTGTGAAATATCATGCAGCACTGACTTAAGGGTGTCCTTTTAAATACCACTCATGCTATTCTGGCTTTGCTGAATATGATACATAAGTCTCTCCAGGTGGGTACCCTGGAATCACTGACGGAGAAATCCTTTGGACAGGCCAAAGGTAAGCAAATCCTTGCATAAGGTCAAACAATATTAGAATGTCCCTGGCAGGGTCTGTAATCTGCCTCTCTCTCAACCCAATAAAGAATAACAAAGTGAAACCAGAGTTTCAATTAATAAAAATTGGATGCCTCTTTGCATGCTTATTATTCATATAGAGGATGTCTTCTCTTTCATATATTTGGGATTCTCCCACACAACGTGCTGAAAATTTTGTAGGTGAGGAAGGGAGCTTGCTAATGCTGATGCGACTTTGAATTGGCTTTGAACTAGTGCTGTAAGCTCCGCCAGTCCATTCCTCTCAGCATCCGAATTTCTCAGTCTCCATTTTCTCTTTCCTTCATTGTGCTCAGGGGTTCTTTTTCCTGATCACGTTTTGCTGACATCATTCTTTCTCTACTCCTTCCCACAGGTGTTTCAAATTCTCTTTGAGAGCATTTCATTCTGTCTCAGCTTCTTCAATTTGCCTTCCACATGTGTTCCTTAAAATGGCTTTTAGGAGTGGCAAATGCTTTTGCTTTGGAGGATGAAGATTTTGGTTTTCGCTCACAAGAGGAAAGATGATTTGGTTGCTAGGATTCTCCTTCCTCTGAAGGCAGTGGGTTATAACAAATGACAACTAATTTCTTTCTGTTGCATTCTAATGTTCAAAATAAGGATCTATTGTTTCTACTCATTGTGAAGCAAAGCCGTTTTATGATTTAGCAGTCATTTCAGTTGTGTGCAGAAACCTATGTTAACTGGTACCATTTTTTTTCTAAATCATTCCATTGCAATTTCAGTGCCCTTTGTACATGGATGCCTCAAGCAGATGCCCACATGACCAGTCCATTACTAAGTGTCTGGATCATCCTAACCCCTCTCTGCCAAGCCTGAACTCTATCAAGTCAGGTCAGTCAAACACACAGTACTCAGATCAAATGGAAGTAAGATTTGAGCACTACAGATATTTTTGTCCAATTCAGAGGCACAATGTTTGCTCTGAACCTTGCTGTTTTACACAAAAAAAGCAAGTTCCTTGCTCTTGGCTCTTAGCCTTTGTTATATATAACTTTGGTCCTGAGTTTGCTCCTCAGATTTCAAGAAATAGTTTAGCCTCTTGGTTTGGACCTCAGAAGTGCCCAAGACATTCAGTGTGGAATAATACTCAAGGTTATTAGGGCAAAAATCTGGGATTGGACTCACAGGTCAGCCACTTGTTAGTTTTGTGATCTTGGGAGAGTTATCTGGCATCTCAGAGTCTCAGTCTTCTTGTTAATGAAATTGGACTAGCTTCAAAAGGCTTGTTATGAGGATTAAATTAGAAAACCAGTTAAATTGCTGTGGCACTATAAGAAACATGGAGCCTTCAATACATATTATTTACAATTATTTCATTAGTTTTATTATTCTAATTATACATCTTACTATTGCCATTTCTAGCCATCGTTACCAGCCATTTATCCTCACTGGGCCTTTGCCTAGGTGTTAGCTTTCTGAAATCCCTTGGAAAGACTCACCCTCAATGTGGTAAAGTGAATATTGGACAGCCACCTCCCAGAAAATTATTCCTTGAGAGCTATTGATTAGAGTTTGCTTGTTAGAGAGATTTCTTCTAATGCCATTTTTTTTCTGGGGAATACCAGGGATTGAACTCAGAGGCACTCAACCACTGAGCCACATTCCCAGCCCTATTTTGTATTTTATTTAGAGACAGGGTCTCATTGAGTTGCTCAGTGCCTCATCATTGCTGAGGCTGGCTTTGAACTCGTGATCCACCTGCCTCAACCTCCCGAACCACTGGGATTACAGGCGTGTGCCATTGCACCCCGCTTCTAATGCCATTTTATATTACATATTAAAGTCTTTGTGATCTTGAAAACACTCCTAGTACATGTTAGAATACATTTTCTTACTTAATACACAGACTACTTAATGCAAAGGTTTTTAGCATATACCAGGTAAAGAAATCAATCAATAAAGAAATTTCAATAACATTAAGTAACCTATCTATAGGTTGTGGGGTTCGTTTTTGTTTTAGTTTGCTATTTCACTGCTGTGACTAAAGATATGACCAGAACGACTATAAAGAGGAAAAGTTTATTCAGGGGCTCACGGTTTCAGAGATCTTAGTCCGCAGAAGGCCAGCTCCAGTCCTTAGGGCTCCAGGTGAGACAAGAACAATATGGCAGAAGAGTGTGGTGGAGGGAAGCAGTTCCCATTAGGGTGATCAGGAAGCAGAGAGACTCCACTCTTCAGATACAAATTATATACCCCATAGCCATGCCCCTCATGAGCCACTTCCTCCAGCCACACCCCACCTGCCTCCAGTTACCATTCAGCAGTATAGATTAAGGCTATAACTCAATTATTTCTCCTCCCAACCTTCTTGCATTGTCTCATAAGTGAGCTTTGGAGGGATACCTCACATTCAAACCATAACAGTATTGAAATCTGCTTTTTGAATCTCCACATGGAACATTACATTAATTAGAGATATAATAGTGGGGATGTGTGCTGCAGGGGTAGGGCAGAGGCTGCAGTATCCTGCTCTGAAGGACCCCAGTGTCAGGGTCACTTAGACAACTTGACTGAAGCTCAGATCCTTCTGTAGAAAATGGAGAAGTTCTTAAGGAGATGTCCAATCAACTGCATATATATATATGTATGTATATGTATATATGTATATATACATATACATACATATATACATATATACATACACACACAAATATAGATGCAACTTCTAAATAAATAACCTTTGCTTGCTCTCAGTTGGGCACATGTCTTTGACAGGAGTTAAGGTGCCACAGATAAGGTGACTTAAGACAATTGACAGTCTCACAATTCTGTAGGCTGTACATCCAAGATCAAGGTATTAGCAGAGCTGTCCCTATTTGCCGCAGTCTGGCTGCAGCAAAGTAAGGGGGGGTGGTGACAAGCAACTTGTGAAGGTTGATACAGCAGGAGTGGGAGCCGCTTTATTGTCTGACAGTAGGGGTATATATACATAACTAATTACACACAGCTTATCTTAATTAACAAACTAGATATAGCAGTCAACCAGTAAGGAATCATCATCTTAATGATTACACACAGCTTAACTTAATTGACATAATCTAGACACAGCAGTCAGTCATTAAGGAATCTCTATCATCTTAATGGCTCGATGGTGTTAGTTCATCTTAATAACTATACACAGCTTAACTTAATTAACATCATCTTAACTTGTTTGTGGTCCTCTACACCTATTCACTTTGTGGACACATAGAAGGAACAGTTCCAGGCCTTTATCCTGGCTTCTGAGGTTTGCTGGCAGTCTTTGGTATCCCCTGGTTTATAGATCTGCAACCCTAATCTCTACCTTAATATTTATGGACTATTTTCCCTGTGTGCATGTCTGTGTCTACATTTGCTTTGTATAAGGGCATGAGTCATATTGGAGTAGGATGATTCCTGATTTGATCTTAAGAATTATATCTGCAACAACTCTGTTTCCAGGTAAGTTACTTTCTGTGACAGGACTTGGAGTTTGGACTTCAAGATGTTGACTTGCGGAAACACAATTCAACCCATACAGGTATTCTTTATCTATTTTATATATATGATATATATTATACATATATGCCATATATATTTTATCTGTATTCTTTAATATCATACACACATGCATTCATCATCACATTCTATTCTGCTAGACAAAATTCCCTTTGGGTCATGACTCTTATTCATAAGTAACTATATCTCTAATTTGGCAAGACCCAGTGGTATACAACACACAGTTCCAATGCAGTGAGTTATTGTGAATATCCCCAAACCTGAGAATATAAGAGGTAAGACCAATATATAGGATTATTATAAAGATTATGGAAAAATATGTAGTGATAAACACCTGTCTAGTTTGGGCAATTGCAAATAAAGGTAATTTTGCTGCATTTGTCTGTGGCTGGTAGGGTGGACCTTAGCACATAGACATGCAGCATAAGGAAAATATAAAGGAGGATCCCGTTGCTTCACATCTCCCCTACCTCCTGCTCTGCATCAGGTCCATGTCAGACTGATCAATTCAGGAATTTGGGTGAAATTTCAGGCAGCCTTCTGACAACTAGGCAGTTAAGTTCAAGCCCTTTTGGAGTCAACCCACATATGATGTCAACTTGATGGCATGCCTGGAGAAGGCTGGCTCTGAACCACTCACTCAACCATCTGTGCATCTGGCAGCCCTCGAAGACAAAGTAACTTCTAGTGTCAACTTGGTGTAGTTCTTTATTTTCATTCAATATTTGGGAATTATGCTCTTCTAGGAATTCTTAACTTCCTGTGCTTACAAATTATTTTCAAGACATATTTTTCATCAATTATGTCATATTTGCAATGCTATAGCCAACCTTGGTCACTTGACATGTTCTTTCACATATGTTACCTTAATTATTCATTACAACAACCATGCATATTAAATGTTGTTTGTCCTCAGGTTGCACAGCAAGAAACTGAACATCAAATAGGACAGATCAATGTACCATAATCACGTGACTAAAAAAGTGGCAGAGATAGGATTAAAGTCCACAACCAAAAGCCATCTCAGTGTCTTTGTGTTATAGCACACGTAGGTGCTGTATCCTGAGGCTGACTGCAAAATTTGGTAGATATTTTTAAACCCAGTTAGTAAATAAAGGAAGTGATACAATTTCAGAGCACATTTTAGTAAACTCCTAAGCACCTGCAGAGCTAGACTCTGGTTGACCCCTGACAACAGTATTCTCCTAATTAAATTCAAATCAATCTGATGTTTTCTGTTTATAGCTCTAAATTTCTATTTAACACAGCTTTTGCTATAACAAGGTGACACAATGCTTGAAAGAATTGTCTTCAGTGTCCTCAGATAGGAGAAATGATTCACTTTTTAAAATTAACAACCAATGCCGAAATCCGGCCTATTAACAAAAACTGAGCTAAAGGCATAGTTTTCACAAGTAATATACTCTGGAGCATGTGATTGGGAGAAGAGCCGTTTTTGGAGAGGAGACTGCCCTTTAAAAAATTCTGACAAGATGTAAATACATTGCTTTCTACTTGAGTACCTGCTTTCTACTTGAGTACCTGGATCCAATTTCTGAGAAGCATTTAGTCCTTTTATTATTAGTTACATCAAAAGCAAATAACCTTGATTTTCATTTGGTCTAAATAAAGAGAATGAAGGAGGCCACTGTCAAAGAGAGAAAGGTGTTAAGTAGCTGGTACTTGGCAGCAGAGGGCTGACCAGGAGAGACAGTGCCACATCACATGAGGCCATTGTCGAGTAAGAACCTGCAGCTCAGTTCTAAGCAGTGTGTTTCCCATCTGTTTGAAAAACAAGCTAGAAATCAAACAAACAAATGGGATGTCACATCGTGCGCTGTGCTCTCTGAATGCTGAGCTTCTGCAATATCTGGGGCTAGGAAGGAAGCCAATAAGTGCCCTTGTCTTTTCTCTCTGCTTATGTGCATTTGGGACACACATCTTCCTTCTGGGTTAGAACACTGGTGTCTCAGCTCAGTGCTCTACCACCGTTCCCCTGGAGTTTGAGCCTCTGTGTTTCTTTTACATGTAGTTGTGAAAATAATGACATCAGGCCAGTGTGCTGCTGCAAACTATGACACTTCCACACTGTATGAGCCTTAGTAAGACCCTTCTACTTCTAAGCTTTAGCTTTTAGCCCCTTAACGTGGCCATATGGCCATAAGAATACTGACCAACTCACGTTGTTAATTGACTTAGTGTATATTAAATACTTGTGAGCTTCATTCATAGTAATTGTTGAATTAGAGGATTTTCTGATGACCATATAGTACTTGCTGCAGTCAAAATCCAAGATAAAGCCCTCAGCTTGGTGCTGTGCTTCTGGAGGGGGGGTGGGAAGAGTCACGAGCCATCTCGAGTAGCTTTATTTTAGAACGGCAGTACAAGACTAAGGTGGCACTCAATATTATTAAGGTATCTTATATGTTTTATAGAAGGATCATTTTTCACTCTAAAGAATAAAATGTTGTACGATGACCGACTTCACAAAACTGTTATATCATCCCTTTTACCTCCACTCTCAAGTGTGACATTGCTCAAGTGACATGGAGAGCTAAAGAAATCAATATCCACTCTCATTCTCCTGTTACCAACCAATTGTTTCACATCTCCTTAGCCTTACTTTTATTTATTTATTTATTAATTAATTAATTAATTAATTTATTTATTTAGTACCAGAGATTGAACCCAGGGGTGCTTAATCACTGAGCCACATGCCCAGACCCCATTTTTTTTTGAGACAGGGCCTAGTTAAATTTTCAGGCCCCCCTAACTTGCTGAGGCTGATTTTGAACTTGTGATCCTCCTACCTCAGCCTCCCCAACTGCTGAGATTATAGGCATGCACCTTGACATCCAGCTCTCCCTAGCTTTATTTTCTTAATCCCTATTAGGAATTGTCCCCTTCCCTATTAAAGTGCAGTAATCCCACAGAGGAACTGTGTCTCATCCCTTCTTATTCTGCTTGTTTACTCTCTTTTTCCTGAACCAGAAGGCATCCACATTTCTGTTGGCCAATTTTCAAAAACACAAAGATATACTTTAGTACCATCTATATTTAAAATGAAAAAAAAGAAAGAAACAAATATTTCCCCCTTATTCCCATTTGGCAACTACCATATTTCTCTTCTTTAAATTCACAGAAGCAGTTTCAAAAAAGATTGAGCTTCATGCTCTCTACTTCCTACTTAACTGACTCCAATAGTCTTTTTTCCCCACATTATGTTTTGTTCACTAATGCAAAGAAGCTACAGGCCAAATCTATGCTAGGCTCTAGAGATGTAATGGTAAGAGGGACACTGATTCTTTTTTCATGGCACTTACATAGGCTAGCATTAAACAGGATAAAACAAAGTGACCACACTGATGATAGAAGATACTTCCAGGAAATTAAAAAAAACATTGATTAATTTGGGTAATAATTGAGATTCATGGGGCTAAGCCTGAAAGGTCTATGGAAAAAGTTCATGGATCCTCAATTGCAAGAAGAGAAAAACCTAGGTTTGATTCCAGGTCTTTGTGGAAGGTAGGGATGGACACTTCACACAACAAGCAATGTTAACTTAACATTTTAGTAATAAACAGAACCTGGTCAAGAGTTCAGAAAATAGTATCCCAGATAGGGGAAAGGAATATACGTCGAGACCTAAGGCATGGGAAAGCTTAGTCTTCCTGGAACTGAAGGAAAACCTGGAGTCTGGTGAATAAGTTGAGGAAGGAAAGAGGCTGGGTATGGAAAGTATGCACCAGGTCACTGTACGCCAGCTGATTCTTCTACTCAAGTGTCTTGAAAAACTGCAGGTGTGAAAAGGAAGAGACCAACTAGGAGATTCCTCCACCAGGACTGAAGGCCGATGAGGGAGGTTCAGATTTAGACGGCGATGGTGGCATTGGAGCAAAGTCCATGTGTTAAGATGTGTTTAGGAATCACGCCCAACGTACTTAGTACTAGAAATGTCCTCAATTTAGGATGACCAGATTTGTGGGATTTTTGACTTCATGATGGTGTAAAAGCAACATGACATTCAGTAGAAGCCGTACTTTAGACTTTGAATTTTTGATCTTTTCCTGGTCGAATGATCAGTAGTAGGATACTCTCTTGTGATGCTGGATGGTGGCAGTGAACCCAGCTTTCAGTCAGTCCTACAATAATGAGGAAAAACAACTAATACTCTACAGTGTATGCTGCTAAGCTGCAGTGTGCAGTCTATGTTGCTAGGCTACAATGCTTGATAGGTGAGGTGTATCAAATGCATTTTTGATTTACAACAAGTTTATCAGAATAAAATCTCATCATAAATGAAGGAGCATCTGTAATTTGGATGTGAAGAATGAAGATAAGGAATAACTCAAAAATAGTTAATACTTCTTAAGAAATGGTATTTTTGGTTAGGCTTACTGCTATAGTGGGTGAAGGTTAAATTATATTTGATTGATATTTTATTTCTATATATAATTATCAAAGCCAAATGATGGACTCATTACTGTCTAGTTTTTTGCATGTTTGGAAAATTCTATAAATTATTAAAAAATATTTTGTATAAAATTATCATGAGAACTTTGGTACACACTTGAGATATCTAAGAGGAAGTGTCTCACAGATACAGCATACATGATACAAGAGTGCAGCACTATGTCATTGTGATACTACATAATAATTCTTCCATTGATAACTTATGTATAATGGAATGATTGTGATCATTGTTATGCTTTAAATATGGATAGTGTCTCTCAAAGTTATGTGTGTTAAAGGCTTGGTCCCCAATATGGTGCCATAGAGAGGTGCTATGGACCTTTAGGGAGTGTAGCCTCATGGAGAATTCTTAGGTCATTGGATGCATGTCCTAAAAAATGATTGTGGGAATTCCTATGTTCTTTTTCTCTAATTCCTGGCTCATCATGTAAGTAGTTTGCTTTGACACCATTGTAAACTACCATTGCCATATGGTGCTCTCATGGAAGGCCAAAAACAATGGGACCACCCAATCTTAGATGGGATTTTCCTGAACTGTCATCTAAATAAATATTTTTCTCTTTATAAGTTAAATGCCTCAGGTAGTCCATTACAGTCATGTGAAGCTAAGTAATACAATCACTTAGGGAGAGCATGTGGGGAGAAAGTAAAAGCACAACAGAAATAAATTCTGAGGAACAAAGTTTGTAGATATTCTGCAAAGAAGAAGCCTCTATGGAAGGAGAGCTGGTGAGATAGGAGGAAACATGCATGTGTGTGTGGTTGTGAAGGAAGACAAAAGAAGAAAGTGGTTTAAGAAGGGAGTAAATGTTAGTGCTGTTGATTTAAGCAATGAGGTTATGATGAAGCTAGAAAATAGCCATTGGATTTGCCACCATCGCACTCTTGGGGACAGGACATAAAGAATGATTTCAGTTGGAGTATTAACACTTTCTTTCCCTGGCTAAAAGTTAAACCAATGTTCCTTTACTACTCCAAGTGTTCATATATGCAGATGAATTTCTGAACATACTGCAATTATTTCACAACAAGAAAATATCAACACCATTGCCCTATTCTGGATCTACATAAAATGTCTGTATCTTGATCTCAGCTTGAGAGTATGAGTTGTTCAGAACTTGATAATTAAGGTATATTATCTGCATGTGCAAATATGCAACAATGAAACCCTTCATTCTGTATAATTAATATGCACTAATTAAAAAAAGAAAATTTAGGTTTATCTGGATAAGCCTGACAGGAGCTCTCATGGCAAGTGAGGTTTGTGGGTTACATTCCATGGCTTTGTTGACAATAAGAACATTCTGAGTCCAAAGAGAAAATTCCACTCAAGCTGTCCTTCAGTAAGTGATTCTAGCACAGACCATAACACAGTGTCTGGCTCACAGATGATGTGCAGCAGACAGTAGCAATTAATATTTACTAGTAATTAATGCCCAGTCCTAGCTAATTGGGTACCCTAAAGAGCCCTCAACCAAAGGAGACTGTTTTATGACTGAGACCCACCATCTTGGAATAGTGGGATCTAAAATCTTCTCTACTATTTTATTATCATTGGATTTTGTAAAACTCAGGAATTATGTCATGTTAGACTGTGAGTTTCATTATTATTTATTGAGTTCCAACCATATTTTATTATATTTATTGACGGTAGTAGGTATTTTTAGTTACAATTCCACATTAAAACTCATTACAACTGTAAGAACTATTTACTGTTCTTATTTTTTATTTATGGAAAAGATGGCTCTGAGAGGTTAATGATATATCCAACATCTCATAGTCACTCACAGAGTATGTATTCTACATAAGCTCTTCCACCTTCCAGGTAATAAGGAGTTGGTGAATTAGTCTTAAAATTACAATGTTTAGTAATTTCACAATTTCAGGCCTTATATTTAGGTCTGTGATCCATTTTCAGTTGATTTTTGAATGTAGTAAGTGGTAGGCATCTAGTTTATTTATTATGAACATGGATATCCAGTTTTCCTAGCCCCATTTATTAAAGAAATAGAGAGTAGAATAATGGTCATCAGAAGCTAGGATGGGTAGGGCTATGGGAGGATAGAATAAATTGGAGAACAGGTACCAAAATGCAATTTTAGTTGCAGGAATTAGTTCTAGTATTCTATAACATGGTAGGGTGACTATAATAATTTACAACAATTTATAACATTTCAAAATAACCAAAAAGAGTCAAAAATTCCTGAAAATAGAAACGATAAATGTCCAAGAAGATAAAAATGCTAATTATCCTGATTGGTTCATTATGCATTGCTTACATATCCCATAAATATGTACAAATATTGTTTCAATTAAGATTTAAAAATTTAAAAATAAATAAAAAACATTTAAAAATAAGTGCGCTTCAAGTTTCACATACATCATGATTTCTTCTCATTTGATTGAGGCTTGATTTTCTTTTCACCCTCACGTCTTCTCAACTTTTATTTTAGAAGCTGATTTATATTGGAGAATTCACATGGAAGCCCAGAATATCTCCTACACTTTCGTGACTACTTCATACTCTTTTGAAGGGAAAGAAGGAGATGAAGTAATACAATAAGATGATTTAGTAGTTTCTAGGTAATTCTGAGAAACTGAAACCATAAGATGTATGAGAAAAATACGATGTATGGACCATGAGTCAAATGTTTCATGACAATCTATGCAAAGTGACATTTGAAAATGCAAATTGTACCAAACCAGATATTTCCTTCATGAGAACCAGTAAGTAGAAATCTCAAATTGCTTTCCACCCTTCCTGAAACCACTAGGAGAAGGTAGTCAACTCATGACTTAAGATGGAAGAAATCATTCTTAAGAATTCCAAGTATTTTAAAATTATCAATCCTTTACTTATTTAGCAGTATGTTTCTCAAAGACAGAAAATGTAGTGCCCTATCATTTTGTGACTGATGTTGTGGAAAACAGGTGTTGTTTTATTTTTGTATGGGGAAGGATGGAGGTACTCATGTAGCTGGATCATGTGCTTTTCTTATAAGGTGAGATCCACAGGAGGGGTAGGTTGCCTGGTGAAGGTAGCAGTACTGTTAACAGACCATGAAAACAAGAGTTATAAGGCCAATCTATTGTGTTTTCTGTTGTTATAATAACATAATATCACTATAAAGGGAGGTTGGACTAGGAAGATTTCACAGAAACAGTTAAATGAAGGAAATGCATTTAAATCAAGATAATTTGGTATGTATTTGGAAATCATCATTTATTTGATGTTCAGCCCCATTCTCTGTGCTAGCCAAAGTACTCCAGCCATCCATTACTAAAAGCCTGGGAAAGTTTGCTCAAGATGTGCTATTTGTCCTGGAAAATCTAAGGTCCTCCACATCCCAGCATGAAAACTGGAGACAGAGAAGAGGGCTGGTGAGCTCAGAGCATCAGTTTCCCTAACCACTGAATTAGGTTTCTGTCAAAACTTATTGCCACAAAATTCGTAGCTTAAAACAACAGGAATTTTTTTTTCCTCTTGGTTTTTGAGACTAGAAGTCTAAACTCAAAGTGCTGGTGGGGCCATGCTTCCTCTGAAAGTTCAAGGGAGGGTGCCCCTTGTCCCTTTGGGCTTCAGGTGGACACTGGCTTCCCTCAGCCTGTGGCAGTAGAACAACAGTCTCTACCTCCACTGCCACATGAGCCTCTTCTGTGTGTCCGTGCATCCTGCCTTCTTCTCATAAGGCCAACATTCATTGGAGTAAGGAGTCCCCTAAATCCAGGATGTTTTCATTCCACAAAATTTAATTAAGTATGTCTGCAAAGACCCTATTTCTCAATAATGTCACATTCTTAGGGATTTTGGAGGGGCACGATTCAACCTACTATACCCATAAATTGAGTTGGTGATCCCTAACCTGTAAGATCATTACCATGATTGAAAACCTGCCATGTAAAGTGTTTGATACACTGTAAGTGATCAATAAATTCTTTGTTTTTAGTGGTACTGCTATAATTATCTCTATTCTTTACCAAAATGGGTCGAGATATTGAACTCTATGTTCAATTCTTACTCTGTTCTTAGGCATTGATTATGTAGGTAGCTTGCAATAGACAAATGGGCATGATTGCTATCCTATTTAGTAGGCTGTGTGTTATAAATGATGCCCAGAAGCATAGGCATTGTGCTATGGAATTGCAGAGAAGGTAATGGTAACTTCTGGAAGGATGTGACTGACAACTTTCCAGTGAGAGTTTGCAAGAATCGTCATATGTTTAACTAATAAGCGGCAAACTGAACCAGGAGGCAGAACTGGGATGTAACTAATTGGCTCCCAAATTAGGGTTCTAAGCTATCATGCTGTGCTGCCTCCCAAATTAAAAGCAGTAATGGAAAATTAAATTTTTCTTTGAACTGAACACAGGCTAATGAAAATAAGAACTTTGTGAAAAAAAGACGACAAATTAGAGAATTTTATCTTGTTAATGACAAGACTGAATATATAACTTTTGAAAATATGTTTGACAATATGTACTCAAGAGGTGGACAGCAAAGCTTACTTTTTCACCTGGAAATTCCTTATTTGAAAACCTAACTGTAGAAATCATATTTCATTTTTTAAAACCCTTTTACACAAATATAGTCATTAATTTTGGTAGTATTTTTAACATGGAACATTAGATTCTAACCTCCTCTTCAACTGAATACCATATAGTCATTATAATTTTTGTTTCAGAAGAATGTAGCAGTTGGATATGGGGAAAAATTGTGAATATTCTATAGCACAGTAGAGAATTTATGGTCAAGAACACTTAATTTGTATATCTTGAAATAGGTAGTAGAGAAGATTCTGAATGCTCACAACACAAAGAAATGATGAATGTTTGAGGTGCTGGATATGCCAAGGACTGAGATCTGATTGCTATCCATTATACACATGTATTGAAAGATCACCCTCTATCCCGTATGCATGTACAATTCTCTGTCAATTAAGATTTTCAAATTTTAAAAATGAAAAATCATTAATTTGCGGAAAGTAATTCGGCTTTATTGGCAGGTGGTTTATGTAAGAGATACAAAATAAAATTGTTCAATCCCCCCCAAAATTAAAATTTGTGTAAATTATTAATATCATGTCTCTTAGACTGAGTTTTCCAGAAGTCAACCCCTGAGACAAGGGTTTGTTCAAGTTGTTTACTTGAGAAGTGAACATAAAAGGTGCAAGAAGAAGAGCCAGGAAGGAAGGCACTCAAAATGGATCAAAATAACCCACAAGAAGGAAAAGTTTGTTTTAGCTGATGGTATCAGAATCTGAGTCCATAGCCACTTGTCTCCATTGCTCAGGGTCCAAGGTGGGGCAGCAGGTCTTGGAGGAAGGGCCAAGAGGAGCAAAGCTGGTCCCTTCATAGCAGCTAGGAAGCAAGAGAGACGGAAAAGAGGACCACAGGAAGATGTGGTATGCTCCCACTGACCCACCTCCTGCAACCACACCCACCTGCCTGTAGTGACCACCCAAACATTCAAATAAGGATGGACTGATGCAGTTACAGTTCTCACAGTCATTCACTTTACCTCTGAACATCGCTGCATTGACATAGGAGCTTTTGGTGACACCTCATGTCCAATTCTAACGATAGCTAATAAGTGGGTTCTCTTTTTTCTTTCTAAATATATCGGTTATTGAGAAATAACCTACATATCCTAAAATTCAACCTTTTTGGCAAATAGTTCTGTGGACCCAGTCATATGACCATAACTGTAATCAAGATATAGGGCATTATTATCACTTTCTAAAACTTCCATTTTACTTTGCCTTTATAATCAACCTCCAGACCCTGGAAGATTGTCTTCTATCCCTATAGTTTTGTCCCTATATTTTCCAGAATGTAGTATAAAAGGATTCATATAGTATTAGCTTTTCAAGCCTTTTTTTTTTATTTACCATAATGCATTTGAGATCAACCATATTGTTGTGGGAACCATAGATTTTTCTTTTTACTGCCAAGTGGTATTCCACTGTATGGATGTACCATTATAGTTTCCCATCCATCAGTTGAAGGACATAGAGATTATGTCTAGTCTCTGCTGACCATGAATAAAGCTGCTACAAACATGCATGTGGACATAAGTTTTCTTTTGTCTTAAGTATATAACTAGGACTGGAATTGCTGGGATATATGGCAGGTTTATATGTAAACTCATAGGAAATGGCTAAATGTGCAATGGGGGCTCACTTCTTCTGCAGGCTTCTTGCAAATTGCCCAAAGAATGCTTCAGAGTTTTACCACCCAAGGGAACAGGAAGCTAGGCTACTTATTTGTCCTCTGATTCTGTCATTGCTATAGGTTTACTGTTCAAGATATGAACTCTGCAGCACTTATAACTCAGCTGGTGCAGAATGTATGTGTTCCACAGGCTAGAAAAAGACCTAGCTTAAGAGGTTGGTGTTTCTCTAGGGAGCCCTGGGGTTGGCATGGGCAGAATGTTGAGGACTGGCAACACATTCTACATCATCTGGGAAACAAGTGGTGCCATTCAAATTCTGATAAAGGAGGCTGGGAATGTAGCTCACTGATATGGAGATTGCATAGCATGTTTGATTCCCAGCAGTACCAAATTCTGATATTTTTTTGTAAGGCTTAAAAGAACATGCTCTTCTTTGTTTCAGCAACCTTAAAAATAAGCACATTTATATATGAATATATTATGTAAATAATCATAACAATGACGATCATTGCTGTGAGAAAGGTTATTCACGAAGCACTTACTATCAGATAATAACTATTATTATCTCTGCCCAGGGTGGTACGGCTAAGATATAGTGGGGCCTCTATTCAAACTTAGGCAACCTGGTTTCAGAAAAGGTACTTTTAACTACTAAGTTGTGCCATATAATCCTATTATAAAGTAATTAATGAGAATTTCTACAAATTACAAAAATAAAAACTCAATGGTCGTATCAATGAACTGCATATATAATAAAATAGTAAAGGAAATATAATGTGCCACAGAAGATTGTGCTTGTATGGCGGGGTTATAGGGATGTTGCTTCCCCCTCATTTTTGGATACATTTAATTAGAAGAGCACATATTTATATATAAAAAAATTATTTAAACTTTAAATTGTTTTTTATCTTTATTTTATTTACTTATTTTTATGTGGTGTTGAGGATTGAACCCAGGACCTCACATGTGCAAGGCAAGCACTCTACTGCTGAGCAACTAAACTTTAAATTGTATGTTAAAGAATATATATATATATATATATATATATATATATATATATATATATATAGAGAGAGAGAGAGAGAGAGAGAGAGTATGTTAAAGAATACACACACACACACACACGTATATATATATATAGTAGAAAAGCTTTTTATTGGATATTGACAAATTATAGCTACATATTTATGAGGTAAAAGGGACTTAATGGTATATATGTAATAGATGATATGATATATATATAGAGAGGTTATATAGTTATGCATATACACAGAGACATATATATCTACACATGCCTATATATATTCAAATTTATAGTAGAATGATTTTATCAAGCCAATTAACATATCCTTTACCTCAAACACTATTAAGTGGTGATGGGAAGAAGTGAAAATAACCCTTGAAAATCTGAGAACTGAATCCTGATGCTTCAGTTGAGAAACTGTCCCATTGCTGAGACTTTGTCAATTGCCAGAAGACAAAGAAGACAAGAGAGCTATTAAACTCTGTGTGCCGCACTCTTTGAGGGCATCTGTCTTTACAGAAAAGATTTATTCTGGCTCACAGGTAGTCATTATCACACTGTCTAACATCAAAAAGCACTTCCTCCCTGCTCTGCCCCCAGCATCCATTGATTCTGGACATCCCTGGGTGGTCTTGGACTCTTCCCAGCACCTGCTCAGCCCCTGAGCCCTTCCAAACCCCACTTTGCCTCCACTGGCCACATTAAGTTCAAATTAAAGAAAGCTCTAGGCAGAACTTTTTCAAATAGTTGAAGCCAAAACAAAAGTTAATGAATTCCAGCCAAGGCAAAAGACCTCTGGATAGATGTTTTTCCCTTTTTATTCATTGAGCTCATGCAGTTTTTATTTTCTCAATTTTCTTTTTGTAAAACTCTCTGTTCCTCCAACGTTTCCAAAATTAATTTTGACCTCTGGCAACATTTTAATTTCACATGCCCCAGAAGATTCTCTTTGTTCAACAACTTACTCCATATATTCATATTCCTTTTAGAAAACAGCATTATCTTGTTCAATGTAAGTATTCATTATATGCCTAATTACACTAAGGACTGCACATAGAGGCAAGAGCCTGGTGCAAAGGAAGCCACACCAGTTCCAGGGGAGCAGACCCAAGTTCAGGAATGACCCTGTCATTATTGGTTGGGTCACTGCAGCCTGGGGCCTAGCAAGCCTGCAATTCTGCCTTCACTATAACCTAGATAAGAGTCATCTATCCTATTCCACTCTCAATTGCATGTATCCATAATATAAGGCATTTGGCTTCACAATGTCACAATCTTTTTACTCCATAGCACTGGTCAGTACCTAAAATTCTTTTTCATGCATTTCTTCATTTTCTATTCTTTCTTTTATCTACTATTAAAGTTGCACAAGTGATCTTGCTGATCTTCATTCCCACTGAATCTGCAATGTCTAGAAAGGAATGGGTGGCCAGGTAGTGTTCAGTTAGTGTTGCATGGATGAGGGCTAGATGAAAAAGAATGGATGAATGAAAGTGTGAAAGAATGAAAGTGAAAATTACTCTGGTTTAAATAAAGGAACAAATTTCCTCCCCACAGAAGTAATAAAAAGGATGACTTCCATAAGCAATAGTGTTTGATATTGATTTAAATGAATAGATGATTGGACGTGAAAAGATGGAAGACCAGGGTTTGGGGAGAAGAGTATGAACTGAGAAACAGAAAGGGGAGGTGTTGAGGACCAGGGGGCATCACTGCATGACTGTCTACTGGATTTCACAATATGATGTACCCCAAACTTCCCCCCTTCCACCACTCCTTTCTCACCAGATCCATTTCCTTATTCTCAGGCCAAAATCCATAGAGTCACCTGGATTTTTTTCCTTTCTCCTACAGCCCACTTCATTCCATCAGGAAGGCCAGTTGGCTCTACCTCAAAGTTCTTCAGATGCTAACCGTTCCTAACCACCTTTCCTGCAGCCACCCCAGTCACCGCCCACTCTTAGATTATCACAGGTTCCTTATCAAAAGTCTTCTGCCCCTTCTTGTTCCCTGGTTATGATCTATTCTCAGCAGAACAGCAGGATTGAACCTTCTAAAATGAAACTTGTGTCACTTCTTCCATGTTCCATGTCCACCTCTGGTTCTCTCTCCATGTGCTTAGAGTAGAAACCACATCCACCAGCCCCTCTTGAACCAACTGTTGCCAGTTCTGTCTGCCTTGCCCATCCTCTCTCTGCTTCACTGTGCTGTTCCACACTGGCCCTGCTACACTTCACACTCATCAGGGATGCATCCACCCGAGACCAATGATTTGGCTCTTTTCTCAGCCTGGACCTTTGTTCCATCAAAACCTGCTTGAGGATCCCTTACCACTAAAGTCTTTATCCAACTGCATCTTCTCAAGAAGGAGGCACTAGTTAATTGTTAATTCTATCAGCTTCCCCCTGTTAGTCCTAATATCCTTAGTCTTGCTCCACATTTTCTTCTTTGCTTTTTATTTTTTTTTCACACAAAGAACCTATTTAGACACTATATGCTTGCTGATTTTCTATGTTTATGGCTGACTACCTACCATTCATTGCTAAAATATCTGCTCCATGAGGCCAAGGGATTACTGTCCAGTAGCTGCAGTGTTGCAAACATCTGTGAGGGTACCTGGCACTTAGTAGGTCTTCAAGCATTGCTGTTTGAATGGATAAATGAATGATTGACAACACTTGGTTCCATTTAGCCCACAAAAATGGAACAGCTGCAGAAAGTGACAGATTCAGCCAGAAAAGGAGCCCGGAATCAACTACAAGGAAGCCTGTGCATTTGAGACAAGTGGCCATATACTTTATTCTGTGCACACCAGGGAGTGATTAAAATTTTACTGGAAGAAATTTGCATTGCTCATAGCTCTTTTTGAGATTTAGTGGAAACTTTGGTTGCTTTAAGGGGCCCTAAGAAAGTCCGTGCCATTTGAACCTGCCCAGGGTTACATAAATTTAATAAGACCCATTTTCATATATAACCAATTGTTAACATTTCAAGACCCTGAAAAGAAAATGCAAATATGGAGAATTCAGTGACAAATTGTCTTCCTTTTATTGATCAATTGCAAGAATAAACCTGATTTTTAAAAATCAATTTTTAACAATATACCTTCATTAGTACATGATCAGCTCTCCTTCTCTCTCTGTCTCTGTCTCTCTGTCTCTGTCTCTCTCTGTCTCTCTGTCTCTCTCTCTCTCTGTCTCTCTCTCTCTCTCTCTCTCTCTCTCTCTCTCTCTCTATATATATATATATATATATATATATATATATATATATATATATATCCTGCATGTCAGGCTCTGTGCTCAGTGCTGTGAAAAGACAGTACAAAAGGCAAATTATAAAGCAATGACTCTCATTTCAGCTATTGCTGATATATCCCTAACTGCGGGGGCACAAGCATTGCTCTCTGTTCCATCCTGCATGGGAAAGTTGCTTTTGGTAAAGAGATAGCACATTTTATAACATCAGCTGACCCTTATGGTTACCCATTTGGAACCTTCCCAATCCTTTTCACCTCTTCCTAGTGGGGATGGCCTGTGTCCCACTGCAACTGCTGAAAATGCCTAATATTCCTACCTACAGTCTTTTTGCAGCTAGAACCTGGCATATAACCTGCCCAGTGTCCATGAATGACTGCAGGTAGCAGAGATCCTTTCTGTACTTTGACATATTCAAGAAATAAACCTTATTAGAAACAAAAACAAAAACCTGGCATATAACCCATTCCAATCCAGTGAGTCTCCAGGGAGTGACTGGGCAAAAAAGGTTTCTCTCTGATAATGTTGAGCTTCACTTGTGCCTTGTGATCCTGAAAGAGTAATGGGTTAAAGAATTTCCCACCCTATGTATCCTGGGAAAGACTTACTGCACAGACCTACCCATGTGACTTAGATGGTTCATGATGTCTTTTTTGACGTATAACCAGGCCATACCAGATTCATTTCATTCCTTTTCTCTGCCTCATTGAAAACTTACCTGAACTGCTGGTACCCACTGGGCAATCTTGGATTTGCTGCCTAGATTTGGATTAGCTGCAGTTAAGCTTTTCTCTTTCTACCAGACCCCTGAACTTTGGTCCAGTTCCAGCCTAAGCCTGCACATAACACTTCTAAAAATAGTCTGCTTCAGGGTGAAGCATTTCTGTCTGCCATCTAATCCCCCACTTCTCCACACCTGGTCAGGATCCTTTCATCTATTCACTCTTCCCCATAAAGAAAAAGCCCACCCCCTTTTTTTTGCTTATATTTTAAAGATGCTTGCAGCTCTCAGGATGTGAGCATTCTCCCCACTATAATAACTTTTCTGTGGTTAGTGCTATAAACTTTTCTAATAAAGCCTTTGCTTATCTAGGGAATGATTGTTTTTTATTTGACAACTCCTTAACAAAAACAGATGAATTAAAGGTAATTCCTCTCTTCTTTTTAACCGGATGTTATCCTTTGGCAGGGAAAACCTAGAAGGGTTTTTAGCTATCTCAATACATGAAGAAACCCAGGAACTGGATTTCCTCTGGTCTAATTGTTTATGTTAGGTAATGACCTTTCTTAGGGCTTAAGCCAAATAGGACTGACACTTTGTTACTAGCAAAAGAAACTACCCTCACTAGTACCTGCACTGAAGGTACGTTTACAATAATCAGATGAAGGGAATTTGGAAGACATGGTCTTGTTTCGGAATTTGTTAAAAAAAAGATGCTTCAGGAATGAGGATGATTAATGGAGTGTAATGATTTGTTGAATATCTAAAGTGAAAGATGCAGAGAGAAGCAAGGTTGTTTGTTTGTTTGTTTTGTTTTGCAATTAAACCTGTTCTGTAACAGAATAGAATAATTTCAAGACCCATGTTTTTTCTTCTCCAGGTTTGTGACCTTTGACAGGTAGTTTCAGCGCCTATAGAAGAGCATTTGCCACAAGTCTGTGGTATTTTCCTGGTAGGACATCTTGTTATAGGGTCCAGTAGCAACCAAGACATAGTCCATACTATTGAGTGTTCATGGTGTAGTAGGGGGGATTAGAATTCTCAGACAAGTAAAGTATAGAATATACTTTATATTCTATAGAATCAATATAGAATCAATATAGAAACTATTCTAATAAATATGCACAATGTATTGAGGAAAAAATTAACTCTGCAGGGTTTCATAGAAAGATCTTGTAATAATGAACATGTCGAAAATGACCAACAGCTTGCCATATAGATGAGGATGAGACAGACATTCCAAAAGGAAAAAATGTATACAAATGCACAGGTGCACACGAGAGAAGTCTGGTCTGCACAGACCGTATGGCTATTTGTGGACCTCTCTCCCAGTCTGCACTGCAGCCAATAGGGGTGAGTTTGTCAAATTGGGAGCCTGGGAACTTAGAGCTTATGTGAATGTCTCAGGAACCAGCCTGAGAGGCCTGGCACTTGTTGTAGCAGCGAGGAGGGTGGCAAGCTGTAAAATCCAGGCCTCCCATTGTGCTCACTGGATGACATTGGACGCCTGTCCACATTTCTCTCTGTCTCTGTTTCCTCATGTGTATAATTAGGGATATAATAGTAAGAATATCAATGGGTTCTCATGGAGATAAATTGTGTAAATATATGTAATGTCCTTGGAACCTTGGAACGAAGCCTGGCATAGTAAATGCCATCTAAGTTGATACAAAAGCCTTATGGCTTTAACCAGAAGTGTTCTTCTTTATCTTGTTTTATAACTTCAGCTTTCACTTAAGGCATTTTTGAAGAAGGGTTTGCTTAAAATATTTTTAAAAATTCAAGTATAACTCCTATGGATCCATTTTCTAAATAAATACGCAAAGACTGAGTATTCCGTTCCAGGCACCGTGCTCAAGACAGAACAGCAGCAAAGATTTCAAATACCGCTGCCCCCATGGGCTTTCTATTGAATGTGGAAACATAAATGTTAAAAAATATTTATAGAGTCAGGCCTCATATCTATATATTTTGCATACACAGATTCAAACAACTGCAATAAAAAAATATTCAGAAAAAAATTGCATCTGTACTGACCCTGAAGATTTTTTTTTCTTGAAATGATTTTCCTAAATAATGCAAGTGTGACAACTATTTACACATCATCAGTGCACAAGGTATTATAAGTAATCTAGAGATGATTTAAAATATACAAGAGGATGTGTGTAGGCTGAAGCAAATGCTGCATAATTTTATATAAGGGAATTGTGAGCGTCCTTGGATATTTTGGTATTCATGAGAGGTGCTGGAATCAAAAACATATATATATATATATATATATATATATATATATATATGTATTTGTGTGTGTGTGTAAAACATGTTATTTTGTGTTAAAATCTCTGTTCAAAATATTAAAGCAAAGTGACAGAGAAAGCGTGTTGTATGAGTGGGAGTTCCCACTCATAGGGGACAGGCCAGGCTCCATGAGAAGGTGGCATCTGGGAGAAGTCATCAAGCAGACAAGAGAGTGAGTGAGAGGTTGCTGGTGAGAGTTTGTGGGTTTGAGGGGCTGCAAGGAGGCCAAGGGAGGCAAGTTAGAAATCAGCTAAAAGAGAAAATGTTGGAGAGGGACCTGCCACTGAGGGTGAGGGGCTGGAAACACGGGGGTAATGTTGGCAATTTGAAGAACTTTGATATTAGAGGACCAGAAATCATAGGAATGTTTGGAGTAGAAGCCTGGCATGATGTGATTTCTGGCTCATGGCAGGGCTAGGTTGGCGCATGGTGGTATCACAAATGAAGTGAGGGATAGTGGGAAGAGGGTGGAAATTCTTAGGAAATATCTCAAAAGGCTACTCAGACAGAGACACAGACAATGGCAGAGTTCATTCACTAAAATCATTTTTGAAGAATGCTTTTGGAATTCCTGTTTCTGAGAAGGTGTTTAGTGTATTCCTGAGAAGATGATCAAGGGTTATGGTAGCACAGAAGGGGTGGGATTCTTGTTCTAGGTAGGTGCAGCCAAGTGAATTTCCTGTGTTCAGACGAAAATGCTTGGCAATTCCCTAGCTTCACTTGTTTTCTGATCTCTATCATAGAAGAGAATCTGACCCTGAGAAATGTGACTTAGTAAGGGCAGTTAATCTATGCATACAAAGAGCTACTAAATGGGTTTTAATTTTATATTTAGGCTTAGCCATTATGCACAATTATATTTGAAAGAATACTAGATATATAAGTTATAAGCAGGTATGACTGGAAAAACACTCAGAAGGCATATCAAATATTTGAGAGAGCAGACTTTATCAACTTCCCACTAGGGCAGGGAGATATAAGGTATATAAGGCATTGAACTTGGAAGTCAATCCATGTGCAACCACGTAATGACAGGCAGCCTACCTCAGAATGGGATGCTGGAGCATGGGCCTGAGGGGTCTCCATAATTCACCCAGCTTCAAGGTGCCCTTGGACCCCAGGCCTCACTAGAGAGGAAATTATGGAGCAGCAGTTGGAATTATATCAGCATCAGAGAGGCCATGGAGGGAATAAACCACATTTCCCTTGATTAAAGCAGATGAGCTGTAGGTTTAGCTCTTCTCCATTAAACGCCTGTTGAACTTGAGATCTCCCATAGGTGTTATCTTATTAATAGGCAGGCCAGGCATTGAGACATGATGGAAGGAGGGAAGAAATGACTGCAGAAGTTCTGAAAATTCAAAAGATTTCACCTCACGCACAATTGAAAAAGAAACTAAGACTCAACACTTCTTATCAGGGATTTGCATGCATTCTTTTCTTCATTTTTCATATCGAAACTTCTCTTTATAGGTAAAAGAATAGAGGTTGAAAGAGCCTGAGTAATTTCTTCTAAAAGGATGCTATTCTCTGGATTCAAAATTAATCGCACAAATATTGAGTCCCGTGTTATTTTCAAGACATTACTTGTCCTCCGAGGACTGAACTGTATTGTCTGCCATCTTACAATATTTCAGTGGCAGAACCCAAGCTGTGGAAAGGTCTCCTGTGTTTTTATCTATAACTTTGTGCCTGTTCCTCAGATACTAATCCTCAGGGTCAATGACCCCGGAGATCTTAGGTGGATTAGATAATGACTAGACACAGAACACTGTCTTTAGGTGATAGTGAAGGAATGAGGGAGACCCAGGAGCCCACTGTTCTACATTTTTCATTTACTGTTTTGTTGTACAAACTTCAAGGACTGGAAGTGGTTGACTATTTTCCACTGACTACAGCAAAAATTTTGTTTTCTTTTTCCAGGTCATATCTTCCCATTAAATCACTTTGGTCCCTCACATAATGTCCTTCAGGGATGCCCTCAGGCAAAGCTATGAAATCCACCCTCTGCTCCCCGAATTTCTCCTTGCTTGTCCTCTCTCTCTCTCAATCTGTGGAACTCTCACTCACTTCTAGTGCTTGTGAAATCTCCCTCCTACAAGCTCAAAAAAAAAATGATACAAATGATTATATGCATGAAAATATGCCCCTGTTTTGCAATTCAAAGGGCAAGCCAACTGTGATTATATATTTTATGTGTTACAAATGCAATGCAGATTTTTAATAAAAGGCTCAAACTGAGGAAAAGCTAGGTTCTGAAATCAATGGAGAATGGTTTGTGGGACATAAAAATCATCCCTCTCTTTGTCATGGTTTCCTTTGATGTTACTCAGTAAAGTCTTAAGTCTCAAGTCACCCTATTTGTTTTAACATTCTAAAAAGATGCTCTAGGAGACCCATGAATAAAATAATTTTGAAAGACTTTTGACTGAGTGCTACTTCCCGGACCCAAAGATAGCAATTTTAAATAGCTATGCATCTAGTAAGAGTGTCCCTAGGAAGACCAGCAAAAACAAAGAAACAAAGGACCAAAACCTGAAATCCAAAGACAAAGTGGCTTTGGAAGGTTAAATAATGGTACCTCCATGTCTGAATATGAGGAACCTATTAAATATGTCATCTCACAGAGAAAGAGACTTTGTGTGTGATTAGGTTAAGGATCCTGAGATGGGAGGTAACTCTGGATTATCTGGGCAGGCTCAATGTCTTTATTAGGGTCTTTATAAAGGCGAGGCATGGGGTTGAATTCTGAGAAAATGAAATATCATAACAAAAAAACAGAAATCAGAGTCAGAGAGAGATTTTTACAACGGTACACTGGCTGCTGGCTTTGAAATCAGAAGAAGAATCCATAAGCCAAGAAATAAGGGCAATCCTTATGATAGACTGAAAACTCAAGCATATGCATTTCCCCTAAAACCTCCAAAAAGAGTGCAATTATGCTAATACCTTGATGTTAGAACTTTTCACCACCAGAATGGTGAGAATATATATTTGTATTGTTTTAAGGGACTGAATTTGTGGTCATTTGTTACAGGAACCTTAAGAAACTAATTCAACAGCCAATTGAAATCATCTGCGACAGGGCAGTTAATTTTTGATAGAATAAGACTCAGTGGAGTTGAAGTGTTTATAGGGCAACACTTAAGATGGTGCTAGGAAAATAGTTCAGGAGAATGAGATGAGAATGCATATGGCATGCACGGGCTGGCCCTAAAGCCTTTGAAAACCAATGGCAGCTGTAAACAAATTGCATTTCTTGGAGTAAATATTAGTATTCTGTTAAGTGTCCTAAGTTAAGATTATAAATTGCTGTCTGACACTGTAGGTGTTCTTTTCTTTCCTTTTGAAAATTTCGCCCAACAGAATATATAACTGTAAAGCTTGAAGCTAAGCATTAACTTGATCCGCCTTGAGGTGAGCAGTGATTTCTTTCAGCTGTCAATTCTCAGCTCTTGCAAGAGAAACATGGACCTGGGGCAAAATGAGTGTCAGTGTAACAGAAAAGAATACTCCTGTACGCAAGAGTCTAACACTCTTACTCCCATCTGTCAAATTTCTTTAGGCCTACGATGAGTGAAAAACACAAGTTATGCACTGAAAATAATACAGCTACTGTTTACATGGTGAAAGTTGTCTTCCATAGGCTTGTGCCCTTGATCACAACTTCCTTGTTTTCCCTCCCACTTTCAAGAGGTTGAGAGAGACTGTTGCAATGCCTTCCATCTGTAGAAGGTGCTGATCTTTAGGACCTGTAGTGGATGCAACCCAGATTTGAATCCACTGAGGACACAGACATTTCTGGAAACAATATTCTATGTTCTACAGAGCAGCATTTTGAGAAAAAAAAAACTAAACTAACACTAAGTCATGAATGAGTCATAGAAAATGCTTCTATTTAAAAGAAGACTATAGCCAAATGATTTTAAAGGATAACTGTAGCCCTTCTCTTAGGTAAAATTAATGCAGATTCTGTTGCAGGTGGATATGTATGGTAGTGTCCTAGGTCCCAGTTAAAGTTCTTTGCAACCACTTTCTTACTTTGCTCCCCCCTACATTAGAAATTCTTTCACCCCCATCTCTTCCTTTAGGGTCCCACAAGTCCAGGGACACACTGTGCTGTGTGCCATTCCACCCTTCTTTTCCAATCACTCTCCCAACTCCAGCTTAATTCCTTGGTGGCCATCAATGTCTAATTTAAATATAAATAGAACAAGTTGGCTGTGGCTTTTGGCTACTTTATTGGACAAAATCCATCTAAACAAATGCAGAGATTTGTTTTCTTAAGTTGTCCATTGGGTTGGACAAAGGGTTAAGGAAGAGCCTCAAATCCCCATGGATCGACATTTTTTCTTTTTCCAAAATAGGAGAAGGTGGAAAGGAGGATCAATTTGCATTCATTATTTTTTTCTCCTATTTTACAATTTCCTAGAGTTCAACATGAATTCAAATGCTACTCTTTTCCTTCCATATGCCTGTCCATGCACAATCCTGCCAGCTGGGCGTACCACCTGATGTGATATGATGTGGTTAACCATCGCCCGTGAGAAACCTGCCTTCCTGCCTCTTCTTGCTCTTTTTCTTTTAGCTGTTCTTTTTGAGTACACAATGGCAGTAGAGTGCATTTGGACACATTATACACATATAATGGAGCATAACTCATTCTAATTAGCCTCCCATTCTTGTGGTTGTACAGGATGTGGCATTTCGCTGGTCGTGGATTCATATATGAACGTAGGACAGTGACGTCTGATTCATTCTACTGTCTTTCCTATTCCCAGGCCCCCTTCCTTTCATTCCTTCTGTTACATCTTGGATGTGAAGTGTCCCCCAAAAGCTCACGGTAAGACAGGGCAGAAGAAATAATTGGGTCACGAAAGCTTGAACTCAATCAGTGAATTAATCACATGATGGGATTAACTGAGTAGTAACTGAAGGCAGGTGGAGAGTGGCTGGAGGAGGTGGGCATTGCCGTGTGGTTTTGGGGGATATATTTGTATGTGGCAAGTAGAATCTCTCTTTCTCTGCTTCTGATTATCATGTGAGGGGCTTCCCTCTGACACACTCTCTTGCCATGATATTCTGCCTCACCCAGAACCCTGAGGAATGCAGCCTGCTGTCTATGGATTGAGACATCTGAAACTGGGAGCCCCCAAACAAACTTTTCCTACTCTGAAGTTGTCCTAGTTGGGTCTTTAAGTTATAGCACCAAAAAGCTGACTAAAACACCTTCTATTCTCCAACCCCTATACATCTGATTCTATGTTAGTATCTACCTATCAGATAGAATATTCAGCCTTTGGTTTTCTGGGATTGGCTCATTTCACTTAGCATGCTAGTCTCCAGTTTAATCCATTTACTGGCAAATGCCATGATTTTATTCTTCTTGTGAATATGTACCACATTTCCTTTATATATATTTTATATTCCATTGTGTATATGCACCACATTTCCTTTATCCATTCATCTGTTGAAGGGCACTTAGTTTGGTTTCAAAGCTTAGATATTGTCAACTGAGCTGCTATAGACATTGATGTGGCTGCTTCATTGTAATATGCTGATTTTAAGTTTTTTGGGTATATACCTAGGAATGGGTTAACTGGGTCAAATGATGGTTCCTACTGTTTTTTTTTTTTTTTTTTTTTTTTTTGCTGCACATACTAAAGGGCTGCCAATTAGACAAGACTTATAAGAATAAAAATCATTTGACCAATTGTGGTTATAGCATGGATATATCATAATGGATATATCATATTACATGGATAAATCATAATCTTAAGAGCACATATCATGGTGGAAGAAAAAGGGACCTTTGGGATGATTGTGTTGCACCACCTTACTTTACAATTGGGGAATTGAGGAAGCAGGTCAAAAAGAGAAGGAATTTTACATCCAAGACATCTAAAGTAATTCAAAGAGATAATAATGAGTGTTTGCTCCAGAGCATGTATTCAAGTTATCTATGCCCCAGAAAATCTTGAATTCAAGTAAGATAAAATTTTAGCTCCCATAGATGATGAACACCCTCCCTCCCATATCAAGCTTATTTTCCCTATAACAATTTGCAAAAGCCATAGGGAATGTTCTTGTTAAATACAAAGCCCCAAATGCTTTCTTCTGTTGTTTTTATGGCTTTTATTAGTAACACTGAACAAATACCATCTCCCCTACTTCATCACTTACCAAGTTAAAGGAGCGTCCTGGAAATTGGGAAATATTGTGTTACACATACTATCACTGCAGCTAGTAAAATGTTCTTTCTATAAATTACATCATTTAATTCTCTCAACAACCCTATGAGATAGGTATTGTTTTCTCCAGTAACCCCAATAAGTAAGCCAAGAAACAAAGCTTAAGTAATTTGTTGGAGTTGGTAAGTGGAGAGCTGGCTGGTGGTGACGTTGGAGTTTGATTCCCAAGAGAATTATTTCCAGAGCTCATTATTTTCCCTCAGTGTTTGAGCGTCTGAGATACCCTCAATTCAGGTTCTTTCTCTTCTCGCATCCTCTTTCTTATTTCATAGAATGCAAGCTAATCTTTGAAAATGCAAAAACGTAACTTTTATCAATATTTTGCTTATTGCAGACGATTCAACATATTGCTAATTTTGAATAATGAACTGAAAATAATTCCTTTAAAAAGAATGGAGTGAAAAGATCCCAAGGAGGGGAGTCAAGTAACTGATTTTCCCCTCTCAGCCCTCTTCCTTACTCAAATCACTAGCAATGAAAGGGGTTGTTGTAGAATACCAGGTACTGAAGTGCTCTGTGGTCTTGCTTGAGTGTTTCTGGGAGCAGAATTGGGCACAGGAATGAGAATCAACAGGAGATGCTGTTCCAGAATATTACATCTTCATTAACCCCCAGTCATGACAGAATGTCAAAGGAGGTGCTGTGGTAGCTGGCATGCACATTTTTAAACCAGTCTCTGAGGGATTCTAATTTACACCTCTGCCCCTTGGAAAAGATCATCCATAAGATTCATAATATCGAGGTTAAGTTACTTATGAACATTTCAAGCTCTAGGGAAGAGGATAAAGGAAAACATGGAACAAATGAGACTTTCACCAAACTCACTTTTGTCAAACTAACCTTCATTTTACCAAGTCACCCTGAGGATATTTAGGATGATCCATCACACATTTGTGCACCAGATTCTTTCTGGCTGTCACCTGTGCCAGGTGCCCAGAGATACTTCCCTGAACTCAAAAGTTATATTTGGAGACTTGGAAGTGCTGGATGAAATTCTGAAATGCTCTCAAGGCACCTGTAAAACCTTTTCTTTTTCCTCAAAGCAAAGGTTCTTGGAAAATGTCATTCAGCTGTTTTCTTGTAGAGGGGGCATGATGCTTCAATTTGTGCCAGTTCCCAGGAAAATAAATGTCTTCCCTGTTATTTGGGGAAAACAGGAAATAGAGGCACAGGCCAAAGCATGTCTTGCAGCTTTAAATTTAAAGTTAAAATATACACTCACAAAAGGCCAATTTGGGGGGAGAGGGGGTTATATAAATACGTAAAGAGTAATAATACAAAGCAAGAGCAGTGCATATTCTCATGCAAAATTTGTAACATACTTTCTCATTGGGGAAAAACTGAACACAAATGAAATGCCAAACAGAAGAAAGGAAAACTATGTTAAATCCACTAGTGAACATTATATGTCCGTAAAATTATAATTATTACATTTTTATAAAAGTGGAAAAAAAACAACACAATAGAATTTTTTAAAAGGAGAGAAAATTTATTTACTCTTTGAATAAAATCATCTTTAAAATACATCTAAAAAATCCATTTAATTATGGCAAATTGCCAATTTACTAAACATGAACCATATGCCTTGAACTAGGCCTTACGTATATCACCTCATTTAGACTTCAAAACATTTGAATAAGCATAATTGCTTTCATGTTACAATGATGAAGCTCACTTGTTTAAAATTCACCCATCCATTTATTTTCATGCTTGTGATGGTTAATTTTATGTCAGCTTGCCCGGGCCATGGTACATAGATAACTTTGTCAATACCATTGTAGATGTTTCTGTGGATGTAAATTTTTTTGGAGAGATTTAACATTTCAATCATTAAACATTTAGTAAAGCAAATTGCTCTTCATAATGTGGATGGGTCTCACATAATCAGTTGTACATTAAAAAAAAAAAAAGCACTCACACTTCTAGAAGAAGAGGAAATTCTGCCAACAATCTGCCTTTGAAGTAAAACCATAGCCCTTCCCCTGCAGTCTGATGTCCTACGCTGTAGAGTTAGCACTTGCCAACCTCCACCGCCACATGAGCTATTTCCTTAGAAGAAATATCTGCCTCTCTCCCAATCTCTCTCTCTCTTTCCATATATATTGACATAGAGATAGATATAGAGGGCTGGAGATGTGGCTTAAGCAGTAGCGCGCTTGCCTGGTATGCATGTGGCCCGGGTTCGATCCTCAGCACCACATACAAATAAAGATGTTATGTCCGCCTAAAACTAAAAATATATATATATATATATATATATATATATATATATATATATATATATATAAAATAGATAGATATAGATATATAGATATAGATATTCCTCAACTTACAATGCCTTATGCCCTAATAAACCCATTTCAACTCGAAAATATCATGAGTTGGATATACATTTGATATATCTAAGGCAGTGAATATCATAGTTTAGACAACCTAATGTAAACATGCTCAAAACACTTAGAGTAGCTTACAGTTGTGCAGAATCATCTAGCCTGAAAAAGAAAAAAAAACAAAAAAAAACCAGAATGGTTGCTTCCATACCATTTAAGTGGAGAGATAGTAAGTTGGGTTGTGTGTGTGTGTGTGTGTGTGTGTGTGTGTGTGTGTGATGGTTCAATGTGTTTGAAAAATCCTGACTATTACAGATTTTGTTTCAGAGAATGGTTCTGGAGGTACAGAGTATTAACAGGGAGTGTTCTGAATGAGTTCTGAGATTTCTGGAATTGATTATCTAATCTTATTAGATTCAAAGGCACTAATGTCCATATTCAGTAGTCAAGAGAACTGATGCTCCAAAGTGTGATTTGACCACAGAGATACGCAAAAGATCACCAATGGATGCTCATCATCACATGCTTATCAGAGGCAAGCTCTGGATGACCACAGATGTCATATTTTTTGAATATTTTTGTCAAACTAACAAGTGTAAGGATATTGGCCAATTGGTCCTAATTTTGCTTGTAGAGAAAGAAAAAAAAATGAGTTCAGTGATTTAAATTCCCTACTAAAGGACCATATAAATGCCCTGAAAATTCCAGTGACTTCCCAAAAGGAGAACCCTATCTCCTTATAGCCCCTGAGCTGAGATTGTCACAAGATCAAGTCCAGGACCTCAAACTTTGTGTGGGCTGAATTGCAAGGCAAATTGAATTGCTGACCACTAGGCTTGTGGATTATTGTCTTGAAGGCACTGATAGGGAAGGGATGGGATACTGAATCTGGACTGGGAACAGGTGGGAAGGCTCTGAAGTTGGGCACACTAGTTCCTAACTTCTGATGAGTCATCTTTGCCAGTGAAAGCAGCCATCACACTCCCAGCCCTGGAGATGACCCCAGCTTCGTGGAGGAAACTGCAGTGACTCCCCCCGGCACCCCAGGTAATTCCTGAGCAAGATGCTGAGGATTCTGAGGAGGACCCCCACCGACCACTACTCTTTGCCTCTAGACTTATCCCTAGACTCAAGTGTTTGCAGGTCTCCAAACATGAGATTAAAAAAATATATAACATGTGTGCCTGTATGCTATACTACAAAAGAAGTACTTGATTTGTTTTCAATTTATACAGAGAAATTTTAGAAATATGTGTAGGAATGAATATCAAAGATGCGAAACAATATTCGATGGAACATAAATTTGAACCAAGCTGAATTTGTGTGCATATTCTCACTAAGCAGAGATTCTGGTTTGATAGGTTCATTTTGGTGAATCAGAAAGGGCTTTAATAGTTCAGTTCATGGACTAAATCATGAACCAAGAGGTGGCCCACAGTAAATAAACATGAAATGCTAGACCTGCCTTGGCATATTGTAGAGGAAGGTACTCAAAGACTTAGGAAAATGGACATGTTAGAGAGGATTTATTGCTTAAGCTCTACTTACCCACACTAGGGCATACCCTTCATCAATACTCTGAGAAATGCATTAGCATGTGGAGCCGTGATATCCTAAAAGAGCTCTGTGGTTGCTCTTATCCGTGGGAAAGATGTGATAGTGGTAATTGCCACTACCGAATGGAGAAACCTAAATGTGCTGAGAGTAACTGAATCAAGGGGTGGCAGGGGCCAAGGGCCAAGTGGCAGCAGTTTTCTTTTCTTTTCTCTTTCTTTTTTTGTGGTGCTGGGGATTGAACCCAAAGCCTTGCTCATGCAAAGCAAACACTCTACCAACTGAGCTATATCCCCAGTCCCAAGTGGCAGCACTTAATTAATAAAAGCAAGGTGGCCATAGTTACTATAATGGGCAACAGAGATAAATTCTCCAGCCCTATGTCAGAATTTAGTTAGAAGGGATTCTGATCACCCCTCTCTTTCCCAAGACACCACACTGATGATTACACCATTACATGGATGATTGATGCAGTTTACATCTGGAATGTCCCCCAGAGGCCCATGTGTTACAGACTTGGCTCACAGCCCATGGCATTACTTGGAGGTAATGGAGCATTTAGGAGGTGGGGCCAAATGGGAGAAGGTTAAATAATTGAGAATTTGTCCTTGGAGGGGCTGTTGGGGTTTTGGCCCCTTCCAATCTCTTTCTTTGCTTTCCAGTTGTCATGAAATGAGCAAACTTTCTCTGCCTTGTCTTCCCATCATGATGTACTGCGTTGCCACAGGTACAAAGCAATTGGAATAAATGACTATGGACTACAACTTCTGAAATTATGCTCCAAAATAATCTTTGTCCTTATTAAGCTGATTATCTCAGGTATTTTGATACAGTAACAGAAAGCTGACTAAAACAATGGCATTATATTGATTGGACCTAATGAGCAAGAAGTTGTAAATCTAGTTGTATGCTAGACTTATTGATAAGATATTTGAATGTCAGAGGATGAGAAATAGTCTGAAAAAAATTAAAGCATTTCTAACTCAGTAAATTTTCTAGAATTCCAGAGATGTGGGGCATGTCATAACACTCCTAATGTAAAGGGTAAGATGTTATATCTGATCCCTTCTACAACAAAAAAGAGATGTGATGTCTAGCAATCACTTTGTATTTTTGAACTGACATATCATCTATGTATATTACTCCAGATCATTTGTATAATGATCTGAAAATCTGCTAGTTCTGAATGGGGCCCATGACCAGAGAATGCTGTATTGATAGGCCCAGGCAGTGCAAGGTGCTCTGCTACCTAGGGCATGTATTAGACAGATACAATGCTGTTGGGAGTGTCAGTATTAGGTAGGGTCACAGTTTAATGCATTTGTCAGGCCCCAATAGTTGAATGTCTGCCTCCCAGCCCATGAGAACAACTAGTTTCCACTTCAGTAAAAGGTTTTGGTCTGCCGTTCCTGAGTAGAAGGCAGATTCTTAACTTATGGGCTGCCAACTTACCATGCAATTAGACTTTCCCATCATGAAGGTCATGAAATGAGGATTAGAGGACCCAGCAAGCCTTGAAGTTGTGCATGCACTCCATCTTCAAATAGAAGATGATGCTGTGTTACAGACAAAGCTCAGATACCCTGAAGGAACAGAAAAGTTATGTGAAGATGTGGGTCCAAATGCCCTTGGTCCTCACAACTGCTATTCTTCTTTTTCTCAGTTTGCACCAGTGGACTGATAGGGTATGTAGTATAATTGCGTAACAGAGGAAGTGAAAATTCAGTCCATGTTTACAGATGTTTTTGCATAATAGACAGGCACTCACTGAAAGTGGGCAGATGTCCTTTTTTCTAGGACATCCCTAAAATATAGTGGTGAAGGGAATCCTACCAGGAGTAGAACTTTGAGCAGTGTGCCTGTTTGCTTAGAAGAAGAAAAGCCAGATGTAGGATTAAATATCAACTCATAGAATGTGACTAATCCTTTGGCTACATGGTCAGGGAGTTGGAAGTTTGGAGACTAGGCAGTCTGGGGAAGAGGAATGTGGGTGAACCTCTCTGGTGAAAAACCTGAATTTGTGTCTAATGTGACTGTTCACCAAAGGATGACCTCAGCAGATGAGGACTTAATAATCCCGTGGATACCTGTCAGCTTCTTTCCCTACCCAGTCCTTTTATCACTGAATCATTTATAAACCAAGCGGCCATGGTGGCAAGGATGGAAGTTATGCATGGGCTCAGCAACATGGGCTCTCACTTACTATGGCTAACTGCTACAGCTCCTGCTTAGTGCACCATCTGCCAGTAGCAAAGATGAACACTACCTCCCCAATATGGCGCCATTCCCTGGAGTGACCAGCCAGTGACCTTGTGGCTGCATGATTACATTGGGCCACCTGTACAAGTGGAAAGAGCACCATTATGTTTTTAATGGAATTCTTTCTGTGCCTACAAATTTCCCTTTCCTGCTTTTAGGACATGTTCACACTGACCTGGTGGTTACCATTATTAACTTCCTTCTACAAATAAGGATTTTAAGGTTCAGAGGATAGATGCTCTGTTCTTTGCTACCTGGGTACTTACAGCAATGTTTTCCCGGTATCTCTCATTAATCTGTATACAAACAGAATTTTCCATTTTTGAAAGTTCATATTATGTTTAAGATCATCTAGGGTTAACCTTCCTCATTACCCTTATTTTTCAGAATTTTTCAAGCCATTCTTAAAAGAATTTTGAAGGATGCTGTAAGGATATTGAAAACAAATGTTACTTCAAAACCAAGTTGGCTATTCTGTGTCAGAGGTGTAGAATTTGTAAGTCACAACAAATTAGAGTCTTGTTTTTTCTTTAAACATAATAACATGGGGCTAGGGATGTGGCTCAAGTGGTAACGTGTTCTCCTGGCATGCGTGGGGTGCTGGGTTCGATCCTCAGCACCACATACGAATAAAATAAAGATGTTGTGTCCACCGAAAACTAAAAAATAAATAAACAATTCTCTCTCTCTCTCTTTAATAAAAAACATAATAACACTATTGGTTGAAGTCACTGTGTGCCTATGGGCCCTCAATGCCATTTTCAATATAGAATTTATTTCAGTATAGATCGTATGAGAGAGTGTATGTCCTGTTCCTCTCTGTTAGTCATGGCAAATGTGTTCTTTGCCTCCATTATTTCTTCTAACCAGGTAAGAACAAAGTTATTCATTTCTATACATTAAATTCATAGCAATTGTCTTGAGTTTTTTGGATCATTTGAATGAATTCCCTCAATTTAATTTGGTAGATATTTCACATACAAGACCACGTTCTACAAATATTTATTTTTTTAATCTCCGTACTCCTTTCCCATGTAATAGCATTTGCTTGTAATTGCAGAACCAGGTGAAATAATAGGGATGATAATGGAAAATAAGGTCTTCTTCCTGACTCAAATGGGAAGACTTTTAATTCCTCCTCATTAAAGCCTGAGGAGGGCTATTAAATTTGACATATTAAGTGTGTTTATACACTCATGTGCACATGTGGATAAAGCACAGGCAGTGATACCTACCTCACGGCGTGTTGTGGGAGTTAAAAGGCATAATGTATGGGAAGTACTCAGAACCATGCCTGGCTTATAGTAGATTCTTTGCAATGATGAATTTATGTTCCTGTGCAGGAGGTATCCAGCTGTTTATTCCTCTGTAAAATTGCAGCCATAAATTGTTGAGTTATATACACAAAGCACTTGTAATGGTGCTTGGAATATAAGAAGAGTTCGATAAATGTAAGCCATTAATATACAGCATTATTAAGACATTTTTTTCAAGAAGAGCTGGAGATTTTTGTCAAAACATTTGATGAGCTTTATTAAACATTGACAGTAATTTTCCTTAATTTTGGAGTACCATGTGCTCTTTCAATACATAGGTACATTGCAAAATGCTCAAATCATTTTAAACGTATCTATCTTCTCAAACATTGATAATTTCTTCATAGTAAAAATATTTAAAATTCTTTCTTCTAGTTTTTTTAATACACAGTACAGTGCAATAGAATACCAGAACTTGTTTCTTCATTTAACTGTAACACTTTTCTCTATTCCTCCTTCTAGAGGTAAGAAGGAAATACTGGGAAATACTATTCTTACCTGCTATGAGATTTTTAAGATTTCATATGTGAGTGATATCCCATGATATTTGTCTTTCTGGGCCTGGATTATTTTTCTTAACATAATTTTTTTAAATAAGTGACAGGATTTCTTCTTTATATGACTGAATAGTATTCCATTGTGTGTATGTGTGCATGTAGCATATTTTCTTTACCTTTCATCACTTGATAGACACTTAGATCATTTCTCATGTTCCAGTTAATGGTTATTACAAATAATGTTACTATAAACAAAGGAGTTTTTGGAGACTATTTTCACTTTTGATTTATGAATCAAATTAGGATGGCATACTTTCTAGTATTGACTTATTGCCTTTGCGGGAACAGTTCTTGATTTACATTCAGTGAGCTGTCAGAATGCGTAATTTTTTTTTTAGGGATTTTTAAAAATAGATATTAAATAAGAAATTAACTTCTTTTCCTTTGATGTCATTTTAGCTGAGTTTCGTTATGAATATTTTGTCAACTTCTCAAAAATTATTACAATCTTTTCCTAAATAAGAACAGGAGGATGACATAGAAGAGTCTATATAAATTGGAAGTTTTCATTGGTTTTTATTTGAGGAGAGTTCTTAAGGATTTAGGAAATATAAATCTTTCTTAAAGATCAGTAAATATCTCTTGTAAAACACTCTGGACTATTTTTTTGTTTGTCTTAGTTTATTCTTTGTTAATACTATCTTGACTGCCTTCTGTAAATCTTAATTGCTTTTAGTTAAATTATTTTAATTGACAGTTTTTAAAAATCTCTTTAGGTCCCCTGTCTCTGGTGTGGTTATGGATAGTGAATTCTATATTTGTTTCTGTATCCTCATTACATTAATCAATTTGTGTTATTTAATTCTTTTCGTATTTGTTCTGTTTAGATATACATGGCAGTAGAGTGTATTTTGACATACTATACACACATGGAGTATAACTTATTCTAATTAGGATTTCATTCTTGTGGCTGTAATTGATATGCAAGGGGGAGGGAAAGGACAGAATAGAAGTTCATTTAATTTCTTTTCTCTAAATTTGTTTTCCTTTACCTTCGGTCCAATTAAGTAATGGTTCTTCTCCCCAGATTTTATGTTTTTTTTTTCTATTTGTTATCTCTTCCTTTTTCTTATTTATCTTTATTACCTGCATCATAACTTATGCATTTTTTATTTGTTTTTCCTAACATTGTTCAGTCTTTCCCATTGACCTAGTATTTAGGACTAGCACCATTTGAATATTCTTTCTGGGGGCCATTGATATGGATGCATTCTCTTTCACACTCATTGTTTATAGAAAACTTTGGTTTTGATGTTCTCTTGGAGCAAGGATTGATTAGGAAGGATTTTTTTGGTGAGTTTGATCTCTAGATTATGATGATAACAGTTTTTGTACTATTTCCATTTTTTTTATGATGTAGCCTTTATTTCATTTCATTTTAACTTTCTCTGTGCTGTCTGTGCTTAGGAAGGATTTTTTGGTGAGTTTGATCTCCAGATTATAATGATGACAGTTTTTGTACTATTTCCATTTTTTTATTATGTTGCCTTTATTTCATTTCATTTTAACTTTCTCTGTGCTGTCTGTGATGGTTTTGCTAGGGTTGTATGTTTATGTCTCATATTTTTGAGCTGGTTGCTAACTTTATAACCATGAGTTTATACTTACCACGTTTCTCTTTCTTTAAACATTTTTAATATTTTCTTTCCATCACTAGTCGAAAACTACATTTTCACAATGACTACTCTACCATTCAACTTTTTCATCTCTAAATTTTAGATGATTATATTTTTGTGTGCTTAAGTCAATGCCTTTAAGTACTCTCAGTTATTTTATATCTTACACGTGAGTGTTTTTTTTTTCACTCTGGCAGGAAAATATGAGATTATCTCACACCTTCTTTTCCTTTTGTAACCCCTGCTATGTAATTTTTACATCAGTTTTTACAATTTTGGCATTTTATATTAAAGTCACAGTGCCATACTTTTTAAGCCTTTGTTCTGGAGTTAAATGTAGTTAATGCTTAGCTCCAACCCTTCTTAATGTTTTCTCAATCCATCTCTTTTTGGGCTTAATTCCTTCATAGTCTATTTAAGATTGCTTCATTAGAAATGTTTTATTTGTTCTTGGAAATCTGTGATGTATGTCTGTCACCTTCATTCTTAAACCCCTTTTTGCCTGGTATAAAATTCTTGGCACATTTTTTGTTTATTTAGGGATTTATGAATTGCTCTACTGATTTTCAGCAGAGCCACAAATACTAGTTTGAAAGATTCTTTATTTAATCTAATGTTCAGTAACTTTATTAGGATATGTTTCAGGGTTAGTGGTTATGTGTCACTTCTTCCCAGGACTCAATGTGCTCTTTAATATCAAAAATCAAGTTTTCTACCTGGGAAAAAAATATTGAATTGCACTTTAATTTTCTCGTTTCTTTTATTTTCTTCAGAAGCAATGATTTTTCTTCAGAAACAACTATTACAAGAATGTGTCTTCTACAGCTGTTGTTATAATTTCAGTAACCAATACTGTTTTTTTTTCAGTTATTTTTAACACTTCATTCTCCTTTCTCTTAACCCTGTGTTCCACAGAGCATTCTTCATTTTTCTATATTCATTCTCTCTCTCACTGCTTTCAAAATTATCTTTATTTTTGCATGACCTTTACTTTTTATTTTCTTTTTTTTAAACTTTTAGTTCTGCTATTAATGTTCTATATCCTTTTTTTTTATTTTGCTCCTTAAATGCATCTGGTTGGTTTTGAGCCCTGGCTTTTTCTTAGGAGATTCCATTTTTCCTCTGGGAACTGTGTGTGTGTGTGTGTGTGTGTGTGTGTGGTGTAAATCAAAACATTTTTTTTTTTTTTTTTACAGGCCCAGTGCTTATGTTGATTTGGATAAGAAGCACTTCACCAAATTTACAGGGGGTACCTGCAAAAGGAGTTCCAAGGCCCTGGTCCAGGCTAACAGATGTTAGTTGTCTGCCTGTGGGTGAGACCTGGTCTAATTCAGAACAGCTGGAGGGCCCTTCACATCCACCTGCTTCTCACTGTCCCCACCCCTAATGCAAAGGCTGCCTCCTGTTTGTGCAGCTGCGGCACAACCACGTCAGGTATCACCTCCGTGATCATTCTTGGTGCCAAACAGCTTCTGTGAAAGCTCTCATCTTCATTCCCATTTTCTCAGCATGAGCCTCTGTGTGCCTTCCGAGTGTGGAGTGTGGCCCATCAGCATCACAGTCTTCTTCAGCTTTGTACCACCTACTGGGGCAGCCAGAACCACTGACTTCATTGAGCCTTGAACTGCACTCCATATCGTTTTTTCTAGTTTCAAAAAAAAAACCCCAAAAACAACTTTCTACTATTGCTTTTCTTTTCTTTCATATCTGAAGAGAATTACAGAAAGCTGATTCAGTCTTATTTGATGATCATTTTTGTCACGACCCCTCGCCAGCAAGGGAAACACGACACAGGATTCTTCTTTCAGCAGTTTATTCAGGACCCTTGAAGCATGATGAGAAAACAGGAACAAGAGAACGAGCGGTCGGTCTGCCATAGCTTAAGTACTCAGCCCCGCCAATGAACTAGCACCACGTGGAAAAGTCTAATAGGTACAGCGCAGCGGAAGCAGGCCAGAGCCCAGCCCCACAGCCTTACAAGGAGTTGTTTACTTCTAACAACTCTAACCGCTTAACGAAGCAGAAGCAGAGACCAGCGCCACATTCAGGGTGCGGTCGCTGGCTCCCAACATATTTTGTTACAATCATTCATCAAAACTGGACATCAGCCTGGCGCCATGGCACAAGCCTGTAATCACAGTGGTTTGGGAATGTGCGTCAGGAGGCTCAGGAGTTCAAAACCACCCTAAGCAATGTCAAGGTGCTTAGCAAACTCAATGAGACCCTGTCTCTAAATAAAATACAAAAATTAGGGCTGGCGATGTGGCTCAGGGATTGAGTGTCCCTGAGTTCAAGTCCCGGTACCAAAAAAAAAAAAAAATTACATCCCCCAAATGTAAACTGAGCATAGTTTCATAATTTTTATGATGTTAAAAGTTCTTGGAAGTTTGGAGTAATGACAAAACCTAATATTTTGAGAACTTATGTTGTTCATTGTTACTTGTAGAAAATTTTAAGTGTGGAACCAAGAATAGAAACTAAAGAAAGAATAAAATACCAAGAAACTGTCAGATAGCCATCAATGTTGTGGTGCAAATAAGTCTTAATGGAGAGATGGATTTCTTGTATGTTGGATGTGTCATTCTGTGTTTGGGCCTGTCATCGAGGAGTGGCCTTTGAAGATGGCCGCTGAAGGCTGAGAAACAAGCAGTTATGTTAAGTTGTGGAGACGGGACTTTTCAAAAATAGTGCATAGAAAGTGCTTAATTCCATCATTGGAAAGTGTGATGGACAGAATGGTAGAGTGCTTCAAATAATTTTTTTGAAATCTTCTTTTACGTTACTCTTTGGGGATTGAACTCCAACCCAGCTCATTTTTGGAATTGGAATTTCTTCTTCCAATTGGACTGAGATTTAATGTAAGATGTAGACAGCGGTAGAGAGAAACAGAGCAGGAAGATCCAGATGCAGTCAAGTTTTGGAGGACAGGATTAAGGGCTTCGGTTTCTAGTGTACTGTGAATGATTTTTGAATTAAAGAAAAATACTTATGATAAAATCTGATATCCTTGACTGACATCCAGCATTTAAATAAATATGCATGAAAATAAAGAGTCTCTGGATCCACCAGGTAACTATTAAAATGATTGCTTCATACACAGTTTTGTGAATTTGAGCTTCCAACAAAAACTTACAATACCCCAATCTCCCTCCCTCTAGAGGATCTGAATTGTAAGGCAGGTTCTAAAATTGATGGAGACCTAGGCCACCACCCTCACAGAAATCTAGGTACATCATCAAGGGTAAATACTGGAGCCTAATGGAGAGCTTCTTTGAGGCAGTTTCTTCCAAACAATTTCTGCTTCAATTTTCGCAACAACCCTTTTGAAATAGATGCAGATTCCTTCTATTTTACAGTTAAAGAACACATGTTCAAAGATTTGAGGACTTTATCCAAGTTATTCAGCTAATGAATGGTAAAGCCCAACAAAGAACACGGGTCTATTCATCATTAATCATTAGCCAACCTGGGATCCCTCTATGCCTGCCACCAGCAGACTTGAGGTACACAGAAAATTTGGGGCAAAAAGTACACTTCTGGCCTTTACAAATCACTCTCGATTGGTGATCCTCTCTGCAAACTATGCAGGAGGTCTCAAGGGTGAAGCCATTTATTTATCTCTATCAAGAGAGCAGGCTCTCTTTTCCCGTAACTGTGGAGCCTTGGCAGTCAGAATTGATAACAGCTGCTGGACACCTGAGCTGTTCCACTTTTGCCAGGAGATAACAGAGGGAATGACTTGTAGCAGCTTCAGAACCCTGATGAGTTCAAGGCCCAGAGTAGAGATTGCAAAGGGTAATTCCCTGATAATTCAAGGGGAAGGAGAAGCTAGACAAATCCCCATTTCAGTCTTTGAAATTGTACCATGAGAAATGAATTGGGAAATCTGAGAAGAAAAATTGTCTCCTGTAGAGTGCTTCAAATCATTTTTTTTTAATCTTCTTTTCCTTTACTCTTTGGGGATTAAATTCCAACCTAACTCATTTTTGGAATTGGAATTTCTTCTTCCAACTGTACTGAGATTTAATGTAAGATAAAATTTGATACTTCCCTCAAACAGATCAAATAACTTAGATACAGTCCAGGAAAACTGTTGCCGGCTACCCACGTGTCATGATCTGACTCTTGATTTTTCTGGTTTCATATTTTTAGTGCTGGTGCTACAGAGGTTTTTATTCAAATGTGGTAGTTTTCTTTCCTTTCAAATACTGAACAGTTTCAGTACTCTTGCAGGGCATGTCTCTGTTTAGGCATGAACCTGGCTTTAAATAATTTTTATCCATTGTGAATTGAGTATCTGCCATATGCCATAGCTGGAATTCTAAAGATGAATCAGATGCTGGTCCTGCTCTCACAAGGCTCATGGTCATCATGGAGAAACAAATGTGCAACTAAGTAACTCCCGTGTGCAACAGGTGAGGCTCCACATACCTTGAATGTTCAAGAGTATCCTTATATATTTCATCATCCGTTCATCATCTTAGGAAGGAGGTATAAATTCTAATGCTTCCACCCCATATCACTGGTGTGTAATTTGTGTACAATTCTACAGGGAGATGAAAAGCAACTAAGGGAAAAAGACAGTCTTTGTGGCTGGTTGCTGGTACTCTGCAGGCTGGGTCTTGGCCACTCACCACATATTGGGTTCATCCTTTTCATTGTTCTCTACAGTAAAGTAAATTTTGATCTTGTCTCTCTGTCTTGCCATCTGCTGTCAGTATCTTAGGTTTTGTAAGTCACACCTTACTGGATAAGAAAAACAGGTATCTCTCTATATAAAAAACTAAATTCAAAATGGATCAATGACTAAAGCATAAGACCTAAAACATGGAAATTACTAGCAAACATAAAGAAAATACTTCAAAATATAAGCACAGCTGGGCAAAGTGTTGCACACCTGTAATCCCAGCGGCTCAGGAGGTTGAGGCAGAAGGATTGTGAGTTCAAAGCCAGCCTCAGCAAAAGTGAGGTGCCAAGCAATTCAGAGAGTCCCTGTCTCTAAATAAAATACAAAATAGGGCTGGGGATGTGACTCAGTGGTCGAGTGCCCTTGAGTTCAATCCCCAGTACCCCCACCAAAAAAAAAAAAAACATAAATAGGCACAGGCAACTCCCTGAATCAGGCCCCTATAGCTCAGGAAATAGTAGCAGGGATTGATGAATAGGATGGCATCAAGTTAAAAACTTCTTTGCAGCAAAGGAAACACTTAACAGAGTGAAGGGACAACCTATAGAATGCAAGAAAATCCTTACCAGCTACTTTTCCAACAGAGGATTAATATATAGAATATACAAAGAACTCAAAAAAAAAACTAATCCAACCTCAAATAAAAGCACAATCAATAAATTGGCAAACAAACTGAAAACTTTCCAAAAGAAATATAAATAGCCAACAATGAAAAGTGTTCAACTTCTTTAGGCATCAGGGAAATGCAAATCAAAACGATATTGACATTTCACATCATCTCAGTCAGAATGTCAATCATTAAAAATACAAATAACCATAAATACTGGTGAGGATGTGGGGAAAAAGGGATACTCACACACTGTTGGTGGCAATGTAAGTTGGTATAGCCACTGTGGAAATTAGTGTAGTAGTTCCTCAAAAATCTAAAAATAGAACTGCCATATAATTCAAATATACAACTCCTTGGTATATATCCAAAAGAATTAAAGACAGCATATTGTGGACATACCTGTACACGTCTCAATAACTAGGTTATGGAATCAGCCTATGTGTTTATCAACAGATGAATGGAAAAAGAAAATTTCACACACACACACACACAAACACACACAGAAAAAATGGAGTTTTATTTAATGACAGAAGAATTAAATCATGTCATTTGCAGGAAACTGGAGATCATTACATTAAGATAAAAAAACAGGGGAGAACATGGCTGCCAGCGAAGAGGCAGCACATACAATGCCTCCGTGGTAAGGGGATCAGAGAGACTCATTAATACACCCACATGCGTCCTGCTGGGAAACTTCAAGCAAATTTCCTCTGAAAGGAGACCTTCCTGGAACTAGTAAGTTTAATAGGAGGTGTTAGATTGTCACAAAATACTGAATCTCGGCAACCCAGAGCAGGGGCACAGTCCCGCTGGGGGCCGCCGAATGGCCGCTGCCTACACATTGCAGTGAGCATAGGAGCGGACACTAACCGCCTGGACCCCTGCGAGCGGGCTCTGTGAACCCAAGCCGACCGCCGCCCACGAGTGGCAGCGAGTTTAGGAGCAGGCGCGACCTGCCCGGATCCCGCGAGCTGGCTCTCTGAATCGCAGCTGGCGCAGGCCACACGCTGCATTGTTTTTGGGAACCATTGCTGCCTGCCTGGATCCCCGCCGGCGGGCCCTGTGAACCCAAGCCGACCGCCGCCCACAAGCGGCAGCGAGTTTAGGATCAGGAGTGACCTACCCAGGTCCCGCGAGCTGGCTCTCTGAATCGCAGCTGGCGCAGGCCACACGCTGCACTGTTTTTGGGAACCATTGCTGCCCGCTGGGACCCCCGCGGGCGGGCCCTGTGAACCCAAGCCGACCGCCGCCCACATGTGGCATCGAGTTTAGGAGCAGGAGCGACCTGCCCGGGTCCCGCGAGCTGGCTCTGTGAATCCCAGCCGGCGCAGGCCACACGCTGCATTGTTCTTGGGAACCATTGCTGCCTGCCTGGACCCCCGCGGGTGGGCCCTGTGAACCCAAGCCGACCGCCGCCCAAACGCTGCAGCGAGTTTAGGAGCAGGAGCGGCCTGCCTGGGTCCCCGCAGCCCGGCTTTGTGAACCGCCCACACGTAACATCGAACTTGGGAGCAGTTGCTGGCTGTCTGCCTGTCCCCCCTCCCTCCCCCGGGCTGGCTTGGTGAACCTCAACCAGCCGCTGCTCACACGGCGCAGTGAACTTGGGAGCTGGCGCTGCCTACTTGGCTGCTTGGGCTCCCCGCAGACCAGCTCTGTGAACCGCCGCTGGCTACCGCCAAGCGGCCGCTGCCTACACCCTTGCAGTGAGTGGGGGAGCAGACACTGCCTGCCCGGCCCCGAGGGCCCGACTCTGTGAACCTCCTCTGGCGGTTTGGAGCTGCAGACGACCACCCTCCACCTGCCAACCCAGTGCTGCAAACGACCCCTGACCAGCTCTGCAAAAGGCCCCGCCCACACAGCGAACAGCAGGAAGGGAGACCCGCCCAATCCTGGAGGAAGTACCGCTGCACAGTGATTGACTCCCGCCTACTGAGAGGAGAAACTTGGCCTGGTGGGCATAGCTCCACCCACTGGAAGAGCAGTTAATCGAACTCTAGGACTGCATTTATAAATTTTTTTTTTTTTTTTACTGTCTTTTTAAATGTTTTTTAGTCCATCTTATTTTATTTTATTCTATTTTTTAAATCTCATTTTCCATTTCTACAATTATTATTTCTCTTTAAAACCCTTTTAATCTTCTATTCTTTTCTATCCTTCTTTTCTCCTGTCTTTACATCTCTTTTTAATTTTCTTATTCCCCCTTCCTTGAATTCTACCTGCTTACTCTTATTCTCTTTAGTGACTTCTACCCATCCCTTCTAATACCTTTCCTCCCAAGCTTCAAATATATTTATAGGAGTAAACAGTAACTCAGCAGTCAAACAGAACAAGAAACAATATGAACAGCATGAAAAAGCAAGGAAGAAAAGGAGTGCAAACAATGCAGGGCAGCCTAAATATTCAGGAGGATATAGAACCACCAGAAAAATGGTCATATAAAGAACTCATGGAACACCTGAGACAGATGGAACAGAACCTTAAAGAGGATACAAGACAGCAAATTCAAGCAGCGAAAGAACACATTGAGAATGTATTACACAAACAGATAAAGGAAGAAGTTAAGCATCTTTATCAGGAGATAGAGACTATAAAAAAGAATCAAACCATAATCTTAGAAATGAAGGAAACTATAAACCAAATTAAAAACTCAAATGAGAGTATCATTAATAGAGTGGAGCAAGTAGAAGCTAGAACATCAGATAATGAAGACAAAATATATCATCTGGAAAAGAGGCTAGCCATCTCAGATAGGCTGGTTAAAAATCATGAGAGAAGCATACAAGAGATATGTGATAATATAAAAAAACCAAATTTAAGAGTCATTGGGATAGAGGAAGGCATAGAGATTCAAACAAGGGGAATGAGTAATCTACTAGATGAAATAATCACAGAAAACTTTCCAGAATTAAAAAAGGAAACAGATATTCAAATTGTAGATGCATACAGGACACCAAACATACAAAATCACAGTAGACCAATGCCAAGACACATTGTTATGAAGATATCCAATATACAGAACAAAGAGAAAATATTAAAAGCTACAAGAGAAAAGAGAAAGATTACATTCAGGGGTAAACCAATAAGGTTAACAACGGACTTCTCAACTCAGACGCTGAAAGCGAGAAGATCCTGGAATAACGTATTTCAAACACTGAAAGACAATGGATGCCAACCAAGAATTCTGTACCCAGCAAAATTAAACTTCAGATACGACAACGAAATAAAAATCTTTCACGATAAACAAAAACTAAAAGAATTTGCAGCCAGAAAACCAGCGTTGCAAAGCATCTTGAGCAAAACACTTCACGAGGAAGAAACGGAAAACAATAACCAAAGCCAACAGTGGGAAGTACCTCAGTAAAGACAGACGGAGGGGGGAAAACTAATCATGGTGAAACAAACGCAATTAAAAAAAAAAAAACGAGATAAATAATCAAATATGGCTGGAAGTACAAACCATATATCAATAGTAACTCTAAACATTAATGGTTTAAACACTCCATTAAAGCGACATAGGCTGGTAACATGGATCAAAAAAACAAATCCAACAATATGCTGTCTCCAGGAGACTCACCTGACTGAAAAAGACATACACAGGCTAAAGGTGAAAGGTTGGGAAAAAATATACCACGCACACGCTCCTCGCAAGCAAGCAGGGGTGGCCATCCTCATATCGAATAAAATCGACTTCAAGACTAAGTTAATCCAAAGGGATAAGGAAGGACATTATATACTGTTAAAAGGAACCATTAAACAACAAGACATAACAATTATCAATATTTATGCACCAAATAATGGCGCTTCAAAGTTTATAAAACAAATTCTCCTCAAGTTCAAGAATCAAATAGACCACAACACAATAATTATGGGTGACTTCAACACACCTCTCTCACCATTGGACAGATCCTCCAAGCAAAAGTTGAATAAAGAAACTATAGACCTCAATACCACAATCAATAACCTAGACTTAACTGACATATATAGAATATACCAACCATCATCGAATGGATATACTTTTTTCTCAGCAGCACATGGATCCTTCTCAAAAATAGACCATATATTATGCCATAGGGCAACCCTCAATAAATATAAAGGGGTAGAGATTATACCATGCATTTTATCTGATCATAATGGATTGAAACTGGAAATTAATGATAAAAGAAGGAAGGGAAAATCCAATATCACATGGAAAATGAACAATATGTTACTGAATGATCAAAGGGTTACAGAAGACATAAAGGAGGAAATCAAAAAATTCTTAGAGATAAATGAAAATGCAGACACAACCTATCGGAATCTATGGGACACAATGAAAGCAGTTTTAAGAGGGAAATTCATCGCCTGGAGGTCATTCCTCAAAAAAAGGAAAAACCAACAAATAAATGAGCTCACACTTCATCTCAAAGCCGTAGAAAAGGAAGAGCAAAACAATAGCAAATGCAGCAGAAAGCAAGAAATAATTAAAATCAGAGCGGAAATCAATGAAATTGAAACAAAAGAAACTATCGAAAAAATTAACAAAACTAAAAGTTGGTTCTTTGAAAAAATAAACAAGATTGACAAACCTTTAGCCATGCTAACGAAGAGAAGAAGAGAGAGAACTCAAATTACTAACATAAGGGATGAAAAAGGCAATATCACAACAGACGCCACAGAAATACAGAAGACAATTAGAAACTATTTTGAAAACCTATATTCCAATAAAATAGAAGATAGTGAAGACATCGATAAATTTCTTAGGACATATGATTTGCCCAGACTGAGTCAGGAGGACACACACGATTTGAACAGACCAATATCAATGGATGAAATTGAAGAAGTAATCAAAAGACTACCAACCAAGAAAAGCCCAGGACCGGATGGGTATACAGCGGAGTTTTACAAAACCTTTAAAGAAGAATTAATACCAATACTTTTCAAGTTATTCTAGGAAATAGAAAAAGAGGGAGTCCTTCCAAATTCATTCTATGAGGCCAACATCACATTGATTCCGAAACCAGACAAAGACACAGCAAAGAAAGAAAACTACAGACCAATATCTCTGATGAACCTAGATGCAAAAATCCTCAATAAAATTCTGGCGAATCGGATACAAAGACACATCAAAAAAATTGTGCACCATGATCAAGTAGGATTCATCCCTGGGATGCAGGGATGGTTCAATATACGGAAATCAATAAATGTAATTCACCATATCAATAGACTTAAAGATAAGAACCATATGATCATCTCGATAGACGCAGAAAAAGCATTCGACAAAGTACAGCATCCCTTTATGTTCAAAACATTAGAAAAACTAGGGATAACAGGAACTTACCTTGATATTGTAAAAGCTATTTACGCTAAGCCCCAGGCTAGCATCATTCTGAATGGAGAAAAATTGAAGGCATTCCCCTTAAAATCAGGAACAAGACAGGGATGCCCTCTATCACCACTTCTATTCAATATAGTTCTCAAAACACTGGCCAGAGCAATTAGACAAACGAAAGAAATTAAAGGCATAAAAATTGGAAAGGAAGAACTTAAATTATCACTATTTGCAGATGACATGATTCTATACCTAGAAGACCCAAAATGGTCTACAAAAAAACTACTAGAACTAATAAATGAATTCAGCAAAGTGGCAGGATATAAAATCAACACGCACAAATCAAAGGCATTTCTGTATATCAGCAACAAAACCTCTGAAATGGAAATAAGGAAAACCACTCCATTCACAATATCCTCAAAAAAAATAAAATACTTGGGAATCAACCTAACAAAAGAGGTGAAAGATTTATACAATGAAAACTACAGATCCCTAAAAAGAGAAGTAGAAGAAGATCTTAGAAGATGGAAAGATATACCCTGTTCATGGATAGGCAGAACTAACATCATAAAAATGGCGATATTACCAAAAGTCCTCTATAGGTTTAATGCAATGCCAATCAAAATTCCAATGGCATTGCTTGTAGAAATAGATAAAGCAATCATGAAATTCATATGGAAAAATAAAAGACCCAGAATAGCAAAAGCAATTCTAAGCAGGAAGTGTGAATCAGGTGGTATAGCAATACCAGATTTCAAACTATACTACAGAGCAATAGTAACAAAAACAGCATGGTACTGGTACCAAAACAGGCGGGTAGACCAATGGTACAGAATAGAGGATACAGAGACTAATCCACAAAGTTACAACTATCTTATATTCGATAAAGGGGCTAAAAGCATGCAATGGAGGAAGGATAGCATTTTCAACAAATGGTGTTGGGAAAACTGGAAATCCATATGCAACAAAATGAAACTGAATCCCCTCCTCTCACCATGCACAAAAATTAGCTCAAAATGGATCAAGGACCTTGATATCAAATCAGAGACTCTGCGTATGATAGAAGAAAAAGTTGGCTACGATCTACATATTGTGGGATCAGGCTCCAAATTCCTTAACAGGACACCCATAGCACAAGAGTTAATAGCAAGAATCAACAAATGGGACTTACTTAAACTAAAAAGTTTTTTCACAGCAAGAGAAACAATAAGAGAAGTAAATCGGGAGCCTACATCATGGGAACAAATTTTTACCCCCCACACTTCAGATAGAGCCTTAATATCCAGAGTTTACAAAGAACTCAAAAAATTGGACAATAAGACAACAAATAACCCAATCAACAAATGGGCCAAGGACCTGAACAGACACTTCTCAGAGGAGGACATACAATCAATCAACAGATACATGAAAAAATGCTCACCATCTCTAGCAGTCAAAGAAATGCAAATCAAAACCACCCTAAGATACCATCTCACTCCAGTAAGATTGGCAGCCATTATGAAGTCAAATAATAGCAAGTGCTGGCGAGGATGTGGAGAAAAGGGTACTCTTATACATTGCTGGTGGGACTGCAAATTGGTTCGGCCAATTTGGAAAGCAGTATGGAGATTCCTGGGAAAGCTAGGAATGGAACCACCATTTGACCCAGTTATTGCCCTTCTTGGTCTATTCCCTGAAGACCTTAAAAGAGCGTACTACAGGGATACGGCCACATCGATGTTCATAGCAGCACAATTCACAATAGCTAGACTGTGGAACCAACCCAGATGCCCTTCAATGGATGAATGGATTAAAAAAATGTGGCATTTATACACTATGGAGTATTACACAGCACTAAAAAATGACAAAATCATGGAATTTGCAGGGAAATGGATGGCATTAGAGCAGATTATGCTCAGTGAAGCTAGCCAATCCCTAAAAAACAAATACCAAATGTCTTCTTTGATATAATGAGAGCAACTAAGAATAGAGTAGGGAGGAAGAGCAGGAAGAAAAGATTGACATTAAACAGAGGCACGAGATGGGAGGGAAAGAGAGAGAAAAGTGGAATTACATGGAAATGGAAAGAGACCCTCATTGTTATAAAAAACTACATAAAAGAGGTTGTGAGGGGAATTGGAAGAAAAATAAGGAGAGAAATGAATTACAGTAGATGGGATAGAAAGAAAAGATGGGGGGGAGGGGGATAGTAGAGGATAGGAAAGGTAGCAGAATACATCAGTCACTAGTATGGCATTATGTTAAAATGTGAATGTGTAACCTATGTGATTCTGCAATCTGTATTTGGGGTAAAAATGGGAGTTCATAACTCACTTGAAACTATTGTTCGAAGTATGGTATGTCAAGAGCTTTGTAATGTTGTGAACAACCAATAAAAAAAAAAGATAAAAAAACAAACTTGGAAAGACAAGTATCACAGGTTTTCTCTTATATATGGAATCTAGAAAAAAAAGATGTCATGAATGTAGAAAGTAGATTATTACTGAAGAGGGAGGAGATGGGAGAGGTTAAGGATGGTCATTGAGGGGATGAAAATGGTCAAAATTTATGCATGCACAGATACGACACAATGAAATCCACAGTAAAAGTTAATAAAAAGAGCTATAAGAGAACAAACATGAGCTATCAAAGAACTTAATTCATATTAAATATGAGAAAGTTGACAGAATCAAATAATAAAACAAAAACAAGGCAACCATGGAATCTATGTACAACAAACAGCCCAAACCCAGGGCTCAGGAAGGAGGGAATGCACAGAGTGTGGGAAGGACAACAAAGAATCCAGACTGTAGTCACTAATTTTTTTTGAGATAATTTTGGCTCCACAGGACATTTGTCAATGTCAGGAAGCATTTTTGGTTGCCACAATTTGGGTGGGGTGGTGTATATCTCCTGGTATCTAGCAGCCAGAGGTAAGTGATGTTGCTAAACGCCCTGTAAAATACAGGACGCACACTTATGCCCAAGAGTCTCCCTGATCACAATGCCAACAGTGTTGAAGGGAGAATCCCCAGTTAAGAAGAATTTTAAAAGGATTTGGGCAAATAAAGCGAAAATCCATAACAAAAGAGCAAAACAAGAGAGTGAAGAAGGACCAGAGAGCTGAGGAAACACACGGAGGGGCTCTAAAACAGCGCTGTCATCCGAACAGAAAATGACACAAGCAAAATCAGCGAGATGGAGACACTGAAGGAGACCACCGTGATGTGAAGGACAAAGTCCGTAGGACCACTGTCCCTGAAGTAACGTTTTCCACAAATGCAGCAAAGCTGATTTCAAAGGCATAAAATGAGAACATCTTGTTTTCTTCTTCTGAAGGAAGACTCAGTCTTTTCCTCTAAAAGTGGATATGGTTCATACCAGGCTCCTTGGGGACATGAGAAGGGACTAAAGGACTAATTCCAGCCCATACTAACACAGGTATCTTCCAAGTTTATTTTATTAACAGAAAACATCCTGCTAAAAACCACCATAAACTTTTTAAAAACCACTTTTAACACCTGAAAATAAGTGTGATTCCTCCTGGAAAAAAATTCAGGTGAAAACATGAACAAAGGGCATTATTTGTGGTCTCTGAAAAGGATGTGGTAAAAGGAATAGCTTTTACTCATTAATTAGTTTTATTATTATTTGAGGTTCTGGAGATCAAACCCAGGGTCCCTTGAATACTAGGTGTGCACTTTACCACGGAGCTGCATCCTGAGCCCTCTGTTTATGTCTTTGGGCTGAGATGTGATGGGACCTGAGTCCATCTTGATGCACCCTCTTGTACCACTTCCACTCACCTGGGAGCACAAGGTTCCTGTTCTGTAAATTTCTAGGAGAGGCCTTGGGGACTAGTCTGGAAGCCCCCAGACTACTCTGATTTTTCTGACAAATCAAGGAACCAAAATCAGAATATATTAAGGGTTAAGAAATTTTTATTCCCCCAAAAAATAACTTTTCTTGATCCAGTGGCTCTTGGTGTTTTATCAACAGGAGACACAAGTTGTCGATGAATCCAGTTAAGTATCTGCAACCTGTACTTGGTTGGAAATAAACCAGAATGGTGGAGGGAAAGTGAATTCTTGCCTTATCACCCAGTTTATTTTCTGACTAGAAAACCCTTTCTCTCCACCATGGCAGAAATTTCTTCTTGTTTGAATATTTCTTTATTTCTTTTAGTTTTTGAGAGACAACTTATGTAAAAGGCCTTATAAACTTCCTGGAACACAGCATGTTCTGACCAATGATTTTTACTCTCTCATGTTGAATGGGTGTACCATGCAGTATGTCATTATTCAGGAAGAAGCAAAGACTCATTTTCTATGCAGATCTTGACAGAATTAATATACTTTCCCCAAATGTCCACTCAGCTCCTCAGTCTGCAATATGAACAGGTCTCATAAAAGAAGACAAATACCCAAAAAGCATGTGTGTGATTCATCATTTGGGAACACAAAGAAGAGGAAGAGAACAAATGGAATAGATGTGTGAAGCCAGATCCTCCTTAGGTTCCTTTCCTTTTCCCACCAGAATGCTAACATGTGGCTTTTCCTGTGGTCATGCTTAATTTATATTGTATCACTAATAGGATGACAATATGTTAATTGAATTTGTTCAATTTGCTGTTCTTGTACTTTGGTAATCAAAAGAAATACAACTGGGGGTTCAAAGTATGGTCGTTCATTCAAGGCACATCAGGGGAAACAAAGAGACAATTAGAAAATTGTTTGATAAAGAGAAAATTAAGCTTAAGATGAGAATGTGGCAAGAGTGCTAACAACTTATTATGCCACTGAATCTATAAATATAAATAGTAAGGGAGACACAAAGGTTCAATAAAAATAGTCAGGAAGCAAGGAACAAAGTCCACCCAGAAAGGAATAGTTTATGCAAAGCAGTGAGTGAGCACATGTTGCTGACTTCTGGTATTTCTTTAGGCAAATATAAAGATACACATCTGCTTCCTTGCTTACTCCAAAGGTAAAAATATTCAAACTTCCTAGCTTTGTGTGCTCAACTGGTGAAATTCTATGGAACTTCCCATATAGGTATATTAATTTCCAACCACTTAGGATTTTGATGTATGAGTACAGCAGAAATTTAACAAGCCCTGGTTGAAGACCCCTTGGATGATTTGATGCTATTGCAATAACGTTGCTCTGAACAAAATTGGAATATTTTCTCAGTTTCTCATTTGTCTTTCCACGTGTTTTGGAACTATACATAAAGCCCCTTATTTAGCCATAATCTAAAATACTTTCTTTTGTGGCTTGAAATGCCTCATGTTTTATAGAAAATTTTTATAATATTTTGGTTTATTTCTAGACCTTTCCATTTCCACTTTTTATTATTCTACAATTGTTGAGTCTTGAGAGTATATTTAATGTCTCTCAGAACTCCTTATTGTCTTTTTACCTTCAGTGCCATTAGAGCTTATCATTCATTGTTTATATACGATTTAGAATTTTAGCTTATCTAGTTCTGAAATAAACCCTGATGTTTTCATTGTCTTAATGTTTATTTATAAATAACTTAAAATTGATATCTTTAGGAGATATCTCATTTTATTAAAATTATTCTCTATATAAATATATTTCTATTGGTCAAATCTGCTTTTGAGTTCTTAAGGATTTTCCTAAGTTTCTGCATACAGTTGTTTTCTGTGCATATCTTGTTATATGTATTCCAGCCTTATTTTCTCCTGTTGGAAAAATGAGGAATTCTTTATCATTGTATCTCTCTTGCTCCTTTTAGGTCTTTTTCATTGTTTGTTTATTTTAGGTTCCCATTTAATTCATTATTAATTTTCCTTAAATTTATTTTTAACTGATGCATAAAACATAGAATTATACATATTAAGGAGTAATATAATATTTTGACTCATGTATATATTATTTAATGTTTACCATACTTTAAACATACTGCTTCAATTATTCTAGATGTGCAGTTATTCTAGATGTGCAGATGTTTCTTTATCCATTCATCTATTGAAAAACACATTGACTTCATTTCCTTTGCATGTATATTCACTAGTGAAATTCTTGGATCATCTGGTAGTTCTACATGGTGTTTTTCATATACAAAGGGTATGGGTCTTTCTTTCTTTTTAATTCTGTACTCTTCTTTGTCATTTTATGATGTTTTTTTCCTTCTTCCAGTTACTCTGGGAATCTTTCTTTAAATGTGAATATCATCTACAAATTAGTGTGTGTTTTAAACTCCTTGCCACCTTTAATCTCTTATGTTTCTCTAATATATGAATGTTTCCGATAGCAAAGTTAAAAAGTGTAGAAGTTGGAAAAGAGTGAAAATCTCTGTCTCGATACTGTCTGAAAGAAGAAGCAGTGTTTACCAGGGTCTGTCCACCCGCTAATCTAGATCTAGAGTATATGTATGTGTTTGTGTATATACACATGGCCATGTATAAATAAGTCACCACAAACTTCTTTTGTATTGTATTTTTTGTTAGTTTATCAAGAATGCAGATGAATATTGTCAAATCTCTTTTTTGGTGGAGTAGCTCATATAATGTCTATAATTAAATTAAATAACATAATTGTATAAATTTATTTTTTTAATTTAGAAAATTTAAATGGTGACAAATTCCATGAGTATAATACAATCAAATATATTAATAAACTTCTTGGCATGACTCTATAATACATTTGTTGGTTGCATCCTCTTTGATCAACAATTCAGAGGACTACAGTTTTATAATATCACTTTTTGTAGAGAGAAAACAACCTTGTACTTTCTTGAGCATAAATAATTTGATTTTTTATTAGTTCTAATCAGTTATACGACAGCAGGGAGCTCTTTGATTCATTATACACAAATGGGGTACAGTTTTTTACTTCTCTGGTTGTATATGAAGTAGAGTCACACCATTCGTGCAGTGATACATATACTTAGGGTAATGAGGTCTGTCTGATTCCACATACTTTCCTATGCCTATGCCGCATCCCCCTTCCCCTTTGCCCCATTCAAAATTCCTCCCCTCTTTTCATGCCTTCCAAAATATTTGGCCTTTTGTTTTGGGGATTGACTTACTTCACTTAGCATGATATTCTCTAACTCCATCCATTTACCTGAAAATGCTATGATTTTATTCTCTTTTAATGCTGAGTAATACTCCATGTGTATATATACCAGTTTCTTTATCTATTCATCTATTGAAGGGCATCTAGGTTAGTTCCACAGTTTAGATATTGTGAATTGTGCTGCTATTAACATTGATTTGGTTGTGTTACTGTAGTATGTTGTTTTTAAGTCCTTTGGGTATAAACCAAGGAATGGGATAGTTGGGTCAAATGGCGGTTTCATTCTAAGTTTTCTAAGGAATCTCCATACTGCTTTCCAGACTGGTTGCACCAGTTTGCAGTCCCACCAGCAACGTATGAATGTGCCTTTTTCCCCACATCCTCACCAACTTTTATTGTTGCTTATATTCTTGATAATTGCCATTCTGACTGAAGAGAGATGAAATCTTAGAGTAGTTTTGTTTTACATTTGTCTAATTATTAGAGATGTTGAACATTTTTTCGTATATTTGTTGATTGATTATACATCTTTTTCTGAGAAGTGTCTGACCAGTTCCTTAGGCCATTTATTGATTGTGTTGTTGTTGTTGTTTTGGTGTTAATTTTTTGAGTTCTTTATATGAAGATTAGTACTCTATCTGATGTGCATGTGGCAAAAATCTGCTCCCCAAATTTAGGCTCTCTCTTCACCTCATTGATAAATTCTTTTCTTGATAAGAAGCTTTTTAGTTTGAATCCATCCCATTTATTGATTGTTGATTTTATTTCTTGTGCTTTAGGAGTCTTGGTAAGAAAGTCAGGGCTTAATCTGACATGATGAAGATTTGTGCCTACTTTTTCTTCTATTAGGCACTGGGTCTGTGGTCTAATTCATAGGTTCTTGATCTCCATTGAGTTGAGTTTTGTGCAGGGTGGGAAACAGTGGTTTAATTTTATTTTGCTGCATATGGATTTCCAGTTTTCCCAGCACCATTTGTTGAAGTGGCTATCTTTCTTCCAATGTATATTTTTGGCACCTTTGTCTAGTATGAGATAACTGTATTTATGTGGGTTTGGCTCTGTGTCTTCTATTCTGTACCATTTGACTACATGCCTTTTTTGGTGCCAATACCATGACATTTTTGTTACTATGGCTTTATAAGATAGTTTAAGTTCTGGTATTGTGATGCCTCCTGCTTCACTTTTCTTGCTAAGGATTGCTTTGTCTATGCTGGGTCTCTTATTTTTCCAAATGAATTTCATGATGGCTTTTTCTATTTCTATAAGGAATGATGATAGGATTTTAATTGGAATCACATTGAATCTGTATAGCGCTTTTGGTAATATGGCCATCTTGACAATATTAATTCTGCCTATCTAAGAGCATGGAAGATCTTTCCATCTTCTAAGATAGTCTTCAATTTCTTTCTTTAGTGTTCTATATTTTTCATTATAAAGGAATTTGACTTCTTTTGTTAAATTAATTCCCTAAGTATTTTTTTAGGCTATTGTAAATGGAGTAATTTTCCTAATTTCTGTTTGAGAGGATTCATCACTGATGTATAGAAATGCTTTTGATTTATGAGTATTGGTTTTATATCCTGCTGATTTTCTGAAATGATTTATTAATTCTAGAAGTTTGCTGGTGGAATTTTTTTGGATCCTCTAACTATAGAATCATGTCATTTGCAAATAGTGATAGTTTGAGTTCTTCTTTTCTTATTTGTATCCCTTTAATTTCTTTCATCTGTCTAATTGCTCTGGTTAGAATTTCAAGGACTGTGTTGAGTAGAAGTGGTAAAAGAGGGCATCCATCTCTTGTTCCAATTTTTAGAGGGAATGCTTTCATTTTTTCCTCCATTTAAGATGATGTTGGCCTTGGATCTAGCATAAGTAGCTTTACAATGTTGAGGTATGTTCCTACTATTCCTAGTTTTTCTAGTGTTTTGAACATGAAAGGGTACTGTACTTTGTCAATGCTTTCTCTGCATCTATTGATATTGTCATATGATACTTGTCTTTAAGTCTATTGATGTGATTAATTACACTTATTGATTTCCATATGTTGAATGAAATTTGCATCCCTGTGATGAACCCCATTTGACCAGGGTTAATTTTTTTAAATTAATTAATTAATTAATTTGTTCTAATTCATTATATATGACAGCACAATGCATTTCAATTCATAGTACACAAATGGAGCACAATTATTCATTTCTCTGCTAGTACACAAAGTAGAGTCACACTATTCTTGTCTTCATACATATACCTTGGGTAATGATGTGGATCTCATTCCACCATCTTTCCTAACCCAATGTCCCCTTTCTTTCTCTCCCTCCCTTTTGTCCTATCCAAAGTTCCTTCATTCTTCCAATGCTCCCCACCCCACATCCATTATGGATCAGCATCCACTTATCAGAGAAAACTTTCAGCCTTAAGGATTTGGGGATTGGCTTACTTCTCTTAGCATTATATTCTCCAATTCCATTCATTTACCTGAAATTGCCATGATTTTATTCTCTCTTAATGCTGAGTAATATTCCATTGTGAATATGTACTACAGTTTCTTTATCCATTCATCTATTGAAGGGCATCTACTTTGGTTCCACAATTTACCTATTGTGAATGGTGCTGCTATGAACATCAGTGTGGTGGTGTCACTGTAGTATGCTGTTTTTAAGTCCTTTGAGTATAAACCGAGGAGTGAAATAGCTGGGTCAAATGGTGGTTCCATTTCAAGTTTTCTCTGGAATCTCCATATTGCTTTCCAGATTGGTTGTATCAATTTGTAGTCCCACCAGCAATGTATGAGTTGCCTTTATCTCCATATCTTCACCAACATTTATTGTTACTTGTATTTTTAATAACTGCCATTCTGACTGGAGTGAGATGAAATCTTAGAGGAGTTTTGATGTGCATTTCTCTAATAAGGTGCACCATTTTTTTAAAATGTGCTTTTGTAAGCAATTTGCCAGAATTTTATTGATATTTTTTGCATCTATGTTCTGAGGGATATTATCTGATATTTTCTTTCCTTGATGTGTTAGTGTCTGGTTTTGGTATCAAGGTAATACTAGCCCCATAGAATGAGTTTTGAAGGGTTCCCTACTGTTCTATTTCATGGAATAAGTTAAGGAGTATTGATATTAATTCTTCTTTGAAGGTCTTGTAGATCTCGGATGAGAATTCATCTGGTTCTGGGCTTTTCTTGGTTGGTAGCCTTTTTATGACACCTTCAGTTTCTTTTGCTTGAAATTGATCTGTTTAAGTTGTGTATGACCTCCTGTTCTAGTTTGAGTAGATTATATGCCTGTAGACATTTGTCAGTGTCTTTGAGATTTTCTATTTTACTGGAGTATAAATTTTCAACATAGTTTCTAATCGTCTTCTGTATTTCAACAGTGTCTGTCCTGATATTTTCTTTTTCATTATGAATTTTAGTAATTTGAGTCTTCTCTCTCCTTTTTTTTCATTAGGATGGTTAAGGGTTTGTCAATTTTATTTATTTTTTCTAAGAACCAGCTTTTTGCTTAGTCAAAATTGTTTCCTATGTTTTAATTTCATAATTTCAGCTCTGATTTTAGTTATTTCCTGCCTTCTACTATTTTGGGTGTTTGTTTGTTCTTATTTTTCGAGGGTTTTGAGATCCAATGTCAGATCATTTATTTGTTGCCTTTTTATTCTTTCAATGAATGGGATTAATGCAATGAACTTTCCTCTTAGCCCTTCCTTCACAGTGTCCCAGAGATTTTGATATCTTGTATTGGAGTTCTCATTTACCTCTGAGAATTTTTTCATCTCCTCTCTGATGTCTTGTGTTATCCATGTATCATTCAATAGCATGTTATTTGGTCTCTCCTATTTTTTATTTTATAATTGATTCCTAATTTCATCCAAGGTCTAATAGAATGCAGGGTAGTATCTATATTTTTTTGTAATTGCTGACTGACCTTGTGGCATAACATATGGTCTATTTTGGAAGAGGATCCATGTGCTGCTGAGCAAAAAGTGTATTTGCTTGCTGATGGATGGAATATTTTATCTTTGTCTAATAAATCTAAATTATTGATTGTATTATTGAGTTCTACAATTTATTTGTTTAGTTTTTGTTTAGAAGATCTACCCAGTAGCAAGAGAAGTGTGTTAAAGTCACCCGGTATTATTGTGTTGTGGTCTGTTTGATTCTTGTGGTTGAGAAAGGTTTGTTTCATACACCTAGATGCACCATTGTTTGGGGAACAGATATTTACAATTGTTATGTCTTGTTGATATATGATTCCCTTAAGCAGTATGAAATGTCCTTTTTTATCCCTTTTTACTAACTTTGGTTTGAAGTCCACTTTATCTGATAGGAGGATGGAAACCTCTGTTTGTTTATTCAGTCCATGTGAATGATATATATATTTTTTCATTTTTTATTGGTAATTCAAAACATTACAAAACTCTTGACATATCATATTTCATACATTGGATTCAAGTGGGTTATGAACTCCCATTTTTACCCCAATTACAGATTGTAAAATCACATTGATTACACATCCACATTTTTACATAATGCCCTATTAGTAACTATTGTATTCTGCTACCTTTCCTATCCTCTACTATCCACCCTCCCCTCCCATCTTCTCTCTCTACCCCATCTGTTGTAATTTAATTCTTTCCCTTGTTTTTATCCCATTCCCCTCACAACCTCTTATATGTAATTTTGTATAACAATGAGGGTCTCCTTCCATTTCCATGCAATTTCCCTTTTCTCTCCCTTTCCCTCCCACCTAATGTCTCTGTTTAGAGTTGATCTTTTCCTCCTGCTCTTCTTCCCTGCTCTGTTCTTAGTTGCTCTCATTATATCAAAGAAGACATTTGGCATTTGTTTTTTAGGGATTGGCTAGCTTTATGTAGCATAATCTGCTCTAATGCCATCCATTTCCCTGCAAATGTCATGATTTTGTCATTTTTAGTGCTGCGTAATACTCCATTGTGTATAAATGCCACATTTTTTTTTTATCCATTCATCTATTGAAGGGCATCTGGGTTGGTTCCACAGTCTAGCTATTGTGAATTGTGCTGCTATGAACATCGATGTGGCAGTCTCCCTGTAGCATGCTCTTTTAAGGTCTTCAGGGAATAGTCCAAGAAGGGCAATAGCTGGGTCAAATGGTGGTTTCATTGCCAGCTTTCCCAGGAATCTCCATACTGCTTTCCAAATTGGCTGCACCAATTTGCAGTCTCACCAGCAATGTACAAGAGTACCCTTTTCCCCACATCCTCTCCAGCACTTATTGTTGTTTGCCTTCATAATGGCTGCTAATCTTACTGGAGTGAGATGGTATCTTAGAGTGGTTTTGATTTGCATTTCTCTGACTGCTAGAGATGGTGAGCATTTTTTCATGTACTTGTTGATTGATTGTATGTCCTCCTCTGAGAAGTGTCTGTTCAGGTCCTTGGCCCATTTGTTGATTGGATTATTTGTTATCTTATTGTTTAATTTTTTGAGTTCTTTGTATACTCTGGATATTAGGGCTCTATCTGAAGTGTGAGGACTATTTACCTCTCTTATTGTTTCTCTTGCTGAGAAAAAACTTTTTAGTTTGAGTATTTACCTCTCTTATTGTTTTTCTTGCTGAGAAAAAACTTTTTAGTTTGAGTAAGTCCCATTTGTTGATTCTAGTTATTAACTCTTGTGCTATGAGTGTCCTATTAAGGAATTTGGAGCCTGATTCCACAGTATGTAGATCGGGACCAACTTTTTCTTCTATAAGACACAGAGTCTCTGATTTGATATCAAGCTCTTTGATCCATTTTGAGTTGACTTTTGTGCATGGTGAGAGAAAGGGATTCAGTTTCATTTTGTTGCATATGGATTTCCAGTTTTCCCAGCACCATTTGTTGAAGATGCTATCCTTCCTGCATTGTATGCTTTTAGCCCCCTTATCAAATATAAGAAAGTTGTAATTTTGTGGATTGATCTCTGTGTCCTCTATTCTGTACCATTGGTCCACCCGCCTGTTTTGGTACCAGTACCATGCTGTTTTTGTTACTATTGCTCTGTAGTATAGTTTGAAATCTGGTATCGCTATACCTCCTGATTCACACTTCCTCCTTAGAATTGCTTTTGCTATTCTGGGTCTTTTGTTTTTCCATATGAATTTCATGATTGCTTTATCTATTTCTACAAGAAATGCCATTGGGATTTTGATTGGCATTTCATTAAACCTGTAAAGAACTTTGGGTAATATCACCATTTTGATGATGTTAGTTCTTCATATCCATGAACAGGGTATATTTTTCCATCTTCTAAGATCTTCTTCTATTTCTCTCTTTAGGGTTCTGTAGTTTTCATTGTATAAATCTTTCACCTCTTTTGTTAGGTTGATTCCCAAGTATTTTATTTTTTTTGAGGATATTGTGAATGGAGTGGTTGTCCTCCTTTCCATTTCAGAAAATTTGTCACTGATATATAGGAATGCCTTTGATTTATGTGTGTTGATTATATCCTGCCACTTTGCTAAATTCACTTATTAGCACTAGTAGTTTCTTTGTAGACCCTTTTGGGTCTGTTAGATATATTATCATATCATCCGAATATAGTAATAATTTAAGTTCTTCTTTTCCTATTTTTATGCCTTTAATTTCTTTTGTCTGTCTAATTGCTCTGGCTATTATTTCAAGGACTAAATTGAATAGAAGTTGTGATAGAGGGCATCCCTGTCTTGTTCCAGATTTTAGAGGGACTGCCTTCAGTTTTTCTCCATTCAGAATGATGCTAGCCTGAGGCTTAGCATAGATAGCTTTTACAATGTTGAGGTATGATCCTGTTATCCCTAGTTTTTCTAGTGTTTTGAACATAAAGGGATGCTGAACTTTGTCGAATGCTTTTTCTGCATCTATGGAGATGATCATATGGTTCTTATCTTTAAGTCTATTGATGTGGTGAATAACATTTATTGATTTCCATATATTGAGCCATCCTTGCATCCCAGGGATGAGTCCTACTGGGTTATGGTGCACAATTTTTTTTGATATTCTTTTTTATTCAATTCACCAGGATTTTATTGAGAATTTTTGCATCCTTTCATCTTCAGTTTGTAGATGTCTTTTCCTGTGAGATGAGTTTCTTGAAGGCAGCATATTGTTGGGTCTTTTTAAAAATCTGATCTACTAGTCTATGTCTTTTTTAAAAAAAAAACTATTTATTTATTTTTTAGTTATAGATAGACGCAATATCTTTATTTATATTTATGTGGCTCTGAGGATAGAACCCAGTGCCTCACATGTGCTAGGCAAGTGCTCTGCCACTGAGCCATAACCGCAGCCCCAATCTATGTCTTTTAATTGATAAGTTTAGGCCATCCACATTCTGGGTTATTATTTAAATATGTTTTGTATTTCTGGTAATTTTGGTTTATTTTTGTTTTTTAACTTGACTTGGTTGTGGTGAGCCGTTTCTGCGGACCATAGCCACCATTACAATATGGCGCTGGCTGCCACTGTGGTCAGTGATAAACAACTCCTTATTAGGGAGAGTTGGCGTGTTTTGAGATAACACCCTATGAGAAAGATCCACATGGCAGCTTTGCATTGGGGCTCGGGGTGCTTTATTAAGGCTGGGAGGCACAGGTGGTAGAGAAGAAGCTTGAAGTCATGACTGAGATAAGGCCTGAATAAACTGCTGAAAGAAGAATCCTGTGTCGTGTCTTCCTTTGCCGGCTGGGGGTCGCGGCAGTTGGAGGCCCGTACGGGGACTTCCTTGAACCCAGGATCCAGAACTTTCAGCAGTCAGGGTGGTGCACCGGTAAGTTCCCAGGTAAAGTGAGAATCCGCAAGTAAATAGCGGGACGCTCCTCAGTAGATAAAGAGGGAGCGGGAAGAATAATAAGAACAGAACGCTCTTCGGTAGATAAAGAGAGAGCGGGGCTTTGTACTTTCACTTTCTTTATAACTTTGATAACATTATGGGCGCTACCTCTTCAAGTCCAATTTTGTTGGCTCTGAATGGGTTGCTACGTTCAAAAGGACTTAAGGTAAAGCAAAGCACTTTGCAGATGTTTCTAAGAGAAGCTGATATAGCTGCTCCTTGGTTTGCCTTTTCTGGGAGTCTTACGATTCCCAGTCGGGACAAATTAGGAAAGGATCCAGATTTTGCTCACGAGCAAGGGACATTAAAAGGTGATATTATTCCAGTATGGAAGTTGGTTAGAGGATGTATAACAGATGGTAAATGCTAGGAAGCTGTGAGTGAGGGTCAGGCCGTTCTTGAACAATTGCATGAGGAGAAATCTGAGGGGTCTCATAGTGAAATGGCAGAGAGTATTAAGAGCAAGAGCAGTGAAAAAGCACAAGAACCTGAAAATAAAAACAGGAGAAGGCTCTATCCAGACTTGACCGAATTGAAAACACCCAAGGACACCAGTGACTCGGAGAGTTCTGAGGATCTTGACACATTGTTGCAACAATTACGTAAGATAAGATTAAAAAGGAAAAAATGGGAGACACCAAGTATGAAGGCCTACCGTGTAGAGGGAGGTAAGTCTAGCTCTGAAGAGGAGGTTGAGAATTTAGAAGAAGAGCCAGTATCTGAGGCTGCTCCACTTTTTCCTGCGCCTCCTGTAGCTCCGCCCCCGTATGTGGGTGGAGTCCAAAACTCCGGGAGGACTTTCCATTCCCAAGTTTGGAGAACAGTCAATACAGATATGGGATTAGCATACCCGGTTTTTCAAGACAACAATAGAGGAAGATACCATGAGCCATTGGATTTTAAAATAATTAAAACTTTGGCGGAGTCCGTCCATACTTATGGTATAGATGCTGCTTTCACCCTTACTCAGGTGGAAGGACTGTCTAGATTTTGCATGACCCCCTCAGATTGGGCTAGTTTAGTTCGAGCCTGTGTCTCCCCGGGAAAATACTTAGATTGGAGAGCATTTATATTAGAGGGTGCCATAGAACAGGCTGCCCAAAATCATGCAGCAGGACGTCCTGCCTGGGATAAGGATATGCTTTTGGGGCAGGGCAGGTTTGCCAATCAACAAACGGGATATCCTCCTGAAGTATATGAGCAGATTAATAACATTTGTATTCGTGCATGGAAGTCACTCCCAAATAGAGGAGAAGTGTCTGGCAATCTGACTAAAATTATACAGGGCCCTACAGAACCTTTCTCAGACTTTGTTGCTAGAATGGTGGAGGATGCAGGCGGAGGTAGAAGACTTAAAAATATCACCTTTAATTCTCAATTAAATAATGCGACACTGCCCCCTACAGCGGTGTGTGTCCAAGCTCTGTTCCTGTTCTTATTGGCCAACTCCACCCAGATGGGAATGCTTAACTGTGCTAATGTTTCCTGTTATTTATCGAAGTGCTGGAATGGTTCCTGGACTGTAGCAGTGGTGATGAAAATACCTACTTTTGTTCCAATCCCAGTTACTGCGGTTCCAGATAAGTTCCCTATTGTTGAGCTGCTTAGAGTCCGCAGAGATTTTGGTATTACGGCAGCTATAGTGACAGTCGTGGTGGTATCTGCTGCTGCAGCGGTTACGGCTGGAGTAGCCATGGCCAGTCAAGTACAAACTGCTGCCACCATTAATCAGGTTGTTCAACAAACTTCCACCATACTCGAATCTCAAAATAAAATTAATCAACATATTTTGTCAGGGATTTTAGCTGCTAACCAAAGAATAGATCTACTTCAAGCTCAGATAGAAGAATTGGCTGACTTGGTACTTTTGGGTTGTGTTGACCAACGTGCACATTTATGTATAACCTCTGTTAGATTTAATGATTCCAGGAGTGCTTCCCGCATCATCGGGGGATATTTGGCTGGAAATTGGTCCATGGCAGCGGAAGTAATGATCCAGTCTCAACTAACTCAGATAGCTGTTTTGAACAACACCCATGTTGAACCAGTGACTTTGGGTCAATTCACTAATTGGATATCTTCTGCCTTTTCCTTTTTTAAGGGGTGGGTGGGAGTAGGCATTTTTGGTGCAATGTGTTGCTTCAGTGTGATACTCTGTTTGTGGCTTCTCTGTCACCTTAAGGCTCGCAGTGCTCAAGAAAAGGCTATGATCGTGCAAGCTCTTGCAGCTTTAGAAATTGGCAACTCGCCACAGGTCTGGCTTGCGCATCTTAAACAGTAAATCTTTGGCATGGTCGTTGCACCCCAAGTTATTCTAACATTGCATTGGGTTCGACATGTCCTTCTTTTGTCTTTCTTCTAGTGTTGAAAAGCCCTTGCACTCTGCAGGTCTCGATACCATTGCACGCAGAATGGGTTTCCACACTGGTAAAGGTCTATTGCTTTAAAGTCCGTGTCTTTGTCTCAGGGTATTGCCAACTTATTGATGGCTGTACTACAATAACGGCCTCAGCTTCCTCCTTTTGTTCACCATCGTCACGATACAGGATTCGAGGCAAGGCACTGCACTTGAGTGATCCTATAAGTGGACCTCAAGGAAAGCATGTCCTATTGCATGCGGGTTTGACATGTCCACACCCCACCCCACGGAAAAAGGCGTCGGCTGATATGGAGTCAGATCTAGGGAAGGCACCTCCTTGGGGCTGAGCCATACTATGCAGCCACTTCTGCACAGTGGGATAGGACCTCTACTCTCGCCTGTATTGTTTTAGTAAAACAAAAAGGGGGAACTGTGGTGAGCCGTTTCTGCGGACCATAGCCACCATTACAATATGGCGCTGGCTGCCACTGTGGTCAGTGATAAACAACTCCTTATTAGGGAGAGTTGGCGTGTTTTGAGATAACACCCTATGAGAAAGATCCACATGGCAGCTTTGCATTGGGGCTCGGGGTGCTTTATTAAGGCTGGGAGGCACGGGTGGTGGAGAAGAAGCTTGAAGTCATGACTGAGATAAGGCCTGAATAAACTGCTGAAAGAAGAATCCTGTGTCGTGTCTTCCTTTGCCGGCTGGGGGTCGCGGCACTTGGTTTCTCCTTTGATTGGTCTTTCCTTTAGTTTAATTACTTCCTTTGCTGATTTTTGTTGTTGTTTTTCATTTCCTCCTTATAAAATATTTTATCAAGAATGTTCTGTAAAGTAGACTTTCTCGCCATAATTTCTTTTTACTTTGTTTATCATGGAAGGTTTTTATTTTGTCATCAAATCTGATGCTTAATTTTCTGGACATTAAATTCGTGGTTGGCATCCATTTTCTTTCAGATCTTGGTATATGTTCTTCCAGGATCTCCTGGCTTTGAGAATTTGGGTTGAAAAATTTTCTGATATCTGAATTGGTCTCCCCCTATATGTAATCTGATTCCTCTCTCTTGTGGCCTTTAAAGTTCTATTCTTATTCTGCATGCTAGGCACTCTCATTATAATGTGCCTTGGTATATATCTGTTGTAATTTTGTACACTTGGAGACATGTAAGCCTCTTGTCTTTGATTTTCCTATCCATTATTAATGTTTGGGAAATTTTCTGATATTATTTCATTCAAGAGATTGTGCATTTCTTTGGTTTCAATATCCATTCCTTCCTCTATCCCTATAAACCATAGATTTGGTCTTTTGATGTATCCCATAATTCCTGTATGTTTTGTTCTTGGTTTCCTAACCTCTTCACTGTGTGGTAAACTTTATTTTCAAGATTGTATATTTTATATTCTTTGTCTGAGATTCTGTCTTCCAAGTGATCTAGTCCATTGGTGATGTTTTATATTGAGTTTTTAAAATTTCATTTATTGTTTTCTTCATTTCAATGATTTCTGTTTTTTGACCCCAGAATCTCTCTTTCTTTTGCTACCTGTATTTGCTTTCTTATCTCTTTTTTTGTAGTGATCAATTGTTGCCTGTATTTGCTCTCTGTCATTTTTTGATTCACATATCATTTTAATTATGTATATTCTGAACACCTTCTTTGACACTTCATCTACTGTACTGTCAATATATTCTCTTACTGGAGTTTCTTGGTTTGTTTGGGGCACTTTCTTCCCTTGTTTACTCATGTTGTCTGTGTGTCTTCCTCTCTTTTGCAGCATGGATTATATTGAAGTTTCTACCCTATAGTCTTGTAGTGTCCCTGCTGGTTACCTATATCTCACTGTTAAGGGGAGATTAATGTTACAGCACCCCATGCAAACATTATACAGCCATAAATCAATTAGCTCCTATTTAGACAATTACAGTTTTATTGCTATAAACAGAAATGGTATGTTTGGTTATCATCTTCCATATAGACAGTAGGTTTGCATAAGGGTTTACAGTTTCTAATGGTGGACAGAGAGAGAACAGCAGGTGGGTAGGATGTGATGTTTATGAGGTAGGTTGTGAGAATACAAAGGTATTCAATTATAGAATGAGTGAAAGGGGAATCAAAAGAAGTTGGCTATTAGCAGGAGAAAAAAGAAAAAGAGATGACCCCACACAAGGCTCTCTTTTGATTCTGCAACAATATGATGTCTACTAACACACTTATTAAGGATATCTTTGGTGTAACCAGGCCCATAGGGACCTTGGTGATGATCTTCCAGGTCCTGGTTGTTGTCCCTAAATGGAGTGGCCACATCCATCATTGGTGGCTGCAGTAGCATCAAAACTGTACCTTGATGTTGGGCTTCCAGGCCCCAGTTGGTGTCCCAAGATGGAAGCTGCCCTAACTAAAGATGGCAGAGGTGGCAGAGGAGGTAACCCAAGAGGTGTCTCAACATGAAGAAAAGTGATTTCAGAGATGAGGCTAGAAGGACGGGCTGTGTGATGGAGTTAGGTGGCCTGTTCAACAATTCAGCACTGTGGCATTCAGTGCTAAAGTGGGCAGCTGCCTCCAGGCCCTGTCGGTTGTCCCACCTTGGAAACAAACACATGGGGAGGTCTATGGTGGTGGCTGCAGTGTTCCAAGATGGAGGTGGTCTTGGGGGATCGACACGTTGGTGGATGGGGAACCACAGCACAGTGTGGTGGTCCTCTCCCTGTGAGGCAGCGCGTGATGGGGCCCTCCAGTCTCCGGTATCTGGCGAGACGGGCTCACTGGTGAAGTCTAAATCTGTTTCTTAATAGTGGACAATCCTTGAATTCATAGCATGAGGTTTTGTTTAAAATTAAAAAAAAATAGTCTGTGATGTTTTGCTTTGTGCATTTTTATTTTTTAGATCAATATTATATTTTCCCCTTTAAAATGATCCCTTTGACCCTATACTCTGGAACATTTTAAATAGTACTGAAATTTTGTGAGTTGGGTGGAATTCTCCTACGAAGCCATATGTTTCTGATGTCCTTTACTCAGTATACTATTAAAAGATTTTCTATTTGTAAAGAAATCAATTTATTCAATTTCTGAGTTTTAGAAGTCAGTTTTGATAAATTATATTTTGTCACAATGTTAATATTCACTTCATTCAATTTTCAATGTTTTGTTTGATTGTTTGGTTTGAGTTTGGGAGAAAAAAATCTTAGGTTTTATTCTATTGTGTTTGTTCTGGTGATTACTTTCCACTTATCATAAACATATTTTTATTTTATTTTATTTGTTTGTTTTTCATTTTCTTTTCAGGTTAATTAATGATTTATATTTTTTCAAATAAAAACCATTCATTTATTGGTGTTTGTTGTTGGTGGTGATGATTTATTTTCCAAAACATAAATTTGTGTTTTATCTTTAAAATCTTTTTTTCTGTAAATATAATTATTTTTCAACTTTTTGTTCTAACTTTCAGTGAGATGCTCAATTTGTGTACATTCATTATTTCTTCCATGTTTATAATTATGCTTTTATTCTGAGTAGATCTTTTGCAGTATCTTGGTTCTGAATGTATTGTTTTCATTATCACTGTTTTCTAGACGTTTGCAATTTGGATTTGTGTTTATCTTTTGACCTAGGAGTTGCTTACTAAAGACTAAAATTTTTCATGATAATCAAACATTAGGTTTATAAGTATAATATAAATGCTAGGATGTGTGTGTGTGTGTGTGTGTGTGTGTGTGTGTGTGTGTTACTGATAATTGAACCCAGGGGTGCTCTGACACTGAGTCGCATCCTCAACTCTTTTTATTTTTTATTTTGAGACTATCTTAGTAATTTACTGAGGCTGTTCTCAAACTTGTGATCATCCTGCCTCAGTCTCCCAAGGTGGGATTAAAAGCGTGTACCACTTAAACACATGAAGATTTTAGACACAAGAGAAAGCTTACACAGCACAGCAAAGAGTGGGTGATAAGGGACCAAGCTGTAGAGAATCTCTATATTTGAAGTTTGCTACTGGTCAAAGATAACTCACAGGTTGTCTGAAATTGAGCAGATATGTATGTGGTGAGTGAAACAAGTAGTTGGATTTGAAATACATAAATGAAGTGTGATTAAATTTCCCAGTGATTCATTAAAAGTACTGCTTGAGGCTGAGAAGAATTAAGGCTGCTGACCGGGGCTAATGCTTGGGCAACTGTATGAGAGGAAGAGCTATTCACTGAGGGATAAACTGAACAGGCTTGGAGAGAAAGACCAGGAGAGGTGTGGAAACTGGATTCTAGATACCTGAGAAACATACCAGCAGTGATGTTCTTAAGAGAGTTGGGTATTCAAAAGTGTTAATATTTTAATATTATGTTGAGTTAGTAATTCAATATATCGAAATGGCTGCCAGTAGAACTTCAAAATAATAAAAATGAAAGCATCGGGGAGGGGAGGAATCTTCAGTGCTCCAGGTATGATGGGCCAGGCAGAGGAACAATAATCCATGACGAAGGCTGAGACAATGCATCCAGCCCTGGTCCCAGGAACGAAGTGCCTTGAGTGAGACACAGAATGTGAAGCAGGGGATGGTACTGGGAAAGTATTAATCAAATATGCACACAAATGAACACCTGGGAAGAGCAATTTTCAAAAACCAAGACAAATTGTTAAAACTATTATGCTTACTTAATCAGAGAAAACTGAGTTATGAAAACAAATGTTTCTTATGCTGGCACTTCCAGGACTGGGTTGGACTCTGTATGGAATCCCTGGTTCTGCTACAGTCCTCACCCAGCGGTAAAACACAGCCTCTGTCATCCAGTCTCACCGTGCTTTAACATCGCTGGCGTGATCACTCTGACAGCTAGTTATTTAACTAAGTTATCAGCAAGCAGGTAATAGCCCCTCGGTTCAGTCAAAACAGTCAAATTAGTTGTACATGTAGATGAGTCTTTCCTTCACTAAGATTTATGAAATGGAAAGGGATGAATTAGAAAATAGAACAATAGCTCCCTGTGTGTGACAGATGTGGCATCTGTCTAGAGAGAAAACACATAGTATTTATTGTCACCGAAGCTTGGAATAGCTCTAAAAGAAAACGAAAATGTGCTAACTTCATTCCAGTGATTGAAATGTACAATTTTGGAAGCTTTTATGGAAGGGAAGAGGAAAAACAAAGACAGGGTGTTGAAGTCCAAATTGGTGATGTGTGAGTTAGCCCTTATCAAACACAATTATAACGCTTACAATTTGTGGTATTTTGATCTAGGAGAATTTCTTCAATGGAATTTCAAAGTCAGAAAAAAATTAAAAAGAATCTAGGGAAAAGCCATCTGGCTGAAATCAGACAAATCAGACATAATTCATTTTCAATGTGATCAAAATACATATTTAAAAAATCTACTATCTACACTTGACCCTGTGTGCTTACTTAGGAATGCAACGCTCTTCCCCTCTTTTATTCAAAACAAACACACCATAATAGCAACATTCCACCTACTGGGCAGGGCTGCCTGAACAACTTCCTATTTGATGGACAGTTGCCCCTCGGAAATACCAGGTAAGCCTCAGGCCTCTATCATTTTGTGACAGTTTATCATATTTCAACTAGTGAGATTTTTAATATTGTGCCATGATTTCTGCCATGCTTTGTGATGTTGTTGTGCAATTGTTTTGTAAGAACATTTAATTTCTTCCAAACCTGAGTGAGTACAAGCTATTCTGTCCATTGGATGGACCCACTTATTTATTGGAGGAATAAATGTTGCATTCTTCTCTGTCTCTCTTTCTTCTCACCCTCCTTTTCGCATGCTTGGCTTTACACAAATGCTTCATTGGATCTCAGCCCACCCCTTACATTGGTAACTTCTTCTGGGAGTGGCTGTCCAGCACTTTGGTTTCACACCTGTTTACCACCTGTTTACCTGTGCTCTATTCTTTTCCTTCTTTGCACCCAGAGCTACTATCAGTCTGGTTTGGGCCAGTTGAACTGCTTAGTTCACTGACATGGGAAATTCAATCTGGAAGTATGGTTTGAGTTTTAATTGCTAATATAAGTGACTTTTTAAATTTCCAATGAATGCCTAATTAGGGCAAATGTTTTTCATACTAACAAGTAATTATAGCATTCCAGACACGTTTACTCTAATTAAACAAAACTATTTGGTTAATTACAATGGTGAGGCAGGACACAGTGAGTACTGTCTGGAACGTGCTTCTGTAGACATGCTCATGTGGGTAAGAACACATCATAGTTTTCTTTTGGGCATTCTCAGGGCAGCTTCTGGTGGTATGCCTTGCAGAAAGGGAAGTAGTCCAACTGGAGGCCCTATGCATTCCCACGTGATAGAGATGTCTCATGGGGTTTTTCTCAAATTCTCATTTTTTTCCCTCTTCCTCTTTTTCTCTCTTTGAAGGAGAACAACTTACTCCAATGTACCTGTGGTGGTTGCCTGAAACAGAGGCTGGAATCTAAGGTCCTTATCAAGACTCAAATTAAGTTTTAAAGTTGTATGCATTTTGCATTATGTACTATAAAACGTCTGTTTTGAGTTTTGTTTTAAGAAATCTTTCCTCTAAATGTTTGATCTTCCAAAACATAAACCATGTTCAACTAGAGCTTCTTGGGTTTCTAGCACAATGAAGTATACCTGTATGGTTGTGGCTTGACGGTAGGAACTATAGTTTCTCAATGCAAACTCCATCCTCTGATAGGTGTGCCTATGGAAGGTGCTCATGGGTGTGGATCTCATCTGATGATCAGCACTGAGGATGGCTATCCTCCACTTTCCTCTTATAGATGATATTATATTGAACTACTGCTGAAATTTGAAATCATATCTTAAAAGGTTACTCTTGGCCTATGAATTCAGTATCCAGAAATGTTCCCACAGAAAAAAAGATAATTAGATATTTGGTCCCATTCATCTCCTGAAACCAAGCTGTCCTAACAGTGGGACTGGGGAGCCCCTGAAAAGAAATTTACACATAACCCTTCAAGGGGGACCATCATGCTCCCTGAATCAGGTGAGTCACAAAAACTGAGACTGGAAGATCCATCTGTATGGGCCTGTGTCACATAAAATTTTCATATAAGAGAGATGTGAGTGACTGAGAGAAGATGATCATGAAAACCAGTGGTCAGAGAAGGCTGTTGGAGAAAATGGGTTTCACTTAAGCCCTGAGGGCAGGTTTGCAATACAGTAAGAAAGTAGTCACACACAAGAATTGACTTGGAAGGAGTCAAGAATAAAACTGGCCAAGATGAGTGAGCAGGGAGAATAGAATAGATTTAAGTTGAAGATGAAAATGGAGAAAATAGGTGACAGAAGCTTGAGAGAGACCAGGACTAAGACTTAGTTTTGTACAAAATCACGCCTGTGTGTTTCATTGTGTCATTTAGCAAGCTCTCACTGTGCAGTGGGTGTTGACTCACCCTTTCCAGATGTAGGAACCATGACTGTCCCCCAACTGGTGCGTGTGAGGGAGGCTAGGCCCTATGCTGAGTTCTCTTTGAGAAGTCAACTTTTATGTTTTTATTAATCTACTCACAGAACAATTTATACTGAAGTGTTAATGAGTACCAACCTCTTTCTTCTATTAGGATGATGATTATTAAAATTCTTATCATAAAGATACATCTATTAAAAGTACTTGGACTTTTACAAATAATTACAATATTAACTAGAGTCCGTGGCTCTGCTTCATACTCGATGAGCTTTATAAACTTCAAAGGAAACCAGGTGTTTGATGCCTTAAATAAATGCACACCTTGTTCACTTAAAATACTCACTAATCCTTTTCCCTGATCCTAACTCAGAATAAGCATCTTAATGTTCATTAAAACTTCAGCCTCTATTTAGGTGGCCTATTAGCTGTGTTGGCATGTAATGATTTTGTTCTCTAAGCTCTCAAGTTAGACCATTAATCTAATGTAATCAAGATTTGAAAGACGGACTTAGCAAAGATAAACACAAAGACACTGTTCTTTTAAAGAATACTTTTGTTTCATGATATGATACCATTTGCAGTCTAAATTCAGTTCCCTGTGTCATGGAATGAATTAGAATGTAAGGGGACAAAGGGTGGAGTAAATAAAAGATGTGAATTTCTAGGCATGGATTTCAGGTAGCAGAGAACTGTTATCTGCATTGTAAGTAGGAATGCAAAACACCGGGTTTACTTTTGCAGTATTTTGTTAGGGAGTACAATCAAGTTCAAGAAAGCACTGATGTACTAAAAGTTTGTTAAGCTGTCCAAGGTGAACTAATCACCAGAAAGAGTCTGGGTGTTATGGTTTAGATGTGTTGGTCCCCAAAAGCTCACATGTGAAACAATGCAAGAAGGTTTAGAGGAGAAAGGATTGAGTTATGGCCTTAAAATAATCACTGAATTAATTCCTGGTGGGATTAACTGAGTGGTAAATGGAGGCCGTGGGGTGGGCGGGAGGAAGTAGTTTCTTCGGGGAGTGGCTATGGGTTATGTATTTTGTTTCTGGAGTGTGGAGTCTGTTGCTCAGATTCGGGACCACATTGTGAGCCAGTTCCTTCTGCCACACTCTTCCTCCATGATGTCCTGCATGACCTTGAGCCTCCAGGAATGGAGCCAGCTGTCTGTGGACTGAGACTTCTGAAACCGTGAGCCCTCAAATAAATGTTTCCTCCTCTACAGTTGATCTGGTCAATTGCAGCAGTAAAAAAGCTGACTAAAACAGAAAGTTACTGTCCTCTCCTCAGGCCTCAGTTTTCCTTCTAGAGAATGAAAGTGTTGGTCTGCAAATTTCTAAGAGATGTTTTGATTCCGTGCACTAGTGATTTCAAGTAATGTTTGCTTCAGCTAGTATGCCACTAAGTGCTACAATTTTTTTTTATTTATTACAATTTATTTATTACATTATTTATTTATTTATTACATTTATTTATTTATTACATTACAATTCTTATTACACACATAGAGCTCAATTTTTCATATCTCTGGTTATATACATAGTATACTCACACCAATTCATGTCCTCATACACATTCTTTGGATAATAATGATCATCACATTCTCAAGCTTCTGTTGCTTGAGATTTTTATAGATGCTCTATTTTGCAGGCATGACTGACTAAATCATTGGCTTTTGCTTATTAATTCATACTCCAGCCCTACTCCCCTCCCAGGAGGTGAGGGTGTGGGGTGGAAACTTTCTAGACCCTCTTATCTGATGGTTGGTTTCCCTAGCATCCAGATCTATTCTCCCAGCCCCATTCTCCAAGAGTTAACTTATTAGCATAAACTCAAGTATAGTTGAGAAGCATTTATTATGAATAACAATTCATGTTCCTCTCACTCCTTTTAAAAAAAGCATTCCAAATGTTTTAAGAGCTCTTTATTAGGAACTGTGTGACAGAGACCAAGAATATATACTTCTCATTTTGTCCTTCCTAGCACCCATGCTCACAGACATACAACACTCACAAATACTTAAGGACAGAAATGCCCAGGAGTAAAGTCTCTGGGTCTGTGTAAGTTATTGACTTGAAGATCATTGTGAAGACTAAATAAAATATAACAGAGAGCAGAAACACAGTAAAATCTCAAATGTAATTGCAATCATTACTTGAGGTTTCTCATGGAGGCTATGATGGGTCCTACCTGGATATGGTTGTAAGAACTACAAATATTAAAAATTTCTAATACTGGATGTCCACTGGGTTTTCTCAGGGAATGAGAGCCTTCTTCCATAATCAGTTCTGACTCTCGAATTGTTAGCAACACCAAATAATTCCTCCAACAAATTGACAAGTCCCTGAGATACCAATAATCAATTGGCTTGGACTGGATTGTGCTTCCGTCATTAAAAAAATACAAACAAACAAAAAACACCAACATTTCAATGGATTCAAATAGTAAAGTCTTATTTCTTGCCCTTGGTTCATGTCATCTGTGAGTTTAGCTGAGATTCTGTATCCCCTGGACCCTAAAATGTGGTGGTGAAAAAGCCCCCCTATGGGTCATACTGGTCTCAGAGCAGAGAAGAAACAGATGATGGAACCACACAGTTGTTTCTAGCAGTTCTGCTCAGCAGTAGGTAGCACTACTTTCAATCCATTTCATTGGCTGAACAAGTCACATGACCTAGCCTTTTGTCAAGATGCTAGGGAAGTATAATTGTTACCCAGGCAGACATATTCAGTATTTAGAATTAGTAATATACTTCAAGCTATGGAGTTTTAAAAAATATTTTCATGTTTAGCAATCAGTGAACAATGACAAACTTCAATTCCACATTTATTTATTTATATATCACTTGTCAGGTGCTCCGTGAAGAATTTCTGTGTTGAAGACAGTGTTTTACATATTGTAAATAATAGAGAGAAATAAGTGAAGAAAGAAAATATGATCCACATATAGTTACAAAATATTTGATAGGGAGGAAAAAAACCCCTCTACTTATTGTATTAGAAGAATGCCTCTGTGTGTGTGTGTGCATGTGGGTGTATGTGTTTGGAAAGTGGTTATGGCGTCAAACCCACACAAGTTCTCCCTCTCCTCTCCTCTCCTCTCCTCTCCTCTCCTCTCCTCTCCTCTCCTCTCCTCTCCTCTCCTCTCCTCTTCTCCCCTTCCTACAAGTATAAGACTTTGTGATAAGTTGTTTCAAAGCCATAAAAGGAAGAGAGAAAATAGAGTGAACCAAGATACATTGAGTATATAGTCCATGTCTAGGAAATATAAATCATAAAAGCAAAGGTCACACCTTCTTCTGTTCACTTTTCTGTAGGAACTCAGTGGCTAAGCTTTAGAAAAAAAGAAAATAAAGTAACCGAATACATGGATTCAGAGTGAAAATAGAAGTGGTGCATGAATAGCAATGCACACAGAAGAATTGTGTAGCAAAACTCTTCCCTAATCGTGACAGCAATGCTTGCTCAGAGCATCAGACCATCAGAGTTCACGTGTCCAGAAAGAAGGCAAGGAGTCATCGGAGAGAGACTGGCAGGTTGGGGCCCACTCATCTGAGAGCACAGTTCTTCCCAACTTATAGAGAGCCAACTGGAGCTTTTTGTGGAGATGGGAATGTATAGTTTGCAGGTCCTAGTCACTGGAGGACTCAAGGAGTCTCTTTCTGGAGAATAAGAGGCACCATACTCTTATTGGGCTCACATGATACAAACCACATTTGGTAAGGAAACTCATGGTTATCAAAAGTCTAAGGTTTACCAGGAATTACTTGTCTCCACTCATTTATACATACATATATATTATACATACATATATATAACTATATATATATATATATATATATATACATATATATGTGTGTATGTATGTGTGTGTGTGTGTGTGTATATATATATATATATATATATATATATATAAACATGTAAATTTTTTTGGTATGTTTTACCCATAAATTTAACTTCTTAGTATAACTTTGTTCTAGAGCATATTTAAGAAGTGACTTTCCAGGGAAAACTTGCTTGGTAGAAGAAATCCAGTGTCCCTGGAGGGACTGTGCACTGTAACAGCGCCAAACGTTCCACAAGATTTGAAGACCTTTGAAAGAAAGCCTGCCTTTGTGTTGCCAGAAATGGGCTGAGCATCACCCCTGGGTCAGGTAAATGGGGAATGGTTGGGGAAGGGTGGCTTTTGATCACAGGTCTCCTCCTTGCTTTCCATCAATGGAGTCCACGAAAAGTCTATTTACTCTTCCAATCTCACAGACTTTGGCCCAGTGCCAGTGAGATGGATAAACAGATACTAAGGAGCCTTCTAGAGCATATTCAAACATGTTTCTGTTTGGCAAACTCAATTCCTGTCTCCTTAATTGTCTAACAAATGTGTTGAATTGCTTGTCAGCACTAGGTGCTGTGTGATGTTCTAGAATTTCAGTGGTGATGAACAGGTGAACCACATATTTCTAGATCTCACTAGCAAGGGAAGAAACAGGTCATTTAATTTTGAAGTGATAGTGTAGTTTGTACTTTAGTTATGATACACATGGAAAGCCAAGAGAGAAATATAATTCTCTCTGGAAGGTTCTCTCAGGAATGTGCTGTCGACCAAATTCTAGTTGGAAGAAGTAGCCAGGTGGTGAAAGCAGAACGTGAAATGAACTTTCAAGGTGCTACAAGAATTACGTCTCTCTTGTCATGAGAAGCAATGATCAAGGAACAAATACCTGGATAGATTGGAGAAAATACATGGAATTATACTGAATTTACGTTTTTTTTCCATGAAGAATGTCTTTTTCTTAATTAATCAGCAATAAAGGATTTGATGCTAAAATAAAGAATTTGGCTAAAATATATTGTTATGTTGTGAGCATATACAAATATGGAACAACAAATCCCATCATTATGTACAACTATAATGCACCAATAAAAATGTGAGAAAAAAGAATTTGATATTACAATTTTATTCTGTGCCTCTAAGAGCTAGAAAGAACTGAATTCTATAACACTGTGATTTTTTGAAACCAAACCATAAATTTACATGACTGCAATGTAAACAGTTTCAAATTATAACTCTAAACTATCAAACAATAACTACTATCAATTATTTTGTTATTGACTAGCTCTATAGTTGTAATGCAGACTACATATATTTGTTGTTCACATTTTTATTATATTATTTCTCAGGCAATTACATTTTTACTGCGAATTTGGAGGATTTACTTGATATAATCATTGAGTACAAGCAGAGTGCTAAGTATTTAAATGAGAATGCTATCAAATGAGTCTAATTTTTCTGGTACTGTTACAACCAGATTATTTTTAATATGTAAGATTTATTAAAACATATTTCAATTATGCTGGAAATTTAAATTAAGCAAGCATTCCGCACATAATATTGCCTCCCAATAAGGTTGACATTTTACAAGATGGCGAGTAACATTTTGTATGCTTATTTCTTAAGTACTTTTGATTTTGTCAATATAAGATAAATTAGTCAAGATCAGGCAAACTGTGTTTAGGTATTTGGATTAATCTGGTGCTCCCTCTTGTCTGCAATATTGATAGGAATGTTTAGCAACTGTACCAAGTAGACTGAATGAATCTGTATTCATTTTGTAAAAATGAATACAGATTTTGTTGTAAATTGCAAATAAGTACAAAATTAATCTGGTTGACTTAATCAGGAATACAGAATAACATTAGCATTTCAAATAATTTTATTTTGATTTGCAGAATTCATTGGCAATGTAAAATAGCAATTTTATAAATCCACAGGAAAAATGGCAAAGAGAATGTTTTTTGCAAATTAATAAAGTTTATGTTGTAGAGACTCATTCTAGTTTGACTATCTGATGTTATTGTTTAAGAAAAGACCAAGCATTCTCATTAAAAATAACAGTTCATTCATCGCAGGAATGATTTAAGACATACTTCCTGATTGAAGCTTTTCTATAGATTCAAACACTGGGTGGTGAGTTAGGCGGTAGTGGTGTGACCTCTTTTTCATGTTGGCCAAAGTTCTTTGAAGTTGGTGCAATCCTTTACTCCACAAACCCTCTCCTCATACAGTGTTCATGGGAATGTTTCCAGGAATCCTGCATATCCACAGATGCCCCTTATGTAAAATGGTGTAGTGATTGAGTCTTCTGTATTTTTAAATCATCTCCAGATTACTTATGATACCTGATACAAAATAAATATCATGTAAATAGCTATTATACTGTATAATTTAGGGAATAAGAATAAGGAAAATCTTTCACATGTATAGTAAAATTGTTTTTTCTCAAATATCTTCTTTCTTAAACTTTAAAAAGAATTGAATTAATGCACAAAATGGTACATAATTATGGGGTACCATGGCATGTTTTGATAAATGTGTGCATTGTGTAATGTTCAATCTCCTCAAACATTTAAAATTTCTTTTGTGGTGAAAACATTCGAAATATTTTCTAGTACTTTTGAAATATAAAGTACATTATTCCTAACTACCAAATATTACACCCAAATTTATTTATGTTTTTAAACTTAATACCCTTTGATCAACCTTTCCCTATCTCTCTCCTCCCTAACTTTTGATAATCACTATTCTATTCTCATCTTCTAGGAGATAAGCTTTTCCAGATTCCATGTATAAGAAAGGTCATGAAATAATTTTTCAAATATTTTTGATCTGTGGTTGGCTGAATCCATGGATAAAGAACCCATGAATAAGGAGTTCGGATTACATTTTGAGTTAGGATTCTCCATAGTCAACATCTGTAGCCACAGTAAACAACTTTTGAAGGAAGCCTAGCCAGCACTAACACTCAACAATTTCTTTCCCTTTTCTTTTAATCAACTTTTGTAAATAAACATGTCTTGCATAAATATTCAGTTTTAATTTACTCCAATTTTCTCAATTATTCTTCTAATTAGCTCATGATTATTATCAAGCTGATTTAGAATTAATCAGTTTTTCTGAACATATTTGTGAGAAGGGACAAATTTAATCATTTTTCATACTTTTAATTTCAAAATTATCTAAAGAACACAGTTGCCTTTGGGATAGAACCATATTTAGTTTCAGTGCCATTAACTTGAGGGGGTACGCAGGTAGATAAATTGACATTGAAAAAAACAAATCAACCTTGAGAAAATAACCCAATATACAGTGTGTGCAGGATACATGGGAGCACACAATTCCTTTTGTTTTCAGACCTGACCCATGTGAGACTTCTGAGGAAAAGAGGTCTAATATCTGTGCATCCTTAGGACACAGAAAGGTGTGATGAGTGGTAAGCATTTAATCTAATCATTCAACCACATTTATTAACTACTATGAAAAAAGGCTTTGTTCTAAGAAATTTCCTCCTTTCCTGCTGCTTTTCTAGTAGAGAAACAAATGTAAAACAGATTTAACAAGTGCCTATATAATGTTTCAGATAGTGATAATTGTGGAAAAGATAAGCCCAGGGCAGGAAATACATTGAACTGTGGGGGGATGTGGTTGATCTTTTATAGAGAGTGGTAAAGAAAGACCTTATTTCTTAGATGACATCTGACCAGAGGGAAGCAAGTCTGTGGAAGAGAAGAAAATTCAGTATAGAAAGAATAATAAGTGCAGGGCTGGGGTTGTGTCTCAGTGGTAGAGTGCTTGCCTAGCACGTGTGAGGCACTGGGTTTGAACCTTAGCACCACATAAAAATAAATAAAGTCATTATGTTCATCTACAACTAAAAAAATATTTTTAAAAATATCAAGCTCAAATGCTTGTGCTTGTGTGGTTGAGGAAAAAAGAGATCAGTGCATAGAGGAGAAATACTAGTAGGACTTGGAGCACAGAGGACCTCCTGGACCAACATGGGATTTGGATGTGCCTCTCGGTGAGAGCAGAAGTCAAAGGAAGATAATGAGAAAAGGTGCCCTGTGTTCTCATGACATGGAAGAACTTACACTCAATGGTCTCCTATAGTGAACCAAACTAGAGATGTCAGAAATATTTTTTTTAGTTTCTGGGATTTTTTAAATTGATTTTATTTTTTAAATACATGACAGTGGAATGCATTACAATTTTTATTACACATATAGAGCATAATTTTTCATATCTCTGTATATAAAGTATGTTCACACCAATTCATGTCTTCATACATATACTTTGGATTATGATGTCCATCACATTCCACCATCCTTGCTAACCCACTGCCCCCTCCTTTTCCCTCCCATCCCTCTGCATGCTCCCCCTCCCTACCCCACTATGAGTCAGTCACTGTATATTGTGGGACAAAATGTTTGGCTGTGTTGATGGGCTGGGAGAGATTGAGAGAAAGCAAAGGAGTTCAAAGGACTATTGTCTCTGGAAACCAAGAATCATAGTTTATTACTTACTAAGCGTGGGAGGAGGCTGGGATGAGGATCAGATCCAAAGTTGGGTTCTGGACTTGCTAAATTTCAGCCGATTACTGGCATCCAAATAGTGACAGGGCCATTCAGGTAACTCCAGCTGTGAACACAGGAGGAGAAGGGAGGGTTACAGAGAAGAAAACAATCATGCAGGACAGAGGACATATGTAACTGAAAGAGTCACATTATTCCTTTCTTGGGGAATAATGTAGTCTATGTGGGCCAAGGCTAATTAGTCATTTAAGAATGTAATGAGCAGGACTAAAACATGTTTCCCCAGCATCTGGCTTGCTAAAGGCTGTGCTAGTGTCTCCAGGATGCTCTGGTCTGTGGCTAAAGTGGAGTTTGGGCTGGTTTGACTCGGGCTCCTGTTCTCTTTCATCAATGTGTCAGTGTGCACTTGAATAGAAAAAATATTAAACATAATCCATTCGAAGGGAAAACATCTGCAAATTGATTATGTATTGTGACCATAAAATCATATTTAATAATCATATGTTACTTCTGTTTAAAGGACTTCCATATGAATTATGAACTGGAGGTGCATTATGTACACATCATTGTAAGGAAATGATAAAAAAAAATGTTGGGATCTGTGGATGCAGCAGCTCAGTGGGAAATTATTTTCATAGCATATGTGAGGCTCTGGGTTCTATCCCTAGCACAAAACAAATACACACACACACACACACACACACACACACACACATATACACACAAATCTCAGTATGCATTGGATATGCATAATGCACACTGACTAGGAAGAACGGTTCCCAAGGGAGAGAGAGTGTTGGCCAGCAAGTGAGGAACTCCAGGATAGCTGAAGATAGGGGCTATTTATCAGTCACCATAGTTACATGTTGGGAGCCGGCGACCGCACCCTGAAAATGGCGCTGGCTTCCTGCTTCTGATGACTCAGCGGTTAGAGTTGTTAGAAGTAAACAACTCGTTGTAAGGCTGTGGGGCTGGGCTCTGGCCTGCTTCCGCTGCGCTGTACCTATTAGACTCTTCCAGGTAGTGCTGGTTCATTGGCAAGGCTGGGTACTTAAGCTAGGGCAGACCGACCGCTGGTGTGCGTGCTTTCTCCTCTTGTTCCTGTTTTCTCATCATGATTCAAAGGTCCTGAGTAAACTGCTGAAAGAAGAATCCTGTGTCGTGTTTCCTTTGCCGGCGAAGGGTCGAGACAGTTACATTCTCATACTCTCATACTGGAGCAGCACTTAGCTTCTAGTTGTGTTCTGTCTAATATGTACTCTTATTTAAGCAAAGAATCTCATTCCATTCTCCCAATGTTCAAAAGCATTGTTTCTTTGGCAGATGACTTTGAGGCCCAGAAAAGTTGTCACTTTCTTAAGATCAACCAGCTTGCTATTAGAAGTTCTGAACTTACACCCAGATGAACTAGATTGGAACACAGGCTGCATTGTTTTAGAATTCCTAAGAGTTATGAATCTTTGAATCCATGTTCTCAACTAGGTTGTATAATATCTAGTATCTCTTCCTTCAGTTTCTTAAATAATATTTAGCACTCCAAAACCTAAATATCTAACTTTATTTTATTTTATGTAATTGTATTTTGTTATATACCTTTACTTATTTTATATAGAATAAAATGGCCCGAGTTAAACTAATTCTAAAAGCAGTATCCACTGCATTAGACCTTTTTATAATTGTCAAAATGGAATACAGATTTTTAATTTAGTTATAGGTTTTCTGCATTTGAGCTATAGGACTTGATCTCTGATGCTATTTTTGGGAAATAAGTAGAAGATATGTAATTGTGCTGACATTACAATCCAAAAATGAAAAATTAACTATGTAAGAAATCAACATGATGTGGGATCAATGTGATCACTAAACAGATGAGTGTTGCCAGGGCAACTTTTCAGATGTTTCAAGCAATGGGTGGCTTGTTTCCCTGTCGATGCATATGATACATGGTTTTGGATAAAATCCAATTCAATTAAATGAGTATTTACTGAACCCTTACTATGTATCCAGCACGTTTTAAATTTGTTTCATGGAGTCATTCATATATCTGTTCAAATGCAAAGACTCATATGAAACACATTGGCTTTGACTTTATTTTCTAATACCAGAAAATTGACTTTTTTTTAAAAAAAAACTGACCAGTCTCATCTGCCGGAATCTATGTAAAATTCCTCAGCCAATGATTTGTTGGAAAATATTTTGACAGTAGTTTTGGCTTGATTTGTAGAATATCCACAATCTTTTGTGCCTTTGTTCTAACATATATAGGTTGATATCAGAACCCTTAAAACTACCAGTATGTCCAGGACAGATGGTGAAGATGAGTGCAGGCAATTTTTAGTATTGCTTAACTTTGATTTTAGGTGAAGTACCTGTACTAAATCAACTAAATTTGATCTGCTTTTGGTTGTCACTACCCATGGCCCATCCAACACAGTTAATTAAATCTCCAATCCATTCACTCCTGCCAAACTTGTATCTTTTTTTTTTTTAACTTCCTAAGTATGCAGGAAGCCACAATGATCCTGTTAAAATCTAAGTCAGGTCATCCTGTTCCTCTGATCTAAACACTTTGCTGGTCTACTTTTCTATGTGAGAAAAACCCCAGTTCCTTCACTCTTTCCAATGTGCCAGGTCACCTGCCTCCTGGTCTCATCTCCTCTTCTCCTAACATTTACTGTGTTCATTCAATAGTTGAATGAACCTCCCCGTCATTCAAATGGCCACTCACACTCACCCACCTGACCGCCCTGCTCTGGTGCCTAAATCACTCTTCCTGCTAACATCCACACAGCTCACTCTCGCCTCCTTCAGTTCTTCCAGTGCTTTCTCAGTGAGCTTGCTCTGCACACCATATTCCTACCGCAGCCTATCACCACCCAGTATGCCCAATGCCTTTCACTCTGCTTTACAATTTTGTATCACTTAACCTCTTCAAACACACATTGCATTTTGCTCACTTAGTAGCTCACTTCATTTCTCCTTCTAGAAGAATAAGCATTCAAAGAAGGTAAAGATCACTTCTTTTTTTTTTTTATTTTCCCCTAGTGTATCTCAAGCATCTTGAACAGTGACTGGCATGTAGTAGTTACTCATTTTGTTCTTGAGCAAACCAATGGACATTAATCCTGAACCTTGTAATTTGTCTATTAGTTCAACTAATTTAAGGAATGTTTTTAGAAATAAAAACTACAGGATGGCAAGAGAAGTCTGTACCATTCAAAAAAAAAAATCTCTGCCAAACCATTTGAGCTCATTTAGTCAGCTAAGAGGGAAGAAGGTGAGCTGTGGTGTTTAGGGGACAGAAGTTGCTACTGGAAGTGAACAGAGACCGTGTTATGCAAAACATCATGCTTTGGCAGGAGGGAGCCCAAAGCAAAGGAGAGTCTTTTCAATTTAGCTCAAGGAGCACCTACAAACAAATCACCAGCCAGAGAAATGGTGTTACAAAGAGCAGACGCTGAAACCCACTACTGAATGTAAAGTAGAGAAGCAGAGTAGATCAGAACATCTGAGGATATGACCTAGAGAGTGTTAGTCCCTCAAAACCCAGGGTGCTCTCAAAGCTTTGACCTAAGAGCTCTTAACCCGGGGGATGAACCCAGCATTCAACTGGATGGGAAAGAGAAAGTATAGCATTAGATGATTAAGGAAGACGGCAAGTGGGACTTAGATCTAGAACAAGCAAAGAAATGGCATGAGGTGAAACACTCAGGACCCAAGCCCTCACAAGCAGGGGTGGGGGATTCTTTCCATTGAATTCTGGGCAGCCAACTTAGAATGACAGGTCAAGAAACTTACCTGAGTGTAGGATTGCTAATTCACTGATTGGTTGGAATATTAATATAAAACACTAAATATTATTCTATTTATCATCAATTATTATTAATAGTATTAAATATTATTCTGTTTAATATCAATATTAACAACTCGGTCAACAATGACTCCACAAATTAAGAGTCTTAAGTTGGTTTGAATAGACAACCACTGTTAAGAAGGGAGTTTTAAAAATTTCTTATTTTGAGCACTTTTAATATATAAAATATGGAGATAAATGTATAATAAATCCATGTAGCTGTTTCTCAAGTGTAGTGCTGTTCCTTTTCTGTCCAATTTTCTTTCATCTACAGCGAACCCTGCCCTGAACCATCCCCCACCACTCACTGGGGTTAGTTTAAATTTTATATACACAAAAGGAGAAGGAATGGTATCAAAGGCCAAAATGAAACAAAGTATGGATAAATGGCACTAGTAATTGATTAATTCTGATGGCTAGGACCCCCCCATGTATAGGGTGAAAAGTAACAGTGGCAATATTATTAAGAGGAAAACTAAATATTACCTTAGAACTTCCTTTCCTATATTCAAGATATTGGACTAAGGGCTTTTCAAGTTATTATTTTTTTAACTTTCACAACTCAATGTATTGTTATTATCTTCATCTTTCAAATAGAGAAATGGGGGTTTATGGAGGATAAGTCATCTGCTGTGGACTGCAGAAGAAGTAGATGAAAGAATTAAAATCAAATCTCCCATCTGTCTGAGCCCTCAGCTAGAGTTCTAATCACCCTTCTGTACTAGTAAAAGGCAGAAACAGAAATGAAATGCTATAGACAATTGATACATGCTTTTTTGTGTAGTGAGAATTTGTTCATTTTGATTTTCAAAGATCAGACTTTCTGCCAATTTCCCAGTGGGATAATGTTTCTAAGATAATTTTATAAAATATCAGCTGTCTTACAATCTTTCAGGGACCAAATTTTTGAAGAGCAAAATGTTGAACACTCTGGATTACAGTTTGAACCCATTACTATTCTCATTGCTATCCCCCTCTGGACCTTCTTGCTCAGTCAGTATCATAATAAGACTGTTGTGTAAAAAGTCTCAACTTCAGAATCGCCCCATTCCACTTTCAATGCCTTTTCAACTAGATTCTGTTCAATTTTTCTTAATGGAATTTATACATAACTAAGCTTTAAAGTACTTGGATTCTCAATGCTAACCTATTTAAGTTCTCTAACCTAACACTTAACTTTCTGTATCTCAGCTATCTTACTAGTAAAATGGGTTTAGAGCTATAAATAGATTATTTCCAAATTAACTCCAATTCTAAAAATTCAGTGGAATAGTCCATTTAGGGGAAAATATTTCACCTTTGTAGATTAATTTAAAATTAAAATAGTAATAAGGTACTGTTTAGCATTTACTATGGTCAGATATTTGTCTTTTTTTAAAAAAAAAAGATTGTACTTTTTTTTTATTGCTAATGGAAACTACTCTTGGAAGTTTTCCAGTTCCTTTTAAGTAAAATACTGTGTGCATGAGATGTCTTTGCATCTGTTTCATGTTTATAGATGGTCTCTATTCAGAAAGGGCCTCCGGCCTCTTCTTATTCCCATCTGACTTCTGAGCAATTATAGCTACTCTCTATTGAACTAGATAGAATAATTGTTCTCTTTATGTTCTTGCCTGAGAATGCACATGGCCACACCACTCCTGACACTTGAAAGAAGTTAATTATATTTAACCAAAAAGCGACACTTGTTTAACAAGGACAGCTAAACGTGTTAACTTCAGGCAAGCAAGGCTCAGCTGCCTGGTTGGCCATTTGGACATTCCCAATGTCCCCTCACTGCTGCACAGATGTCAGGGTCTTGCAGGTGAATCCCAGCATGCCAGCACCCAGGGAGTGGTATCATGAGCTGGTGCTGAGCTAATGAGATGGCATATGGCTCTACTCCTCCATTTGACAACTTTATCAGTTTCTGTCTAGTTCAAGTTTGTAGTACTGCAGAACTCAGGGCTGCTGTTCACCATAGCCACACCACTTTTTTCCTATCTCTTCAAACTCACTTTTCTAATTGGCTGGAGTGGGAAAGTTCTGCAGTGGTTTGAGCAGTTGCTAATAATGGGAGAGAAGATCTGGCTATCAGTGGTAAAGAATAGAGTCCTGTTGTTACAACTTTGGTTAGTATCTTAAGTAAACATCAAAATATAACATATAAGTATATACACATATCATTATAATATAATATAATATAAGAAGCATCCAAAGGCTTTAGATAATGTATATGTAAAAGACAAGAATGCCAGGGACCCAAAGATTGCCATACAGAATTATGCTGCTGTACAAATCTCTCAGTAAAAGGCACCTTTGTATATTATAGGTACTTAGATGAGAAAAGCATTTGTGTGTGTGTGTGTGTGTGTGTGTGTTGCAAACTCACAATGGAATTTTTTGATCATTACAAAAATCATTTGATAAGACAAAATTTAGAAATACCCTAAAACTTCAATATCAGAGATATTAATGATGATGCTTCAATAAATAAAGCTATTTAACTGATGTAAAGATTATATAGCAATATTAAAGAATTATCCAAAGTCATATAAAAATGCAAAATATCTGTACTCTGATTATATATGTAAAAGTGTGTATGTATGAACAAAGTGTGGAAAGGAACACAAAGATGGCTAATGTGCTAATATGGTAGGACTTTTTGTTCTTTTAAAGCTTACTTTTTTATCAAAAATATTACCTGTAAGTCATACATCAAAAAAATATTTATAAGTTTGTTATAAATTAGAAAATAAAATTAGATGCATTGATTATTTTGTCTAAAGTCTTTTGTGCATTTGATGCTCACAGTCATGTTTTCGGGCAGACTTTAAGCCCATTAAACAGATTAACAGACCAATGTCAATTATCCAAGGCTAAATTTATTGCAAATGGCTGAACAATAATATGTACATAGTCCAGTTACCTTTCAACTACATTAAACTTTTACAATGAAAAATAATGAAATGAGGTATGTAAAAATGCATGTTACCCTACAATGTATATTGGGATACAAAAAGACGAAAACCTAAGGATTAGAAAGCTGGAACTTAGAAACAGTTTCTTCTTAGACAACTCATAAGCCTATTTTATGGTTGTATCTCAAATCGATAAGAGTAATTTCTTTCACTGCAGCCAACAAGCAAAATTCTACAATGACAGCTGGTCTACTAGCAATCTAGATAAAATTAGTTTCATCTCTACACAAATAGGTTCCCTTGGCACACTGTGGACAGCAGGTGTCGAAGACAATGGTATCCAGGTCTAGAGAAGGGGGCTGATCAGGTGGACATGGGAAGAAAGAGAGACGGACAGAGACTGGGTAATATAGTGAGTAGGAGGTTAAGTTATATTTCTGAAGATAGGGGAACTGGCCACAGATAAGCAAGGCATGGATGGTTCTAGTGATTCTGTCACAATTTCAGAAATGCCAAATAATGGCATGAGGCCCACCACAGCCAAAAGAATGCTACAAGAATCTCACTTTGGCCAGAACTAGCAAGGACCACAGTAAGAATTTAAGGGCTCTGTCACACCATACCACAGGCCACAAGAGCCCTCTTTCCTCCAAGCAGTCAGATGCATCATTACATACAAGCAGAGAAGCAGTAGTATCTATGAGACTGAGAAAGTATCTACAAGAAGACATTCTCAAAAGAGATGGTAAAAATTATTGATTTGAACAAAGTTTTGAAAGAGATTAAATAAATTTTCTTGCTTATCCATCATATAAAGGATGATAAAAGAAAACCACATCAGCATTAGGCAAAATGTGTTCTGTGCATTGAGTGACAATGCAATTAAATGATCATCCATATTGATGACCACAAATGCCTTTGCACACTATGTTGTATATGTGAGCATTTGTACTCATGGGCAGATGTGTATATACACACATATTGATATACCTTATTGACAGTACAACTGATACCTCATTGGAACACAGAAAATTCTTCTGTTCATAAATTTATTTTCTCAGTACCTAGGCTTTGCAATACATACTAATTTTGCTCTGGTTTTATATCACACATAATTCACATTGATAGGTTATGTCTTTAAAATATTACTCAAATACAAATTGCAACACATTCTCCATTTTAGTTCCATCTTATGGAATTTTTATGTAGGACCTTCTTTAACACATTCACATTGCATAAGCTATCTTTTTCCTTCAACAAGAAACTTCAACAAACAAACAAACAAACAAAATCTGTCACTTGGCAACATGGCACATACCTGTAATCCCTGGGGTTCAGGAGGCTGAAGCAGGAGGATCATGAGTTCAAAACCAGCCTCAGCAACTTAGCGAAGCCCTAAGCAACTCAGCAAGACTCTTTCTCTAAATAAAATTAAAAAATGGGCTGAGGATGTGGCTTAGTGCTTAAGAACCCCTGGGTTTAATACCCAGTACAAAAAAAAAATCTGTCTAAACTGAGAAGACCTAAAGATGCAACTTCCTTATATTCTTATGAACATATGTACTGTTTCTATCAAAACATAACCAGAAAATATTTTCTTCTCTGTTTATTGTGTAGAAGTGTTCTGTATGTCTTTGAAGAAAATTGACTATTTACAGCCTGATTATTTTCCAAATTGTAAAACTTATAACTCATATCTTTAATTTCATGATCATATCTATGCACTTTGGTTAAAATTGGCCACTTACCACTTTTATTTATTTATTTATTCAATAATAGTAGTTTTATTGGTTACGTACAATTTTATCTGTATTAATATGTATTATAACTTTAAGAATTTCACTTGCCACTTTTAGAGTATGTGTATAAGCATATATTTATATATAACTGTGTGCATATGAAATATATAACATTATATTATGTGTAATGTATATAAAGCCTACATATATGTACAATCTGTGTACATGTGGATACATCATATCTAGATATGTATATTTTATACACATATATTTTATTCACACATATACATTTTTGGTCAAGTATCACATATTCATCCTTGTGTGATTTTGTGAGTGATATTAGGAAGACCTATTCATCTAAAAAACTTATTCTCATAAAAACTTCTATTGTAAACTTCTTAATGCCCCTCCATCTTATTTTTTTTAATATTACAAGGGGAAAGGAAAAATCACGGAAATGTAATCGTTCTTATTCTGGGGAATTTGGAGTTTGAAAATGAAGTATTTTTTTTAAAATTATGCCATGACAAGAGGCCTCAAATGGCTTCTTAATGACAAAGCAGTCAATGTGTGGTCAGCCTACTATGATTCAGCCTCTGTGGACATGGCGTGAAAGAAGGAGCTGGGCTGTGCTAGCCCAGTCTCCCAGGGTCCTGGTGCTCATTGGTGTTTGGACAGTTTGTTCTCCCGAGTTTTGCCCTGCTTCCTTGGGCACTTCCGTCACTTGTCAGTCAGAAGCTATACAATTCCTCAAACCCTGTTGCCAACTCCTCTCTCTCCCTCACTTACCCTCTCACCCCTGCCAAACCCTTCTGCAATGCCAGCCTGGTTCCCATGCTGTAATAGATGAGAAAGAGAAAAAAAAATTATTTCATCAGTGTTTAGCATGTGACCTAAACCAGTTTTTTTTTTTTTTGATGGACCAACATTTAGATTTCCAGATTTAAGAGTATTTATGTTTTTGTTCTGAAACTCTTCCATCTTTTTCAGTATCACTCATCATGATATTTATCTATGGAGAAAGATCTCTTTTCAGATGGTATCGTTTTTGTGTGTGTGGGGGGGATACTGGGGATTGAACTCAAGGGAACTTGGCCACTGAGCCACATCCCTAGCCCTATTTTGTATTTTATTTAGAGACAACGTCTCATCCAGTTGCTTGGCACCTTGCCATTGCTGAGGCTGATTTTGAATTTGTGATCCTCCTGTCTCAGCCTCCCAAACCGCTGGGATTTACAGGCATGCACCATCATGCCTGGCCGGATCATATCTTTTTTTCTGAGAAAGTATCTTATGTTTTAGTAACTCAACTTCTGCATTATGTAGATATACTTATTTGCTTGAGGAAAGTTATGAGTGAGAGAAACTTTGCATTTCTTTTTCCATGAGTAAAAAAAAATGAAAAATTAATTTTAGTATTAGAATTTACTTTAGATTAGTATAGGCAGGAGTAGAATGCAAATAGCATAATTTCTAGCTACCACAAAGTGAAATGTTCCTGTATTGTTCCAACATAACTCAATAGCTATTAGATTTTGTGTTTTCATAAGTCTCAGATTATATATCTCACTCCTCATTATTAGCAAGAGACTCTTTCCTGATGCTCAAAAAGCCATTGTCAAGAAACTCCTCAATGACCTCCAAAATCCTGCTTCAATTACCCCACTGGATGAATGAAAAGAAAGGTGACTTTTAATGAGCCACAAATAAAATCAATAAACTATAAAAAAATTGGATCACAAGACAACTCCTCATCAAGTTTTATTTTCTCCATCTCCCTCAAGAATTATGCATTGAAATTCTTCATCTCCTTATGACCCCCTAGGCCTTACCTACCTGCAGTATACCTGATCAGCAACGCAGAAAACCAACATTTCCAGGCTGGCACTCAGTTTCACAATTGCAAAGGTTGGATTATAAAATCCATTGCTCATTTGCAAGGGGGAAGTAATCTCATTGGAAGAATCTAATTAGGGCTATCTGTCCAAATGGCATGGTGGCTTAGCATTGACTCGGCTACCATGCCAATAGGATGGCACTCAGCCCATGGAAGACTCCAGGCTCCTGGCTCCAGGAGAGTCCAGAGACTTTGCATTTGTTTACATGGATGGTTTTGCTTCATACCCTGTTGTCTTGCTCTTCAGTTGAGCTATCATTCTCTGTGGTGGCTGACATAGTGTTTTAGTTAGCTTTCCACAACTGTGACCAAAAGACCTGACAAGAACAGGTCTTTGGAGGAAAAGTTTACTTGGCACTCATGGTTTCAGAGATCTCAGATGGCCAATTCCATTGCTCTGTGCCCAAAAGATGAGGCAGAACATCATAGTAGAGGGGTGTGGAGGAGGAAAGCAGCTGAGACATGAAAATCAGGATGCAGGGAGAGAGAGTTTCACTTACCAGGGACAAAATATAAACACAAAATCATGCTCTAATGACCTCCTCCAGTCACACCCTACCTGCCTATAGCCACTACCTATCAAGGGATTAATTCACCAATTGAGGGGCTCCCATACCCCAATCATATCACCTCTAAATTATCATACATTGTTTCACACATGAGCTGTTTTGGGGACACACCATATGTAAACCATAACATATGGTTATACATCTGCCCTTCCTCAGTCCTTCCTATACTTACCCTGCCCTGTCTCAATCAGTTGTCTTGATGATCCTCCCATATTTTGCTGAGGTCCATTTGCACAATTCTCAGAGTAACAACTTTCTTTAATGAGCTTTAGAATATTTTTTCCATATTCTAGAGATCAAGAACATTTGGACATTTACATGACCCAACCCATCGTCACATATTATTCGTACACAAATGTTTGAAGTCCACCTCAATTTGAATTATTTGCAGTCTGGCTCATGTACAGTTCAATTTCCATAGATCTAATCCTTCTCAACTATATGATGTGTTTCTTTTTCACTTATTTATTTGCCTGACTACTCTTTGGCACACTCTTTGTTCTTTAAGTTATGGAAGTCCAAACATAAACACATATAGAAAAGAGTGGTATAAGGAAACTCCATGTACTTATTATCACTTAACTTCAAAATTTCATAATACATGACACTATTTATTTTGTCTCTATATGCATCCCCTCTTGGAGGCAGAGACAGGAGATTGCAAGTTCAAAGCCAGCCCCAGCAATTTAGCAAGGTGCTAAGCAACTCAGTGAGACCCTGTCTCTAATAAAATACAAAAATAGGATTAAGGATGTGGCTCTGTGGTTGAGTGCCCCTGAGTTCAATCCCTGGTACCCTCTCCCTGCCCCCCTCCAAAAAAAATCTGAGTAAAACAAGCTTTTAATTTTAAAAAGAATTTTTATTTTAAAAGGTATAAATAAAATATCAAATGTTCAACTTCCAGAATTCCCTTATTCCCATCCTCTCTTCCTTTTTTTATTCTTCCACTACACTATTATTCAATCTTACCAGTTCAACTTAGAGCTCAAATGAAGTTGACACATTGCATTTGAATGATCGGTCACCAAAATCTCTTATAATTTCTTGTTCCTCTGTTTTTTACTTTAATTTTTTTCTTGAAAACTGGGTTTATCACATCTCTCTATATCTGGCCTCCAGAAACTTACCATATTGAAATCACAGGTAGTATTTAAATTCATCTTTTTATGTCTCACCTGCTAATGAGGAGTCCACAACTAATTAGGAAGACTACTTCACTCAAAGACATAGCTCCTAATTAAGGATATCCTTCAAATACTTAAAGGTCTCAAACCAAGCCAATCAGGCAGATGACCAAGATGGTAACTCATATCATCATGAGTTAGGAAAGCTTACAGTTCTCTTCCTCTCTTGCTTTCTTGTTTTCTCATGATCTAATTTCCTCTATTATTAGCCTTATTATTTTATAACAAGATTTGACTGTTTGACTATGGTTAAACTTCAAAAATCCTTTCTAAAGAAATATATCTTAAGATGTTATCATTCATGTGTTAATACTTCATGAAAAAGGATCTAATAATTAAAATCTATAATTCCATTTATTGCTCTAATTACATTTTGATAACAACCACCATTGAGGGAATTGGGGGCCAGAACTTTTGAGGCTTTATTCTGGCCATCGGGGATTTGGGTTTATTAAGAGAGATCGTACATTAGTGGAACATCCTCAGCTGCAGTGTGATGTGATCTGATGTATATTTTAAGAGGATGATTCTGGCTGTTCTGAAGAGAATGGATAGAGAGACAAGAGTGACAGGAGATGTATCAGAAGCAATTTCAGTAATAGAGGTGAGTCAGAGTACCTGTGAGTTCATGGGGATCTTAGAGACGGCATGTTATGGTCTGCATCTGGAATGTCCCTCAAAATCTCATGTGGGAAAGACTTTTATTTCCCAATGCATCAATGTTCAGAGATGAAGCTTTTGGCAAGTGATTGGATCAGAAGAACTCTAGCCTCATCAGTAGATTAATCCATTTGGTGGACTCACAATATGAGTGAACTACCAGAAGAAGGTGTAAACTATAGGCAGGTGGGGTGTGGCTGGAGAAAGTAGGTCACTGGAGACCTGCCCCTGAGGATTGTATCTGTCCCCAGCTTCTTTCTCTCTCTCTGGCTCTCTTTCCTTGCCATGAGCTGAATAGTTTCTTCCATCATAACTTTCTTCCATGATGTTCTGCCTCACCTCAAGCCTATAGCAATACAGCCAGCCAACCATGGACTGCAGGGTTGGCTGAAACTAGGAGCCAGAATAAATCTCTCTTCCTTTAAATTGTCTGTGTCAGGTATTTTGGTTACAGCAGTGAAAAATTACTAATAACATAGTTCTAACTATCACTCTTAAAGAAAGCAATAAACCACCGTTGTAGCCAAGTGGCTTGTTTTTATGAGTTCATAATAGAAAAAGCTCAGTCCATAAACACACACACACACACACACACACACACACACACACAGACACACACACAACTTTTAAAAGAATGTCCTGAAATTAATTTTCTCACTGAAATGCCTGATGCAATTGTGCTAATTTCCAGATTTCAAGCCTCCTGACCTATTCATAACATATAAATTACTGAGGAATTTGTGATTAATTATAAATAATACTATTTAATAGAATATGACTGTAAAGAATGGAAAAGTATATGTGACATTCCTCATTGTGCTCCTCTTCAACTAACCAAATATATTTCAAATAATTGTCTAGTAAGGAACCAATGATACAAGCCCACAGGACTTATGCCCTATTTTAACTCCTATGAAACATCACATGGGCCACCATGACGATCTCACATGAACATTTTTTCCCTCAGTTTTGCCTAGTAAATTGAAATGTTAAACTCAGGGAAAAAATAATAACTGTTTTCACATAGTAGGTAATACACTTAAAACCCAGGGAGGTTAAAACTTTGTTTATAAATAGTATTGAAATTTATAAGACATCTTTTGTATAAATATTAGGATAAACCAAATGAAATTGCCAACATTCAAAAGTTCTGTATCTACAAAATATCTGTTTTATATAGTTTCATCTATCATGAACTTCATGCTCCAACTTTCTGGAAGACAGAAGCTATAAAATTTCATTTTCTTCTCTCATAGCATCTTGTTGTAGACATGGACTTAGTCATCACTGTCATGTAAAGCCTTTTGTGATCTATCATACTTCTTATTAAAATGTATATTGGCATATTCATTCATTCATTACTCATTAGACTATATTAAGAATATATTACTAGCAACCAGCTTAGTGACTGGCCAGAGTGGATGCTCCATATCTTTATTCATAATGATATGAATGCAGGAGTTAATATATCATATTTTCTTAATAATCACATGAGAAGCAATTTTGACTATATGCTCTGAAGCCCAGAATTTCTGAATTTAGATCTGGATCTAACATTTATTTTCTGTGGGAGTTGAGACAGATTTCTTAAACTTACAGTATCTCAGTTTACTCTTGTGTAAAACAGACAGTTACTGTTACATTCATATATTGTTGGTGGGACTGCAAGTTGGTGCAGCCACTTTGGAAAACAGTATGGAGATTCCTCAGAAAACTTGAAATGGAACCACCATTTGACCCAGCTATCCCACTCCTCAGTCTATATGCAAAGGACTTAAAATCAGCATCTTACAGTGACATAGCCACATCAATGTTTATAGCAGCTCAATTCACAATAGCTAAACTGCAGAACCAACCTAGATGTTCATCAATAGATGAATGGTTAAAGAAACTGTGGTATATATACACAATGGAATATTACTATTAAAAGAGAATAAAATTGTGGCATTTGAAGATAAATGGATGGAGTTGCAGAATGAAGTTACTTCATGTTAAATGAAGTAAGCCAATTGCAAAAAAAAAAAAACAAAACAAAACTGAATGCTTTCTCTGTTTAGTCGATGGTGATCTACTATGGGGGGATGGAGCATGGAGGAACTTTGGTTGGGCAAAGGGGAGGGAGGAGAGGGAAGGGGGCATGGGGGCAGGAAAATGGTGGAATGAGATGGACATCATTTCTTTATATACATATATGATTCATGAATGATGCAACTCTACATCATGTACAACTAGAGAATTTAGATAATGTGCTCTATTTGTGTACAGTGAATTGAAATGCATTCTGCTGTCATATATAACCAAATAGAACAAATAAAAGAAAGATTATAGTGCAAATTCAATGAATTTTTACTTAGAAGAGTGACCAACCTTTAATACTTGCTATATACCTATTATACTTTATTTTGCTGAATTCTGATTCAGTGTGTGTGTGTGTCTCATGGTGGTACTGATGGTGATGGTAGAAGAGGCTTCTTATTAGGACTATTTTAAAAAATATTTAGCATGAGTGTGATAACCCATTTCTTGAAGAGTGTGATATCTTGTTGAAAATGAAATTGTAATTTTCATGACTTTTTTTTTGCTACTTCTGTGGAATTTTTCAAATTTTCATGGGAAGTCTTACCAGATAGAGCATTTGGAATTGAGTATTAGATTGAAACTAATTAAAATAAAAACAGTGAAGAAAGCTGATAAAGGGCAATCATTTTTGAGATCCATGTAGGACTACCATTATCCCTTGTTCAATTTTTCCTAGGGCCTCAAAACAATGTAGGAATCAAGGGATTCTCTTTCACAGGGACTCCAGGGACAGAGTCCTGCAGCAGAAGCAAGATTGGGCTGCCATTAGACACAAGCCCCCACCAATAATGGTCCAAGTTCTCAACTCTGCCACTTATCTCCTTTTTAATACCACTTTGATGCTTGGGCTGGTTGCTGCTGCTGAAAAGTCCCCCAGAGCCTGGAATAACTGAGCCAGAAGTTGAGCTGGGCTTATCTGTAAGAGTCCAGTGCAGATGCTATCAAGAAGACAATCAAGTCAATCCTTGAAGATATCCATCAGAGGAAGGTGCAGGTATATGGGTGTATATGCACAATAAAACAAGAAGTTGAAACAAGAAAAATAACTGAAATTAATAGGACTTGAGAAGGATGGAGCAGTTTACAGCCAAGACTGGAAACATTGTGAGGAATCTAAGACCATAACAATCTTGTTTACAGCCATAACTGTAGTCATGCTTAGTGAACATATTAAGTAAACACATGGATGGATTATTGAGGGAGGTAGGACTATATAAAGAGTTAAAAATACAAATATTATTGGATAACTAGAATATTATTGGTACATTATCAAATAGGGTAGAGAAACTAGAAAATTCAGGAAATCATTACATTTCTTCTTTATTGAAATAATTCTTAATAAGCTAAAATATCAGTTATCTTTTTCCATTTAATTATCCTATTTCTCTAAGGCTTAGGGATGTATTAACTAGCCCCCATACTCCTAATATTCAGTCTATTTGCTAGAACGAATACCTTACACATTAGGATGAGGCAAAGCATGACAATCTCAGGAAGGAAAGTTTAATCAGTAAAGTCAAGATGGTAGAATTTAAGCTCAGATTATAAAGAAAAAAATCACATACACGTCCATCAGAAGTAATTCATTTGCAAGCAAAATGTTTTCTCCTACTGAATCTGGTATAAAAGATAATATGTGCAATACTCAAATCAGAAAACCTAATTTGAAATAAACAGTTAGCTTTGATGGTAGATGAGCAGTGGGAATGTAATTTTGAGGTCCTAGGTTCACCATGTGATCCCATCCTTTGGGAAAGCAGCACTGTTTATATTCAAGATGAAACTGAATAAAACTCTCTTTGATCCAAGTTAATAGACCTTGCAAGCCTCAGCTGTTTCATCAACAAAGTACTGCAACCTATTGCAAACAACAAAAAGCAAATGTGACTTTGATTCTCTGACTTCTCCCAGGATGGAAGGTTCTCTGAAAAGAGAGTTATTAAGTGCTAACTGGTATATAAATACCCTACATGTCGCAGCATCCCCCTCGCCTTATGGAAGACTACAAAGTTTAACAGGCTATCACTGCTTTGTTTTAGGACTTTCTCACTGTGATTTTCTAGAAGTTTTCAGAGATCTCTTCTTGGTTATTAATACATTTCTGCTCTCAGTAGTGACAGACTGAAGTGCTACTTACCCAGATGGAAACAAACTGCTTTTTGGCTTCCCTGTTTGAACTGCAGCCAACATAACCCTGGGTTTCTGGTTGAAATTCCAAAGCAGAGATTCCCAAGCCATCAGCCAGAGGACAAACACTCTGCATCTATCTTATTTGTGCCAATCAGGAAGAAGAACTTAAAAATATTCAAAAAATGCACGTATCTGAACATCCAAATGTTCCAAGACCACTTTAGAAAGGTTATTTCGTAAGGTTTCAATTATGAAAATAATTACTGTAAAGTGTTATTTTATTAAATAAGCCACCTTCTCTTTCCATCTCACTGTGCGTGCATGTGCTTCTGAGATAGAGGCATCACAGAATAAAAAGATCAAGCAAATGTGATGAAGAGAAAAAAATCATTGCTTCATCACAAAATTAATTCAATAATTAGTCATAGCAGGGTATAACAAAAATTATTTTGCATAAAATTTTATATGTCTTAAAATCTATGGAAGGGCAGAAATGTATTCTCATATTCAAATTACTAGAAATATGCAGCTATTTTTTTCTCATGGCTGGATAATATAATTCTGGTAACGCAAGTGCCTCTGTGTGAAACAGAAGATTCTGTGGAAATCATCCCAGCATGTGTATTTTTTAGTTAAGGGTATATTTTTGCAGAGTAAAAAGAATAGCAACAGGGGAGTGATGGGGCTTCTTTTTGATAATGAAAATAAATCTGTGTCTTATTACAAAATATAAGTCATCTTGAAATACAAATTGATGGTTAATTTGGATGACAAGAAGAAACCAGAAAGTGTCCACATAAAAACAACTGGGTAAAAGCTCACAGAGAGATCATCTAAGTATCAAAACTAGGTCTAAAGAGAGAGAGAGAGTGAGACTTTTTTAGGGAAAAGATGGAGGGAGTGATTTTTATTAAGTTATTTTAATATATTTTCCATATTTAAATAACATTTTGTATTTTTAACCCTCACCATCTTCTTTTGCAATCCTATCAAAAGTCCATGTCTATGTGTTCCAAACCTGAAGACTCAATCAACCACAGATAGAAAATATTTGGGTAAAATTGCATCTTTACAAACAGAACTTTTTCCTTGTCATTGTTTCCTGAACAACTACTAGAAACAACTACTTAAATAATGTTTATATTGTATCAGGCTATATAAATGATCTAGAGATGAGTTAAAATATACAAGAGAATGTATATAGGTTACATGTAAATATGATCCCATTTTATATAAGTGATTTGAGCATCTAGGGATTTTGGTCCTGCAACCGATCTCCAGTGTATACCAAAGGATAACATTTGTTACCATCTTTGTATTAATTTCTGAGATTTCTATGCACAGACAGCTAGTAAAGAGTGGGGCCAGAACTCAAACCTAAGTTGCCATCCAATGTCAGTGATTTTTCAAGTTGGGAAAGAAGTTGTACTTCTTCTAAGTAGTTTTTGAAGAAAATATCACATGCTAGAACTTTCTTTTCACCAAGCACAAGCTTTATCAATGAACTTCCCACCACCCAAGTTCCACTAGAACTTCTTAGGAGTTCAGAATATACAATTTGCTTTAATGAATATATATTTAAGTAACAGTGGATCTATGCACACACAAGGTAGTGTTTTTTCACAAAATGTAGTAGTATGAATGAGCTGGCAATTCAACAACTTTCCTCTTTTTTTTGTTTCAATTATCACAAAACTTTATGAAATGGATCTTATGGAAACAACTTCAGATACTTTCTCACAGTCACAGGAGAGTAGCAGGCTGAAGCTCCAAGCCTTGGTTCTTGGGTCCCAATGAAAAAATAAACTTAAATTCAGACATGAAAAGGCAAGCAAGAGAATTTTATTGTAAGTGAAAATAAAGTAAGATTCAAAGGAAAAATACTATCAAGAGAGAGTAAGTCAACATCTAGCACAGAACAACAAAGGAAATGTAATGCTACTTCCAAATTCACTTCTGTTTGATGTTTACCAGGCGAATTGGGCTATACTTTTCTGCATCCTTCTCCAATCAGATATTTAACTCCTTCTTCACATTGGGTGGGGGAGTGTTGACAGTCATGATAACCATCCCATTCATCTTCTCTAGTCAATGACTGTGCAAACTTCATCTCAGTGCACCCTTCTGAAATATATTAAGAAACCTGTGGCCATAAATCCTAATTTTACAATGACCCCAGTAGACCCTGTCAGGAGTTGGTGTCATTGATCTTTCCTTCTTAAGGTATTTGTTAATTTGCACCTTTTGTTTCCACCTGTTCCTTCTTAAGGTTATTACTCCTATTTTTCTGCTGGTTACTTGATTATTAATTAAAGGCAATTCAAAGAAACCCCATGATCCTGCTATATTATTGGTTCACAGTCAATGTTCATTCCTAACTACTACCTAACAAAACCAGATTTTCTAGAAAGTCCTGATACTAAAAACTAAGCAATGAAAATGAACAAAAACAAGAAGCCCAGAATATCCAGAGAAAATTGTGCATTTTTAAGGTTTCACGAAAGTAAACTATCAAGAACATTGTCATTTGTTATTATTTGCTCAGCCATCTCTAAGGAGAGAGGTTTACATCCCCTGGAAATTATCTCCTGAAAATTGTCTTAGAGAGCAAACTCTAAAACGGAAGTCCAATGTAGACCTTTAAATGAAAATTCATGGAATAGAGTGAAGATGAACATTAAAAACAGGACATGGCCTCAGAATTTAGGATCTATGAGTAAAACACCATGTATAAAGAGTTAAGGTACTGGGCTGGGGCTATGGCTCAAGTAGTAGCGCAATCGCCTAGCATTCATTCGTGAGGCACTGGGTTCGATCCTCAGCACCACATAAAGATAAAATAAAGATATTGTGCCCACCTAAAGCTAAGAAATAAATATTAAAAAAAGAGCAAAGATACTAAGGAGTTGTAAAAACAGGGTTAAGTCAAAGGATGGTCCTCTGAGAATATACCTCTGTGCAAACTCTGGGCATGGATGGTTCAGAAGGGGGCGATCCCTGCTTCAAAGTCTTAAACCATCATCCAGTCTTATGAAGGTGGAGCTTGATGGAATGATGTTTTATCATTCCATCCCCTCCTATGAATCTTTTTTAAGACTCTCTACAAAAGACATGTTTCTATTTCAAAATTTAGTAACATATTGCCTGGCTCTGACTCTCCTCCCAATTCCTGTCCTTCTAAATCATTTTTGAGAGCTAATTAGGTCGAGTGCCATTTTCAACTGCTACTTTGGAAGATAAGGTGCATACCTACATATTGTGCACTTACTGCTGTGCACATCTGTGCTGGATATCAATCTGCAGGGATTTTGAAAATTAGCATCCTTTTAAAAGCAAAACAGGGTCATCATCGAAGCCATGTATTGTTAATTGGTCTTTGGTTCTTACAGATGAAGCTTGGTCTGTGCTTGAAAATTTATAGTAATGAAATTAGCACATGTTCTCTCTCGTTTTTGAAAAATAATCTCCTCCTTCACAAAGACACACAGAAAGAAAACAACATAACTAGTGAATATCTGTATCCTAAAAAGCAAATGTGCACTTAAAGAAAAGCTTATAAATTCATAATTCTGAAGATGCACTGTGTGAATATAAAATACAAATCCATTTATATTGTCAAGAAAGTGGGTTAATATAATTTTCCACCAATTTTGAGATACGTCATGAGGACAATACAAAACAAAACAAAACCTTGATTGAAATTTTGATATTTGAGTGTCTAAGGTAGAAGAAAAATCAACCTTTTCTCTAATCATCTATCAGAAGCACAGTTTTTTTTCCCCCATCACTTTGTATCTTATATTTTAGGTCTTTGGCCCCTGGAAGCAGGGATCAGTGCCTGGGGAGGGACTGCCTTGCAGCAACACGTGTCAGTGACTGAGACTTATCAGAGTGTAAATGGCACAACCACCTCCCCAGATAGAAAAGATCTGATAACATTTAGTAAATGGTTGCCTGGAGGGCTGAAGGAATTGACAGGTTTTATTATCTGTTCAAATGGGTCTTTAATTCTTTTAAGATAGTAAGAAAAGGAGCACGATTTCTGGCTGGGAATGTATCTAAAGGGAGTTGTTGAGTGCATTTGAATGTTCTGGAACTGTAGTAAAGACAATGGAAGAACAAAGGGAACCGTGTAGGAATAGTACCTACGCATCTGGAGGGCCCTTGCTCACCCCATGCTTCATGTACATAATTTAGTTGTTTAAAAAAATAATAAAAATGATACAGAGAGAAATCAGGCAATATGAAATATGGTTGAATGAAGAGGCAGGTGATATAAAAATAAGGAAGCTGAAGGCAAATCGGGAGCAGCCTACGGTTCTCTCTGGAGGTTTTTGACTTTAGGGCAGGTTTGGTCAACATTTTCTGTCAAGGACCAGCTAGTAAATATCTGAGGCTTAGCAATGACTCACTTTTGCCTCTAGAGCAGGGAAGCTGTTGTAGATTAAATATCAACACATGACCCTAGTTTTGTTTCAACAATGTTTTACTTCTGGAGACTAAAATTGGAATTACATGACAATTTTTAAAATGTCACAAAATCTCCTCCCTGCCCCCTCAACCATTAAAACATATGGAACATGTTTTGGATCATGAATCATTAAGAAAGCAGACACCAGGCTGGATTTGGCCTACAGGCAACATTTATTGATCCCTTGTGGTCTTGTGCTGCCCACATCCACCAGGGGAACCGGTGGGGACATCATCACACTTTGAGTCCTCCATGACCCTGGTGATTTGTAAAATGCACTCCCTTTGAATGCCAATTTCTTTCCTTGATGATTTATCCTCCAAGTTTATAAACTCAAACATTAGAAGATCTGGCAAATGAAAGAGAATTGTGGGTTATTATTCCATTGAAGATTTTAAAAATACATAAAAACAACTTTGATTGGCATCGCTGAATACACTAAGGTTTATTTCTGAGAGATTAAAAAGTGCTTCTTTCTATGAAATAAAGAGATTGACACATATGTCAGACTCATATGGCATCCCTGATGTGGAAAAAAAAGTCAAAGACTACACTAAAACCGATTAATTCACTTCTTTTAGCTTTGTGGCAGGTGTAAATGATGCAACTACCTCCCCAGGAGATATTTATTATACAGCCAATATACATACAAATATGTATTTGTATTGTTCTGTGCTAGGATGGTACTAAACATCGCCACATTTCATTTACTCTTTATTATACTGACAGGTAACAAAACAACATCACGGTTAAATAAAAGCCATTTTCTCAAGGTCAATTTACAATGGTGGTCCATTTACACTTTAGAGATCTATGAAAATAAAGACGATGATGCTTGTAGTTTTCATCCTGCTCATATGGCCACCTTGTGTCGTATCAGTTACAAATGTAATAGACATGTCTCTATGAGAATGATTGTTTGCCACATGATGTCTGTTGAGCCAGGGAAAAATGAAAAGTGAGAAGCATCCTTGTCACTTAGAATATTCTTCAAATAGGAAGAAGAGCAATGAGTGGTCCTGCACGGAGATTGCCATGTCACACAACACAGTCTATGATGGCCTTCCTGCTGTCTCCTGCAAGGTCTACCTCTGCTATATGGATCTTGAATGTTCCCCAAAGCAAATGTGTTGGGGATTTGGTCCACAGGGATGTGTTATTGGGAGGAGGTGGTGAAACCATTAAGAGGGAGGGCCCAGTGGAAGATCTTCAGGTCATTGAAGGTGTCCCCTCCAAGGGAAGAGTGGGACACCAGGCCCTTCTTCTTCTGTTCTCATGCTTCCTGGCCATGAGTTGAGCAGTTTAGCTCCATCATGCACTTTCTGCCATGTCCATCCAGCAACTCCATGAGAGGCCTAAAGCAATGGACTCACCTTCTCATAGACTGGAACCCCTAAAACTGTAGGTCAGAATTGCTATGGTGGTTTAGATAGATATGAGGTGTCCCCCCAAAGTTAATTGGTGAAGCAATGCAAAAAAAAGTTTAGAGGTAAAATGATTGGGTTATGAAAGTCTTATAGTCCCTTATAGGAATTAACTGGGTGGTAACTAGAGGCAGGTAGTATGATTGGAAAAGGCGGTTAATTGGGGGTGTGATTTGGGAGTATATATATTTGTTCCTGGAGAGAGGAGCTGTCTCTCTGCTTCCTGGTGCCATGTGCTGAGGCATTTTGTCCACACTATTCTGTCATAATGTTCTGACTCAGCTAAGGTTCAGAGTCATAGAGCCGGCTGTCTATGGACTGAGACCTCTGAAACTCTGAGACCCAAGTAAACTTTTCTGCCAAAGCCTCACCTCTGCTCTGAGCTGTGCCCATTAATTCAGGGAGACACTAGATGAGGGGTGATGTGGGATGAAGAAAAAACAGACACACAGAGAGAGTAAAAGGTGGGGGCAGGTGGTTCAGCCAAGCCCTGGCAAAGTTTGACTAACACCAGAGCTAGCTCGGTATGTTTATTATATAAGTTTCATGAAAAGGTTATTTGTGGGGAAGTTCAGCAAAGCAGGCAATATGAAGGACGCAGGACAGGTGAAATATTTAGTCATATTTTTTCCTCACAATCCTCTATCCCTAGGATCACCATAGCAACTGAGGCATCTTGACCTGCACCTTTGCACAGGCAGCTCTCAGCAAGAAGGTAGCCATGAGAGAGTCAGAGGCCATGATTTAATTCTCCACTCTCTACACTTTTTCTCCTTTAAAATTGTTCTTGTCAGGTCTTTTTGTCACAGTTGGAAGAAAAAGGGTGATTAAAAAATAGCCCTTTTCTCCTTATGAGTCGATTATTTCAGGTATTCATTATAGTAACAGAAAGTTCACTAATATAATGTGTCATAAGAGGATCAGGTTAGGTTTTATCCCTAAAGGTCCAGTGACACAAAAATATCTCAAAGCATTTAATCCAATAAGATATACTGAAAATTCCAGAATTAAACTTTGTATCTTGTTTATCTGTTTTTTTTTTCTATCAATGCAGTCATGGTCACTCAAATATCACCTAATAATTCTACCTAGGGATGGATGGATATATATATATATATATATATATATATATATATATATATATATATATATACACACATGTACATATATATGTATATATATATACACACATGTACACATATACACACATACATAAGAACCAACATACATTAATTATTTTTGTAATTATTCAAATACTGAGTAAGATTTGCTCCCAATCGTACAAACTTTGAGTGTTTGTCATCAAAGAATCACAATATACATGATAGTGCATCTGTAATTCCAGTGGCCGGTGCGTCTGTAATTCCAGCAGCTGAGGAGGCTGGGGGAGGAGAATCACCAGATCGAAGCCAGTCTCGGCCACTTAGCAAGGCCCTAAGCAACTGAGAAAGACCCTGTGTCAAAATAAAAAATGAAAAAGGGTTGGGAATGCTGCTCAGTGGTTAAGCATCCCTGTGTTCAATTCATGGTACCAGTACTAAACAAAACAAAGAATCTCTATATAAATTAGCAAATTATGACTAATGATAAGCAAGAAAGGTCACAACAGAATTGATTACTAATTATTATTTTTAAATAAATATAGTTGACTAATACATCTTACTTTGATTTTATCTACTCTGAGCTTAGTGAAGCTAGTGCACATGTACATTATCCTTTGCTTTTGATTTTTTAAAAGATATTATTGAAATTCTTAGCAGGTTCATGTGGTTCTTCAAGCAAAAATTTTCATAGGTATACATACATACATATACATGGTTTTCCATGCAATATTTATGACTATAATTATAATTTTATATTCACTATACTGTATCATAAGTCTTTCACTCAAACTATGTTAGTAATCATTTCACATTGAAATGCATAACTCTTTTTTTTATTGTATAGATTAATCTTAATTCAAGGAGTCTCTATTCATTGACAAACTGTTTGGTTTTGCTCTTGTTTTAATTTCCTTTTCTCATTTTATTTTATAGTCAGGAGTTTTGTGGCCTGATATAAGATTCCCCAAGGAGTTTTATTATGTTTATCTATACTTTCTTCTATATCTTTTGTTGTTGTGAGCCTTTGTAGTTTTACATCTTTATCTACCACTACTTTTTGTAAAGATGGCATTCATTATTTTTGTTTTTAAAACAGATCATTACCTTAATGTCTCAAAATCATTTACTGACTAGCTTCTCTGTCTCCAATAGTTGAAACTTATTTTAATCTTTAAAATTCAGTAGCCTTATATATCGGTATTTATTTTGACCTCTTAATTCTTTTAAACTATCTAGATATGAAGTAGCAATTATAAGGAGTCTGTTACCCTATTAATAAAGTATAATAATTATCTTGTCACCATACTGTTACATTAAAATTAGTGCAGGAATCTTGAGAGAGGGAGATTTCCTGAATGATCTGAGTAAACCCAAGATACACGGTTATCATTCATAGAAGTGGAAAACCATCGATGGCTGGACGAGAGAGCACTGTAAAGATTAAAAGGGTCAGGAAGATGCCTGTGAGCAGGCGTGGGCCTCTGCAACTGGCTTTCAAGATGGAAGAGTCAAGGATATGACCAGGAGCCAGGAAATATCACTACTTCTGGAAGCTGAGAACAGCTCTCAGGTTATAGCCAATATAGAAAGGGGACTTTGACCTTTTAGCTGTGGAAACTGAATTCTGTCACAACTTGAATCAACAAGAAAACTGATTTTCCATATGGAATCTAGATAGAACTGCAGCTCTGACAACATCTTGACTTTAGTTTTGTGAGCCTTGAGTGGACTTCTGACCCCAAAAAACTCCAAGGCAATTGATTTGTGTTGCTAAAGTTAGTAAATGTGTGGTCACTTGCTACGGTAGCAGTAAGAATCTAATGTACCCACCGACTTTTACAACAAAGCTTTGCTACTACAGCCTAACCACAGTGGCTAACCACAGTGGGGTTACTAAGGTGGGCCAGAGTTGCAGGGTTCCCTCAGAATAACATTGGTTTCAGGATTCCTTCAGAGTTTAGCTTCTATTTCTGGGAACTGTGCTGGAGTGTGAGACCCACCCTACCTATTCACATCCTTCTCTCTTCCTCCCAAGGTGTCAGGACTACATCAAGTTATGGAAACTCACCTCTTTCTGCCGTGCCTTATCCCATTATGCTTTTTGGTTGTCTGAGATCTTGGCATTATTTCTCAAAACACCCGAGGAAATCTGCACAAATATCACCCTGAGAAAGGAAAAACACTGGCCAAATCCAAGCTCAGACTTCATCATAGGACAGTCTGTAGAATCAGGATTTCACAAAAAGAGGAACTTATAAATTCTTTTCTTTTAATATAAAAAAAGTTATTCATCCTTTGATTAGAGGTCCGTACTTATAGGCCTCCCTCTCCTATGAAGAAAATAGAAAACCTTGAGAGATGGTTGCATTGTACCACAGATGTGTTTCCAAGCCTTGGTAAACTTAGAAGGATGTGTTCAAATCAATTTTATTTTAGATATGTGTATGTGTGTGTGTGTGTGTGTGTGTGCCAATTCCTATATACTCTTTCAGAACATCATGAATTTATCCTTTTTATTTTGCAGAAAAAAAAATGAGAAAAGGATTACAAGATCTGTAGATTTAAAAAACACCTCATTTGTAGAGTTGAATTGTGATTTGAGCTCTGTCTTTATGTCCAGGGTCCACATCTACAAACTGAAAGTCCTGTCTCTCTGCAGTGTTTAATGTTCCTTATATCCACAAACATGATGGTTGACGAGACACATTTGGTCTCATATTTAAAGTGTAGTCACTAAAATCTTAAATTTAATTTAATGAGTTTATTTAGGTTTCCAGAAATTTTCTAAAAAAAAAAAAAATAAAATAGATGGTTTTATCAGACTTGGAGGCCCTCTTATTGAGAAGAAGATAGACATGTTCTGGAGGAAACGTACATCTTCTTTCAATTTACCTATTAAACAGTTCTTATGAAAAACACTTATATATTTCTTAGCTTTAGAGAAGAGAAAAATTGTGGTGAATCAGACAGAAAGACAAGCCAAAAGTCCTTTTTAATTCATTCCAACAAAGGAAGCATTAGGATAGATGCCTTTCAACCCTGGCTGTACAGAACAGACTTAGTTTGTGCCTGCCAACCTGCCGCAGAAAAATGCATAAATTCTTCTTGCTTTCTCACACTTACAAGAGTGCTGTTGCACATTATGTATTTTTCATTTCTTCATCCTTTTGAGATACTTTTATTGATACCTACTCTGTGACAGGAAAGGCATTACAAAGATGAAATAGACACTTTGTCTGCTTTATTGGGTAGAAGAGACAGACATAAAAGCAATGATTGGAATTACATGATCAATGTTTTAAAAAGCAAGTGTATCTACCTCCTATGATCTAAAGAGAAGAAAAAGGGATTGTTCCTGGTGAAGTCAAGATAGCTTCAAGAACACAGGAGACTAATCATTTTATGATTTCCCAGAGAAAGATACAGGACTGTGGAAATTTGGTTTACAAACAATACTCCACATTCTAATTTCCTGAACATCTGTAGCTTTTTTTTTTTAAACTGTACAACTTGCTGGACATGGTAAAATTTGACTCACTACCTACTCAGGGAATGTTCAGCATTAGCCTAAGTAATATTTGTAATCTTGAAGAAAGACTACATGTTGGAAAAAAGCAGATTTATTTTCTTATTCTGAACTGAAATTTGGCTTGAAATAAAGTTTATTGTGGAGTAGAGGATGCTTTCCTAAATGCCATATCTGAAATAGTCCAGATGAATCAATATTATGTCAAAGTAAAATGAAGATTTATTGAATACTCATTGGGAAACATAATAATGTTCATACACTAACAGATACTTATTGCATTTATAAATGTCTTACTTGTTGGATAAATAAATGAAACAAGTGAATGAGAAACATATTTTAAGAAGATTGCTAAAAATAAACGATATTCAGTCTATTCAGTCACAGCATCCCTTACTCTTGTTCTCAACAAGATGATTTCACAAAGTCACGAAGTAGAGATCTTAAACAAATTCTCCAACAGGAGCCAGGGGGAAAACTATTTTCCTTATTTTTTTTAAGAGAGAGAGAGAGAGAGAGAGAGAGAGAGAGAGAGAGAGAGAGAATTCCAATACTTATTTTTTTAGTTTTTGGCGGACACAACATCTTTGTTTGTATGCCAGGCGAGCGCACTACCGCTAGAGCCACATCCCCAGTCCCTATTTTCCTTCTTTAAATCAATGCACTTACTTGATCACATCATGCATTTTTTAGGTACTATTATTTGAAACTATTCAAAGGAGTAAGCATATCCCCTATATGTTTCATATTTTAAAAACCACTTTGAAAAAGAAAATAAAGCAAACAGAAATAGAATGATAATCCAGAGATACAAAATTCTTGAAATGTGTAGTTGGATGAGAGTCTAGAACTCTTCAAACCTATTAATTCTGAAAAGTGTATCTAATATAATCAGTTTCTTTCTTCATAGCTTTTAATATAAATAAGCCACAGTCCAAGTTAGGGGGTAAACCTGAATGAGTGATATAGTCTAACTTCTAGTTTGTTGCATTAACCTGCCCATTGAACCTTCATTTTTAAATCACAAAGTCCTCTAACAGCAACTACTGGTTTTCTGAAGAAACAAATATTTCCAATAACATAGGGAAGGATAATTAAAGTTCTCATGATTTTGAAGAATTGTATCTTGTAAAAAATTATTCAGAAGTTGTTGAAACATGACATTTTATTCACTGATATGTATAAATATATTCATTACAAATTGTATTATATTTACCAGTAAGTATATTATCAGAAACAAAAATCTAATTGCTCTACTACCTCAGTCTTCTTATCTCAGTCATCTCTTCTCATATGATTACCTATTTTATTTGTTCATTTTAAGGCCTTCAGTTTTTATTCCAATAGTAAAATATAATCCACCTAAAGGAAGATAAGTGCAAACATATAAAGCATAAAATGCACTATTTTTTTTCTTACTCATTGTCCCATCTATTTACTTGAAATGCCCACAGTTCCCAGATCCCTGAAAATTATTCCAGATGTTTCTCTATAGTTGTACACACACTCACAATGGACACACCTGCTCAAACACCTTCAGACTAGATGCAAATGGAAACCTGTATTTACATAGATTATGCCTATAGCACTTAGGAACTTGCATCACTGATACAATAGATCTTGGAGATGATTTATGTCTATATGTCAAGTCACCTATTTTTTATCCATCTTTGCAAATGGAAACCTGTATTTACATAGATTATGCCTATAGCACTTAGGAACTTGCATCACTGATACAATAGATCTTGGAGATGATTTATGTCTATATGTCAAGTCACCTATTTTTTATCCATCTTTGTATTATATTATATAGCTATATTGTACAGTATCATATAGTTATTACCCAACTTTTAACTATTTATAAATTGATGGATTTTTAAGGTTCTTTTCATTTTTTTAAAATTATAATGCTATAAACAACATTCTTATTTGCTTATAATTTCTTGGAAGGACAGAATATTTAAAGTTTAATAGTCCAGTAATTTTACACTGAATGGTAAGTTGCTTTTCTAAAAACTATTGTAACATTCTATATATACAACAATAAGTGTTGCCAAGGATGTGGGGAAAAAGGTACACTCATACACCGCTGGTGAGACTGCAAATTGGTGCAGCCAATATGGAAAGCAGTATGGAGATTCCTTGGAAATCTGGGAATGGAACCACCATTTGACCCAGCTATCCTTCTCCTCGGACTATACTCAAAGGACTTAAAAACAGCATACTACAGGGACACACCACATCAATGTTTATAGCAGCACAATTCATAATAGTTAAAATTTGGAGCCAACCTAGTTGCCCTTCAGTGGATGGATGGATAAAAACAATGTGGCATATATACACAATAGAATTTAACTCAGCAATAAAAGAGAACAAAATCATGGCATTTGCAGGTAAATGGATGGTTTGGAGAAGATAATGCTAAGTGAAGTTAGCCAATCCTCCCCCCAAAAAATGCTGAATGTTTTCTCTGACATAAGGAAGTTGATTCATAGTGGGGTAGGGAGGGGGAGTGTGGGAGAAATAGATGAACTCTAGATAGGGCAGAGGGGTGGGAGGGTAAGGGAGAGGGGAGGGAATTATCAAGATGGTGGAATGTGACAAACATCATTATCCAAAGTACATGTATGAAGACATAAATTGGGTGTCAAAATATTTTATATACAGAGATATGAAAAATTTTGATATATATGTGTAATAAGAATTGTAATGCATTGCGCTGTCATTTATTTATTTATTAAATCAACCAAATTTTTTTGTTGATTTACATTTCACTGTACCTAATTAACATTATTATAAATGTTTTTTTTCCTATATAGAAAAACATGGTATTACTTGTAAAATGATACTTACAGTACACTCATTAATTATTTCTGTTGTTGTTTTTTCTTCCATGAAGTATATATTTAGATGTTTTGCCCTTTTCCTATTATGTTACATAATTTTTTTATTCATCAGAGTATTCATATATCATGTATATTAATTATAGCTTAAATATTGCACCCATTTCCATTCTCTTAAAAATTTTGTTAATATTCTCTCTTCTGATAAAGTCTCCTATATTCATATACTTGAATTACTGAATCTTTTTTTTGGTAGTACTAGGTTTCGTATACTCTAAAATCTTCCTGGTTCAATATTGTAAATAATGATTTTCTTCTAGTATTTTGTTGTTTCTTATTCTTTAAATAAACAAGGAAGTAATTTAATTAATAAAAGCTTATGTATACTGATAATGTACAATGTGGTTTGAGATATTTATGTATTGTGGAATCTTTATACATTGTGGATTAAATAAAACTAATTAACATATCCATTAACCTCAGATACTTACCATTTATGGTCATAAGAACATTTAAAACTTATTCTCTAGAGCAAGTGGGCTGGAGAAGGGAGGAGAAGAGGGAAAGAGAGGGTACTGGCAAATGAGATTCATCAAGTTACATGCATATATAAATCCACCACTTTGTATAATTATAATAAACAATCATAAAAATAAACTAACTATATATTGTGAGAAATTTCCAAGAATTGCATATAATAGTGAACATGCTGAGCAAAAGATCTTCAGGACTACTATTCCTATCTAATTGAAACTTTGTACCCTTTAACCAGTATCTCCCAGTCCCCCACTACCATTTTTTCCTCCTTCCTCAGCTCTTGGTAACCATTCTTCAAACTCTTTTCTTCTATGAATTTGACCTTGTTTGATTCTACATACAATCAGATCATAAGGTGTTTGCCTTTCTGTGCCCAGCTTGGATAATGTCATAATGTCAATAATGTTATGATGAAACAGAAGTGCAAATGTCATTTTAACATACTGATTTTATGTTTTGCCTATATAGCCAGAAGGTACACTATTGGGTAATATGGTAGCTCTATTTTTAACTTTTGAGAAATGTTTGTATAGTTTTTCATATGAACACACAAAAAATTAAATATCTGGAATCTGAAAAACCAGCCTCTACCTTAGAACAAAGTCTGTCCAAGGAAGAGAGCGTGACCCTTGTCCTTGGAAAGACCCACAGAGCACTCCTAGGAACATACCTACCCTGCTGAATTGTTTATCTACAAATAACAGGAGAGATCTGCTGCACCAGTATCTAGATATGAAGTAGCAATAGTATCCCTGACTCAGTCAGGTTAAGTGAGGAGCCATAGCAACCCCCTAGCAACCACCAATCAGCATGAGACAGGGAATATACCTGGGATACTAGATGACCCTCCCAGTAGTTTATGGTGGTTGATAACATGTTGGGAAACCCTGTAGTTCAGCACTATACCCCTCGTGGCTTAAACCAATTAGTTCAAACGAATCCCCTCTGGTACTAACCAATCACTCTTACTCAATTTGTTCCCTCCAGTGAATGTGCTAATCAATATTAAGAGTTATTGTTGTTTGATTTTCCCATGGTGGTGATGATTTGCTGAGAGATGCTATGATGTATGTGAAGTCCCTGACTTCCCCAAAGAGTGTATAAAACTGCTGCAAACCCTGGACTCGGGGCCTCTCAGTGTCACCAGTTGCTGTGTGCACCCGGAGGACCAAGCTAGCTCACAATAAACACCTCTTTGCTGCTTACATCGATCTTGGTCTCTGGTGGTCTTTTGGGGGTCCCGAATCTGAGCATAACAAATCAATGTGCACCGGTTGCTTTTTCTTCACATATTTGTAGCTAATATGGATGCAACCATTGCCCTTTTCCTTTCCTCCTAGTCATCTTCAGTTATCTCAGTTATGCCCATCTTCATGGTGATGATTTCTGTGATTTAGTCAACTTTGCAGCACTCTATCCAAAATACCTGATAAGAACAACTTAAAGGAGGCAAAGTTTATTTGGGGTTCATAGTTTCAGAGGTCTCAGTCCATCAAGTTCATTGCTTCAGACACAAGATGAAGCATCAAATCAGCATGGCAGTGTTTGGTGGAATGCTACTTCCTTTAGAGTAGCCAGGAAACAGAGAGAGATAGAGAAAGAGGGAGAGAAGGTGGGAGGAGGGAGGGGGAGGGAGGGGTGGGAACAGAATCCCAAAGAAGATCAACCCTTCCTGGGCACACCCCAGGGACGCACCTCCTCCAGCCTGGCCCACCTTCCTAGGGTTACCACTCAGTCACCCTACTCATCTAGGATGGAACAATTGGGTTACAGCTTTCATAATCTCATCATTTCACCTTTGACTATTCCTGCATTAACACAGGAGCTTGGGGGAGACACCTCATACTCACATCATAACATCTCTTTTCTCTTCTCCACTGTGTTGCCACAGTTTTTTTTTTTAATGGATCTTTGAGCTCTCCTAAGGCTATTATCATTCATGGGTCGCTATCTATATACTGTTTCTTATTGGGAAAAGAGGCTTGCATTTCCTATGCCACCATCTTCTTCCTTATTTTCATTCTTGTCCTGTTTTTATGCTTCCCTTTGTAATGCACTTAGAATTCGTAATGTGAAATTCAGAGAAGCTCTCTGCCCTCAGTCCTCACCCTCATTATAAAAAGATAGACTCATATATCCTGGAAAAAAATATACCTGCTTTCCTGATGAATTTGAAATGATAGTTTATAAATAGTTTTAAACACACACACACACACACACACACACAATTTATTTTCTTTTTTCCTCCATAATCATGGATCTCTTTCTGAGTTCTTCAATAATCAGTCTTGTTCCTAAACTACTATGTTTTATTTGGTATAAAATTCAGTATCTGGTGAGGCAAAACTACACTCATTGTTCTTTATTTAAAAATGTATTGGGGCTGGGGATGTGGCTCAAGCGGTAGCACGCTCGCCTGGCATGCGTGCGGCCCGGGTTCGATCCTCAGCACCACATACAAACAAAGATGTTGTGTCCGCCGAGAACTAAAAAATAAATATTAAAAAAATTCTCTCTCTCTCTCTCTCTCTCTCTCCCACTCTGTCTTTAAAAAAAAAATGTATTGACTTGTTGGGACATTTATGTATTAACTGAATTTAAGGATTGATTTTTTCAAATTGTTTTGATAAATTTCTATGATGGTAAATATGTGAATGTTGGAAGGCAAACAGTATTTCAGTCTATATTTGTATTCTTATGTTATTTCCAACTGTCATTCAGTCTACTCAAGCATGCTTACTATATGTCAGGTACCGTTTTGGGCACTGACAATAGATTCATGAACAAATAACTGGCAGTTTGTATCTCTTTGAGTAACATTTTAACACTGAAAATCCAACACATATAAATAAAAAACCAAAAACTCATCATCCAAAATTAGTCATTTCTTTTAGATATATGGTTCTGGTAAGTGGTACTTTTAACATTCTCTATTATCATTATTCAGATGATAATTCATGAAACTACCAAATTTCCTTTTCCTGACCCCATGCGGACATGTAAAATGTCTGTTTTTTTTTTTTTTTTTTTTTTTGGACTGTGTCTACAGAGTCTTGCTTCTATGTTCTCCCTTCCATTTTAAAATCATCATGCCAATTCACAAGTCAGGCTGCGTTTATGCCCTGTGACTGTCCTATTCCATGTCTTCACTGCTGAAAAATAGAAAATCTGAAACTCCATCTCTGACCATATCATGCCTCAACCTTCATACTTCCAAGAATAAAGTGTTGCCTGACAGTCATGAAAGGCACCAAAGAGTCTATGGCAAATGTTGGATTACTTCTGGAAATTAGGATAGTCCTTGGCAAAAATATTGAAAGCATGATAAAGAAGGAGCAGGTGACAGCAGATAATGGGGAAAATTATAGTAAGTAGAACAGAGGGAAGAAGACTAGAATGAAAGCTCCAGAAAAAAAAAAAACCTGCTTTTTTCTGTCTTTTTGTTGTTAGCCTATCATGTCTATCCACAGTGCCTAGAGTGCCTATGTCCTCAGTAAATAAATGTTTAAATGAATGTTCAAGGTGGAGATACAGACATTGATGTGGATTATTTGGCCAAATAAGGGTAGATCCCAGGCCTCCTTATTTGTCCACTGGTGGCTATTGAACAAAATGGCTTAGAGATCAATACTTTATGGAAAAATAACTGGCTCAATATAGGACAAAACAGTTCTTCAATGCTTACCAGGTACCAGGTATTGTTATATGATTCACCTTCATTGTATTAAAAATTCTTAAGCACATGATGCACTGAATCATTTATTTCCCTTTTATAACAGAGAAACAGAGGCTTACAGGGGTCAGTCAATATGCCCAGATGCCAAAGGTAAGTATGTGATAGACCCAAAATTTCAACCTATAGAAGCGTACACAGATTTCATTAACAGCTATGAACTTCTGATATTTAAGATGTATTCAGGTCACAAAATAAATTAGGAAAATTATCATAAGAATTACAAAATGCAAATACATAGTCATGTACTATGTGTATAAAAATGTTGAAGAATTAAAATATGAAAATCAAGCCCTAATTATTGTATGGTAAGTTGTGTTAGGATTTTTAATGATGGTACATTCTCATGCTAGTTTTCTTTTTACCCAGGGAAAAGAGAATTATAAGATTTTTATAATTTATTTTTCAAAACTATTTTTTTTTCAGAAGAGAATAACTATGGTATGAACACACTTACAACTTTAGGCATAATAATCCTACATAAAGTATGACATATAATAGAATCATTGATTAAAATTATAATTTATAAAACAAAAATATATAGGTTAATTAATCTTAGGAAATTTATTTCTATAATTAGACTATCCTTTGAAAGGAGAAAAACATGTATATCTGTATTATGGACATTGCAGTCATGTGAAAAAGTACAACTATTTGGCAAAGGTAAAAATCTAGTGCACAAAGATATGTTATGTGATAAAAAATTATCTATTATGAACCAATAGCACTGTTGAATTAAGTACCTCATAATTGAAAATTTTAAAAAATTGAGGAATTACCATCAAATTTAGGAACATGGCAAGATGTGTGGTCATTCCAATATGATTTATATTATTCTGGAAGCTCTAGTCAAGGTACAGAGAAAAACATTTATAATGTAAGAAAATAAGAAATCTAGTCTTACTTTTACTTGGTATAGTTTACTATGCTAGTGTTTGGAGGGCAAGAGATATACCTGAAAATACAATCCACAGAGAAAATGAGTTTTTATTTGATTCTTCAGTTTATTTTCAATGTATACACATAAAAGATCTCATGGAAGAAAAGGAGAAACACTTTCTGGTTTAGCAACAATAGTATATACTGTGCTTATTCCATTTGATACAATCCTTCTCCAAGACTTAGGAAGTTCTGTCCCAGAGTGTAGACTTCTCAACATTATATATTATTAAAATGTGGAAAGTTTCTTTTGCAAAGCACATTTCCAGGTTCTACCTCTGGATAAAAGTGAGAAGCAGGTTTTAACATAGCAAAATTATCCAGGCATAAATCAATTGATTGAAAGCATATCATAGGGATTTGAAGCATATGGTACCCCAGTTTAGATAAATTGATTCTACTCTCCACTGCTAAGACAAAATAGAAGATAGGGAAGAGGTATGAGTTAATACTGGGACTTATCTCCCAGAGACATAGAATCTTTCCCAGAAGTAGGAGCAAGAAGTTCCTTGGTCAATAGAGAGACCAAGGTGCTATGTGTAGTTGGAACAAACACAGAAAGTGAATTTGCTGTTCTTCTACTCCACCTGCTTGGCAGAAGCTAAAGTTTTGGGGACCACTGTAATTTTTCCATTCAGACTATCCAGTATTCCCTAATGAAACAAATGAGAAGACAAATAAAAGCAACCATAATAAATTAACAAAACCAAAAGGAAAATGGACAACAGAAACAGATTCATAGGGGATCAAGATATTGGGGTTGTCACATGAGTTTAAAATAACCACAAATAATATAAGAAAATAAGTGGAAAGGTAAACATATTTAAAAATACAATTTATATGGAGGAAAATAATGGAAATCCTAGGACTTACTAATCCTAGGACTTACTATCAGTAGACTGCACACCGTGTAATAGAGGGTTAGTGAGTAACAGACAGATTCACAGGAAAACATCAAGACTGAAATACTCAGGAAAAAAAATATAATATGCATAGGTAGAGGGTAAGAAGATATTAAATGCATGTGATTGCATTTTCAGGAAGAGGTGGGCAGGAAGATAGATAGGTAGATATTAGGGTAGAAGCAATGTATTTGAAGAGATGCTGGTGGTTATGGATGTTCAAATGTTGATCAACAATGTCAAGAAGGGCTATGAAACCAAACAGGATAAACCTAAAAAATAATAAATCAATTAAAGTAAGCTGCCGGTGAGAAAGTGAAAACCTTAAAAATTGCACAGAGGGGAGGGGGGAAATATAGTGCCTTAGAAGTCACAACGAAATGACAGCTTATTTCTCAGTGGAAAAGATGGAAAGCCAAAGGTGATGGAATGGCATTTAAAATAATTGGTTCTCCCCACATGTTGAAGATTTTCTTAAAGATCCTCCTCAATATCTAGTTATGTAATAATTACATGATGGTTATTCCTAAATAAAGAAGTTCCTTAACATTGGTAAACTTCACCTGACAAATCCTGAAAAATAATAAGAGTTCTGAGAAAATAAGCCACATGGAGCATTGCCTCAATTTAAGCAATGAAATAGAATAAATAGGAAGGATGGGAAAATGTGAGCAGCACTGGCTCAAGCGGGTCTATTTCAAATGTAACACCCCCCCCCACACACACACACAGAACAACAACCCTACACATATTAAAATACCTTTTAAAAGTTGTATTGGACATTTTATATGTTCATTTCTTTCTCTCTAGACTTTGTTACTTACAACCAAACAGCTTCATTTTTCCTTACATGCAGTCTTGGAACAACAACCTTGATGTATATTTTACTCTGTGCTTCTTTTCCTCATGTATGCTTTGTGCAATATCAGCTTCCTGCTCTGGTGCTTAGTAGGAATAACTACAGGCACCTCTTGCCCCATGCCTCTTTGTTCCTTCCATCCTGGGTGTCAATGTACTCTCTGTGAACTGCATCTCTCAGTGGATCAATAAACTCTGTGAAATACAGCAAGCACGAGGCACTTTAAACCCATTTCAGCTTGATGCGTCCCTTGTGTACTCAATTTTGAACCCAAAATAGATTTTCTCCAACTTCCCTTGTTGGCTGCTTCCTGGGTAAAGCATCACACGCTGCCTTAGTAGCAGTACTTACCGTCATCATGGTCTGGCCACTATTTGCTTTAGGCTAGAATTCACAAGTGGGGAAGGAGTAGGAAAGAAAGGAAGTCAATAAAAAGAAAAGGATTATAATAAAAGTGAAAAGCAAGGGATGTGACCTCTGTTTTATGGAGACTGTTCCATTGCAAATTTTAGTGACTAATTATGGAGTACTGAGGTCTGCTTTAATATTCACAAGGTCTCTAAAGTAGTATTTGGATGTGATCTTTCTTTACTTTACATAACGAGCAAGTGGATGAGCTGAAATTCAAACACAGGAACATTTGCCCTGAGACATATTGCTCTAATATCAAAATGACTGATACAAAGTTTCTAATTTTTTCTTCCTCTTCAGTTTACTGAATATATGGCTGTATTCTCTGTCAAACTCACACATATGCACCAGTAAAACGTTTATAGGCTGTCTCTCAAATAACTTATTAAAGATGAAGTTTAATATTGTTAACAGCATGTTTGCTTGCAAATTAGTAAAATTAGTCTCTTGTTCAATCACAGTAGATAATTTTATTGAAGCTGTCCATGATTGTAGCAGATGTACAACATGATTTTCTTTCTAATTCCAGAACATTCTTTTTAACACATCATAAGCACCAAGGGTGGGTTATTATAATTCCATTTGTCTCATTTGCAATGGTATTCAATTACATTTTATATGAATCATCAACACCTCTCCTGGTTTTTGACCCAATCAATGTACAATACTTCTTAATGCAGGGTGGCACTTACATTTTCTTACATATCTGACTGAAGCTCCAAGAGGTAAATTCGATACTGGCATGGCCAGCAGAGTTTGTGGTACATAGAAAGCATCTAGTAATTAGTATTGACTATTTTTGTTCTGCTTTCCTTATTTGCTAATCCCTAGGTAGTTCCTCAGAATTTTAAGTGCTGACCAAATCCTGGTCAAATTTAATTTTGTTTCTTTTCAAATAACATATAAAAAGGGATTTTTATGACAGAGTTTTCAGTTAGAGGTTAGGGATTATTTTCAATGTGCTTTGTGCTTTGAACAATTGGATAAAATTCACACTAAATACAGCCCTCTTCTGACAATATTTTTTTTGGGGGGGGGATTGGGAATAATCACAGATTGAACTCAGGGGGACTCAAACACTGAGTCACATCCCCAGCCCTGTTTTATATTTTGTTTAGAGACAGGGTCTCCCTGAGTTACTTAGCACCTCACTTTTTGCTGAGGCTGGCTTTGAATTGTGATCCTCCTGCCTCAGCCTCTGGGATTATAGGCGTGCACCACCATGCATGGCTTCTATTGACATATTTTAGCCTTTGACTTGACATTGGTTTTTATTTGGTTTCCCAAGTATTTAAATAGTTACTGAAGTTCAGTTTCAGAAGAAAACAAAGACAGAAAGTTTCTTTATTTTGGTAAATGTTTCAAAGGGAAGAGTTCAAAGGTAATTTCAACTGAATTTGTAATCTGCCTTTGGACAGGAGTCGTTTGCGTTGTTGACTTCTACTCATAACTACATGATGTTGGGTGGGAAGATTCCTATCCATTTTCCTAGTTTCAGTGAACACTGAGCAAATACACACTGAAGCAAGTTTTCTTCCGGGATCTCTGTAGGCATTGCAGACTTCCTGTGCTGCAATATGAGGAATTCCTCTTCCAAAAAAAGAAATAGGCACATCTTAGTGCTACTTTCATAATAAACATGATTTGGTTTTTTTTTTCCTTTTTAACTTTCTAGAAAATAAAATATTATTGATTATTGAGTAGTTATCTGAAGATCCGTAGAGGAAAATGTAACCAAGAGACTTCTGGAACTCTCTGCCAGTTCACTGACTTTGAATACAGTCAATTTGTTGTAATTACCGGGGATAAAATGGTGAACAAGTCCATTCTCATCCTCAACATTGGAACTTGTAAATGGAAATGGCTGAATATTAACATTTTTTTGGCTAATGGCTCAAGTATGCAAAATGCATTGATGAAGATTTTTAAAAGAATCTGTCATTTCTGGGGTTTCAGTGAGAGGCAGGTATGACATATCCCTAACAAGATCCTTGGTACATCTTGAGCTACTGAATAATATAGGATACCAATGGACCCCAATTAAAGTTTTGTTTTTTTTTTAATGTAAAACCCATTCCATGAAGTTAATCTACAGAAACATTTCAAACATTCTAGCCAGCTTCTTTGGACAGGGAAAGTGGGAAATGGAGATGGGACCGATCTGAATGATGGCTACAGACTCAAGGGCTAACCAATAGCCTTAACACTTTTCTAATACCTGTTTAGCATAAATTTTGACCAATAACCTTGACACTTGTCCAATACTTGATCAGTGTAGATATCCATCAATGTCCGTGCCCAGTAGCTATGTGAACCCTAGACTAGTATATCACGTCCCCTCTCACCCTGTGGGAGCTCTGTCACCTTTCTTCTCACTTGGATACATCCTAGGCTTTTACACTCATTCTTCCTTATCTATGGTTTTCTTAAATTTAATTCTTACATTTTGCTAGGAAAGAACCTGAAAAGAAGTGACTGAGAGTCATCTGGCCTCTGTCCCAACACTGAGGGACGTAGCTGACCACTGACTGTGGTAACATGCCACTTGATAGTAGTGGAGAAGAATCTGACTTTTCCAGCTGCAGCCCTCAGCGATGATGCTTGCAGGCAATCCCCTGCTGTGAGTAGCTGTGAGTAACTGTTATCACTAAACCAGGCTTTCTGGGATGCAGAGGCCGGCAGCTTATGCCAACCCTATCAGCCAGCAGAAGCCAAGAATCTGGTTTTGTGGCTAACTTCATTTTCACTACCATTTATCCTTCCCAACAGAGCTCCCTGACCTTGCCAGCGATCAAACCATCCCGGCTTCATGTACAGACATGACTTATGTGTAACATAATGTCAGTTTCTATTTCACCATTATTAGATTGTAAGGGAAGTATGTGTTCGTGTTTTACTCTGTTTTGTGCTACTGTGGCTGAATAACACAGACTAGGTTATTTATAATGAACAGAAATTTATTGGCTCATATATCTGGAAGCTGGGAAGTCCAATATCAAGGTGCCATCATCTGACAAGGGCCCTTTTGCTACATCATAGTATGATGGAAAACATCATGTGGCCAAAGGGGGTGGGGGGGAGAGAAAGAGAAAGAATGAGTGGACAAGAGAGAACAGAACTGTTGCCTTGATAGCAAATTGATTCTGGCAATGAGGATGTTAATCCATTCATGGGATAGTACCCTCCCAGCTCAATCACCTCTTAAAGGGACCACCTCTTACTATTGTCTCAGCAGCAATTGAATTTCAACATGAACTTCGGAGGGAGCAAACCATAGCACCCTATAATGCCAAGAATATACATGCCTCATAACATATCCTCTAAATATATTTATTGAATTGAATGGTACATCCAGGAGGGAAGAAGGAAACTTGTTAGCTTATTATTTTTTAATCTTCTCTATTCCTCTATATATTAGTACATGCCTGAAAACAACATTTAATGAGTGTCAAAGGGCAAGTGAAGATGTTAGCTGGGAGCAGAGAGAGAAATATTAAACATTAGAAGGTTGGTCCCTTAACAGATGTAGAAATAACTCATTTGGATGTGAAACATTTTTATACAGAATGATTCTCTGTGTGCTTGTGTTCATTAGCAATGGTCTCAGGTGTTTTCTTCACACTCATCATTTTCTTATCTTGACTTTCTTTTCCCTGAGCTATTGAAATATTAGCCGGCTCTTCTGACGGGCATCGGCATTACCAGCTTTATCAAGCATGACATCTCCTCCTAGTCTCTAAAATTCCTCACAGATGGTGTTTCTCAATAGGAACTAGTTTGTCAAACATGACATTTACTTCCAAGGTTGCTGAGGGGTGGATTAGCAGCTTCCTCATAATTTTTACTGCTACAGGTCATTTTTTCATCATTCTCATTGATAACTTATTAGTTACAGCACCTTGCTTCTCTGGAAGTCCAGTGTGAAGCAGTTTAAAATTTATGCTTCACAGATTAGCTTGAATAACCCACTTTTGCTTTGATTTCATTTTTTTATTCCATTTACAAAAGAGATCTCTCTGGAAATTTCTACAAATCAAGCAAAAGACCCAATTATTTTCTAGTGTGTTTGTGGTACATATGTGTATGTGTTTCACATACATGTATGTTTTCATATATGTCTTCATATGCTTCAAGGACTTAGCTATGTGTGGTTTGTATATGAATAAGGGAAATGTTTGTGACTGGGAATTGAAAAGTGAGAAAAAATAGAAAATACAAAAATCTCTGTGTGTGTGTGCATGTGTGTGTGTGTGTTTTAACTAAACTGAGGATGACATAAAAAATTTAAATGTTGTTTTCTTCTTTTTTTTTCTAAACAATGAAGTTACTTGGAATATCCATTTAGAAGACTAATTTTTAAATGGATTGTTAATGCTATGTGGAGAAAACTTGGGAATGTTAAAATCTTTTCAGCTGAATGCTGTAAGCATTTGTTCTCAGTACTTTCTTTTCTGTGGTCAATTGTGATATCAGTACTATGAGAGAGAAGTCTTTCTGGCTTCTGGTTTCAGTGTAGACCATAAACTATTAGTTATCATTGGGTTTCAGAGATTCCCATCTGTCCTGTTAATTCTTCCTTTTCAAAAGCATCAATTATTCAAATTTCTGCTCATTGTCCTCAGAATGGGCACTGAGCACTGTCCCCTGGCGTCAAAGAGAAGTGCACTGAGCCAACATTCTCAAGGTCTTAAGACTTCTGAAATCATGCCTGGATAAATTAGCATCTTAGGAAGTATTGGCTGGAGAGAAAAAAAAATAATTGCAAATACAGAAAGATATGAAAATTTCTGGGACATCCATAGCCCTTCATGCATTGGGTAGTAAGATTCAACACATATTTTGATTAATGCTTGCAAATACACAGGGAAAGAGAAGACATACCTGGTAAAAAGCACCTGGGATCTCAAGAGTTCAAAACATCACGAGACAAACTCATTAAAAAATCTAAAACACTAATTGCCTTAGCCTATAAAAAATAGAGCATATTTGTTTCTAAAAAGTATTAAAAAACAAATTGCAAATGTTATTAATAATTTAAACTCAAGCCACACCAAAAGAAAATGCAGTAGCAATTTTAGAAATTAAATTAGTCACTTAATTGCATTTATAGGACTCACACTAACTGTGTGTGAGAAATTAGGTATTAACTAGAATTCACTGCAAGTGTGTTTTATGATTAGTTAAAATAGGCCAGTCCTAGGGTTGGGATGTTAACTGCTTTAATCATTCTAATTTATTAATTTTTCTCATTCTTTAATTTGTTTATTTTCCCTCTCATTATCAAGGACATAAAATGTGTGTGCTTCTCAAAAAAATATCTTCAAGGTAATTTCTTATTCACTCTTTAGTTCTTGTGTATTTGTTCTGGTAGCACATTGAAGTAGAAGGAGCTTTACATTTCATGTCAAGTTTGGGGATGTGAATTATATAGTATTTCCATATGTGGTGTGAAAAATCACTTATTCTTCCATTTCTCTACTGCAGGCAATGATGAGAAAATTGCCTCAACTCAGGTCCCATAGTCTCAGTTACCCATTTATAGGAATCATCCTTTGCTCCTTGGTCTCCTTTGTTCTCCACAATCTTTGGGAAATGAAATGACAGAGGTGTGATTAATGTCTAAATGACTTTATCATTTATATTTTCAGTGAGGAAGTACTTTGCATTTGTCTCAATGTTACTTATGTGCTTCGATTATGATTGATAGTATTTTATTTTCAATAATAATTCCTTGACTTTTGGAACTTTTTTTCTGACTATAGTATTTTCTACAGAGATGTCAATCTTCCTGTAAACTTAATTAGGATTATGAAACAGATAAGAGAGATAGCTAGTAAAATAGAGACAGGCAGATAGGGGTATGGGCTCCATAATTTTTTTTTTTTCCTAAATGCATAGGCTACTCCATGAAATTAACCTGTAGAAACATTCCAAACATTCCAGACTACTCTTTAGTTAAGGAGCAGCAGGAATGGGAAGTGGGAGGTACCTGAGTGAGGGCTGCAGAATCAAGGGCTAAAAGGGCACAACCCATCAGAAGGTCAAAGTCTGAATGAATAGCCTTGGCACTTTTCCAGTATGTGATTAGCATAAATATTGACCTTGGCATTTTTCCCAAACCTGATTAACATGGATAGTGATTAGGCCACTATCCAGTGACTATATTAACTCCCAGCCCAGCACTCTTAGGTTCCAACCCACTACTGAGTCCCCTCTCACTGGGATCTGTTTCTTTCCTTCCCAAACGAATAGATTCTATTTTTTTTTCACTCTCACCCTCCATTGCCTGTGGGTTTTATTCTTTAAATTGATAAAAGAGAACCTGGACAGAAGTCACTGGCAGACACCTGGGCTTTGCTGTAATGTTAGGTAGATGTTTGTCTGCCATAGAGACCTCTAACACAGATCTTGCTCCTGGTTTTACTGCTGAAGAATCTGCTCCTACAGCTGAGACCAGTCCCTAGGCCACACCCTGCAGAGATTAGCAGCTGCTGCAGTGTGTCTCCACCCTCTCAGGGACTATAGCAGCAAGGACTGAGAATCTGGTTTCCATTATATATTAAAAACATATCTTATGGTTCTCTATTGTTGGATAAATTTTGGGTCATCAGCTTGAAATTAATTGTTCTCCAAAAACTGGTCTCAATTTGACATTTTGGGCCTTGTTTCCACAGATGATGAATGGATTGGATATCTGGGAGAAGTTGGGAATGATATTGTCTCTCAACTCTGGGGAGGGTATATAGATGTTATTTATTTGCTATGATGAGTCAGTTAAGAAATTGAAATGCATGAAAGTTAAGAAATTCTCTTATTTAATGCAATCTAAGGGCAAATAAAAGTCACCTGAAAGGGGAGATTGTCACTAAAATGTAAATGTAACATATATAACATGTGCTTAAGAAGCAAATGTACCACACAGGATAGAGAATCAGTGAAAGCAAAATATAATGAGCCAATAATCCAGGCCTTTGCCTACATCTTCTAAGACTAGTTTATTACCTGGCTCTGACTTTAGGCTCAGCAAGCAGTTTTCCATGGGTGAAATATTAGTGAGATATTTACTACTCGGACGATGGTGTTCTGCAGAAAAGGAACATACATGGAAGGGGAGGAGATTGAAAATCAATGCCCTAATTTTTTTTTTCATTTTTCTCATAAACTGTTTTTCTTTATCTCAGCTTCCTCAGGTTGAGAATAAAAACTGAGGAACTTTCCCTAAAGCCTGGGCAGGTGCCAGCAAAGGTTGAAAACCAGAATTATAAAATATTGTCTGGCTAGCATATCCTGAATAAATCTCCATATGTGTATTTCCTGACTATTGTTCCTATAAATGGTAAAGTAGTTTAGTTGCTTTGCCAGTTTTGGCCAAACTGTGACTGAATTCCTTTTTCTTTTTTATATCATTTTTCTCTTATTTCTGATACAGGTGGGCTACTGAATCCATTTTTCTTGGACCCGGTAGGACCTCTAATCTGGGGTGCCAGTAACACACATACATAGTAATTGTGTTTGGCAAGGTAACCTGTGTGTCCTTATATAGGACATATATCTGGTCTGTTAACAGGACCATTATACATCTGGATCTGGGAATAATATTTAAGTTCTTGTTCTGAAACATTAATTTAAGGATAACTGACTCATCATAGCAAATCACAAAGGTGGTACTACTGTTAGGTAGCCAGTCAATCATGAATGGGTGGGACAGTGAAGGGAGTCTCCACTGAAAACCACAGGGAGCCTTATCTGACAGATGAAAATCTAGAAGATGAGAGCCTGGTATGCTACAACTTCCCCTAGCCACAGTTGCATTCACTTAAGAAAATTATTATTTCAAGATCATGTCACATCCTACCAGGTGAACTGAACCCTACCTTAAGTAAAACATCAAGATCCTCACAAAGAAAGCTTGCTGAGGGCTCTTCAAAGGGTAAATAAACCAATTTAGAGTTCGAGAAAGTGAGGCAAAAGAGGGGGACTCAATTTTCATAAAAACTCCTACTCCAAAAACACAACACCGTTCTCCCTTGGAGGAGGTCCATGCAGTTCTCATGCTGTGAGGCAAAAGTTAAAAGGTGAACTTAGATTCATTCCATGTTTTTTTACCTTAACCTTTCCCTTCTCCCCACCCCACTCCCAACCCACCTTCACTATCCCACTGATCTTTCTTTATTTTGGTGAAATCTGCCTTTCCTTGTTCACCCCATTTTTTCTCTCCCCCCCCCCCCCGCTTTATTTTAGACTACCTTCTACATATCAGAGAGAACATTTGATCTTTGACTTTCTGGGTTTGGCTTCTTTCACTTAGCATGATAATGTCCCGTTCCATCCATTTACTAGCACATGATAGAATTGCATTCTTCTTTATGACTCAGGAAAACTCCACGGTGTACCACCTCTTCTTTATCCATTCATCTGTGGAGGGGTGGCAAGATTGGTTCCATAACTTGGCTATTGTGAATTGTGCTGCTATAAACATTTGTGTGGCTGCATCCCTGTAGTATGTTGATTTTAGGTCTTTGGGATATATACTGTGAAGTGGGATGGCTAGGTCATAGTGGTGGTTTCATTCCTAGTTTTTGGAGAAATCCCCATATTAGTTTCCAGAGTGGTAGCACTTGTTTGCAGTTCTACCAACAATGTATAAGTGCACCTTTTTCTCCACCTCCTCACAAACCCTTATTATTTGCATTCTTGAAAATTTCCATTCTGACTGAAGTAAAATAAAATTTCAATGTGTGTGTGATTTTTTTTTTTTTGTACCAGGGATTGAACCCAAGGGCACTTAACCACTAAGCCATATACCCAGCACCCCCTGCCCCTTTATGTATTTTATTTGGATACAGGGCTCACTGAGTTGCTCAGGACCTTGCTAAGTTGCTGAGGCTGGCTTTGAACTTGTGATCCTCCTGCCTTAGCTTCTTGAGCTGCTGGGATTACAGGCTTGCACCACTGTACCATGTGGTTTTGATAGGCATTTCCCTAATTACTGGAGATGTTGGAATTTTTTAAAAATATATTTGTTGGCCATTTGGAAAAATAGAGGAATGAATCTGACCAAACTGTCCTATGCACATATATGAATATACTACAGTGAATGCCATCATTATGTATATCCAAAAGTTACCAATTTAAAAAACTGTAAGTAAATAGCAAGAAAGATCAGTAAAGAAAAGGGAAGAGAGGTAAAGAGGAGAAGAGGGTAAGGGGAAGAACTGGGGACTGAATTAGAGCAAATTATATTTCATTCCATGCATTTATAATCATGTCAAAATGAGTCCGAATTTCCATTCAATTATAATTATGTCAAAATGAGTCCGAATGTTATGTATAACTAATATGAACTAATAAAGAATAAAAAAAGTAAAATTTAAAAGGAGGTGAACTTGGGAGGGACTCTGGATCCTGACCCTAGACTCCCAATAAAACTGGAGGACAGGAGGAGAATATTGTCTTCCTTCCCTCCCTTAGAGGATCCACTTTCTCTCTGGAGAATGTCCCCCTTTCCCTTTTCTAATTCCTTCTAATAAACTCATGACTGTTACTCCGAGTGACACGTCTGAAATCTTTCTGAGATGATTGCAAGTATCAGGGTGTTACTACTGTCCACTGGAGCCTGTTGGCATCTGCTCAATAGTGTCACCTGGGCTTCCTGCTGCAGAGCCTTGCAGGATAATCACTCCTAGTTCCCACCATCTCTTCTTTGCTTCTTACAATGTGAGAAGACAATGAATCTGACCAAACTGTCCTATGTACATATATGAATATACTACAGTGAATGCCATCATTATGTATATCCAAAAGACAGCAGTTTAAAAAAGACAATGAGTGCTCCTTAAGTCAAATTTGAAAAGGCAGAAGCCTTGTTAAGACAAGTAGTAAGCAGGGAGAAGAAACAAATCTCGAGCGCACTTCGAATCATGATTTCCTGAAAGGACAGTCATTTCAGAAAGGAATAACAGGTGGGGCCCCAGCACATAGCTGTGACAGTTCACCATTAGCCACTTTAATTGTGTATTATGTAGGGTTTTGTTAGCAACATGACCAAAGGGTCTGATTTAAAAACAATGGAAACATTATTCTTCTGTTATAATTGTCTTGCTTTGCATCTTATTATTTTGCTTTATGAAAAGTATTTTCTTGAATTGATCCCTGCTAAGGGTCCATTTCATGCTGAAACAAGCTATTTTCCTGTTGCTTTTAGACATTTTCTCTCATCAAGGATGGGATCATGTAATATGAACCCAAGGGGAAGAACTGGGGCTACTTAAAAGCATTTCTATTCTAAATACCAAGGCTGTAACCATTGGGGGTGAGATCCTATCTCTGACAGCATGGACCCTTTCTGGATCCACTACTAGCTAAGCCTAAAGAAGAACCTCCTCCTAGATGATGTTTATTAGTAGAAATTACTGTTGAACATGTGTTCGAGGTCAGTTGGAATTTGTGCAGATGTAGACTGGCATATTATAAATTATTTTTTCTTGGGTCAGTGATTAGCTATCCATAAGGATTATGACGTTTCACTTCACTTCATTTTTGTCCTTTAAAGTGTCTCTCTGCCATATAAATCTTTCAACCACTGCTTTCTGTTTTATAACGAATACTGGAGGATGCAAATAAAAAAGGGTAGAGAGGGAACTGAGAGGGCCTATTGCGGGTGATTTATATTGTAGAGTCATAAAAAAAAAGAGAACTTCATGGTCAGTATAGCTGTACTAATCTATAGATTTAAAGCAACCAAACCCAATAAAAATTGCAGCCAGCTTTTGATTTCACATTTATGAACAATCCGATTTTAAAATTTATGTGAGAAGAAAACATTTATATTAAAAATACAAAGCTGAAAAACTAATACTAAATCACTTTAAATTTTATGATAAAATTATAAAAATTAAGAGAGTATAGAATTGGTGAAAGAATAGACAGAAAGACAGATGGAATAAAATTTAGAAATATGTCTCCATATTTATCATGTACCCTTTATGGTCAAAGGTGCAAAAACCTTTCAATGAAGAAATTATAGTGTTTTCAATAAATAGTGCCGGAAAAATAGACATCCTTTTGCAAAAATAAATAAATAAAGTAATAAGTAAATAAAGTAATAAATAAACTTCAAACTATTAGGTAACTCTAGTAGTAGTGATTGTTGGAATGTATAACAAAGTCACCACGTGGAAAAATATGGGTTCACAGACTTTAAGGATAAACAAAAGTAAAAGGAACTAATTGGGGGGCAGGGATAAATCAAGAAAGAAGGTTTATGAGATTAACTCTTGACAAGGTCCATGAAGGTTAAAATAAAACTAGGAATTTTAGATTATTTCAGAAGGGATGTTCTTTAGTGGCACAGTCTCAGTAAGATAAACTCTGACCAGGCTGACATCAGTACCCACATTAACATAAGATTGATGTGTAGATGAAGCCCCCCTTGACTAGGATGACCGCCATGATATTTACAGAGAGGACCAACTAAGGTAAAAAACTCCACCATCCAAAGCCTGATTCAAAGGAGTTGAAAGCCTGATAGGCAGAGTGTAGAAGGTGGTCCCTAGTTCTCAAGGCAAACATGAAACTGTAATAAACTTTGTTGATCTCTGCTCAGAGAATACCCTCTCTCTCGAGAGGGCTCTTTGCTTGAGCCTCATTTTACTTTCACTGTACTGTTACTTATAATAAAGTTGTCTTGCTTGACTCTCAGTATCTGACTTTAAATTTTCTTTCCTTAGAACACAAGAACCCTGGTTTGGTGCTTTCCTATGACAACACTACCACTCATACCTATATGAAATTAAACTAAAAGGATCATATGCCTTTATAAACTTAAAGGTGAACTAGAAAATTATAAAACACCAGAGGAAAGAAAAAAATTAAATATATGTGATTTGGCTTAGAGAGTTTTTTTCTACATTCCTTCAAAATGTTATACATAAAACTTTTAAAAAAATCGTTAAATTGGATTTCATCAAAATATAAAACTTTTGATATGTGGACAACAGTGTTCAGAGAATAAAAAGACAATTTAGAGACTAGGAGAGAATATTTATAAATTATATTTTATAAAGGATTTATATCCAGAATTAAAGGCATTTAATAACAATAATAGAATCTAATCAGAAAATGGAGGGGGGACTTTAAAGAGACTTTACCCAAAAAGACGTATGGCTAACAAATGGGCACATGAAATGTTGCCCAATATTATTAGACGCATGCAAATTTAAACTGCAATGGCACTGAACAAGAAGCCTACTGGAATGGTTAAAATGATACACAAACATACAAAGATCTGATATTTACAGTTCTGATAACCATGCAGAGAAAATAGGATCCTTGTTAATTGATGGTAAGACTGCAAAATGGTACAGGAACTTTGATAAAAAATTTGTCAGTTTTTAAAAATAAAGTTAAATAGATAGTGGCATTATGACCTAGAAACTCTTCTCTAATTAGTTACCCAAGATAAGTGAAAATTTATATTCATGAGACACTTATATGGTATTCTGCAATAGGCGAATTTCTGGGGACAGAGAACAGAGAGTGGGGACCAGGGTTTGGGGTTAGGAAGTATCAGACCATAGAGAGGCAGCATAAAGACATAATTTGGAATGATAAAACTGTTTTCTTTGTTATATATGATAGTGGATACATGACTTTGCATTTATCAAAACACGTAGAGTTGTCCACCATGAGTTAACTTTATTTTGTGTGAATTAAAAAAGGAAAAATTTCAAAACATATTATGGTTTATTTGGCAAAGTCTAATGTCTGTTTCAGATTAGTTTAACTATGAATGGCTATAATTGTGATGTGTGGATAATAATAATAATCTGATAAAGTCAAACGTGTTTTTGAGGGTTTGCATTATCCATGGAGTTTGTGACTAAAGGAAAGGTCAAGAGAAAAAAAGAAATGCTACTGATATGTATTGATTAGAAATATAACCGGGGCTCTTTTCTAGGTTCTGAGCATGCATGATTGATTTATGCTGGTAAGTACATTACTTTAGTTTGATGGATTACAAAACTGAGGTGGTATTTTTGATGGAAATGAGAAACAAGCAATGAGAACAACGAGTTTTTAGATTTCTTATCTGTGAAATAATTCAACTAACATTTATTCAGCATGTTCTATGCAGTAGGTATACAGGTCAGACACAGGTCAGACAGGTCCTAAGGCTAGAATTATGGCAACAATATTTTTTTTTAAAAGTGAAAATAATAAGATGTGCCTTTTTACTTTATTGTGAGATTCAAGACACCTGGTGTTCAATCAATTTCAGGTGTGATACTGACAGAGCAAAGAAGTTGGGATAATTATATATTTTGTATCCTGAAGATTTTTAGACACTTTGTAGAAAGGTGTTGATTTGCAAAGACAACATTAAACAATTTGGCTGGTCTGGCTTGTTACTTAAAGATCACTTTGGACATCTTAGTGAAAGTCCATTAAAATATCTTCTGATCAGCCATTCATTCCAACTACATTGTAGGCCTTGCAAATTTAATTTTTAAAAGGTAGGTGGGAAAACCAGCATACCAAAAAAAAAAAAAAAAAAAAAGTGCCTGCTTGAATTGTCAGGCCTCTGAGGAAAGTTACATTTTATGTTTGGGGGAAGACCCTTCTTGTTGGCTGGTAATGCTCTTGGAAAGCTGATGGCCTAAGTGGCTGGGAGCACAGTCAGGCTAACATGGCCAGCCTCACCCGGAGGATAATTAAAGTCTTTTCTGCCAGACTGAGAAGTCATACAAAAATCGTGGACCCCAGTGGACCATGTTTGAATTTCTGGCCAGAACAGAATACTTTCACAAAGGTAAAGAAAAGAGATGATTTCAAGTTCCCTCTGGAAAGAATAGGAAGAGCTTATATTAACCCACTTTTCATTATAAAGAGAGAGAAAGGACCACGACTAAGGAGGAAGAGAAATTGAAATGCTATTTGTGTAAGTTTTGCATGGAGGTGAAAAACACGATGCCCCCTCATTTCTCTGCGAGGTTGGGTTGCTCTCCTGGGCTGATCTGCCAGCTCCAGGTCAACCAAGGAACATTTGTGGATGTTTGCCTTTCACTAAGGTTTATTTTCAATGTGTCTAAGAACAAGTTAGTACATTCATCTTAGAGAAAAGATCAGGCATTGTAACTGGGACAAAATAAGAATTAAGTCACTCAAGCAGATATCCTTTAATAAATGACAGCCTCACTCAGGGTCACTTGACACCCTCAGTACTATTTTGACACATCTAATCCCACAGTTTAAGTGTGCTCAAATCACCTGTAAGAGAACCTCTAGATCACACTCTTCAGCTAAGGATATTCAGATGTGTTTCCCATTTATCTGACACTTACTGATCATTTGTCATTTTAGGCACTGCAAAATCCTCCCTGTTGGGATTATATCATCGTTTCCTACAAATAGCTCACTCATAAATGGAAGAGAAAGAAAACTGCACAATTATAATAGAAATTATAAATTTTATGACCGATTTTGTCTCACACCGATTAGTAGTGGTGGAGCAACATCATAGAGACTTCTCAGAGGTGAAGTTTAAAACTGAAACTCTAGGAACAAGTGCATTTTACCTGGAGAGATTGCATGCAGGTGGACAAAAAATAGGAAATTCTAAATGAAATGTACCATATGAGAATTGCCACAATCCCAAATGTTATAATTCCAATGTTGAAATCCTCAAGGCTCAAAAATCTCTAAAGTCCAGAATCTCAAAATCACAACTACAAAAGATTAAAATCCCAAATATTGAACTCCTGAAAGCTGAATCCTCAAAACTGCATTTCCTTTGGGAAAAAAGACCATATTCTAGGTAATGTCGTTTTGGGAATATGATCAGCCTCATAAAATTTGTCTGAACAAATTTTTATTTTGTACATTTTCATAAAGATAAAACCTTAGCCAAAGAAGTCAGTTCAAATGTATTACCTAACTGACATACAGATATCAACTTACTGGAATAAAAAACTGAGAAAATGAAGATAATAATTTATGAAAACATTTTACCAATAAAATGTTAATGTGCAGGTCAATTCTTTTATTTTACAATCCTTTTATAAACTGAATTCCTTCTTGATGGTGTTCCTCACATAACAATGTATTTATTTTTATCACTGTTTGAGCCTGACATTTATTTTTCTTCTCTCTGAATTGCAATCTTCATGAAAGATAAATGGTTGTTTTCCGATCTTTTTTTTTCATTCTATTTCTAATAACAATACTTGATTCCCTAGCAAGTATTTGAATAAATGTTTGAATAAATATTTTATAAATAAGTTTGAATGATTTTTATAAATATGCAAGGTACCACATTTCTAACTTGTCAGCATTAGTTTGTACAAGTAAATATACTATATATTTCATCTTTGCATTATTTCCAATACAAGAGGTGTTAATTCTGTAAGGAATTTTAGAGAGTTATAATTTATCTTAAGCATTTTCTTTGCAAATTTGATTTGGTCAAAATGGATTATCACAACATTGAGTTTGTGTGTAAGTATGTGTATGTAGAAATGCTGAAACCTCAATATGCTTTTAAAAAGATGGTTGTGTTGTTATTGTTGCTGTACATATGTATTTGTGAAAGAAAACATTTCTCAAAATCTCTTTGGACCATTGGTTATGACGTGGTGACCCATTATGGTCTTGGATCAATCTCATCAAAAACTTTAGGTGGTCCTTCATGGTATTTCGGATGAATGCAGTTATAAAGCTGGGTACACACAGTACCAACTCCATGGATAGACATGCATATGTTTCAGGTTTTGAGTTATTCATTTTATTGTTCATTTGCTCATAAGTGTTATACTTTGTGACTGTTTTAGTATACCTGAGTGCTTATACTTACAAAAATATGTATAATGTTACCTTCATATTATATGAGTGGCTTATAAAGCATTTTGTCATATTTTTGTTTTTAAAATAAATACCCTTTAAAAATGTAAATAAATGTCTTAAATAATCTTTGAGGTTATTTTTCCCCCAGAAATATGGTTTTGTGACTCTGATTATCTGTGGTTTATATTTTAGAGATTTCAGGTTTTTGAGTTTAAATATTCAGGAGGATTATGGTGTTTGGAATTTTTTTTTCTTTTAGGATTACAGCCCAAACACAATAGATAGATGTACTATAGAAGATTTTACCTAAACTATTTGGGAAATAGGTCTATAGTCATACAGTAGCATATTATGATACTAAAGGTATAGGTAGGAGTCATAGTATAAAGAGGGTTTTTAAAGTTTGGGTAAGAAAATTTAAAAGCAAGATCAGATCTCATGGAACCAGATTGTCTAAGGTGTGGCTGTACCAAGATAATAGTTCAGATTAGTGAGCCCTCTAGACCCCAAGACAAATGCTGAACTACTGAGTACCCTTAACAGGATCTTTAATGATAAAGAGGTGATAAACAGAAAGGACTTTCAGCATTCAAAAGACTGCCCTTAAAAGTCTCTGTTTGGAGGTTATTCAAATGAATATAGCTAGAATGGATTATGGAAATGAGGTCTTAAAGAACTGAATATGTTGAAAAGTTAGTGAATTCTTTAAAATTGAGCATTAAGAAAACATGAGATAATCATGACATAAGTGACTGAATTATATCAATTTCTGTGGTATTTGTAATTCTGAAGAATAGATTTAGCTCTTGAATCAGAGGTCTTACAGGCATAGAGCAAGCCAGACTGTTAGTAAATATTTCCTGTATGGTCTTAACTGAATTTTGTGGGCTGGTGAGGAAGCCTTTGGGCTGTCGGCTTCGGAGAGTTAAGAGCAAGGACTACTTTTACATTTGGGTAAAAGTCAATAGCACCTGAAGACCCCATGATACCAGAGTGCTGTCCATTTTAAACCAAGTGTGTCTCTTTTTCAAGAGTGAATTGCCCTGTCCTGCCTAATCCTGACTGTAGAGTATCTATGAAGACTTGTCACACACTGTTTCTTCTTTGATGATCAGTTTTTTGGGCTCTTGGAGTTCTGCAAAGGAAGGTCATTGTTCATTATACTTGCACCTGCTCCTATGAAATTGCTCCTGTACACTCGGTGACATTCTCTGCTCTTTGGTCTGATACTCATAATGCATCTGGGCATCAGTGCATGTAAGACACAGGACATGCAGTTCTAATCTTTGTGAGGCTCAGGTTTTATTTTACTTTTGATCATGAAAGTTTTTGTGTCTTTAAGTGACTCCAACACCATAGATCACCTTCATGAGAAAATGAAAGTATATTATTAGTCAAATTGTGTCAAATTGTGCTGATTTATGACTCATCTAATCAGGTGACCATGTCTACATCAGCACTGTTACTTCTACTCCCAGAAGATGAGACCTCAATTCAAATCTAATTTAAAATTTTTTGTTGTAATTGTTTTTTTTTTTTTTTGAAAATTATGATACTTGAATTCGGACACATATCTGCTCTAATCATTGGTGAAACTAGTGTTTATGAGCAAAGATGAGCTCTTGAAATAGGATTTTAGAATATCTAAAATAACTGTTTGCTCCAAAATGGTCCCCTTCTTGACCCTACCTAGAATTCTGCATGAGAAAGCTGAAAGAAGCCACATCTATCCACATTCCTGTAACCTACTCACAATATTTGACCCTTGAACTGATCTTTACCAGTCATTTTTTTTCTGCCTTTTAATTTCAAAAATAAAATAAAAGATTCATTTAGTAAAAAGAAAAATTCTTATCACTTCTGAATAAAAAATTTTAAAAGTATAATGCAAAATCAGTAGAAGATATTTTTATTCTAAGTAAATAAAAAAGGAAATACAACAGTTAAAGCAAATCATACCCAAATTAAGGGCACAGAATATACTAGTCCAAAATATGGCAAACTGGCATTTGAGAAATCAAGAGAAGCACAACAGAGAAACCACAAGATATTTCCCAGTCCTTGTCCACTGAACTGCTTTGAAAATATGTCATAAGGTCCTCACTCCAGAGAGATCCTACATTATATATGTAGGTACAGAAGAATCTGCCCAGACATCTATAAATTTGCCCTAAATCATTGCCATTATATAATACCCCTTTGTCCTCCATTTATACCTCTATATAACTGTCCACTCTTTATCAAACCAAAACATACAAATACACAGATTCCCCTATTTCTCTGGGTCTTCGTGTCTCAGTTTGTGTGTTTCTCTCTCCATCTGTCTTCTGTTATAGGAACTCAGCCATAGGACTTTTTGATGGGTTAGGGAACTCATTGTTTTTCTTCCCTTCATCATTTATGTAACACATTGTAGTCATCTCTCAAGTGCTGGGTTAAATTAAAACCAATAGCACTTAATCCCATCCATTGTGCCCTGAGTCAGGGGTCCAAAATAAATAAATATAATTCCTATCATCAAGAAGATAGTGAGAGGGAGAATAAACATTAACAGATCATTGTGACTTGATGTCAGCATTTATGGGATGAAGATAAACCAGGATATTTTACAAGCACAAAAGAAATGCATCCACCCCCATGAACTGTGTCTGAGGACTTGCTAGACTAGGAGACGCCAGATCCAAGAAGTCACTAAGGGATGCGCAGAGGTAAAGGCCAGATGGCACAGAGAGTGTCTCCCAAGAAGAGGGAGAACATGGACCATCCAACTTAAGAGAAAAGCATGGGGCTAGTGGGAAGTCAGTATCGTGTTACCACAGTGAATTGTGGGATGAGGGAGTGACCTTAGGAGTTGAAATTGAAAGCTAGGCAGCCCAGGATGATGGGCTGGGGAGGATGGATTTCCCAATATTCAGCAGAAAGTTATAAGAAGAATGTTAGAGTTTCAGTCTAGCACATAAATATCACTCACTGAACAAAGAAACGAAGGGAAGAAATGAAAGGAGAGTTCTGTAAAGTGAAGGTATGTGGAAGTCTTAAGGGGATAAGACTGAGGGACCAGCACATCACACTGCCTGAGGAGAATAGATATTAGAATGAGATTTTTCTCCAAATCCATGAAAGCTTGCTTCAAGAAGAGAGTGAATGTCAGGGTAGGGATACTGAGGATTGTTAGGCTGTGGCTCATTCTGTACTTATGGACAACAGACCATGATGGCTTGTCTTATTGCAACTGAGTCTCTTATTCTTGGTATCTGATGCTTCTCAAATATGCCTACATATTTTTAAAGTTTCCAAGAATGATTCTGTTTACAAGGCTAAGAGTGCATGTGCTTGTAATCTTGTGTGTGAATATAGGTAAGTCTTTTTTCTTTCCAATGGTTTAATAGTCTGGTCACTAAAATGGGACCAATAAAAGTTACCTTGAAAAGTTGTAATGAGGATCAGTTGATATAAAGTCATATAAACGTCACCTTGTGATTCATACATGCTGAGCTTACTTGGTATTATTCAGTTTTCTATGTCATTTGCTACACCATAGTAAGCATGAAATCAGTATTTGATAATGCTGATCACTTTAGAAATGATTCATTAGTATGTGCTTTTGTGGGTTGGAAATATAATTAAATGTACTTTAGATTTTTATTTTTATGAGAGTGTCAAATAACTTTGTGTTGGGGATCTTCAGAATATTTGAAGTTTTTACTGATTGTTTTCAGCTTTAGTGTGACACAAAACAAAAGGGAATCCCAGGAAAGAGCATTGCTAGTGCTCCATTACTCTGATGCTAACCATAATATCCCTGCTTAATAGACACCCCAGGTCTCTACTAGCTATTAGTCAAAGTGCCTATAACAAGGCTTGGAATAGGAATCACAATCATGATTCACACTCATTTTGTAACTATTATAGAATAATTCTGCTTTGTTAGTTTATCATCACTGTAACCAACATACCTGATGAGAACAACTTAGAAGAGGACAAGTTGATTTGGGGCTCATGGTTTAGAGTTTACCCCATGGTCAACAGACTCCATTGCTCTGGGCCTAAGGTAAGGCAAAACATCATGGCAGAAGGACTTGGAGGAGGGAAGCCACTCAGTTCAAGGGAGCTGAGAAACAGAGAAGAAAAGAGTAAGGGGCAAGGGCATGCCCTTAGTGACCTATGTCTTCTTGGTGGAAACCTCCATGATCCCCTAACTTCAGCATCCTGTATTTCTACAGAAACAGCACCACCTGGTTGACACCAAGGTCTGCTGCAAGTTTGAGCAATAGCCAGGCATCTTGTGACTATGGTTCCAGTGATCTCTGAGTGCCTTGGTGTCTGAGCCCAGTGAAACAACTTCCTAGACACCCCCATGCAAGCAGAGTGCCCCAGGTTCTCGTCTCAAAAGAATTTTTACTTTTTCATCCTTGAGCCTGCAATGGATGTGGTCTTGCCAGTTCCTGAGGCACCTCAAGCCACCATTCCTACAGTGTGTCTGTAAAGTGCTTAGTGGTTGTAATCTCTTTAGTGGTTGTAGTCTCTTCAACAACCATACCTTCCTTGGCTCCATTTTTTTTTCTGGCAAATTTTTAAGCTTTTAAAATCTTTATGCCATGCTTTCTGCTCCAGATGTTCACAGGAAATTTGGCTAAAGGCTGAGAGCAATATTTGTGCCTTTGAAAACTGGGCTTCCTTGAAATTTCCTCTGCCCGATTCGTCTGTTACCTTTAAATTTAGTCCCACAGAAAGTGTCAGGACATGAACAAAATGTAGATGACTTTTTTGCCAGAATGTAACACAAGTAGCCTTTGGTTCACTTTCCAATAGAGTCTTCCTTCTTCTCTGAATCCTCATGATGAGCCCAGTGTTTACTCCCTGGCCACAGTTTTATAAGCATTTTGGTAGTCTGCATTCCCACCAGAATCACTCCCTAAGTCCTGTTTATGAAAATCTTTTGTCATCGTTGTTCTTTTTAGGTATACATGACAGCATAATGCATTTTAACATTTTATAAATAAATGAAGTATAACTTATTCTAACTAGGATCCCATTCTTGTGGTTGTACATGATGTGGAGTTTCAATAGTCATGTATTTATATATGGACATAATCAAGTTAAGTCTTTTTCAGACTATACATCCAGCCATCTCCCATTAAACTAGTTCAAAAAGCTTCTGAATCACATGATCAGGTTAGCCACAGCCAAGACGCCACTCTCAGTATTAAATTATGTTTTAGTCAACTTTTGCATCACTGTGATCAAAATACCTGACAAGAACAACTTAGAGGAGGAGAAAGTTATTTTGGCTTATGGTTTCAGAGATCCAGTTAATGGTCAGCCACGGTCAGCTCTGAGTCCCAGGTAAAACAGAACATCATAGTAGAAGAATATAAAAAAAAACTGTTAAATTTGTGACAAATAAAAAGCAGAGAGAGAGGCAGTTCCACTTATCAGGGAGAAAATATAAATCTCCAATTCACACCCCTAGTGACCTGCTTCCTCCAGCCATGCCCTACCTACCTACAGTTACTACCCATTAATCCATTTAAATTATTAATTTATCAAATGGCTTAAATACAAATAAAGTTATAGCTCTAATAATCAATTTTTTTTTACCATTTTTACCATTCTTGCATTGTTTCACACATGAGCTTTAGGGGACACCTCATATCCACCCATAAGGCACGCCTAAATGCAAAAGGGATCAATACAAAGATGAGAAGCTTTAGTTCACAAAAGTAATCATTTTTTTTTTGAGATTCAGTTCACATGCATTTACCATTATTAAACTATTGGAATAATATTTCCAACTAGAAATGTCTAACTAGGCATGGTCTGTGTTTACATACTCTGAAAAGAAAAGAAATTGGCCCTGAAATGAACTAGTCTTGCAGACTTGCTGCATTTGGTTAATGCAATTAATTTGGCAGAGGGGTCCTTTGGCTTAGGGAATGATTAAATTATCACATAAAAACTGTGTGCTTTCTTTGGTGAGGGTGAATGCTACTGGCAGGAATAGATGTATGTTTAGTGGGCCATGAGCTTATAAAATTTGTTCACCATTTTTAAGAAAAAAAAGAATACAAAAATGACAAAAATAACGCTGGGTTCCTAAAGCCTTAGAGATGACAAAACTGTGATTGGCTTCTATTAGGAACGGAAAAGATTGCCTTTCCCCCAACTTGGGAGGCATTTTGAAAGAGAAAGATGAAATAAGAACTATCTATGCCTTACACATTGTTTTTGGAAGAGGGTTCATTAGTTTTTATTTTCATTCCCTGCTGTTGTCACCATGGGCCTAGGTCTAGATGTAAGCTCAATCAGGATTGAATAGAGCTGCCAATCTGTAAGTCAGGAAAGTCCTTATGAGGAGATTCCTCAGGCCTGTGAGTAGAGTTGGTTCCTACATGAAGCTGACTGTGCCTACTCTTTCACTAGGATGTTAGCATCAATAATGATGGTCACAAAATATGGTTACAAAATATGGCCCCAAAATAGTAGAGTTGTTCCTCAGTATTCATTGAGGATTGGTTCCAAAACCCTCATAGATACCAAAATCATCAGGTATTCAAGTCCTTTGTATAAAGTGGAATAATATTTGCACATAACCTAGGCACATCCTCTCATACATTTTAAATCAATTCTAAATTTCTAATAATACCAGATATAATGAAAGTGCTGTGTTGATTGAATCCATGGATGCAAAACCTGTGGATATAAGGGTTGCCTCTGCCAAAATGTTTCTTGGCTTCATACAGTAGAGTGTGTCTACATGAGTATGATGGCCAAGGGTTTGTGAGTGGAATTGATGTGTGTTCTAGTGTGGAATTGATGTGTGTTCTTCTAGTCATGAGTATTAGAAGATCCTCCCTGGAACTTTCTTATGTCATGTTTTCTGACATTGCCAGTATATGGCTGCCTTGTCACCCTAGCAGGAGGGAGGACACAGGGTACAGAGCCCCTAGTTTTACCTGCAATGAGCAAGAAGCTTGATTATAAATATACCTGTCTTGTTAGAAGTCACAATTGTCTCAATTTTGTGACATGTGGGAACTTCTTGGATCCTTACAAAAATAAACTTTTGATAAAGCTACTATGTCAGTTCACATATTCAGTAAGTGATGTAGCGAGTACAGCTTTATGATAGTCATTATCTAGGCACCAGGAAAACTTCACTGAGCAATAATCAGATATCTTCATAATGCCTATCTCAAATTGAAAGAATGGGGGTGGGGCTAGTTTTCAAGACACTTGCAGTTGTTACTGAATATTTTGGGCTCAAGTTAGTTCTTTACCAGGGATATCTGAAAAGATTAATAAGAAGCAGAAAAATATGTCCATCTAATGAAATTGTATTATACTGTTATTCTGTACCAAGAGTATTGCAAGTTCTTGTGCTGAGGGTCAGAAGAGTTCATTTAGGGGGATGTGAAGTTGGTATCACTTGAGGGAAATTTGGGCAGTTGAAGGAGAGAATAGAGTGAGGATATTTCATGCTTCTGGTCATGTTTGGATTGGGAGTAATGAGAGAGCTTGGGACATGACTATGGCAAAGGAAGCAAGGAGGAATATTTATACTGTCTCTAGGCTTTCAGAGACAGAAGTTAAGGAAACTTTAAATTTGATTTATGGTCTAAGATCACTACATTAATAAATCGGATAGAAATTTCAGAATATATAATGCTCATGTTACTAAGCATTACCATCTTGCATATCTTGGGAACCCAGCTGTTATGATTTGGATCTTTAATATCTCCCCCAAAAAACTTATGTGTTAGACAAGGCAGGAATGTTCAAAGTTGAGATGATTAGATTATGAGAGCTGAAACCTCATCAGTGGATTAATCCATTTGTCGGATTAATAATGTAAATGGATTACGGAATGGTAACTGTAGGCAGGTGGAGCATAGCTGGGGGTCACTGGGGACACAGACTTGGACTCTAACTTGTTTCTGGCTCATTGTGCCCTCTTGTTTCTCAGCTGCCAGGAGTTGAGCAATTTTCTCCTTACAGTGCTCTTCTGCCATGATGTTCTGCCTCAGCCTAGCATGGACTGAACCTCAGAAACTGTGAGCACAAAGTAAACAGTTCCTTCCTTCAGTTGTTCTAATCAAGGATTTTAGTCACAGCAACACAGAGCTGACTAACACATGAACCTAAATGGTTCTGGTTCATGGAAAGAAACTCTGTTAAACATTAATCTCTCCCTGAATGAGGCTGCTGGAGTCTACGAAATGACTAGAAGTTTCGTTTTACAAAAATTCAAGGAAGTTTTTCAACTGAAAGAGAGATTTTTTTTTCCTGGTAATTTACAAAACCTCCAAATGGAAACATGTAACTTCATTTCTATGGCAAATTTATATTTTGTCTGAATGTCCACTGACTTTTTTGCTTGTTGGTATCAAGAAACAATTCTTCCTTTAAATTCCTTCTTTGTTTTTTTATTGATTTTTAAAAATAAATGACAGCATAATGCATTACAATTCATATTACATATATAGAGCACAATTTTTCATATCTCTGGTTGTATATAAAGTATATTCACACTAATTCGTGTCTTCATACATGTTCTTTGGATAATGATGTTCATCACATTCCACCAGCATTTCAAATCCCATGCCCCTTCTTTTCCCCTCCCACCCCTCTGCCCTATCTAGAGTTCATCTATTCCTCCCATGCTCTCTCTCCCTACCCCACTATGAATCAGTCTCCTTATGTCAGAGAAACCATTTGGCATTTGTTTGGGGGGAATTGGCTAACTTCACTTAGCATTATCTTCTCCAAAGCCATCCATTTACCTACAAATGCCATGATTTTAATGAGCTACTTACTCATGGATCAACTGTCCACCCCAAAGTTCAAGGAACTAGGAAGTGTTGTGGGCCACTTTTCTTTCTCTCTCCTATTAAGCTGCTTTAACCTGTCTTGTCTGGGAGACACTCTCTGGGGCACTGTCCTTGTTGTAGCAGCCTGAGTGAAGTATCCATTTCCCTACAGTTTGAGTCCAAATATTTTGAAAGTTTGTAAGTTCCTAGCAAGTTTTGAAGGAAAATGTTTAAAAAAGAGAGACATGATCAGACTAAGAGTATTTAAAACTGATGAGAATGTGTAAAAGGTCACCCTTCAGAGTATCTGAGTGACTCATTACTCAAAAGGTTTTTAAAAATATAATGAAGCCATATCTTTGGTACAACATTCAACTTCTAATTGCAATTTATTCAATTAAAAGAGATGTGAAAATTAATTTTCTGAATACCCTTAGAATAAAATAATAACAATTTAACTTCTATATATTGAGGAGCCACTACGTGGTAATTATTAGAATACATACTGATTGATCTTGAATTCTGAATAAACATGAGGAGGAAGTCGTTTTAATTTTCTAGTGCTGTATAATAGGTTGTTTTAAAAACTAGTAGCTTAGAACAATATCTATTTCCTATCTATTTTTGTGATTCAGAAATTCAGGTCGATTCCCTCTCTGGGGTGAAGGCAAGGTATTAGCCAGGCTGAGCTTCTATCTGGAAGCTTGGATGGAAAAAGAAATTCATTCTCAAGCTCATCCAGGTTGCTGGCAGAGTTCACTTATTTGTGGTTGTAGGACTGAGGTCTTCACTTGTATCCTGACAACTGAGGCTTCATCTTTGTTCCTAGACACCAGTAAAATCCTTTTCCTTTCCATATGGCTTTATCTTTCAACCAGTCTTGTGCTTCTAATCTCCCTGACTTTCTCTGTGTCGTTGTTGTTCTGTCTTTTCAAGTACTTATATAATTGCATCAGGTGTACCTGGATAGTCTCCTTTAAGGTTAGTTGACTTAAGACTTAAATTACCGCTGCAAATTCCTTCCACAATAGTTGTGGATTAGCATTTGATTGGCTAGCCCAGCAATGGAAATCTTGGAGTGAGAAAGGCAACTTGGAACCCTGCTTTCCCCATAGTTGTATTTGCAAACTTCTAGAACTTGTTAAATCTTGGTATATTGTGGTCATACTTACTCATGTAAATCCCCACTTTAATAATTTTCCATCTTTTTGTTTTGATTTCACTCTGATCCAAGATTCTAAGAAGCCACTTGCCTATAAGAGCCCTATTTTTAAATGAATAACACTGCTATCCCTCTTCCATTCTTGAGAACACATACCCAGAACACATATACTGTTAGTCATAAGATAACTCAGAATATCAACTTTCACTCTTCTGCTGATGAGAATTTTTTCAATAAACCCATTAACCCAAAGATCAACTACGCCGCAATAAAATAATTGGAAAATGACCTGACACTAATTTGGGATTATAACTAATTTGTAAAGTGAAGCAGAAATATTAATGCTTGCAAACCTGCTCTAGTCACATTGCCACACCCCCCAATTTGAATTTTCGGATCAGCTGTAAATCATGTCAGTGTCCCAATGCCCCTTTGTTATGAATCTTACATTGAAGTGCCAAAGCCATTCAAAGGACTCTCCTTTCTCAGTGCTGACTGCTTTGCACTTTTACCAATTCATGTTCTCCTGCTGAAGCTCAGGTGTCACATTTTGTGAACAAATGGTCCCTTTTCTCCTTCTCTTGTCAGACTGCCAAAAACCTGGCAATCAGTGAAAGTTGGCTCCACTGGGCAGCTCTCTCATGCTGGCATGTGAGAGGTGCCCCCCAGAGAGTCCCTTGGCCTGGAACTCCACACTCTGTGGAGAGGAAATAGCCTACTGGCGTCTGTTAGCAAATAGAGACTTTTCTTAACTGCTGATATTTCTCCTTATTTTTCCCGTCTGTTCGACTCAGACAGCACTTTATATTCTTTCTGATCATGCTCTGTTCATTTCATCTCAGAATCTTTGTTCAGGCTTAATGTCTGCTGAAAACTTCTTTCTTCCCTTCCACTTATTTAGGCTATAGATTCTTGATTCAATTTTTTTCTTAAATAGACACAGGTATATTCAGAGTCTTTATTAATCCTCCTGTGAGTTTTGATAGTTTCTATCTCTCCAGGATGTGTTTCATCTGTTATCAAATTCGCCAGCATTTGTTGTTCACAGCGCTTTTTTATTCTCATTTTTCTACGGAATCAGGAGACATCATGATTCTTCTTTCCTTTCCAATATTGGTAATCAGCATTTCCCCTTCCCCAGCCCCTTGATGCTGAATGAAAACAAAACTCATTTTAGGTAGGAAAGAATTTTACTGATCAGACTATTTCAACAGGGAGAATACTCCAAACTTAGTTATAAAAGTAGGTTAAAATCAAGCAGGAAAACAAAAACAAAATAAAACTCAACAGCAAACAACAACAGTAGCAACAAAACCTTTCCTTTTATAGCAAGCAGTAAGCAGGACTACCAGGAACTTCTAAAGGGAAAATGGGTAGACTTGAGTTGATAGCTCTACCAACGTGGTCTGACAGGAAATGTCTCAGCTTCTCCCTGGGAATGATCAGCTGAGTCTCTGGATGAGCTAAGGAGATGTTCTGCATTTCTGTGCCTGCTCAAATTTGGAGGCAAGCCAAACTTCAGGCATATTCATGGAGGAGAGATGCATGATTAGAGTTTGGATCAACCCAAGTAGAGGTTAAAGTATGGAACATTTGGTCATTTGCTAGACTGGTTATAATTTTATAAGCTTTCTCAACCATTTCAAATAACCAGCTTTTGATTCATTGATTCTTTTTATTGTTTTCCAGTTTTTAATATCATGATGTTCTATAATGTTTCATTGTTTATTTTCTCCTGTTTCCTTTACACTTAAATTGCACTTCTTTCTTTAGTTTCATAAGGAAGAAGTTTAGATATTTCCTTGTTTATAATATATGCATTTAATGCTATAAGATTTCATCTAAGCTTTACTTTTGCTAAATTCCACAGATTTTGAAAACATGCAAAAGTATTGTTTGAAAATTTTTATTGGGGCTTCTTTGACCGATGTGCTATTTAGGGATGCTCATAACTTGTTACGTTGTATTTTAGAGACTACAGTACTGTCTGTTTTGGTGATTGTACCATATGAACTTGAGAATAATTCGTATCCTGCTGTTGTTGAATTGAATATTCTATAGATATCAATTAGATCAAGTGGATTGATATTGTTCAGATGAATAGTATTCTTACTATTTTTTGCCTCCTGAAACTGTCAAACAATGATAGAAGTGTGATCTTCAACTGTAATTGTGGATTTGTCTACTTCTCCTTGCAGTTCTGAGAGGTTTTGGCTCACATATTTTGATGCTGTGTTAGGTATACATTTTGACACTTGCTGTGCCTTCGTGGTGAAGTGACCACCCTTTGTCCCTGATAATTTTCCTCGTTTTGAAGTGTGCTTTCTTTGAAATTAATGTAGCTCTTCCAGTTTTCTTTCAATTAGTGTTAGTACAGATCATCTTTCTCCTTTCACTTTTTATCTGAGTCTTTGTTTAATTTTTTTTCAAGTTTTAACAGAAATATAATTATACGTATTTACAGAATATAGTGTGGTATTTCAATATAGGTATACAATGGCTAGTTGGCATATCCATTGAGTCAAATGTTTATCATATCTTTGTTTTGGGAACATTGAAATCTTCTCTGTTAGCTACTTTAAAATCAACAATTAAATGCTGTCAAATATAGATACCCTACTGTGCTACAAAACATCAGATGTTATTGCTTCTGTCCACTTCCACCTCTGTACTTTTTGACTCTCCTGTGTCTACTCCCCCTCCCACTCTAACTTTCCCAGGCTCAGGTAACCACTGTCTTTTCCCTACTTTTTTGAGTCTTTATTTTTGAAGTGGGTGTCTCATAAAAAAACATGTAGAAAGATCTTGGATTATTATTTTTTTTTAAGTTCACATTGACAATCTCTGCTTTAACACATTGCTCATTGTGGTAAGCAAAACCATGGCCCCAAAAGATGGCCATCTCCCAGTCTCTAGAACCTGTGAATATGTTAGATTTTCTAGCAAAAGGGTCTTTGCAGATGTGATTCAAGTTGAGATAAAGAGATATTTCATCTTGGACACCATGGGTTGGCCCAATTGCAATCATGCAAGTCCCTTAAATGGAACACAGGAGATTGGATGAGGGTGAAGTAATGCAAGGAGGCTTCGGTCTGCCTTCACTGGTCTTCCTGGTAGAGGGAAGGCAATGTGAACCAAATGTGGGCCATGTCTAGAAAAAAACAAGGGCAACAAACAAGGAACAGATGCTATCAAGAGTTTCCAGAAAGGAAGATAGGTCTGCAGATACCTTGATGTCAGCCCAGTGAGAATGTCCCAGACTTCTGATTGATAGAACTATGTTTCCTTGGTCTATACCAAAAAGACTTAAAAACAGCATACTACAGATACAGCCACATCAGTGTTTATAGCAGCACAATTCACAATAGCTAAACTCTGGAACCAACCTAGTAGATAAATGGATAAAAAAAATATGGTATATATACACAATGGAATATTACTCAGCAATAAAAGAGAATAAAATCATGGCATTTGCAAGTAATTGGAGGCAGTTGGAGAAGATAATGCTAAGTGAAGTTAGCCAATCCAAAAAAAAAAAAACAAATGGTGTGATTTCTTGAATCCTCTAACTCTGTGGTAAATTATTATGGCAACAGTAGAAAATGTATGTGCTCATATTTCAGCTTGGAATCCAGCCTAACTCTCTTTAATACATATTATGCTCATATACCAACCTGGCCATGGTTTTTATTTATTTTATCCTAATACACCCTCATTGCCATTTTAACTGTTACTTAGTTCATGCATATTAGTTAATTTATGAGAAGTGTTAGTGTATCTGTTTTGATTGCCATTCTTCCCTAACCCCATTTCCAGGTATATTAAAATTTTTCTAAGTTTTTTTTTCATTTTTAAATATATTACCTAAAGGAATATTGGGAATAGAGAAGAAGAGGTCAGTTTTATTGACAAGGAAGGCTATAGGTTGATGTTAAATAAGCCCGATTTCTTAGGTCCATGTTACTTAACTACACAGAACTTCAGTTTCTTCATCTGTGAAATAGTATTGAAAATATCTGACTCACAGCTTGATTTTATTAATAGAAACAGAATAAGCAAGATGATTATGAGCATGAACTTTAAACTTGTTATGCTTTACTTTCACAGTAGTAGGATGCAAGGAGGAGGTTTATAACTAAAATTTTCTTGAGTGATTACAAAACAGATTCTGTAATTCCTGAGGGTCAACAATCCTGTGTTGGATGATCTAATCTTCAATCCAATTATATGTAAGTAAATATGTCTCTTGTGCATACATCACTCATTTCCATAGTCTGAAAGCCCGCAGTTAAATTATTTTCCCTTCATTTAGTTCATACTCATTACCTAATTGGACATGCATTACGTTATTTCAAAATTCAATCTTGTTGACAAGAGCAGACACTTCATATGATCATTTTAATTTTAATGTGTTTTTGGACTGCTGGGCATGTGACATTTTAGTAAAGTGGATTTTGTTTTCACAGCGCTTGGGAAAAGAACGTTCTTTATTAATTCGAGTGTTATGGGCATCGAAGATAATTTAATTAGATATAATTGATATAATTGTTATTTGACAACAAGAACAGATGTGCAGAGAAGGCAGAGTTTAAAATGCAGCAGTATCTTCAATTTAATCATTCCCTACATGTGTATGAAATTTGAAATTTTTTATATCTAACATACATTCATACATAGATTATACATTATGTATATATTATACATTATATATATCATAAACATACAATGTATGTACTGTGTAATGTATATGATCATTTATGTCTATATTTTATATTAAAATATGAATATATGATATAAGATGTACATAGCATGCATAAGATATATAAAACGTATATATAATGAATATATACATGCATATACATGTAACTTATTTAAAAATCTTCAATTACTCTGTACTTTAAGACAAGTGGTTAACTTGTCTGATGCTCCACTTTGCCTTATGCTGGATTGTTAGGTTGTAATTCTGCAAGTATTTATTTGTTTTACTTCCGTATAATTTGTGAAGAGAGATAGTCTTTTTTTAAAACTGTTTTTTCACGGATGTTTATAATAGCACCAGTCTTAAAAGATAGAGATCATATCTTTCTCTAGAACAGAGACTAAGTTTGTTTAATATTCAGTCTAGTAAATTTATTTTGTCCCTCCAGAGGGGGAAAAGATTGTAGGCTTCCTGGCAGTTCACTGTAAGCCACTGGGCTCCCCAAACTGAGGTTGTTCATCAGTAACAACTAATTATGTATGCAGGCATTCTCTGGCCCTGCTCATGCTGCCTTATGGGAGTTGGGGCTGGCATAACTCAAGCAAAAATGATGATATTCTGGCTACTTCTCTTGCGGTGAGTAATAAACTGCCCTTTGACTCTGACCCAGAAGCCTCATGTATTCTACTAGCATCCATAAAACTATGGTAGACTAACTTGTTAGACAGCAAGTGAATCATAGTTCTTAACAGAATGATATATTAGTCTATATTACAAAATAAGTATATTGTATCAGCAAAATAAATAAATTTCTTGTAGCCTCATGTTCAGGTAGAAGTCTAGAACCACGATCTTTGTACATATGCAGAAATTGCTTAATTCAATTGATGCTAGTACTGAGCTTACATTAAGGCCCTAGATCCTATTCCAACTTGTTCTCTGCCTGTTTGTGAACTACACACTTTTATTTTTGTTCAATATGTCCCTCCTACTTACTTCACTTAATGCTCACAAATGCAAAATGCAATTGTTTTAAAATTCCATGCTTCTTTATAAAAACATATTGTCATCTTTTTCTTATTGATTTTACAATATGTCTTTAATTGGTCTGATGTATTTATTACAGATATGAGAAGGATGGAAGATACAGGGAGGTAAGGAGGATCAGTCCAGTTCTTGTTCTGTGGCTAAGTATATTTCCTATCTTTTTAGAATACCTTTAGTGTCCATGGCTATGTTCCATGTATGAGATTCTGCAAAAATTCACTAGCAGAAGATATGACATCTTTATATAACCAAGGAGAAAAGGTCTGTATGCATCTTATGATAAGATACTGTTAGTTATGAGATGTGGAATATAATACAGTTACTTTTGGAAGTTGGACCACAAAAGAAACTGACTGAAATATGACAATAGGAAAATTACTTTGGTATTTATTATTTTGATGAAAGATGAAGACATATTATGTAGCTGTCATGACAGTGGTCACCATAATATTGTTGTCAAGTGTTTTTTTTAATATTCTGTGCTTTGATAGTGGTAATGATTACTGTTGTTTCTATTTGCCCATAGTCACTGAACTATGCATTTAGAACTGTAAATATTATCACATGTGAACTATTTCTCATAAAATAAAAAAATAAGCTAGCATATAACAGAAAATTTTTATTTTCTCTATGACATCCAAGTCCTTCAAATGTCATAGCTTTTTATGGGGGTACAAGTTTCTAGGGACACCATGCTATCATCCTTCAGAAAAAAAAATGGGGCTATAAGATATAATGTCAATATGTTTACTAAAGTTTACCTCCTGAAAACAAGTTTCATTTCAGAGGTAAAGCAAAGCAATAGGAAGGGACTAAGGTTATGAATAAGGCCATCAGCACTAAAATTGTCAATTTTAATTAGGGTGAGAAAAAGAGGCAAACAGAAGAAAGTGAAGCCCTGTGTAACTTAGAATTATTTTCCAGTGCAATTTGATTTGATCTTCCACTTCACATGATTTCCTGTGATTAAAACATACAAACAGGATATCTTTTCAGCTCAGTGCCTCCTTAGTAATGAAAAGAAAAATTCTGTTGATGTTTTCCCAACAGCATAAAAGAGGAAACTCTGTTCATTTTATTCTTGTTGTAACCATTGTAACAAGTATTGTTGTAACTATCTAAAAAACTTAAGAGAGCGTAATGGCAAACTTATATTTCTTTAATTTTCAAGATGACTGAAACCTGATTTGCCATGAATGAATAGCATGTAGTAAAAGCATTGTTTTGACTTCCTGGGTCAAATATAAGATAATCGAAGGGATGATTATTATTAGGGACAGAATGATATATAATTTATCATAATCAATATCATCTGTATTTTTAGCATAGGATAGAAAAAACATCTGTATTTTTTAGCATAGTATAGAAACATAAAGAAGTAGTGTCCTTTCTGTTAATCTTCCATAACTATCACACAGATAATGGAATATAACCTCCTGATAGTGTTTGATTCACCGGGTGCCTGCCCTGTTTTAGTCAAATCAGGATGGCATATAATGCATGACATTCATTTCTAAGTTCCATTCAAGATTGACCATGCAGGCATATCAAGACCACAGACTTTAGGGTTGTGTTATGGTAAGTTTCTATAGACAGGACTAAATTCAGTGAAGTATTTCTTTAAAATGACTAGGAAAATATGCAAGGGAATCAAAGACAATACCCAAATATTTCAAGGTAATATTTAGGGGGTGAGGACTAGCTGTGAGTAGGAATTGAGACCTGGGTTTGGTAGTGAAATGTTTATCGATAGCTCTGGATGTGCAACATGAGGTCAAGTAAGATGAAAGAGACTGAACAGAGACCATGGTGACACAGGGCATTGCTAAACTTCCCTTGTCATTGGGCATGGTGGAATATAACAGAGACAGGTTTCAGAAAAGGAATACAGATCTTGCTTGAGAGACATGTATCCATGCAGTACGTGTTAGAGCCATAGGTCTTGACTCTATGGTAGATACCCTTCTCCAAGATGTCATTTGTGTTGTAAGTACCAATTCCTACACTCCATGTGAGTGTATGTCTGATCCAAATAATTCCAACATAAAGCAGGATCCTCACTTGAACAAGCATCATCTCAGGTAGACTGAGTGTAGGTCTAATGCCTCAAATGGCAAAATTAAGCTCCAAATATTGTGCTTATTATTATAGATTGTATCCTTTCACTGTGTACTTTCAAAGTATGTAACAGTTAATGTCTGAATCTAAAACTGTTTGACAATAGGCATTGGTGGTCATTAGGAAAAATGGTATAATAAAAAGAAACCATTCTTGGAAAAATATTTAAAATGTTTATATTTTCATGAAAACTCTTGTAGTTTTGATTTTGTGATCTTTAAAATGGGGAAATCATGGTATTTAACATGTTGGCTCATTTGGAAGATCACATGGAAAAAAATCAATCCTAGCTGACCAGCAAATGCTCAGAATAGACTGAACATATTGCAAATGTGATTCTCCAGACAGGGCAACATGATACATATTCACATATCAAGTAAAATTTCTTTTGATGACTTCATTTTTCTATTAGTTTTTGAAATAATTTAAAATGTACAGAATAGTTGGAGTTTGTATCTGTCACTAGTTAACATCTCACATCCCTGGTAGAATTATTGACAACAAAAAAATTATTGCAGCCTTTTATGGAAGACTCAAAGAGAAATCCCTGTGATTTTGGAGCAAGATGATTTCCTTCTAAGTAAAACCCTCCTGAGAGAAACAGCCATCCATATTGATAGCTTGCTACTAACTTATAGTAGACTTGTAGGAGTCGCCACTTTGTCTTAAAATGTTTTTTTATATGAAACCCTTGTCATGAGTCAGGTGTCATCTAATGAAGGTGCCCATATATCTCATTTGCTCAGTATGAAGAGAATTTAAGCTCAATGCCTTAGGGATAACTTTTAACCATACATTCCACTTTTACTCTACAAAAGTATTTTTTTTTTTGCTACAACAATAAAATACCCTGTCATGACATTGTGATACACTTAATCCCTAAGTCTGACTCATCACATGATCATCTAAGTGAAGCACAAAGAGAACTTGGCCCCTTCACATCCTGCAAGTCCAAACTATTTCATGAGCAGTGTTTCCCTGTACCATATGACTCCGCTAGTACTTATCCCTTGTATGGTTGTCTATATAATATGGATTTTAACATGAGATTCCACATTATATTTAAAGAGGACAATGGACAGATGCTTCTGGTAGTCATTTGATATTATTAGAGAATAGTAAGGGAGGAAAGAGTCGTGAGAAGTGCCTTCATTCTGGAGACAGGTTGCTTGGGTTCAAATCCTCAGCCTTTCAAGCTTGTAGTTAAGTTAACTGACTCTTATAAGCTGTGTGCTCTGAGCAATTTCTTTTGCCTCTTTGTGCCTTTTCTTTGCCTACGTAAGAAGATGACTGTGATACTATATATAGGTTTGCTGTGGGATGAAGTAAATCAACGTACATAGAGCTTATAGAACTTTGCTTGACCCATGATTAGCCCTTGATTTGTTTTAAAAATTATCATTTGTTAGTATTCTGGAAGATTGAAACTGTTTATTTAAGACCTAGCTGTGACAGAATTTCTAGATAAAAGGACAATCCACATGATTTTGAAGGATGCTATGTTCTAAACTGATGATAGCTCGGTCTTCAATCCTATATAAAGCTCAAATACACGTTGTAGAAGAAATAAATGGAATTGAGAACAAGAGGAAAGTTTTCTGTACTGTATCTATTGACTTCCTTTGGAAAAAAATATCTTTTCCATTCTGGTGTATTTATGTTGTTTGGCTGAATATTTTATTAACCCAGGGAAGGAATGCTTTCACCTCTATTTTCATGAATTGCACCACTCTACCAAGAACTGGACCTACCACAGGGCTATTCCAGGTTTCTCACGACATTCAGAGAAGTGAGTAAAATGGGGGTCTGTCAGGGAAAAAGGCTTGTAATACACATTGGAAAAGAGTGCTTCTATTGAAATCCTTTCCTTGGTGTTAAAAACAACCAGCACTTTTGTGCTGTGTGTCTGCAAAGCTTTGATGTCCTAGAAATGAAGGTTCATTGCAGCTGGATAGCAGATAGGGACCAGCTGAGGCAATCTCTGAGGGTAAAAAGCTATAGCAGTATTGCAGATATGTTAAGAACTTTATAAAAGTTTCATGTTTGTCAAAATTCAATTCTGTACTTAAGATTTGTATATTTCATGGTAGGAAAATCATGCCTATGTCTCTGTGTATACTGTATACACACACACACACATACACACACACACACATATATATGTATCTATATATATAAAACATACACACATATATTTTTCTATATGTTCATAGTATACACATATATAGAAATAAGCCCTGAATGATCTAAAGGTGAAATAGACAAATTCATACCCTTCATAGTCAATACTTTTATCCATCTCTCAAGATAAATATCAACTTTAAGCCAATATTAGCAAGTAAAATGCATTCACATATAAAATGGATAGACCATCATGACCAACTATAATTATTTAAGGTGTGGAAGAAGAGTTTGTCATTTAAAAATTAATGGAACCACTCAATTATCAATCAACTTAACATAAACCAATATCCTAAGCCTAAGCCTAGTTAAAAATGAGCAAGTTCAAATAATCTAAAAAGAAAATTGAATCAGCATTTTGAGGTGAAATTCATAAAGGATAAATGTAACTAATTTAAAATGTATAATTCATGAAATTTAGTACATTAATGATGTTATACAGTTCCAAAACCTTTTCATCACCTCAAAGGGAAAGCCTTTATCCATTAAGCAAAAAGTAGTCATTCATCCTTCTCTTGTCCCCTAGCAACCATGAACTAACTTCCTTTTGTTATGGATTTATCAATTCTGGAAAATGAAGACAACCAATATCATAAATATGTGATCTTTTGTGTGCAGCTTCTTTCACTAGGCATTATATTTTTAATCATCTGTTAGGGTCTGTAAACAAGTCAGGATGGCGCCTGGCATTTTGCCAGAGGGAGTGGTTTGTGAAGTAACGCCAGGGAGCCATTAAGTGTGGAGATTCCTTATTGGTTGACTGCTGTATCTAGTTTATGTTAATTAAGATAAGCTGTGTGGAATGTATATGTACCCCTCCTGTCCTACAATAAACGGCTCCCACTCCTGCTGTATCAATGTACACAAGTTGCTCGTCACCCCCCGTTATTTTGCTGCAGCCAGATTGCGGCAATCATCTTTATTCTAGCATGTATCAGTACCTCATTCATTTTATGATCAAATAATATTCCATTGCATGAATTTACTGTATTTTGTTCATCATTACTGATTGGCAATTTTGGCTATTGTGCATTAGTGCTCCAGTGAACACTCGTGTAAAAATAGATTTTGAATATATTTTCAATTTTTTTATGTACCTATCCCTAAGAGTGGAATTGTTGGTTCATATAGTAGATTTAGGTTTAACTTTGAAATAAACTATCAAACCATTTTCTAAAATGATTATAACATACTGCTTTTCCCCATCTCAGTATGAAAGCTCCAGGTTCTCCACATCCTCACTGAGAGTTGTTATTGCCTACGTTTCTCCATTGCAGACTTCCTAGTAACTCTGCATTTCTGTCTCATGCTGGTTTTTATTTGCACTTCCCTAACACCTGGTGATATCGAGCATCACTTTATGTACTTATGGGATGCTTGTAGATCTTCTTTGGTGAAAGGTCTATTTAAGAAATCTGTCCACTTTTCTTCATACCTTCATTTTATTTATTCATTTTTAAGAAAATTATACAATTTATCTGAAACTCTTCCAAAAAAATAAAAGAGGAGGAAACTAGCTCTTGATTGTAAATGCAATCATTACATTTACAACTCAACAATGAAAATGCAAACAATCCAATTTAAAAGTGGTTGTGGCTGTGGTTGTGGCTGGGTGGTAGAGCACTTGCCTAGCATATTTGAGGCACTGGGTTTATTCCTTGGCACCACATAAAAATGAATAAAGATAATTTATCTAAACATACATCCAGATAAATTGTATAATTTTCTTAAAAAATTTTTCATAGAATCCATCAGGAAAATCATCTGATCCTGGAATTGGGAAGTTTTTGGTTGCTAATTCAATATTTTTATTTTTATAGGTATATTCATATTTCTGTCTATTTCTGAGTTGATTTTTATGGCTTCTGTGTTTCTTAAAATTTTCAACTTTATGAGGTTACCCAATGAGTGGGTGTATAATTGCTTGTATACATGTGAACAATATTCTCTTAGTACCACTTCTAATTTCACAAATTCTGTGGTAGTATTCACCTTCATTTCTAATTTTAGTAGTTTGAGTCTTTTTTCCTTTAAGCAGTCTAAGATAAATGTGATAACTGTTTGCAAATTATATGGATAGTAAGTCACCTTGCATTTTGTGAAAGTCTACACTTTAGTGTGTTTTTTTTTTGTTTTTGTTGTTGTTATCCACAGTTGTATAATTTAGTTAAAAAAAACAACATGCAAACAACAACAACAAAAACTTTACCAGTCAGGCACAGTGATGCATGCCTGAAATCCCAGCAACTCACAAGGCTAAGGCAGGAGGATCACAAGTTAGAGCCAGCCACAAGCCTCAGTAACTTACTGTGGCCCTAAACAATTTAGTGAGACCCTGTCTCAAAATAAAAAATAAAAAGAGCTGGGCAAGGTGGCACATGCCTGTAAACATAGCACCTTGACAAGCTGAGGCCAGAGGTTCATGAGTTCAAAGCCAGCCTCATCAACTTATTGAGGCACTAAACAACTCAGTAAAACCTTGTCTCTAAATAAAATATTTTTAAAAAGGGACTAGGGATGAGGCTCAGTGGATAAGTAGCCCCGGGTTCAATCCCTGTTAGATAGATAGATAGATAAATAATAAAATGGTCTGGGGATGTAACTCAGTGGTAAAGTCTCTGGGTTTAATCTCCATTTCCAAAAAAATAAAGAAACAAGAAAAAAGTAACAACAACAAAAAAAAAACTTGGGTCTTTTCATATCTAATAAGAATCTTACTGTCATCAGGAAAGATGGGCAAGTCTTACTGTTTCAACTTTATAGAGAACAAAGTTAGGGCACAGAAGCTAATGCCAACGTACATATGAATAGGTATAGATTAAGAATGAAAATCTCAAATTATTGGTTTTGACATTCTTTTATCTGGCAAATGCTCCTCAGGCAATGATTTTAAGATTCTCCCTAATCATATGTTACCAGAATAATATTCTTTCTTCCCTTAATTTGTTGTTTGGAAAAAATTAGGTAGTACTAGGGGGAAAAAGAAGAGAAAAAGGACTTGATAATTCTCCAACATAAAGACTTACATCTTGACTTTAGATGTGATTTAATATTCTAATAATCTGTCCACACTTGCTTTATTTTCATTCTCAACCTAGACTATGTGAAGGCAAAGAATGGTGGTATCACCTTATTTGCTATTTAGCAGAGACTTGACCTTTGTTTGGTTTACGAGTGGGACCTTAATAATGTGTTAAATTGAAGAATTTCATGAGTTTAATGGATAAAGTGTTCACGTAGTTGAATGATGTTTGCAATTAAAAGGAGTTAAGTCCTGGCATATGCTGTGACATGAATAAGCCTTAAAAATTACTTTATGAGCCCACAACTAATATCATATCCAGTGGTGAAAAGTCAGAAGCCATTTATTCTTCAAATATTCAGAAAGTTGAGTGCTACACATCTAATTCAGATGGGACTATTCTACTTATATCTTTAATTAGCAATTTAGAAATATGGCATGACACCCTCTAAATGGCCTGACATCTGGAATTGGTAAAACATGAAGCATCACACAGAAAGGAATTAATGGATAAAAAAAAGAAAAGAAAAAAAAAGACTCTAATATCTATTGAGTGTTAATTGTTAATCACACCAAATACTGTACTAAATTCCATTCATCTATTTTTAAACATCCAAAGATTCTGTATTTTTTATTGGAGTATCATAATTATACATAATAGTGGGATTCATTATGCTATATTTGTACTATATTTGTACTCGCATTTAACATAATTTGATTGATCTCATTCCTCAGTGTCTTCCCTTCCCTTTCCTTCCCTCTGATAAATATGTCCTACTCTCCCACTATCTCTTATATTATCATTATTTCAATGAGTGCATCATAATTACATATATATGGGATTCATTTTATATATATATATATATATATATATATATATATATGACTCATTGTGGTATATTTTTACATAGATATAGCATAATTTGGTAGATTTCTTTCTCTGACTATTTCCCATGCTCTCTGCTCCTTCCTCCTTTCTCTCCTCTAATGGAAAGATCCACAAAATAATTTTTCATCTGTACTTCAGAATTCCTTCAACATTCTGCCCTTAACAATACTAAAAGTTTAATGTCTGTGTTTTTCCATAGAATGTATTCATCAAGCACACATCAACATTTAGCTGTGCTTTCTGATTTAGTTCCAACAATTCATTCTCTCCTAGCAGAGATTCATTTATGAAAAATAGTGAGTTTTATGATTTTGTTTTTAAACACTTTCTCCCATTTAGTGTGGATGTATCAGTGTCTTGTTAACCTTCCCTTATCCTATGAAATTTTTATTTACCTTTATTCTTTTCCTAACTAGTAACATAATTTACCTCACAATTTACATTAACAGAGAATTCTGAATTTAAAATTAAATATGTAATCTTTTTGTGAAATTCGTCTATGAGAGATTTTCCATTTGGAATCGGTTATATATCTATCAAGTCCCACATAAACATATAATTTCATATTTGGTCATTATCAATTTTTTTTCCTTTTATAATTTGTTTGGCATTTATTTTATCCCTTGATCATTGATTTTTTTTCAGTTTTACTGATAGTAATTAATTTAAAAAATGTATATGAACAATAGAGTTTCTAAGTACTTGTCCTACTAAAAACTCTGATTTGTTCTCCCATATAAATTCTTGGTGTCGAATTCTGGGTAGGAAATATTGTCCTATGTTTTTGGAATTCCATCGAGATATACATCTTTTGATTTGTATTCAATATGTTCTCAACTCAGCAGACATTTTTAGTAAGAGTTTTTAAGTCTTTAAATATAGCCAGCAATATTACTGGACTGCTTCTTACCTTTTGGTCTTCTCCTTGTGGCAGAGAACGGTATTAGCAGGATTCATTCCACTAGGCTTGCTTCCAAGGAGGTATGACTGTGGGGGTAAGTTCTCCTTAGCAGAAATGAGCAGCAAAGAGGTGCATTTGTTCTACAATTAAAAAGATGCCAGCTATATAAAGCTCTTGTGAAGCTCTGCCATCTTCAAGATTGTTGGGGATACTCAAGAAGATTCCACATTGTACAGCCACTGTACCTTAAACCTCAGGATTACCCCACAGAGAACCCTCCACTCCTGTTAAACAGGGTACCAAATTCCACATGTTTAGCAAGAAATAACCATTTACTTCATTAAGCTACAGAAATACTGAGATATATTTGGTCTTACATCGTAATTCAACCTGAAGATTATCTAAATATGTTACATGTGCTAAATACATGACAGAATCCCTGGTATTTCCTTCTTGAACTTTGCATATTTTTCTATTCCAATTCTATAATTTTTTTGTTTGATTCCTGTGAGAGGTCCTTCAGTCAACCTCTGTGCTTACAAGTTTTCAGTAGATTCAGCCATCTTTTTTCTTTAGTAGAGATGATTTTCATTTCAAATAATCTTTTTTTTTCCTCTACCAGGGATTGAACTCAGGGTCACTTAACTACTGAATCATATCTCCAGCCCCTTTTTTGTATTTGATTTAGATACAGGGCCTCACTGAGTTGCTTAGAGCCTCATTATGTTACTGAAGCTGGCTTTGACTCATAATCCTCCTGCCTCAGCCTCTGGAGCTACTAGGATTTATAGGCATGTGCCACTTTGCAGGGCGGATTCTTTTTTTTTTTTTTTTTTTTGGTATGAGGGATTGAACTCAGGGGCACTTGACCACTGAGCCAAATCTCCAGCCCTATTTTGTATTTTATTTAGAGACAAGGTCTCACTGAGAACTCGTGATCCCCCTGTCTCAGCCTCTCTAGCCACTGGGATTATAGGCATGCACCACTCCATCTGGCCCAAGATTCTTCATCGATTTTTTTCAGAACAATCTGTTCTTGTTTCTATAATGGAATATAACTCTGTAGAAATTAATTGCATTTTGTAAAATTAATTGTTATTTTATATTATATAGTCTTAAGTTCCTTATTTAAAAAACAATTTACCCAATTGTTTTTGGTGATTTAACCATTTTTTTTTGTTTGTTTTGGTTCTTCCTCAATTGCTCTTTCTTAAATATTTGGTAAATTTTGTTTGAGTGTTTCTCTATTTGAGAATACCTGTTAGCCTGTTCATGTACATATTTTATATACTGTCAAAGTTACCCTTCTGAACTCAGTAGAAGGAAATGTGTTTCCGGTAGTCATGCATGATTCTATAGCACGTTCTATTTTAGTCATTCTTGTTATTTCTGTATTTTTACTCATTTTCTGAAACAAAAAGTTCCAACTCTGTTTCGGGTACCTATACTTAACACTCCAGCATGCAGGTAGCACAAATAGAGGTCAGTATTCAAAACTAGCACAAATAGAGGCCAAGACATGTACTTTCTAACCTAACTATGAAAAATAATCAGATCAGCTGCACATCTTTGATCATCTTTCACCTGCCATTTGCCCACAGACTGCCTGTGACCACCCACAGACCACGCACCCATGGGTTGCCTACTGCCTGCTGCCCACTGCTGCCTGGAAGCCCACTGTCAGGATTCCCACAAGTTGGGTTACACACAGATGCTGCCATCTTGGGACACTGGCCAGGGCTTGAAGGTTTACTGAAGCCACTGCAACCATCTTGGGGAACGGCCTCCTCAGTTTGGGGACACCATCCAGATATAGAAAATATATTATTGGGGTACCTGCAGGTCTGATTGCACCTGAGGTCTTCCTGCTGGGTGTGCTAGTGTCCGCCATCTGGCTCCCTCTTTGCAGGGTCACTCCTTTGTGTGAGTGCATCCCTGGTGGTCTCTCTGCAAATTGAAAGTGCATTGAGATCTTGGGACTGCAGTAAGCAGAGTCTGGGGAATCTAAAGCCCAAATCTGTGAGATTAAAGCTGGGTCTGTGTGGGTCAATCTGGGCCTGGCAAACCTATAGAAAGCTAGAGACTGGGGGAAGTGCTCTGGGGAGAGCACAAGTTGGAGAAAACCAGGCTCTCTCTAGCTCAGTGAGGCCTGACGTGCACAGGGATGAAAGGGGTCAGCTACAATGGGTGGGAAGTCTGAAAGAATTTGGAAGGGCATCTTGGATAAGCAAGCCAACTGGTCCAGCATCCACAGGGCTGAAGCTATCATCACACTTCAGACAATTCCATGTATCAGCAGAGAAGAGAAGCTGAGAATTTTTTTGGAAAATCAATGGAAGCAATCATATTTTCCCTTGAGACCTCCCCCATCCATTTTCCCCCCTTTCTCTCACATTGTTACCATCTTTGAATCCAAATATTTTCATGCATCAATTTATTAAGGAATGAAATACCTGAATAGTATATTACAGTTTTGTTGTGTATTTGTATATTTTTACCTTTATTTTAAAATTTGTATATATATTTTTTCTCATATAGATGTCTCCTTGAATTCACCTTCTCACTTCTCTCATGCTAACAGCCAACTTCTATTAATTCTTCCTTTGCCCTTAGTGAAAATTTTTTACCTCTGTCTTCTCTCTCTTTGCCTCATAAATATCATATCCTATACTACCACTGTTCCCTCTTTGCCCATCATTTGGAACCATAAAGCCTTTTAGCAAACTTACTGTTTATATTGCAGAGAATAATTGAATAATTCTGCTTATTGCGACAAAACTAAAGATGGCTTAATAGAAACTATTTGGTTTAAGGTAGTATATTGTTTCCAGTGGGTGCTGTTAATATTGGTCTCCTCACTTAAAGGTGAGGTACTGGAATCCTTCAGAAACACTATGAGATTATAGGGTAGAAACTGTACTACCTTGAAACCATACCACTAGATGAGAAGATATACGAACAACATGAAAAAAACAAGGGAACAAAGCACCTCGAACAAACAAGATGTGCCAACAATAGAATCCATAGACAACACGTAGAAGAAATGTTAGAGAAAGAGCCTAAAAGGTACATAGTGAGACTGATCTTCAAAATAAAGAATGGTATCAGAGAGAAAATACAGGAAGTGAAAGATCATTTAAATAAAGAGGCATAGATTATAAAAAGGAATCAAGCAGAAATCATTGAAATGAAGAAAACAATAAAAACAAATTAAAAACTCAATGGAAAGTATCACCAACACACTAGACTACTTGGAAGACAAAACCTCAAGCAATGAAGACAAAATATATACTATTGAAAATAAAGTCAACTATATAGAGAAGATAAGAAATCATGAACAGAACTTCCAAGGATTATGGGATAACATTAAAAGATAAAATTTAAGATTTATTTGATTAGATGTAGGCAATGGAGATACAAAACAAAAGAATGCACAATCTTTTCAATGACATAATATCAGAAAATGTCCCAAATCTAAAAAATGAAATGGAAAATCAACTACAAGGGCTTACAGGACCTCAATTACACAAAATAAGAGCAGACCCACACTAAGGCACATTATAATGAGAATGACTAACATACAAAATAAGAATAAAATTTTAAAGGCTGTGAGAGACAAAAAAAAATGAAATTACATATTGGGATAACCAATTCAGAACTCAGGTGACTTCTCAACTCAGACATTCAAAGTTGGAAGGTCTTGGAATAATATACTTCAATTTCTGAAAGAAAATGGATGCCAACCAAGAATTTTATATCGGGCAAAATTAACTTTAAGATTTGAAGATAAAATCTTTCCATGATAAGTAAGAGTTAAAAGAAATCACATCTAGAGAGCCTCACTACAGAACATTCTCAGCAAAATATTCCATGAGGAGGAACTGAAAAAAAGAAAAAGAAATAAAAAATCAGGAAAGGAAGGAACTACTCTAAAGGAAAAGTCAACCAAAGGAGAAACTAATTCAAGTTAAAAACCAAAACAATATCAAAATGACTGGAAATACAAATCATATCTCAATAATAATGGTGTAAACTCATCAATCAAAAGACACAGACTATCATATTGGATAAAAAAAGACACAATATTATGTTGTCTTTAGAAGATTCATCTCCTAGGAACAGACAACCACAGAGTAAAGGCGAAATGTTGGGAAATAACGTATCACTCACATGGACTGCATAAATAAGCAGGGTTTCCATCCTCATATCAGATAAGGTAGACTTCAGGCCAAAGTTAGTCAGAAGGGATAAAGAAGGACATTTCACACTGCTTCAGGGAATCATACATCAATAAGACATAACAATCTTAAATATTTATGATCGAAACAATGGAGCATCTATAAACATCAAACAAACCCTTCTCAACTTCAAGAATCAAATAAACCACAACAAAATAATACTGGGTGACTTTAACGCACCTCTCTCACAATTGGATAGATCTTCGAAATGAAAAACTAAACAAAGAAACTATAGAACTAAATAATACAATCAATAATTTAGACTTAATGGACACATATAGAGTATTTAATCCATCATCAAGCAAATACACTTTCTTCTCAGTATCACATGGATCATTCTCTAAAATAGACCATATGTTATGCATAAAACAACTCTTAGCAAATAAAAAATAGAAATTTTACCCTCTGTCTTATCAGATCATAACTGAATGAAACTAGACATAAAACACAAAATAAAAATAGAAGCTACTCCAACACCTGGAGACTAAATAATCTGCATTGAATGATGAATGTATAACAGAAGAAATTAGGGAGTAAATAAAAATATACTTAGAGGTAAATGAGAACACCAATATGGCATATCAAAATCCCTGGGACACTATGAAGGCAGTGGAGAGTTTATTGAATTAAGCTCATTTATTAACAGAATAAAAAGTCAACAAATAAGTGACCTAACATGACATCTCAAAGTTCTGGAAAAAGAAGAATAAATAAAATATAAAACAGTAGAAGACAGGAAATAATTAAGATTGGATGTGAAATCAATGAATTTGAAACAGAAGAAACAATTCAAAAATTGAAAAAATGCAAATTTGGTTCTTTGAAAAAATAAATAAAATTGATAAGCCCTTACCTACACTAATAAAGAGAGAGAGAGAGAGAGAGAGAGAGAGAGAGAGAGAGAGAGAGAGAGAAAATTCAAATAACTAAAATTTATGGTGAAAAGTGAAATATGATGGACACTATTGAAATACAGAAGATAATCAGAAACTATTTTGAAAACTTATATTTTAATAAAATAGAAAATCTCAAAGACATTGACAAATTTCTAGAAACATATGATCTACCCAAACTGAATTAGGAGGACACACACAATTTAAACAGTTTAATTTCAGGTAATAAAATAGAAGATGCCATCAAAAGCCTATCAAACAAGAAAAGCCCAGGACAGATGGATTCATAGTCAAGTTCTGCAAGACCTTCAAAGAAAAATTAACACCAATACTCTTCAAAGTATTCCATGAAATTGAAGAGGGAACCCCTTTCCAGACTGACTCTATGAGGCTAATATCACCCTAATACCAAAACCAGACAAAGACACATTAAGGAAAGAACACTTCAGACCAATATTCCTGATGAACATAGATGCAAAAATTCTGGTAAATGATACACAAAAACATATTAAAAAGATAATGCACCACAATCAAGTGTAGTTCATCCCAGGAATGCAAATTTCATTCAACATATGGAAATCAATGTTTAATTCATCACATCAATAGACTGAAAGAAATAATCATATGATGATCTCAATAAATGCCGAAAAAGCATTTGACAAAGTACACCACCTCTTCATGTTAAAACACTAAAAATATATGGGGATACTAGAAACGTACCTCAACATCATTCTAAATGGAGAAAAAATGAAAGCATTCCCCCTAAAAACTGGAACAAGACAGGGATGCCCTCTATCACCACTTCTATTCAATATAGTTCTTGAAAGTCTAGCCAGAGCAATCAGAACAATGAAGGAAATTAAAGGGATAAGAATAGGAAAAGAAGAACTCAAACTATCACTATTTGCTGACAACATGATTCTGTATTTAGAAGATCCATAAAAATTCCACCAGAAATTTTCTAGAACTAATAAGTGAATTCAGCAAAGTAGCAGGATATAAAATCAACCCATAAATCTGTACATCACTAATGAATTTCTGTACATCACTAATGAATCCATTGCAAAAGAAATTAGGAAAATTACCCCATTTAAAATAGCTTGAAGCTATTTTTTAAATACTTGGGCATCAATCTAACAAAAGAGGTAAAGGCCTCTACAATGAAAACCACAGAACACTAAAGAAAGAAATTTAAGGAGGCCTTAGAAGATGGAAAGACCTCCCATGCTCTTAGAGAGGAAGAACCAACATTTTCAAAATGGCCATGCTACAAAAAGTGTTGCACAGATTTAGTATAATTCCTATTAAAATCCCAATGACATATAACTAGAAAAAGCAATCATGAAACTGAAAAATAAGAGACCCAGAATAGCCAAAGCAATTCTTAGCAAGAAGAGTGAAGCAGGAGCCATCACAATACCAGACCTTGATATATACTACAGAACAATATTAACAAAAACAAATGGCATGGTATTGGCATTAAAATAGACATGTAGACCAATGGTACAGAAGACCCAGAGACAAACATGCATAAATACAGTTATCTCATACCAGAGAAAGGCAACAAAAACATACATTGGAGAAAAAATAGCCTCTTCAACAAATGGTGCTGGGAAAACTGGAAATTCATATGTAGCAAAATGAAATGAAATCTCTATCTCTCACCTGCACAAAACTCAACTCAAAGTGGATCAAAAACTTAGGCCCTAAAACAGAGACCCTGGGCCTAACTAAAAAAAAAAAAAAAAAAAGTAGGCCCAAATTTTCATCACATCAACTTAGGTCCTGACTTCCTTAACAAGAGTCCAAAAGCCCAAGAAGTGAAAACAAGAATCCATAAATGGGATCGAATGAAACTAAAAAGCTTTTTCTCAGCAAAGAAAGCAATCAATAACCTGAAGAGAGAGCCTATCGACTGGGAGAAAATCTTTACCACACACAGCTCAGACAGAGCACTAATTTCCAGGATATATAAAGACCTCAAAAAACTTACCACCAAAGAATCAAATAGCCCAATCAATAAATGGGCCAAGGAACTGAATAGACACTTCACAGAAGAAGAAAAGCAATCAATCAATAAACATGAAAAAAAATTCATCTTTGCTAGCAATTAGAAAAATTCAAATCAAAACTAAGATTTCATCTCATTCCAGTAGGACTATAGTGAGTACAAGCAATAATAAGTGTTGACGAGGGTGTGGGGGGAAAGATATACATGGCTGGTGGGACTGTGAATTGGTGCAACCACTATGGAAAGCTGGCTGGATATTCCTCAGAAAACTTGGAATGGAACTAACATTTGACCCACTTATCCCAGTCCTTGGCTTTTATTCACAGGACTTAAAGTCAGCATATTACAGTGATGCAGCCATGTTAGTGTTTATAGCAGCTCAATTCACAATAGCTAAACTATGGAGCAAACCTAGATGCCTTCAACAGATGAATGGATAAAGAAAATGCGGTACATATACACCAGGAGATATTACTCAGCCTTAAATAATAAACTATTGCATTTGCAGGTAAAGGAATGGAGTTGGAGAATATCATGCTAAGGCAAAATAAGCCAACACCCCCAAACCCAAAGGCCAAATGTTCACTCTGATAAGCGGATGCTGATCTATAATGGCTAGTGGGCAGGTGTGTGGATGGGTGGGGGTGTTAAACAAGAATGATTGCACTTTGGATTGTGCAAAGGGGAGTGTTGGGGAGTAAGGTACTGGACAGATGGGAAGAGCCCTGGAATGAGATGGACATTGTTACTCTGTATACATGTGTGATTACACTACCAGAGTGACTCTTCACTATGTACAGCCAGAGGGGAAAAAGAAAAATAATCAGATCAACATGAATGCTAAAATAATTGCCCTAGAGCACCTTCTGCCCAGTACATCTTTCATTTTTGATCTTGAGAAACCTGTTGAACCTTTCTTAGGGATTGCCCTTATTTTTTTTATTATTAACATATTTCTAAAAATCTTTCACTGGCAGATGGGAAGCAATATTTGTTCTCATAGATTTTTGACATTTTATTTTTTCCAATATATTTTCTGCAAATTCTGAAAGTTTTTAGAAGTTTGAGATGGATGCCTGTTTCTGATTAGTTCTTTCCTACCCCCAACTCCTTTGGGGAACTTTTCAAAGTCAAGTCAAGCATCAGCAATTTCAAACAATCCCAACTTTTTCTCACTCAGTGACAGAATTTCTGGGAAGTCTCATAAATTGGAGGAGCCAAACAATATCCACCAATAGCTTTGTAGATGAGGCCATTCTTTTTTTTTTTAAAGGGATTTTTTTTTTTAAAGAGAGAGTGAGAGAAGAGAGACAGAGAGAGAGAACTTTTTAAAATATATTTATTTTTCAGTTATCGGCGGACACAACATCTTTGTTGGTATGTGGTGCTGAGGATCGAACCCGGGCCGCATTCATGCCAGGCGAGCGCGCTACCGCTTGAGCCACATCCCCAGCCCTGAGGCCATTCTTAATAAATGAAAATGTGTTTCTCATGTACTAGGACATTAAAAATCATGCAGAAAAAATTGCCAAGTTTAGGAAATTGATAGGCCTATTATTGTTCAATGAGCAGTAGGCAGAACATGGATTCCTTTGTGGACCTCTATTCCATAGATACTTGGAATGAACCCATTTAACCATGAAAGATAAAGAATGTTGTAGATTTCAGAAGAATCTTCAATACAATAAGTTCTGTGAGCATATAATATATGCTTTCAGTAGTGTGATAGTATGAATATTTTTAAGCTTTATGTTGTCTAATTCTATGTTGAGTTCTTTAGCAGTTTACATCATTTAACTTTTACTACTCTCTATGGGTCAGGCACTTATTCCACAGAAGAGGGTATTGAAGAACCAACAGAATAAAGAATTCATCATCCACGATCACAAAAGTCAGCAATGGCATTTGAACTCATGTTCTCTTGACTTCAAAGTGCAGGCTTTGATCACCATGATTGATTACTGAGTTTTTCTATACTGTGAAATATGTGATATTGTTTGTATGTTACCCAAATCTAAATAATAATAGTAATAGGAATAATAATAATAATCTTCTATGCTTACAATTCTAATAAGTATTTTCTTTTCATTTGATGATAAGATATTAGTGATTCTGTTTGCAATCTGAAATGGAATAATCAACCAGAACAGTCTAAAGAATGAAATTATGTACTTAAAACACTTAGCATAGGTGCTGACAGAAAGTGCACATTTAGTTGGTGTTGCAGAGTCGAAACCCTCTCATGTGCTTCATTCCAACAGGCTGGGCTCTCAACGACTGACACAATATAAATCCACGCTCAGCACTTAGCTGAGATGCACTTAAGTGAATGAACAACCTCTAAAACCCCAGAAGTAGAATCTTTAGTGGCAAAATGACTTCCTATTTTTCTACTTTGTTATTCCTAGCACACAGACATGGAGTATTTGAATTCAAATTTCTGTATTAAAGTATGGACTCTTTTCTTATAATCTTGACCACTTCATAATATCAAAATGTGAAGAGAGAATGTTGTGCGTATTTTATTATGCCTACATCATGTGCATTTATTTAAAAGGAAGCAAAGTGTGATATACAGTGGTTTAATTGTTTTAAATAACTTCCAGTACATTTTATTGCATTCACTACCAGGGAGGGAAAGTTGGATGGGGATAATAATTAAATAGACATTTAATACTTTTAGTTTTTGTGAGCTTTGGATAACTACCATTTGGTTGTTTTGTACTACCTTCTTCTTTTCCTGAATTCCAGGCAGCCTCCTACAGAATGAGGGAACACAAAGATAAAGATTGTAGGTTCAGATCATAAACTGATAATCACCTGCAGCATCCCATAATTTCCCTGCACGCAAAGAAAATACATTTCTTAAGTCACGTGATTATAATTTTACGTGATATTCTTCACAATTCTATTTGGGTGGAAAGCAATCCCCAACTGCCTACCATTTGCTCCTAAAATTGAAATGTAAATGTAATTGGAGGCTAATGCAGGATTATCCTTGTTGCCATGTTAGCTATTTATATGCATGCATTGTATGCACAGTAGATATTTTGAATGTAAGCAATGCTGGTAAGAACATAACAGAGACTCAGTCTTAAGAACAGAATGAGAAATGTATGTAACATCATTTACTTTGCTTTAAAACTCTGTGATACAAGAAGGATATGTTATATGCAATACTGATATGAGAAAGTTAGAAGACATTGTTAGTGAAGTACAAACAGCAAAATGTTCTTCTCATATAAAACTATCAAGCTATATGACTTCCTCAAGAATGCTGACTTTTCATGTGGAAACCCTAATGCACAATTTGGGGAGCATTGTGATTATGATTCTTACTAATATCTCATGGATTAATGATATATTCCAAGTTCTCTTCATAACTCACTATGGTTATGCAATTAACAAAACAGATAAGCTTTTCTGAAAATCCCTTTTTTCACACTTGCCTCTTTATAGGGTCATGATATTTGGAACTAAAATTTAAAAAAAAATTGACACACTTCACCAGACCATGTTCCAAGCTACCTTCCTGTACCATACCATTCCACAAGGATATTCTCCTGTACCTGGAACCGAGAGCTAAAATAAATGATTCCTCCTTGAAAGCAAAACAAAATGAAACAAAAGTGCCTTTCTTTTTTGAACCCAGTCAATATTTTGTTGGTTTATATATTACTTTTTTGCTTATTCAGAATCTTGCTCTGTTCCTTAATTTATATTTGGTTCTGGGATGGTTTAAAATTTTATTTGAAGAAAGAAGAAAACAATGACATTCTCAAAACAAAATGACAAACCAAGAGAAGGCAAATAACATCAACCCTCCTTTGTGTTAGTCCCCTGGATGATGTCTGCTGGCAAAGGAAGTTCAGATGTTTATACCTGTGTGTTCATTCCCTGATGAGATTGCTAATGGCAAATGTCACCATAGTGACTCCTTTTATTATTTATTATTTTGTACTATTCTTTTTCAAAATTTTCTTACATCTGTCATCTGTATTTATCCAATCCCATTTATGTGGAATGGATAGAGGAAACAAAATTGTTGCCATTAGACATATTGAAAAATGAAGACTTATGAGGTAAACTTAGTCTAAGCTAACAACTATACCAGGCAAGCTAGTTCAGATAAAGCCTTTAACTGGGTCTGCCTTATTGATTATTGTGTGATCAGTAGATAATATAGTGCCTAGGACATAATTACTGCTTCTTAAATAGCTGTAAAATAAACAACTGGGTAAAGAGAGACAGAATTTGAGTCTACTGTGCTATGTCCATACACATATCCATACTCCTTCTCTGTTCCATTTAAAGCGAGAAAATTCATTCCTTCAACTTCTCTGAATCCCTTGCTTTTAACTTTTATTGTCCCATAATCTTATTGCAGAGCTCACTATAGACTCTGGCGATGAAGACTATAAAAGGACTTATGAGATGATAATAGTTTATAATCATGATCTTTTCCTTCTAGATTTAAATGCTGACTCCAATTATGAGTGTCACTGTAATTAATATTTCTTAGCATTTATGCTGTGCTTAATATTTTTAAAGCACTTCAGAGTTATTTAGTGAATGGCCTAACATTCTCATGAAGGATGGCATTATTATTATCTGAAAATTCTACAGATAAAGTTCTTGCTTAAGAAATTTGACAAAGACACTTGGCTCATTTTTAAGAGAAGGTAGCTCATTTGAACCAGTGGCTAGACAGGAGCACCATGGTGCAAAGAAATTAGTACTTTTTCTTGCTGGAAGTCAAGGGGTACATTTAGAGCCCCTTCTACTCTGCACTGTGATAGGCACAGAATTCATTTCCCGTGTCATCTCTCACCTTTAATAAAGCCTTCATTAAAACTTTTTTTTCCTTTCCTTTTCCTACTTAACTCAAGAAAGTCTACAGTTTACCTCTCAGGAGGGCAGGTGTGCATGAAGACTATGGTCATAAGTGACAGAAGAGGAAGATCAGTTGTTGCAGTGCTGCCTCTTGCCCTCCAGGGGCCCCCCAGGACTGTTTGTCCACTCTTCATTCACTGCTCCTTGGTGAGTAAGGAAGGGGTTGTTCTCATTTGAAAGATAGAGCAGCCAAGGTCAAGAAGATCTAGGAGGCTTGTCAAGGTCTGGCTGACTTCAGAGTCATCCCTGATCTCTTATTCAGAGGCTCTATTGTGCAATCAGTGAGTCAGTTTTCTTACTGTTGAACAGTCTGTGCCCAGAGTAATTTCACTTGTTTTTATTCTACTAAAGTTTCATTCTCAAATGTTCGCCCAAAGTCCCGTGTGTTAAAGGCTTGGCCCCAGTCCTTGGAATACTGGGAGGACCTTTAAGTGGTGGAGCCTAGTGGGAGGTCTTTAGGTCTTTGGAGGAATGCCTGTGAAGGCAGTTTTGTGGAACCCAGCCCCCTTGTCTTTCTTTCTTTTGTTTCCTGGCCATGAGGTGATTAGTTTTGCTCTTCCATGTACTATCTCACCATTGGCCTAAAAGTAACAGGTCTAACGGTGAGCCTCTGAAACTAACCGTGAGCCAAATCAACCTTTTTGTAAGTAAATTTTCTCAGATATTTGTTTTAGTAAGATGAAGCTGACTAACACAGATCCTATCCAATGTAAGTTATCCCTAGGTGTAGCATCTAAGAATAAATATGGGGCATTGAGAGTTTATGTGGTATATAGGAAAAAGTTTAAGAGGTTTAGTGGTCTGAATATAGTTCCCAGGCTCATTAGGAAGTAAATATTCAGTATTGGGTAACTTATTTAATGCATAATACCTCAGTTTTTCTTCTGTAAAAGTTAATATTCTACCCACCCCAGAGTACAAAGTAAGTACCCAATAAATTGTTATTTTTAGAAAATTACAAAAATAGAAATATATAATTATAAAATAAAAAGATAAAACTGGAAAAGTTTTTAGTGGAAAGTATTACACTTTAGAATATTTTATGCAATTATAAAAATAGCAGCACTATATGGTCATCTTCATTGTGTTTCAGTGTTTTGTTGTTTTGTGTATTAACATAACACCGTATATTAAATCAGTGTACTTTTTAACTTATTTTTCATTTTCAAAAACTACATACGCTCTTGCAATAAATTATTCAAAGGAATTAAACTTACAGTTTTCTTACAACAAAAATTCAGGATTGAAGCTAGAGATTCAAAGGATACCAATGTCAGACACTGCAAATGTATTTTCATAATACGATAAAACTGGCTTGTTAATTTAATACAATGTTATCAAATGCCGAGTTTAACAGAACTCAGTTTTCAAATTCATCACATGAAACAGAAAACACAAATACATAAAGGATTATAACATGGCAGTGATAACATTAAAATGCATGGTGCTTACTATATGATGCAGCAACTGTGTTCCTTACTATTTACCCAAAGGAGGTGAATACACATCCACACAGAAACCTGCATGGAGATGTTCCTAAAAAAAGTTTTATTCATAATTTAACAAACTTGGAAGCAACCAAATTTGCCCTCAGTAGATAACGATACTTCCAAAGAGAGAGAAAAAAAAAATTGTAGTGCATACAGATAATGGAGTATTTTTCAGAACTAAAAAAATAAACTCTCAATCCATGAGAAAACATAAATGAAATTTAAGTGCATTTTACTAAGTGAAAGACACCAATTTGAAAAGGCTGCCTACTATACAATTCCAGCTATGTGAAAAGGCAGATGATAAAGATGCTGATATAGTCAGTGGTTTTCTGGAGTAAGGGGGAAGGGGCAGATGAAGAGGAGGAGCTAAATGCCAGTATTTCCACATTTTCCACCATTATGATTTGCATGAATAATGACAGTTGATTCTTTAGATATAGTTATTTAAAATAATTTAGGAACCCTTCTTCAATTTCATTAAAGTTAAGAAATAACACTATATTCATTGAATCCCAGATTTCTAAAAACATACAATACATCTGGATTCTGATACTATTCATGCATACACACACTCACAAACAACTGGGTATATATGTGTATGTATGCACACATCTGTATAACATTTAAGAAGTTTATATATATTTATGTGTAAAAACTTATGCAAATACATACATATATATGTATATATATATATATATATACACGTATATACCTTTTAAAATCTTATTGGTGGATCTAAAGAAAGAATGGGGAGTAGACATATAATAAGAAAAGTGTTGATTATACAATATGTATAAAGTACTATGCTAAGCATTAGGAATGAAAGAGTTGTGGGCTCACTTTCAAAATTTGGTTGGAAAAAACAATGGATTGTCAACAATGTGAATGGTCTTCAACAGTAATGGTAAAGAGTGAAGTACCCCGAATTCTCCAGAGCCTTATTTCTGAATAATTAGTGAAGATGGTATTTACAAGTCTGAAGGTGATACATTTTTAGCAATTCTTCCCTCTGTCTAAGAAATCACCTTTCCGCCAGGGCCATGCAATCCCATTTCTGTCATGTTTTCCATACCACTTTCCATCCCATTATCATATTACTTAGAGTGTATCAGCTGCTTTGTTCAGATGGCCTGTGCTTCATTTGTAAATGACATTGTCAAGGCTATTATTGCAGCTGTTTGCAGAATGTCGGAAAGCTGTCAAAACTCAGTGGAGTCAAACTGTTTGCCGCAAACAGCAAATGAAACGCACTCATAAATGATTAAAGGCACTTCATAAGTGATCCTCACCAAGGAAATGGAAATGTTGTCAGACTGAGTCTTCATCTATCTCTTGTACCTGGGATGAAGCCAAAGACAGTTGCATCTAATAACTAACCAGGGGAATGTTTGCCTCTCTAAAGGAAGGGAAGCTTTAGAGGCACAGCTTTGCAATTTAAATGTAGTGTTGTCATATCAAATGGCTGTACTCTCCTTTTAAATCATAATACAGAAACCATTTTCTTAGTCATTTTGGTAGCATCCATAAAGAAAACATTAACAATCTGAAAAATCAACATAGGACAATGAAACAACAAAAATAACAGCCAAATACACACACCTGCACACAGCCTGTAGTGTTCAGAAGGAACTAGCTGACTTTATTGAGGGGAATGTTAGATATGTTTGGTAAGCTTTGTCTTCAACACATTCATTGACCATAGAAAGTCAGAATCCCAAACAATATTGAAAGCCAATATTGAAAATTAAGGGCCTTAGTAAAAGTGAGTTACGCAAGATCACATCTAGTTGAATAAAATTGAAAGGTTTTTGGTGGTAAACTTATGGTCCCCTGAACATTATTTTGATGTAAACTTCACTGTGCGTAGAAAAAATGAGAAAACTAGAAGATATCTTTACCCATGCACAAGGAGACAGATTCAAATCACCTGTGGTTTTCTTTCTTTTTTTTATGCATCTTTTTTCTTATTAGCTTTGTTCACATCAAATTAATATACAATGAATTTCATCAACTTTAAGTGCATAATTCAGTGGGTTTTGACAAATGCATGTCACCATGAATGCAATATAGAACATTTACATAAGGTTGAGAGTTTTCCACCCCCATTGGGTAAGTCTTTTCCACTACACCCTGTCCACTGACAATCATTTTTCTTTTCCTTCACTATAGATAAGTCTTTTTTTTTTTTTTAGAATTTATATAAACAGATTGGGTTTGTGTTGGGCTTCTTTCACTCAGCCTAATAATTTTGTAGTTTAACCATGTAGCGTGTGTCAGTACTTCTATTCATTTGTTTGTTTAACATGTTCTTCACGTTAATGCTATCCTACTATTCCTTTTCCAAGTTCACCAAACACTGTAGAAATTATCTAATGTTAAAGGTCTCATGATGGATTTGTGAATAGTTTTTGAAGGGGGTACCAGGCATAAACTGGGTGTGATCTCCACATTTTCTCATGAAACCCTTTACTTTCCACAGTGGAGTTTATTAAAAATGGAAGCTCATAGGATATTAAAGAAAAAGTTAAGAATCTCCTTATTATGTAAGCTTATTCCTTATTGGATGCCTTTAAACATAACTGGGGTTATCATCTGCAAAAGATTTATGGAGGAAATTAGAACATGGGATGGAGATACAGCCAGATGAATAAAGATCTAATAAGGATATAAGAAATGGAGAAAAATTGTGTGCTTTTATGGAATATTATGCAGTATCTAAAGAACAATTTCCAGGGTTTCTGATTGTAGGGAGGTATTTTGTTATTGTTTTTCACAATGTGGCAACTTTTAGGTAATGGATATGAATATCTGTAACTCTTTTCTATAGACATGTATATTCTATCCAGTGAAATTCCAACTGACTTCTCTCTTCTTCAGACTCCAGGATGGCCTCCAATATGCATTCATTTCAATGCTCCTCATTTATCTGTCAACAGAATGAATGAAATTCCTTTTTTATCTAACCATAAATGCTGCTTTTTCCATTGTACCATTATTAGCTCAGACATTTCCATGATATTTTGCTTCTGTATTATCAATTCCTTTTATACATCAAAAAATATGTTTACATTTTGAACTCTCTTTTATCAAAGTTATAAAAATCTCCCAAGATAGATTTATCTTTTCCCAAACAGGGCAATCTTGTGAATGACATATGTGGGCTTTAGAGGAAATACATGGATTTGTTTCATAAAGATCTAGATTCCTGAAGATGTAGCATTAGCAGGAAGCCTGTAACCTTGAAGAAGATGGGGTCATGTCAGAGTATCTCCCATAAGACCTGAATCTAAGGCTTCTTTAAGCTCTGACTTTTCTAGCTGCAAACAATGCAGGGAGCACATTAGTGGAAATATTTGCTGTTGTATGAATTCCGAAAAACGTGTATGTCATTTTTATCTACTCTACTATCCATATAGGTGAACTCTTCACTTTATTCTCGTAGGAAACACTTGAGGAGAATAGACCAAAGGTTTAAGTTACATTAGACATTAAATATGAAGTGCAAATATTGTGAGGAAACTTGATGTCATCTGGCTGATTTCCATATGATGTTGTAATTCCCAGTATAAAATCTTTTCCAGGGGATTACGTTAACTGTTCACCACTCTCCCAAAAGCCTACATTCTGAGCTTAAGATGAGCACTCTTGCCATCCTAGGTGCTCCTTACCCAAACATATATCTTTATCTATGAATGGCAAAGTTTTTGTACCATTTTCTAAGGATTTATGCTGAGCTAAGTAGTGTACTAAACAAATAAATACCCTCCAAACCTTACAACTATGAGGTGGTGTTGTCCCATTTTCAGGTGGTGTACACTGAACCCAAGAGGTAAGTAATTTCCTCAAAGACCCTATAGTTTGCCTTTTTTAAATGTCAAAGATAGAGTTCAAATGCAGGGATGCATGACAGCAATATCTCCCTCCCTCCCTCCCTTACTCCTTGCCCTCTTCTTCTCCTCCCACCACCCGCTCTTGCTCCTCGTTTTTTTTTTCCCCCTTTGAAATCACCTAACAACTCAAATTCACATGTCAGGCTTGCAGTACTTATTAAGACATCAGTAACCCTGTCTTTTCGAGTTGTGATATTGCTATGCTTACATTCTCAAAGTCTTGAGAATAAAGTGACTGCTATCATAGAAACCTAGAGTCTGCCCTGTTTTACAAAGGGAATTGATCATGACCGTCAGAGTGTTCTTTTGAAACATACGTTAGGTATTGCTATGAGCCGCTTCAGAAAATACTCTAAATCCAAATTCAAATCAAAGAAATTATATTTACCTATTACCCACCTGTAGAGACTGAAGCTCTGTGGGAAAACAGCAACCTCTTGGCCTGTGTCTTAAGAAGTTAAGGACAAAAACTATAGCTCAGGGACTTTGCTTCACATCATGTAAGCAAGCCAATCATAGAAGTCAAGACAGCAACTCAAGACAATCATATCTTGTGTTTGATCAGGTGTTTAGTTTGAGTTTGTGTAGGTGGTTAGCAGGGGTGAAAATCTACTTCAAAGTCTTGGGTCACCAAGAGCACTATATTCTGGGTTGAGTATAAAATTTTGTGGGGTACAGAAAAGTATAGAAAACAATATATTATAAGAAAACAGCTTTTATTTCAGTTTCTTAGAAACAGCTCTTGTAATTTTTTTTTAATAGAAGGCAGCAAAATGGAGTCTTAGGCCTGTCTATGACAATTCTTGCTTTATAATTGTCTTATCTCACTTATCAAAATCTTATGCCTATAATCTATATTTTTTACTACTCTATAACCTATAACTTACACTCCTATAGATTGTATTTATCAGTTCACGCCACAACAGTATTGCAGGTGCAAGAAACAGAATCTACTCTAACAAGTTTAAGCAAAAATTAATTAATAAGCTAGGCAGGGTGGTACACTACCATACTCTCAGTTACTTGGAAGGCTGAGGCAGGCATTGTAGCATGAGCAGTTTAGCAAGACTCTGTTTAAAAATGAAATATAAAATAAATAAAATAAATAAATGATAAAAGGGCTGGAGGTATATCTTAGTGGTAGTGTACTTGCCTATAGGCACAAGGCCCTCGGTTCAACCCCCAATATTGAAAAACAATTAAAAAAATAAAATGAAATACATAATTTATATAGTTTGGGATGTCAAATATTATGTAAATCTTGGAATTTTTATGAAGGCCAGAAGGTTGAGTTCTGGACCCCTGCAGCCATGAGAAACCTGATATTACCACGGCACTTCTGTATCCCAGGCAGAAACTGTGCTACCACCTGGCCCAGCAGCTTCCTCTGGAGATGCTGGCAGGTGATGGCAGAAGTCCTTTAACTACTGTTCTCTCAAATTCAGACACTTTCACCACAACCCTTACCAACACTCCCTTTGTTGCATCCTTCATTGTATTGATTTCTTTTGAACAGAATTGGACACAGGTATACAGACAAGTGCTGCTGCAGGCTAATTCGAATGTCTTAGACTGGGTACAGGGAAGAGCAGGCCTCCTACTACTAGGGAGGAGGATGAGAAGACATAATAATGATCTAGGAAATTCCCCAAACCTGGTAAGTGTCCCCACTAAAATAATACATGTTGTACATCCACTGGAGGAAGTAGGATATTTGGAGAAGCTGATTCTGTGATTATGAGAAAAAGAATTATTCACACATTTGCAAGGTCACCTGAAATATTGGTGTTTCTATTTGCATTCTGTAAAGATACCCGTGATCTCAGAGCAGTTTGTTCTCAGCAGTGACTTAAGTTTCTTATCTTTTGAAAGCTTGAGGATGACAGCTGGATTTACAAATCTTTTCTCTGCTTTTTCATATGGAAGAGATCTGGCTTCAGTATACTAAATCTAGCCCCTTTCATTTCTTTCTGCAGGCTATTCCATAGTCATTTTTTTTCTGTTTTTCTCTTTCATATGAAATTCCATAGATTGTATCATAATATCTCTCATACAGTATATCCTCTGGGAAGATATTTTAAATGCATGAAGGAATAAATTACTTATATTACCTAGGTCTATGCTATTCAATTTTATATTTAAGTCAGGTTAATTCAGACCTTAAGATGAAGTATTTTTTTATTTTCTTTCTTTCATGGGAGAGACACATATTTTTTTTTCTTATTTAAAGATCATGGACTATGGAAGATTCAGCTTTATTTTCCAAATTTTCAAAGAGCTATTTTTGAACAATTTAACTTGAAGTGACCTCTCTCGTTTATCTTAATCTCCAAGGCAAAGATCATCTGTGCTATTTATTTAATTATTACCAATATGCTCTTCTGGGACTAAATGTGTGTGTGTGTGTGTGTGTGTGTGTGTGTGTGTGTGTGCGCGCGCATATAATATTTCCATAAACTAACCAAAGGAGTATGTGGCCGACAAAAAAGGACTGATGTCAGGAATCCTATAAGAAAAGTCAAGCTGTGGATTTCTAATTAGTTTTCATAAAATATGGTATCAGTACTCTATAATCAACTTTGTTACAAAACCTCTTTGCTACTTTTCTCTACTTATTTCCATATCTATTTTGGAAATATTTTGCCAAGTTTCAAAAAAAATGTCTTTGGGACTTAGATTAGGATTACATTTCACTAGATCAAGTTTTGTGAGGAGCCCTCGTATCTTTTTTAAAAATGAAAATCCTGTACTTTTCTGTTTGCCCTTTCCTATTAAATATAAGGGTCAATTCATTCACATCAGTCCCTACTTCAACACCTTATGGTCTTCACCAAGCTTGTGGAATGAGTTCATGGTTCTTGCTGTCTTTGTTTCTTCATGTTTTGTGATCAGGTGAGCGTTTCATCCTGTTTGGCTGGAATTACACCCATTAAGGCCTGGTGATCTGTCTTGTCAGGTCATTTGTCCATGCAGTTTAACATTAATCTTGGATGTTTTATTTTAAAACTACTGCTGTATGTAATTAGTAATATAATTTACCAGGGTATTTGTATGTGTATGTATGTGTGTGTGTGTGTGTGTATGCGTGTGCGCGCGCGCACGCGCACGCCATGGAGCACATGTGCGCATATGCATGCAGGATAAACATCTGATATTACACCTTCTGATATTGCCCTGCCTAACAGTGAGGGAGGGCGTGGACAATGGGAAGAGTCACACCAACTCAAGGGTCAGTATGGAAAGTAGAGTGAGTCTAGGGATCTCAGAGCAAAGCCCTGAGGCCTAGTGCACTGGGCTAAGGGCAGGGGTGGGAGCAACAGAGAAATTCCATACTATCAACTGCCCATATCTACTTTCCAATGTATTACACGTTTTAACTCCTTGTGGATCTTGCTAGAGCCAGTTAACAGACCCATAACACACAAAAAGAAAATTACAGTTACTTAAGACCTTTGTGTTTGTCTCTTCAGTTGCTCCTGGATACATTTACCCACTGTACCTAGTATCTATTTTTTCTACCTTCCATCTCCCTTCCCTGAATTTCCATGTTCCCTGGGATTCCTAATCACCTTTCCGGCAGCTCCGGCTCACATCCGTATAGGGATATGCTTTTTAAATCTGTATAATACAGGTAAACCTGCTTGCAATTTGGAAGACGGAAGGGAATTCATCCATCTTAATCTTTTAAGATGCTTTTGATGTATCTAAGATAAAGGGGGATGTGAGAATCTTAACCATTTCTCTGCCCAAGGATGGTGAGTTCTGATTCCTATAGATGTACACACATGACCTTATTTTCTAATCTGCAACAGTTGAATGAGTTGCATAGATCCACCATTACAACAAAGTCAATATGTTACAATTTAAGTAAATGTTTTAAAAAATATTTAATCATTAATTATTTTAGCACTCCCTTCATTCTCTAATATATTCATGACTAGAACATGAATTGTAGGGTCTAGTGCTCAGCCTCATCATTATTTGGACTTGTTTCACTGAAATTATCCTTGCTAAATGATCAATTGTATCACTGTTGCTAAATTCCATTTGTGCTGCTAATTCCCCAATTTACCTTTCTTGACCTTTCTGAAGCACTTGATACTGTTGAGAGTTGATTTAATCTTGACCACATGTTCCTCTACGGTTTCCATTATATTAGCCCTTGATTTTATTTCTACCCTTGTGAATAACTTCACAATATCCTGTGCTTAACTGTCAAAGGATATGTTTTTATTGTGGTGATAAAAAAGCATAAAATTTACCATCTTAACCCTTTTAAATATACAATGCAGATGTTAGCAATCTGTTTTCTTTTTGCAATTGATTTCTAGTTTCATTCCATTGAGGTTAGGAAAGGTACTTGATAAAACTTCAATCTTAATAAGTTTATTAAGAGTTGTTCTGTGACCTAAAGTGTGATCTATCCTAGAGTGTTATTGAAAAGACTTTGTATTCTTCTGCTGCTGGTGTAATTCTCTGTTGTAGGTCTATTAAATGCATTTGGTCTATATGATTGTTAAAATCATCTGCTTGTTGATATATGTTCTGATTCTTCTGTCCATTATTAAATATGGGGTATTGACATTTCCTATTGCTATTGCTTTACAATCTGTTCCTTTCCTCAGATCTATTGATACTTTTTTATATATATTTCGGTGCTCCAAAGTTGGATGTATATATATATTCTAGTGTTTATGTCCTCATGGTGTGTTGTCACTTTCATTATTGTGTAATTTTCTTCTTTATGTCTTACAGTTTTTACCTAGAGTCTATTTTGTATGTTATAAATGTGGATCACCTCTTCTCTCTTTTGATTACCATTTCAATGGAATTTTTTTTTCAACTTTACATTTTTAGCCTATGTGTGTCCTTTTTTAAAATATTTTTTTTAAGTGGTAGTTAGACACGATGCCTTTTATTTTTATGTGGTGCTGAGGATCAAATCCAGTGCCTCGCACATCTAGGTGATTGCTCTACCGCTGAACCTCAACCCCAGCCTCTATGTGTGTCCTTATATTTGAAGTAAGTCTCTTGTATACAGCATAGTTGTATCTTGCATGCATTTTTAAAAAATTTATATCCATTCATCTACTCAGTATATTTATTAAATAAATCATACATTTACATTTTGAATAATCCTGATATGAAAAGGCTTACTATTGTCATTTGTTACTTTCTATATGTCTTATAGGTCATTTTGTCCCTCTTTTCCTCTCCTGATTGATATCTTCCCTTGTGTTTCAGTTATTTTTTTTTGTATAAATAAGACTTGATTATTTTTGCTTTCTTCTGTGTTTCTTTTCACTTACAATGGAGCTTACTTAAAGCATATTTCAGTTATGCCAATCTATTTGTAATTGATAACAACTTAACCTCAATCACATCTAAAAATTTAAGAGTACTCCTTTTGTTTTAATTTCACAAATTATATCAACTCATTTTTAAAAATTTTAATTGTTTTTAATTTAATTTTTATTTTTTTGATCTTTTTATGTCTGTATCAGATTTTAAAATGATTTGTGCATCATATCACCATTATAGCATTACAAGATTCTGTATAAGTCTCTCTATATAACTATGTCAGAGAGCTCTGCATTTTTGTAGGCCTTCGTGATGCTGTATAGTGTACTATCATTTAACTTGAAGGACTCTATTTGATATTTCTTATAAACTAGATCTAGTGGTTATGAAATACTTTAGATTTTGTTTGAGAAGTTCTTTAGAGTTTCCTCATTTTGAAGGGATAATTTTACTGGATGTAGTATTATTGTTTCTCTCCCCACCACTCCAGGGTGTGTGTGTGTGTGTTTTCTTTGGGCATTTTGAATACATCATCCCACTTTGTTCTCCTCTGTAATATTTCCATTAAATATTCTATTGATTTCTAAGGGAGCTTCTTCTTTGTATGTGACAAGTTGTTTGTATCTTGCTGTATTCAAGCTTCTCTTTGCCTTTGCCTTTTGACAATTAAGTTATAATGTGTCATAGTATGGGTCTCTTCAGATACATTCTAATCCAAATCTTTGAGCTTCTTGAATTTGGATGTCCATTTCCTCCTTAAGATTTGGTAAGTTTGGGCCACTATTTCTTTAAATAAACTGCTGCTTTCTCTCTATTCTCCTTCTGAGATTTGTACAATGTCAGCTTGAAGATGTCCCCTAAGTCCCCTAAGCTTTCTTTGCTTTTCCTCGTTTTTATTTTGATACTGTGACTCATTATTATCATTAATCATGTTGAATGATTATTTAATTATTTAATAATCATTAAATATAATTATTAATGATATAAAGTCAATTTTTGGAAATATATTTTGGTTCATTGATTGGGCCATGATTCCCTGTTTCTTCATATGTTTCCTGAATTTTCTTTGGGATTTGGGCACTTGAGAAAAGGAACCACTTCTCCTAGACTTTGTAGACAAGTTTTATGTCAGAAAACACCTTCACAATCTGTCCAGCTAATGACTCTGGAAATCTCTTTAACTTCTCTGAAAATGTATGCTCTCTAGACTTTTGTGTATAACTCCTCAATTAGAGAGGTTTATCAGTTGCTTTCTTAGAAGCTCATAATCTCTTGTTACATCTATTGTCTGTCTAATGGTGCTACAACTATTTGCTGAGCTCTCCTTTGTTTCTTGTGGCCCCCAACCATTCAAAGTATGTTCATCCCCCAGTCTTTTAGTCAGATGAGAAAAAAGGTGGAAATTCAGATATGGTCTAGAAAAAACAGAAAATTCATAACATGTCTCACTCTTCTCTTTCACTTACAATAAAGAAACTGAAAGATGAGTATTTTTTCCCCAAATACACTAAGCTCCATGGATTATTAAGTGGAAACACAATGAATTTTCTTCCCAATTATAGTGCAGATTTTCCCGGCTTTGCACTTATTTGAGTTACTACAATCTCTGAATTGTTTTCTGGAGTTTTCATAGTGCTTTTTAGACTATATTTTGTCATTAATTTTATATCCTTGTGGGAGAATCTTGAGCATGGATTCCTTCATCAATGCCACTGAACCCCTAGTTTACAATATATTATCCAATACCATCATCATATCTTGTTTCTTTGTTGGAGAAGCTGTGACAAATTACTATAAAACAGGTGCTCTACAAAGAGCAAAGAAAATTATTTCTCACAATTCTGTCAGCTAGAAAGTCCTCAAGACACTTGGTAGATTCGATGTATGTGATCGAACCATTTTCTAATTTATAATTAGTGCTTTCTTGCTATGTTCTCATATATTCAGTGAGGCAAATAAGTTGCCTTGGGCCTCTTTTATAATTGCACTAATGCCATTCATGAGGGCACCACCCTCATGATCAAATTGCCTCACAGAAATACCACTTTTTAATATTAAGTTGGGGACTAGGATTTCTCCATATGAATGGAGGGGACAGAAACATCCATTCAGTCTGCAGCAATTGCCATTGTCTTAATCAACCATGACCATGTTTTTCAAGTATCTTTTGTCCCAGACATTACATTGGGAAATGTCACACATGTTTTACCAAATCTTTTATGATCAAAGTTAAAATAAGTATAATTATTATCATTTCATAAATGTAGTAATGTAATAGAGAGACAATAAATAATTTGAGTAAGGACAAACAGATAAGAAAATAAAGACCAATATCTTTTTCTGTAAGTTGGGAAAGAAAGCATCAGCTCACCCTTTTCTTTCCTGAGGTGCTCTGTTGTCTCTTTAATGAATTATTATCACAGTGCTACTTTATAGTTTGTGAGTAGATAGCCAAGGTACTCTGAAAGGAGTAAACCTAGAAACATCAAAGGAGTTTATCTTTCTAGGAAGCCTCCTTTGTCTGAGAATATTAATATTGTCCCCAACAGAAAACCTCTCCCGCTCTCAGATCTCTTCTGGAAATTCATTTGCCGCTCACTGCATCACCCTTTCTTACTCTCTTAATTTTTACTGCAGATCACATTGTTTTTTTCTGATTAGGCTAAGTTAGTGTCTATATAGATATTACTCATTTGAATAAAACAACTTTTAAATCTTCCTCTAGACAGGAAAAATGTTCTATACATTTTGATTTTTTCTTTTGATGAGAGATAAAAGTCCCTTCATGCTCCACAATGCCATACTCCCATTCAAGGTAGTTGCATTTGAATTTAGAATAAGTAAAGATTTAAGATATTTTTGGTTTATTTTTATTTTTATCTTTTTTAAAAAATCTCCAAGCACTTTAAAAATATTTATATATGACAGTGGAATGCATTACAATTCTTATTACACTTATAGAGCACAATCTTTTATATCTCTAGTTGTATACAATGTATATTCAAACCAATTCATGTCTTCATAGATGTACTTTGGATAATGATCACCATCACATTCCACCATCATTAATAACCCCCTGCCCACTCCCTTCCCCTCCAACCCCTCTGCCCTATCTAGATTTCGTCTATTCCTCCCTTGCTCCCTCTTCCTATTCCACTATGAATCAGCCTCCTTATATCAAAGAAAATATTTGGCATTTGTTTTGGGGGATTAGCTAAATTCACTTAGCATTATCTTCTCTAACTCCATCCATTTATCTGCAAATTCCATGATTTTATTCTCTTCTATTGCTGAGTAATATTCCATTGTGTATATATGCCGCATTTTTTTATTTAGTCATCTATTGAAGGGCAGCTAGTTTGGTTCCACAGTTTAGCTATTGTGAATTGTGCTGCTATAAACATTGATGGGGCTGTGTCCCTGTGGTATGCTGTTTTTAAGTCCTTTGAGTATAGTCCAAGGAGAGAGATAGCTGGGTCAAATTGTGGTTCCATTCCCAATTTCCAAGAAATCTCCATACTGCTTTCCATATTGGCTGCACCAATATGCAGTCCCACCAGCAGTGTATGAGTGTACCTTTTCTCCCACATCTTCTTGAGCACTTAAGTGTTTTTTTGTCTTCATAATAACTGCCATTCTGACTGGAGTGAAAGAAACAATCTGTGAGGTAAATAGAGAGTCTACATCTTGGGAGCAAATCTTTACCCCTCACATATCAGATAGAGCACTAATCTAGGTTATATAAAGAACTCAAAAAGCTAAGCACAAAAATAAAACCCAATCAATAAATGGGCCAAGGACCTGATCAGACACTTCTCAGAAGATGATATACAATCAGCAAATATGGGAAAAAATGTTCATCATCACTAGCAATTAGAGGATTTAGGATTTGGTAGTGATGATGATAATGGTGGTGGTGGTTGGTTTGTCTTCTTCTCAGGAATTAATCAATGCAGTGAAAGAAGCTATCAGTAGATTGACTTATACTATCAATCTAAAACTTCCATTTAGCTGCTCTGAAACCTGGACTACCTTTTTCTACTTTTGATTCAATTTTATCAGCTCTACAACAATGAAAATAATATCTAATTTACATCTTTCTAACAAGAATTAAATGAGTGACAGGAAAGATTAGGTCTCTCCTATGAAATAAGTTAATTTGTTTCCAATCAGGATGGCACTGGGAATTCAAGTAATGACATCACATTTCCTCAAAACTCAATGAGATACTTCACTTGGAGCTGATGCTTTGCTTCTGCTTTTGGTCTTTTCCAGCTTCTTTCTTACCACCCATATGAGGTTTTTATGATATTTAGAATAACATACTCCACATGACAACTTGTAAAACTACACCCTTTGAATAATGGAGCACTTACAAGAAATTTTATTCTTGCAAATATTGATTAAATATCATGGAAAAGAAAAACTTTGGTGCATTATTTTGCTAAAAACAACAACAACAAAAAAGTAAATACAACAAATACGTGCAATCTTCAACTAGCAATGAGAATAGCAAAAGCACAAAGCAGGGGTTGATGATAAGCTATGTATGTACAGGAACTTAGAAAATGCTCAGAACAAATGTGGCATGTGAAGCAGTTAGAACCTCAGCAAAGCCGATAACTGAGATAATTTCTCAGAAGAAATGGTCAACATGCCCAGGAAAGAGTTACTGAAAAGCACTTGCAAACACACACAAGCACACACAAGTGCATGCAACTTAGTGCATAATTCTAAAAACAAAGAATCAAAAAAGAGAACAAAACCAAAATCATATCTATACTAAATCATGTGAATGGAAGAAAAAGAAATTATGAGGCATCTTCATTTTTACAACATATTCCTAACTAAAATTGGAACTTTCCAATTTTCAAAAGTTTTTTAAAATTTTTTTATTTTTTGTCATGAGATGCTGATAAATTTCACATCTTGTGTAATTTTTTTTGTAGATCTGATTTTCAAACTTGTTAAATGTGTCTGGGAAGGGACAATATGTGCAACAGACTGGGATTTCTTCAGAAAAAAAGGGATTCCATTGGAATTCAATTTTGGTGGCTCAGGGAAGCTGGAAGTTGTCACAGTTAAATCTTAATTTTTGCTCAGGTATTTTTATTGCTTTTATGATCTGAATTTCTGAGTAGAGATATTTTTAAAAATAGACATTTTTTTCTCCTACCAGATTTGTGTCAATCACATTATTTCATTATCATCATTTGTTTTCACTGTCAAGTGATTCCAGTTGTTCAAAACTGAACACATAAGGCCCATTCCTGAATGTTTGATGTACGTCCTGTAATTTGTTCTCAGTAACACACGAAGGATTTTCTTTAGGTGTTCTCAGTTCATATTTTTCCCCTCAGGTGTTCATTCCTTTCCCCTCTAAAAATGAATCAGAAGTAGGTTGCATCTTTCTCAACTGAGGCTAGGTTGGGAAAAAAGGATCAAAAAAATTTTGCACCTAACCAAGAACAGTGGTTTCAGCACCAAGACACAACTGTTAACAGAAGTTTGGTGGGTCCCTAGAGATGAATCCTGCCAGGCTGAGATCCCAGAGGTTCTGAGTATTTAAAAGGTACTTAACATGCTCTACTGAGGTGTGGAACAGATGCTGAAAGCCCACAGAATCCATGAGGGTTCTTTACAAAATCTGGCTATATTGTCATATAACTCCCTACTGAGGGAGCAAAAAAACCCCATAAACCTGTTTTAATCCTGATTTTGTTGATGAAGAAATATGTATTGGATATTCCATTCTGCCCAAATATTAAGAACGTTTGAGGAATATGTGTGGGACTGATTTGCAAATTATAAAGTAAAATATAAATGTAAAATTACCAATAAATATTTTTTAATTTACTGTGTGAAATGTAATTTATTTATTTATTTATTTATTTTTAAATTTTTTTTTATTGTTGGTTGTTCAAAACATTACATAGTTCTTGATATATCATATTTCACACTTTGATTCAAGTGGGTTATTAACTCCCATTTTTACCCCATATACAGATTGCAGAATCACATCAGTTACACTTCCATTGATTTACATATTGCCATACTCGTGTCTGTTGTATTCTGTTGCCTTTCCTATCCTCTACTATCCCCTCTCCCCTCCCCTCTCTTCCCCTCCCCTCTTCTCTCTCTACCCCCTCTACTGTAATTTATTTCTACCCCTTGTATTATTTTTCCCTTTCCCCTCACTTCCTCTTGTATGTAATTTTGTATAACCCTGAGGGTCTCCTTCCATTTCCATGCAATTTCCCTTCTCTCTCCCTTTCCCTCCCACCTCTCATCCCTGTTTAATGTTAATGTTCTTCTCATGCTCTTCGTCCCTACTCTGTTCTTAGTTACTCTCCTTATATCAAAGAAGATATTTGGCATTTGTTTTTTAGGGATTGGCTAGTTTCACTTAGCATAATATGCTCTAATGCCATCCATTTCCCTCCAAATTCTATGATTTTGTCATTTTTTAATGCAAAGTAATACTCCATTGTGTATAAATTCCACATTTTTTATCCATTCGTCTATTGAAGGGCATCTAGGTTCCTTCCACAGTCTTGCTATTGTGAATTGTGCTGCTATGAACATTGATGTAGCAGTGTCCCTGTAGCATGCTCTTTTTAGGTCTTTAGGGAGTAGACCAAGAAGGGGAATAGCTGGGTCAAATGGTGGTTCCATTCCCAGCTTTCCAAAAAATCTCCATACTGCTTTCCAAATTGGCTGCACCAATTTTCAGTCCCACCAGCAATGTACAAGTGTACCCTTTTCCCCACAACCTCGCCAGCACTTGTTGTTGTTTGACTTCATAATGGCTGCCAATCTTACTGGAGTGAGATGGTATCTTAGGGTGGTTTTGATTTGCATTTCTCTGACTGCTAGGGATGGTGAGCATTTTTTCATGTACTTGTTGGTTGATTGTATGTCCTCCTCTGAGAAGTATCTGTTCAGATCCTTGGCCCATTTGTTGATTGGGTTATTTGTTATCTTATTGTCTAATTTTTTGAGTTCTTTGTATACTCTGGATATTAGGGCTCTATCTGAAGTGTGAAGAGTAAAGATTTGTTCCCAGGATGTAGGCTCCCTATTTACCTCTCTTACTGTTTCTTTTGCTGAGAAAAAACTTTTTAGTTTGAGTAAGTCCCATTTGTTGATTCTAGTTATTAACTCTTATGCTATGGGTGTCCTATTGAGGAATTTGGAGCCTGACCCCACAGTGTGTAGATCATAGCCAACTTTTTCTTCTATCAGACTCCATGTCTCTGATTTGATATTAAGCTCCTTGATCCATTTTGAGTTAACTTTTGTGCATGGCGAGAGAAAGGGATGCAGTTTCATTTTGTTGCATATGGATTTCCAGTTTTCCCAGCTCCATTTGTTGAAGATTCTATCCTTCTTCCATTGAATGCTTTTAGCCCCTTTATCAAATATAAGATAGTTGTAGTTTTGTGGATTGGTTTCTGTGTCCTCTATTCTGTACCATTGGTCCACCCACCTGTTTTGGTACCAGTACCATGCTGTTTTTGTTACTATTGCTCTGTAGTATAGTTTGAAGTCGGGTATCGCTATACCACCTGATTCACACTTCCTGCTTAGCATTGTTTTTGTTATTCTGGGTCTTTTATTTTTCCATATGAATTTCATGATTGCTTTCTCTATTTCTACAAGAAATGCCGTTGGGATTTTGGTTGGCATTGCATTAAACCTATAGAGAACTTTTGGTAATATCGCCATTTTGATGATGTTAGTTCTGCCTATCCACGAACAGGGTATATTTTTCCATCTTCTAAGGTCTTCTTCTACTTCTCTCTTTAAGGTTCTGTAGTTTTCATTGTATAAGTCTTTCACCTCTTTTGTTAGGTTGATTCCCAAGTATTTTATTTTTTTTGAGGATATTGTGAATGGAGTGGTTGTCCTCATTTCCATTTCAGAGGATTTGTCGCTGATATACAGGAATGCCTTTGATTTATGCATATTGATTTTATATCCTGCCACTTTGCTGAATTCATTTATTAGCTCTAATAGTTTCTTTGTAGACCCTTTTGGGTCTGCTAGGTATAGAATCAAGTCACCTGAAAATAGTGATAATTTAAGTTCTTCTTTTCCTATTTTTATGCCTTTAATTTCTTTCATATCTCTAATTGCTCTGGCCAGTGTTTTAAGAACTATGCTGAACAGAAATGGTGGGAGAGGGCATCCCTGTCTTGTTCCAGATTTTAGAGGGAATGCCTTCAATTTTTCTCCATTCAGAATGATGCTAGCCTGTGGCTTAGCATAAATTGCTTTTACAATGTCAAGGTAAATTCCTGTTATTTCTAGTTTTTTCTAGAGTTTTGAACATAAAGGGATGCTGTACTTTGTTGAATGCTTTTTACGCATCTATCAAGATGATCATATGGTTCTTATTTTTAAGTCTATTGATGTGGTGAATAACATTTATTGATTTCCATATATTGAACCAACCTTGCATCTCAGGGATGAATCCTACTTTATCATGGTGCACAATTTTTTTGATATGTTTTTGAATCTGATTCGCCAGAATTTTATTGAGGATTTTTGCATCTAGGTTTATTAGAGATATTGGTCTGTAGTTTTCTTTCTTTGAAGTGTCTTTGTCTGGTTTAGGAATCAGGGTGATGTTGGCCTCGTAGAATGAATTTGGAAGTTGTCCCTCTTTTTCTATTTCCTGAAATAGCTTTAAAAGTATTGGTATTAGTTCCTCTTTAAAGGTTTTGTAAAACTGTGCTGTATACCCATCCGGTCCTGGGCTTTTCTTAGTTGGTAGTCTTTTGATGGTTTCTTCTATTTCCTCATTTGATATTGGTCTGTTTAGGTTGTCTATATCCTCCTGACTCAATCTGGGAAGATCATATGACTTAAGAAATTTCTCGATGCCTTCACTATCTTCTATTTTATTGGAGTATAAGGATTCAAAATAATTTCTGATTATATTCTGTATTTCTGAAGTGTCTATTGTGATATTGCCTTTTTCATCCCATATGCTAGTAATTTGAGTTCTCTCTCTTCTTCTCTTCATTAGCATGGCTAAGGGTCTGTGGATTTTATTTATTTTTTCAAAGAACCAACTTTTAGTATTTTTTCAATTGTTTCTTTTGTTTCGATTTCATTAATTTCAGCTCGGATTTTAATTATTTCTTGCCTTCTACTTCTTTTGCTGTTGTTTTGCTCTTCTTTTTCTAGGATTTTGAGATGAAGTATGAGATCATTTATTTGTTGTTGTTTTTTTCTTTTTTAAAGGAATGAACTCCAAGCAATGAATTTTCCTCTTAGAACTGCTTTCAATGTGTCCCATAGATTCCGATATGTTGTGTCTGTGTTTTCATTTATCTCTAAGAATTTTTTAATTTCCTCCTTGATGTCTTCTATAATCCATTGATCATTCAGTAACCTATTGTTCATTCTCCAAGTGATGCATGATTTTTCCTTCCTTCTTTTACGGTTGATTTTCAGTTTCATTCCATTATGATCAGATAAGATGCATAGTATTATCTCTACTCCTTTATATTGTCTAAGAGTTGCTCTGTGACATAATATATGGTCTATTTTTGAGAAGGATCCATGTGCTGCTGAGAAAAAAGTGTAACTGCTTGATGTTGGGTTGTGTATTCTATATATGTCAATTAAGTCTAGGTTGTTAATTGTGTTATTGAGTTCTATAGTTTCCTTATTCGACTTTGTTTGGAAGATCTGTCCAGTGGTGAGAGAGGTGTGTTGAAGTCTCCCATGATTATTGTATGGTGGTCTATTAGACTCTTGAACTTGAGAAGAGTTTGCTTGATGAACATAGCTGCACCATTGTTTGGAGCAAATATATTTATGATTGTTATGTCTTGTTGGTGTATGGTTCCCTTGAGCAATGTGTAGTGTCCCTATTTATCCCTTTTTATTAACTTTGGCTTGAAATCTATTTTATTTGATATGAGTATGGACACTCCTGCTTGTTTCCAAAGTCAATATGATTGATATGATTTTTCCCAACCTTTCACCTTCAGTCTATGTATGTCTTTTCCTATCAAATGTGTCTCCTGTAGGCAGCATATTGGTGGGTCTTGTTTTGTGATCAATTCTACTAGCCTGTGTCTCTTAATTGGTGAGTTTAAGCCATTAACATTTAGGGTTATTATTGAGATATGGGTTGTTCTTCCAGCTATATTTGTTTATTTATGTTACTAAACATGGTTTGTTTTCCTCTTTGATTATTTTCCCCCCTTTACTGTCCTACCTCCCACTGTTGGTTTTCATTGTTATTTTCCATTTCCTCTTCCTGTAATGTTTTGCCAAGGATGTTTTGAAGAGATGGTTTTCTAGCTGCAAATTCTTTTAACTTTTGTTTATCGTGGAAGGTTTTAATTTTATCTTCCATCCTGAAGCTTAATTTCGCCGGATACACAATTCTTGGTTGGAACCCATTTTCTTTCAGTGTTTGAAATATGTTATTCCAGGATCTTCTAGCTTTCAGAGTCTGTGTTGAAAGATCAGCTGTTATCCTGATTGGTTTACCCCTAAATGTAATCTGCTTCCTTTCTCTTGTAGCTTTTAAAATTCTCTCCTTATTCTGTATTTTGGGCATCTTCATTATAATGTGTCTAGGTGTGGATCTCTTATGATTTTGCACATTCGGCGTCCTGTAGGCTTCTAGGATTTGGGATTCTGTCTCATTTTTCAAGTCTGGGAAGTTTTCTCGTATTATTTCATTGAATAGATTGCTCATTCCTTTGGTTTGGACCTCTATACCTTCCTGTATCCCAATGACTCTTAAGTTTGGTCTCTTTATGTTATCCCATATTTCTTGGATGTTCTGCTCATGGTTTCTCAACAGTCTTGCTGAGCTGTCTATGTTCTTTTCAAGTTGAAATACTTTGTCTTCATTGTCTAATGTTCTATCTTCTAAGTGTTCTACTCTGCTGGTAGTATTCTCAATTGAGTTTTTAAGTTGGTTTATTGCTTCCTGCATTTCTAGGATTTCTGTTTGTTTTTTATAACCTCTATCTCCTTGGATAGTTGATCTTTTGCTTCTTGGATTTGTTTATGTAATTCATTGTCAAAGTGATCTTTCATTGTCTGATTTTGCTGTCTAATGTCTTCCTTGAGACTCCAGATCATCTGAAGCATGTATATCCTGAATTCTTTATCTGACATTCCATCTGCTGCAGCTATTACCTCTTCTAAAGTTGAGTTGACCTGCATTGCTTGTGGTCCTTTCTTTCCTTGTCTTTTCATACTGTGAGCATTTTTTTCTGCTTGGTGAAATTGTTGTGTTTTTGAAATTTTCCCCCTATGTATTTATATTGCTCTTGTATAGTTGAAAAGTCTCCCTTGCAGGGGTGGGTGGCAGCTGTGCTCCTCCTCTAATTGGGGTGACGTGTCTACCACGCCCGCGGACCCCTGGGCCTGTTCTGCCAGTCGATCACAGGTCTGCCTACCTTGCAGGTACAGGCGGAGGCTCTGCTCTGCCCCTACTCCAATCGGGGTGACGTGTCTGCCGTGCTGGCACGCCGCTGGGCCTGTTCCGCCAGTCGGTCACAGGCCTGCCTACCTTGCGGGCGTGGGTGGTGGCTCTGCTCTGCCCCTACTCCCATTGGGGTGTTGTGAGTACCATGCCGGCAGGTCGCTGGGCCTGATCCACTGGTCAGTCACAGGTCTGTGAAATGTACTTTAGACACATTCTTTTATTCCCATGATGACAATTAAAATTTCGATTTTCTTTCTAGAAATTTCCTGGTATTCACTTAAGTGGCTAATTCCTTCCCAGTCCTATTTTGTATTTTATTTAGAGATAGGGTCTCACTGAGTTGCTTAGGACCTTGCTGTTGCTGAGGCTGGCTTTGAACTTGCAATCCTTGAGCCCCAACCTCCCATGCCACAGGCATGTGACACTGTACCTGGCATACTTAATAGAATTATACAACTTTCTCTGCATAGAGTCTTAGCTAATGTCTTGCTGTTAGTTTATGGGAAAAATTAGTGCCATTAAATAAATATGTGCTATTTTTATACTATTTATGATGTCAACTTATCTTTACACACACATGTGCACGAACATCTGTGTGTTCAACCCGCCCCGCCACACACACACACACACACACACATTATAGTAATTGTACTATTTCTACTCATGAGGCCAAATTTTCTACTTGTGCACTGGGCTCCATTAGCTCTCATATACTCAAAATGTTCTTTCTGGAAATAGTTTTTCACATGCCTGCATTACCAACACTTCCCTCTTCCATTCTAATTGGTAAGAGGAAAGTGTGCTAAACTTTCATTTCTGAGACTATAGAATTGACATTAAAAATACCACTTGATTGAAAAAATGCCAATGGATATTGTGTGTATAATTTAGCAGGGATTCTTTTATGAGTATGATTGCCTTCATAAAAATATTAAGTTAAATCTCCAGGCAACTAAACTGAAGAAAGACTAGAAAATCTTTCTGATATATTGAAACCACAGTTTTGGCTGTTCTCAAGGTGTTTGCTAATCTCAGCAACTTAGAAATACTGTGTTTAAATGGATTTGTGTAGATATAGAAAAGCCCTTCAATTTTAAAAGGCCTCTTACTTTTTTGAGATACATATAAACACATACATGCACATATCTATAATATCCATACATCTATATATGTCTATACCCAAAAGGATTTAAAAAAAGGATTGATAAAGACCACACAGAGAAAGAGATTAATGTGATGGCTCTTAAAGTCTTCACAGAGTAAAAGATATGACTGGAGGAAAGAGGCTGAGCTATTAGTTAAGATCTTGATGAGGCAATGTGCTCTCCAAGGATTCATACACACAGGCCTAACTTTACATCAGTCTGAAGTTTGAATGTAATATAACTTATATTTAATCAATAATTTAATTGTTTTCCTTTAAGTATTTTTTAGTTGTAGTTGGACACAATACCTTAATTTTATTTATTTATTTTAATGTGGTGCTGAGGGTCTATCCCAGTGTCTTGCATGTGCTAGGGGAGCACTCTACCGCTGAGCCACGACCCCAGTCCAATCCCAAACCAATTAATTGTAAATGCTTAGAGATTGGTAATACCCTCCTGCAAAACAAGTGTACATAATCTGTACTTGTATGTGTTCTTATAGTATTCCCACTATGTTCTGTTGTTAAAAAATGAGTATACAATCCAAAAGTATGAAACACTAAAGGAAAAATATTACTATAAATGGAAATTTGTAGAAAGAGAGACTCAAAGGAATACAGGTAAGTGGTAACAAATGTATTCAAAATGTTTAAAAATATAATGAAGAGAGTTTAAATCGTGAACCAAGAATAAAATAGTAGACACAAATGAAAAGGCAAATATGCAAAATTAAAATTACACTGAGTTCATGAGTGAAAACAACATTTTAGACAAGATTAAATACTGTGAAAAGAAGCTATACCTAATATAATTACATATTACAAAAATCAAAGGGGGGGGGGAAGCGAAAAAATGTAAAGAAGATCCTGAAATCTACTGCAGCTAAAATAAGAAAGTTCAGAATAAGTTTAATCCAAAGAAAAAATATTAGGAAAAAAAGAAGAGAAAAATTAAAAAAAAAATAATTGAAGCTAAAGGAACATGAAAATGTTCCAGAATTTAAAAATAAAAAATTTGATTTTCAAATTTAGAAATAAAAATAATTACATTCATTTCATAATATTAAAAAATACACTAAATACATTGTGGAGTAAGAACAATCAGAAATGGTACAATTTTCACTGAGACAAAGAGAAAACAGATTTTTTTACTAGGGAACACAATATTAATTGAAAATATGTTTCTCATTTGCAAAAAGTGGAAGCCACAATACTCAAAAATCAACTAAATTAATATATACATTATGTTAAAATCTCTCTTTTACTAACACACACACCCACATACACACACACACACAGAGTACAAAATGGTCCTTTTTAAAACAGTACTTCCTGTAGTACAAATTTCAGAAGAAGAACTAAGAAAAGGGACTTTCGTTTAATAATATCTTGTTTGTCATTTATTTTTGACATAAATTGTATATGTACTGTTTAGAATATCTCTTTCCTTCATAATCATCTATGGACTCAAGAGGAGTTGTTCTGGGTTGAACTAAGGAGGTACCACAGAGGGATTTCAATTATCACTTCAGGTGGAACATTTCATTTCCACTCACAAGGCACGGCTAACACTGAGTCACACAGCTACACCTTATGAAGTAGGAAGGCTAATCATGTAGCTGGATTACCACTTCTCAGGTACAGCATAATTATGATGGAAGTGAAGGAGAGCTTTTGCTGAATAGCTCAGCTAGCTCTCCACTTAGAATTTAGAATAACCTTTTCCAAGATATGTTCTCCTAGAAAGTCTGCTTCACTCAAGGGCGACTCATATTGTTCACCAAAGAGGAGTTTATAATTTCATAATATTGTATTTGCAGTCCAGTAATTTTACTACTGAGAGGGATTTTAGTGACTTTTTATATTTATTTTCATAAATTTGTCTGTGTTTTTCCGAACTTCTAATAAGACTAGGCATTAAGCACAGAATGATAACCACACTATGTAGTAGTACCTGCCCTCCAGAGGCTGAGGACTAAAGGGCAAGATGGGAATTAGATAAAGGAGTGTGTGTGTTAAGTTCACCAATTTACACAATACTTAGAAATTTCTTCTGGATCCATGAATGTTCGAGTCTCTAACACACACACACACACACACACACACACACACACACACTGAAGTTCAGTTTATAATATAAATTCTGGTTCTATCAATTGTCTCTTTACTATGGTATATCAATATTCTTTTTTCTTGTATAAACTCTCCCACTTCTTCAACTCCATTTCTTTTTTCACGTTTTGAATTAGTTAAAGCAATTATTTATATTATTCGTGACATATTCTTCATAGGTAATGCAAGCAATATGTCATACACTATTCTTTTACTTCTTTGTTGAATTTTAATTTTTTCATGGAAATGATTTCTCAGTTTCTCTCTCTCTCTCTCTCTCTCTCTCTCTCTCTCTCTCTCTCTCTTTTCTTCCTCTGGAATGCAAGTCTAAGAATAAGTAGGTAGATAAAGTTCTCTGGATACCTGTGGGGAATTTGTTCCAGGAGCTTACACAGACACGAACATCTATGAATGCTCAACTCTTTTATATAAAATTGATAATAAATACAGAAGACTACATGCATTCTCCCATATAGTTTAAAATCATGTGTAGATTACCTTACAATGACTAATACAATTTAAATGTTAGGCAAATAGTTATACTGTATTTTTTAGGGAATAATGACAAGAAAAAAATTGTTAATGTTCAGTACACATACGACCGTGATATTTATAACTACATTTTTATTTGCAATTGGTTGGATCTTCAGATGTAAGACCCATAAATACAGAGGGCCTACCAAAGTTCTCATATATATAAATAATAAATGAAAATTCTGATTTATAACTTTTTAAATTGCAAAAAAGATAAAAAGATAAAGACCAAGATCCCTGAACCAGGTTTTTCACAAGATCTGAGGATACATTTTTATTTTTTGTTTATATTTTATTAGCCACGAGTGTATTAAATGACTCATAATTTTATATTATTTAAAATATAGGAAAATATAATAAACAAATCAAGTGATGCTGCTTTTCTTTTTGCTAGTGACAAAAATAATGAAAAACATAAATGAGGTTAATATTTGAGTTAAAAATTTTAGTTCAATATCATAATCCATCAGTAGCATACAGATATGACCATACATTGGGAAAAGCTACATGCTAAAGTATAGCAATTTTTCTCCTTATATATTATATGTGAGGCATTGTGATACATAGATATGTATGTTTAATATTTTAATTCATCCAAATAGATGCATACAGTTCTATTTACAGATAAGGAAATTTACATAAGAAAGTTGAAGTTCCCAAAGCAAGATAACTGGTAATGGGCAGAAAATGTCTGGCAAATACTCAAACTACTCAATTCTAATGCCATGTACCTCATCCTAGGCTTTACCTCATTGTACAAGGAGTGGAGGAAAGTCCTCATGAGTTTTGAAAAAACTTGGGAAAAAGCATTTTTGTTTATTTACTACATATAAATACTCACTATTCAATTGTTATGCAAAGCTGAGAAAATAAAAGCTCTTAGTCCTTTGTGAGAGTCCATAAAAATAATCGAGTTCACAGGGGACATTCACAAAGACTGACCACACTGGGCCATAAAACATATCTTAATTTTTTTTAATTGAAATTACACAAAATCTGCACTAAGGTCATAATTAAACTAAAATTAAAGAAAAACCAATAACAGAAAGATAACTAGAAAATACAAAATATGTTAAAAATAAATAACTCACTTCTAAATAACAGAGGTATTAGAGGTAAAAGAAGTTATCTAAAGATAAATTTTAAAACATTGTTGAAATTAATGAAAGTAAAAAAGAAATATTAAAATGTGTGAGATTCAGAAAAATCAGTATTTGGGGGAAAATTTATAACATTAAATGCATAAATTAGAAAAAAGAAAGATCTAAAATCAATAATCCAAGTTTTCACTTTAGAAATTACAAAGAGAAGTGCAAATTAAATCCATGGAATGAAGAATAAAAGAAATGAGAAGATTTAGACAAGAAATCAATAAAATTGTAAAATTAAAGACAGAAACTCAATAGAGAAAAATTAATAAAACCAAAAGCTGGGTTTTGAAAAGAATGATTAAATTGATAAGCTTGTAACTAGGCTAACAAAGGAAAAGGGGATAATTGCAAATTATTAATAACAAAAGTGAAAGAGGACATATTACAGATTCTGTAGATATTGCAAAGATAATAAAGCATATTATGAATATCTGCCCATAAATTTCTTGTGCCCATAAATTTGATAGCCTAGAGGAAATGAATTGATTACTTGAAAGATACAATTTTTTTCAAATATGTAGTAAGAAGAAATAGTTAAATTGAATAGGAATATCTTCATTAAAGTAGTTGAATCAATAATCATTAATCTGCCAAAATACCACTAAGCCCATATGTGTTCACTGGTGAATTTCTTCAACCATTTAAGAAAGAATATATGTCTGTACTCGATTCTCTTTCGAAAGATAGAAGTAGAGGAAATAATTCCAAATCTTATAAGGTCAGCTTTACCAAAAACACACACACACAACCACATGCACACACACTCTCAAACACACACAGACACACACACACACACACACACACACACACAACATTGTAAATTTTAAAATATTGTTGAAATCAATGAAAGTAAAAAAAGAAATATTAAAATTTGTGAGATTTAGAAAACTACAAACTATAAACCAATATCTCTCTTGAACATAGATGCTATGGTCTGTAGTAAAACATTAACAAATCAAATCCAACAATGTATAAAAGTAATTATATGCCATGACCAAGTGGGATTTATTTTGCTTACACAAGAGTCATTCAGCATTTGAAATCAATTAATGAAAACAATCCTTACATAAATGAGTAAGTGGTGAAAATTCACATAAGCATATCAATAGAGGAAAAGCATTTGACAAAATCCGATAGCCATTCATCCATAAAAAAACTTTAAATAAAGGAGAACTTCCTCAATTTGATAAAGGAAAGACAGTAGATTGAATTGGATAAAACTTTCCTATGTTCTTGAAGTGAAACTCCATATTGTGTACAATCACAATGGGATCCTAATTAGAATAAATTATATTTCATGTATGTATAATATCTCAAAAATCACTCTACTGGCATATATATCTAACAAGAAAAAAATAAGGTTAAAAATAACTGCAATAAATAAAAAGAAAATCTTACCCGAAACCTTACAGTTTGCATTATATATAATGGTAAGAAAGAGAAAATTTTTGCCAGGTGTGATGGCTCATGCCTGTGATTCCAGTTGCTTGGGAGGCTGAGGCAGGAGGATCTTAAGTTCAATGCCAGCCTCAGCAACTTAGTGAACCCTTAAGCAATTTAGCAAGACCTTGTCTCAAAATATAAAATTAAAAGTTCTGGAGATATGGCTCAGTGGTTCAGCTCCAATGGTTTCAGTCCCTAGTACCAAAGAACAAAAAAGGAAACTGGAAATTTTTCATCAAGAAGAAGGACCAAAAAGGAAAAAAAAAAAGACAAGATAAGATCAAGAAGATAAAACTGTTTTGTACACAGTTGACATGATGTCTTCTATGTGGAAATTCCAAAATAATCCACTCAAATACGTGACAGGATACATAGTATTCAAAAGTATCTTTTCTATACACCAGCAATGAGCAAGTAGAAATGAATTTTAAATGTTTCATATTTAATTGATTTTAAAATGCTGAACCATTTTCATTAGCACACACTGTAGGTGAAATGGGTATACATGTAACAAAATATGAACAAAACTATATGAAAAAAATTTAAACTTATTTTTTAAAAAAATTAAGAGAGATAAATAAATAGAAACATACTTTGTATTCATGGATTAAAAAGACTCTGATATTTTCAAGATATAGGTTCTTCCAAACTTGTTCTATAGATTCAATGAAATACCAATCAAAATCCCAGAATGTGATTTTACAGATATCAAAAATTGATTTTAATGTTTATATGGAGAGTAGCCAGTATAATACTGAAAAACAAATTTGGAGGATTAATGTGACCCAACACTTACAATAAAGCCACAGCAATCACAACAATGTGATACTGTTGAAAGAAAGATCAGTACACCCCAGAAATAAACCCCCATGAATAGCATCAAGGAATAATTGGCAAAGGAGCAAAGGCAAATTATTGGTACAGACAGTCTTTTCAGCAAACAGCACTGAAAAACAGCTGGATATTCACATGCAAAAACAAAACAAACGCAGGAATGAAGACAGATTTTACACCCTTCACAAGAACTAACTCAAAATGATTTGCAGACTTAATTGTAAAATATAAAAGGAAAACTCCTAGAATATAACATGATAGGAAGCATAGATTACACTGGATATCATGATGATTTTAAAGTTATAACACCAAAAGCAGAGTTCATGAAATAATGAATTGCTAAAATTAAATTAAAATTTCTGCAAAAGCAATGTTAAGATAAAGTGAAAACAAGTAACTGAAAGAGAGAACACATTTGCAAAGATATCTGATATGGGACTGTTACCCAGAATATATAGAGAACACTTAAAACTAAGCCATAAGTAAACAAATAACCCAAAAAAGTGGGCCATACACCTCAAAAGAAACTTCCCCAAAGAAGATATACAGATGGAAAATAAGCATATAAATTATTGAGGCACATAATATATCATCCAGACAGTAAGTATTGTAACAATAAGTTACCATTGCACACCTATTAGAATGACCAAAATCTAGAACATTGACTATTCCAAACGGTAGTGAGAATGTGAGCAACAGAAATCTTCAAATATTGTTAATGGGGATGGAAAATGGCCTGCGCTTTGAAATAAAACAGATGGTTTCTTACATCGTTTCTTACAAAGAAGCATAATCTAACCATATGATCCAGGAATTACACGGATTGTAGTCCCATGGTAGTTACAAACTTCTATGTACACAAAAACCTACACACAGATCATTATAACAATTTTATCAATAATTATCAAAACTTTGAAGCTACTAAGGTGAACATGTGAATAAATGGTGGTACCTCCGGGCAAAGGAATATTATTTAGTGCTAAAAAGACATGACTATCAAACCATGAAAAGACACAGAGGACAAGTAACACATTTTACTAAGTAAAAGAAGTTAATCTTAGGGCTGGGGATGTGGCTCAAGTGGTAGCGCGCTCGCCTGGCATGCGTGCAGCCCGGGTTCGATCCTCAGCACCACATACAAAGATGTTGTGTCCACCGAAAACTAAAAAAATGAATAAATAAATATTAAAAATTCTCTCTCTCTCTCTCAAAAAAGTTAATCTTTAAAGACTCTTGTATGACTTATACTAGATAACACTGAAAAAGGCAAAACTATGGAGACTGCGAAAAGGTCAATGGGTGGAAGGAAAGATAAATAAGTGGGAAATAGAGGATTTTTAATGCACCAAAGTTACTCTGCTTAATTCTGTACCGGTAGATATTAGTGGATACATTCTTTGTCCAAACTCAAAGAATGAAGAACAGCAAGAGTTCACCTTAATGCAAACTATAGACCTTGGGTAACAACAGAGATCCATCAATTTTAACCAATGGACTATTCTGGTAGGGATGCGAATAACAAGGAAGGCTGTGCATATATGTGGATAAAGGGCATATGGGAACCTATCCTACTCTAAATTTTGCTGTGAATCTAAAATAGCTCTAAAAAAATGACTTTTTAAAAAAATTAAACAAATGTAGTTGCATAATAATGTAATGGATGATATAAAGAGAGGTACCAGGATGTTTGTTTTTAATAGTTCCTATTTATATTATGATTATTTTAAATGGTAATGTAGATGAAAACATATAAAGTGACATTTCCCTTTCGATATATTCTACTCTAATTGTGAATATAAAATGACTTCACACAAACACTGTCCATATTCACTTATTTAGAAGCACTATTTGGCACATAATAGCATTGTCCTTTGTTTTATCATTATTACTACAAATCAGTGAATATTAATAATATTTTAGTTCTTGATGTTATCTCAACATTATTTTTCTCTTCTAGGCATTTGCATATATAGATCAACTGTAAAGTATTTGATTGGCATTAATAGAATGCTTAGCAGAAAATCTCTAGTATCCCATTCTGTTTTTCCAGTTCCTTTAGCATTCATACATTCCCTTCCTTTTGTTCTAAATTGGTTTCTTCCCTCTCAATTCCCTCTCACGGATTCTATGTTCTCCATGCACTGAGGCCCCAAACTTCCCCAAAATAGCCTTGCGTGTTTTTAACACACATTTCTTGCTCATTCTTCCTGCTTAAACAATCTATCCTTTTCTCCTCTACATTTGTTGTCTTCTTGAGACACATCAAAATCCACACAGCAAGCTATCTGTTTCTCATGCTGATGAAGTGTTCACAGGTACAATGGGAAGGATGCCTAATATTTCTGAGGTTGCTAACTCATTTTTGTTCCTGAGAGTGTTTCCTACAACTGAAAGGCTGGCTCTGGGAATTACACAGAAGACAGGACAGCCTAAAGGCAACAGGGTCCCTTTCAGACTGAGGAAAAGAACCCTATGTCCCTTGCTCCCCTAACACAGCAGCTGGGTGTGAGCTGCCTGCCAAGGAGTGGTGCACCTGTGTGCTGGTGGGAGGGTTGTGTTAGTTCTGGGTGTCCCACAGCACTCCAGAGCCATCTGGAGAGCCAAGAGTGTGCCAGGGAATTTGCGAATTTGGACACAAGCCAACTTACTTAAAAGAAAGACCAAACTTTCTCAGTGTTTCTTCTTTAGAAAGTGATAAAAAAGAAATTTGATAGGTTTAGAGCCCGAAAAGAGATTAAAATTACCTCTTTATTTATTAAAAGCTTTGTGATCTTATGTTAAATTGTCTAATCTTACTGTACCTATCCATAAAGTAAGAGATTAATAGGTATGTAAAGCTCTTGACCTTTTATGTGTTACATCTAATATTCATTTATTCTGAGTTCCCAAACTCTGGAGATACATGGCAAGTTTGGCACTTTGGCCTGGGAAAATTAGGTACTTACCTTGTGCAAATAATTATATAAATTCTTCACTCTTGATGAGTGGATTATAATGGTCCACCTGTAAGTAAGAACTATAATGGACTATAATGGCTATGACTTCCTTCTTTAAAAACAGTAATGGAAAACAGACTGAGAGAGAATGACATTTCAGTGAAGAGACCAAACAAAAACTCCCCAGATTCAGTGACAAGTTATCTGGATAGCATGACTTTTGATAGGATAAGTTGAAAATGGTGTTTTCTCCTATGGTCTTGCTCTCTAAACCATTAGCACAGTCTAATTATGAAAGAAATATCCTATAGACCTAAACTAAGGAGCTATCTACAAAACACTCCTACAATTGTTTAGGGCTTTAAAACGTAAGGCAGGTCCAAATAATTGCCATGGTCTAGAGGAGTTGGTGTCTGGTCTTCTGAGTGGGATTCTAGAAGAGAAAAGGAGAATATCTAAAAATTAAGGAAAGAAAAATAAGGTATGAACTTTATGTCATCCATCATGTATCAATATCAGCCATTAGTTGGGAATTATGGGCCATAGTAATATAAGACAACAGCATAAGGAAAACTGGTGGGATACAGACAGGAATACTCTGTACTGCCCTTTGACACTGTTCTAAAAATTTAAAGCCATTGAGGAATCAAGTAGTGATTTTAAAAATCAAATCTAAATAAATTCACAGGAAAATTGTTACATGGGATTGTCTCTATTTGTCTGTTTTACCATGACTATTCCTCTTTGACTATTGGGCAAAAAAGTGCATTTAAAAATACTCATTATATACAGAAAATCAATATTGTCTAAAATAAAATTGTTCATTTATAAACAAAATGCTTTTAAAATGTTAATCACCAAAACTTGCTTTTTGTTGAAACTTACTTTGTATAGGGTATAGTATACAATTCTGTTTGGAAAAATGAAATCCAGTAATATTTTGCTCATATTCCCAGTTGAGTTTGGACTTTGCATTATGCAAAATTCAAAGAGCTTCTCAGATGAATGGGTAATGGAAGTCATAAAATCATGACAGGTAATTTATACTTGATGAATTTACCCTCATAAAGTTTTGTAACAAAAAAATTAAATCTAGGTAAAGCTTGTCTAAGCCAGTGTGTATAGGATCTGAATAATGTGGGTTAAAAAGGTCTTTGAGCAAGTTGGAGTCTGGCCATAGGAGTTTTGGGGAAGAGGAAAGGAAAATGAATTGTCTAATTTGTCCTTTGTGCTAATATTTACCTTGTGGATTTGTCAGAGAAAATGGACTATATTATAAAATAAATTTTATTTTGGTATTAACTAAGTCTCCATCTGGTCTTCAGAGAATTATCTAGTTACTTCCTCTGAGTCACAGATTTCTGTACCCCATTTCTGGTTTATGTCCATTCATATGACCCAGTAGGCAGAGGCTTGGGAGTCAGGAATATCTGATTTAGAGTCCAACTCTAATACTCAAATGAAATAGGCAATGTATTCAGCTTTAAAAAATATTACTTTCTTCCCTTCACAAGAACAGTCATAATTACTCAATGCATAAGCACCAGGTATTTGTGAAACAAGTATTAATTTTCTTATTTTTTTATTTCTATTTTACACAGTCTCCTGTCCTCTTCTCCAAAACAAAACAGATAAAACTTCATATGTTAGTTGCCATGTAAATTTTGTTTAGTCTACAAAGTATTTGCTAGTTTTTAATTATTCTGTCAAGAATTTCCAGCAAAAGAATAACACCTCTCACAATCTGAACATGTTTGGAGTAATGATAGGTATGTTTTTGTCTCTCTAAACTTAATTTGAAGATATTACTCTGTGTTCAGATTTACGGGGTAAATTGTCAAATGAAGCAAAACTGACAGAAGATGAATGGATGTACTTATTAATATGGTGTTAAAATGGTGCTAAAGAGAGAATAGTAAATAAATATTTGCCATTGTTAATGAGTTTAACATACTTGTGACTTGATTCCATTTAATTCAATTTCAGGTTTTGGGCTGCAGAGAAATAATAGCTAATCCTCAAAAGGTATTCACTCTGACCAAAACTAAATAGCATATTTTTATAAAGTATCATCTGTTAAGGCCCACAATAATTAACTTATTTAGAGAAAAAAATCCCACTTATTTCAATAAGACAGATTTAAGACATTTTAGGTTTCTTCATTAATTCTTACTGCTCTGAATTTACTACTACAAAAATGATACCTTGTTTTTCTTCTCCATTAGCATCCTTTACTATGTCCCAGGTGTCTACACAAGATGATTCCAAGTATTTCTACATGGCCAACATATACTTTTCTTCCAAAGGTCACCTTGTGCCACTCACCTATTTGCAATTTATGTTCTAACAGTGATCAACTATATGAATATTCCCAAATGTTCTATGCTGTTTCATGATTCTGTTTAATTTACCTTTTCCTATTTATCTTAAGGAATGCCACCTCTTGTTTAATTCTTGTTTAATGAATTTTCTTAACTTGTTTGGTTTTAGGTGCTCTTTTCTTCAGACAAAGTTAAGCCTCCAAATTTGAATTCATGTATTTTTTCTATTGCCACAAAATATTTTTGCTTTATTCTAACATAGTTCTTAAATTATTGGCTAGAATAATGTTTATCTATGGACCAGAATGACTATTACCTTGATTAATTATGATGATAATTCTAAAATGATCAATAGTCTCTTTTCATAGAAAGGAAAAACATAAGATCAGGGATGTTAAATATGTTACATGAGAAAGCATTGTTATAACCCTCAAATATAAAGCCTATATTCTTTCAACTATGCCAACGTCTAGTCCTATCTGCACATTTTTTAAGTAGTTCTATTTCTAAGATTTTTTCCTGCTTATTGTAGGAATACAAAATGTAGCTACTTTAATACAAAGAGAAAATAATTAGTCATGATACCAGGGACTGGAAGATACTTCATAAAGTGAAATGGAACTTAGCAGATACCTTATATAAAAAAGGACATACAAAGGCAGGAAATTTGGATAAAGAATGAGATTCCAGATGGGCACTAAAAATCAGTAAGGACACAGAAGGTTCATGTTTCTTGATTTGGTATTTATTTTGTTATCAGGAGAGGAGGAATGGATCAGAGGATGTTAACATATATAATATTCATCTTCAAGCAAAATTCATCTAGACTTGTAAAAAGACAATTAAGAAAGGATTTTTTCCCTTTACTTTAAATATTTTACTTTTTAGACATTTAGATGGATAGAATAACTGATGAGAGAGAAGAAGTTACCTACATATACCGTACCCAAATTTCCTTCTAACATCTCACATTCGCCTTTTATTTTTAATACCATTAATGAAACAACATTTAAACATTATTTCATAACATAATTACATAGTATATTTAGTTTTTCTCAGTATTTACCCATGATTTTTACTGTTCCAAATTCCATACAGGATAATACCTGACATTTATTGCAATGTCTCTTACTTTTCTTGCTTGTGGCAGTTTCTCAGACTTTCCTTGCTTTTGGTGCCATTAACAATTTTGAAGAGTATTTCTGAAGAATTTCATGGGGTGCCCTGCTATTAGATGTTCTTTACTTGTATCAAAATTTCAACTTTCCCAAACAGCTGTCTAGAAAAGATATATGAGTTATCAAATCTTGTTTAGAAGAAATACATCATATAAATACAAAGTATAAGCATAGTTTTATATTATAGTTATGAGCCAGGGACCAGGCACAGCAGGAAACCTTGGAAGAAGAAATGAGCCATCAAGGAGCCAAAAGCTGATTTTAAAACTTTTATCCACAATACCTATTTGTAAGAGTAATCGGACTCTTGCTTACCACTTTAAGGGGAAATGTCCCCTTGCAAATGTGGGGAGAATCCTTTTAAACTATGGGTGGGGTGGGGTCTTAATTAGGATGGACACAATACTCCAAAACTAGTTAAATCTTTAAAGGAATAATTTTGAGATGAGAGTGTCACAGAGTCTTAGAGCACTATTTCAGACAGCTTTTGCATGACTGTGACCAAAATTCTCTATGAGAACAAATTAGAGGAGGAAAAGTTAATTTGGGAATCACAGTTTCGAAGAGCTCAATACACAGATAGCCAATTCCACTGCCTGGGCCCAAAGTGAAGCGAAACATCATGGGAAGGGGCCCAGCAGAGAAAAGCTACTCTGCTAATGGCAGGATCAGGAAGTAGAATAGTGGGAGGGGCTACAGGGGAGATGCAGCTTCCAGGGCAGGACCCCAGTGGCACACTCCTCTAGTCATCCCCTATCTGCCTGCTGTTACCACTCCAACCACTTAAACTAGGATGGACTGATTACTTAGAGCTTTTATAATCTAATCATTTACCTCCAATTATGCCTACATTAAGAGTAGTTTTTTGGGGGAAACTTCCAAACCAACTCATTCTGCCTTGACCCTACAAATCTCATGTCTATGTCACAATCAAAATGCATTTAGCCAGTTGCTAACATCCTGTTTTCTTAATGGTTTTATCCTTGACCCAAATCTAAGTCCTAAATCTCCTTTGAAACTCAAGGCCAACTCTTGGTTGTGAGTCCATGTAAAAAGAACAAAAACAAGTTGCCTATATTTGATGTACAGTGTCATGGAGTAAACATTCCTATTCCAAAAGAGCGGAATGAATTCTGAAAGAATAGGGGTACAGAAAGAAGGGATGGTGTTAACATAAGACCGAAACCCAGCTGGGCAAATAGGTCATGGCACCCCACTTGTAAGCTCACATTCATCAGCCAGGAGACATGCACATTAGATATGCCCCCAAAGGGCTTGGGCAGCCCTGCCTCTTTGGCCTGTCTGCTTCCGGCACAAATGAGCTCTCTTTTAGCCAGGCTCTCTGAAAAGCCAGCAGCTTACTTTGGCAGACAGTTGGCCTTATTGGCATCACTTAATACCAGGAGTCTTTATTCAAACTTCAGCTTCACCTTCACAGGTTCATGCAGGAGTCTCTCAGGGGCAGCCTACGGGGACTCTGACTTGAATACATTGTGTCTGGCCTCCAAGGACTTCCTCTGAATTCTCAACGGAAGCCTCCACCACCCCCTTAACTTTAGCATTCTGCATCCCTATAGAAGCAGCATCACAAAATGATGCTGAGGTCTTCTGCCAGCTTACTCAATACCTGGACCACCTGGAATCATAGCTGTTGCAGTCTGTGAGTACCAATGTGGTTTGGCGTGATAAAACAACTTCTTAGGTTCCCTGTTTGCTAGCAGGGTGTTCCCATGATCTCTCTCTTTCTTATTTGTTCTTTTCAGTTATGCATGACAGTAGAGTATATTTTGACATATTGTTACAAACATGGAGTACATTTTATTCCCAAGATATTTTTCTCAAAGGGATTTTTCTCTTCTGTATCCTGAAGACTACAAACTCCTGAGATATGCCTTAGGTATCCTTCTTATTATCTATGCGTGAAGTACTTAGCATCACTTTAACACTTAGCTATAATCTCTTCAACAACAGCTTTCCTTGCTTCTAATTTCATAAGAACTTTTATGGTCAAACTGTGAGTTTTAAAAATCCTTCAGTATACTGTCTAAAATCTGCCATAAACATCTTGCCACTGTCTGAATTCTAGGTTGCCTTGCAATTTCCTCCATTAGATTAATTAGCCCATCACTTTTAAATTCAGCCCATCACTTTTAAATTCAATCTTAGGATGTCAGAAAAATGTAGCTAAGTTCTTTTCCAGCATATAGCAAAAATATCTGTCCCCAACAGAATCCTCATTTACCATTAAAATTCTGTCCCCCACAGAATCCTCATTGACCACTAAATCTTCATGAGCACCATCTGAACTCTTGTCATCATTCTGATTTTCTATGGTCCCACCAGAATCACTCAGTGAGCTCTACTTATAACAGTCTAAGGTTTTGCCAGCCTGTATTTCCTCCTGAAAGCCATTTACAAAGGTTATGAACTCTAGAGTCAGATTAATCACAGTAATGGCCCCACTCCTGGTACCAACTTCTATTTTAGGGAGCTTTTGCATCACTGTGGCCAAAATACCCAATAAGAATAACTATGGAAAGTAAAAGTATATTTGGTGCTCATAATTTCAGAGATCTTCTGTCCATAGATGGCTGACTTAATTACACTGGGTCCAAGGTGAGGCAGTACATCACTGGGGAAAGGTCTTATGGAGGAAAGCTGCTGAGCTCAGGGAAGGATCAGAAGTAGAGAGGGGAGAGGCCATATGGAGAGGCCAGGGCATTCCCCTCCTCCAGTCAAAATTTACCTGCCAATGTTTGCCACCCATACCAACTGGATAAACTTCTTAGGTTACAGCTCTCATAAAAATAATCATTTTATCTCTGAATATTTCTATGTAAACAGGAACATTTGTTGAATACCTTATATCCAAATCCTAATAGACACAAACTATCTATTCATCCTTTCCCCTGAAAAAACAGATGATATTTTGAAAAATTCTTGTAATGAACAGTTTAATTTACCTGCGTAGAGACTGAATGTCATGGCAATAAAAAAACAAAGGAATAGCAAAGTTTTGGAATCAGAAACAGAATAAGAGCACCAACGGATGTTACTGTAGTCAGCATTATGTGGTTTTCATTCTCAGTATCCTGGGGAAGTGTGGGATACTTTATTTCAGTTCTTAAAATAGTTAAAATTATGCAGAGCAATTGAAAAAAAAAAGCTCAGATTAGCCCAGCATAGTATACTCCACTGGATACACAAAGTGTTCAGCCAAGCTACCACCGTATCTTTATAAAACTTACTTAAACCTCCCATTCAATGAAATGAAGAAGGCATTAATGCTCCCTTTTCCTGAAGTAATCACCCTTTTCAAACAACAACAACCAAAAGAATGAGGGATGGAAATAGAAATTTATGTTTAATGCATCTAGGAGATATTTGTAAACCTGAAAAGAAGTCAAGTACTAGGGAAGAAACAAGCAAGCACAAGACAGATATAAAATATTGTTATCCTGTACATGAGACACTCCTAAAGCAGACTCTAACATACTTGCTGAAATAAGCAGAAGCAAAAGCAGGCATATATACGATGGTGGGAGCTTACTTGAACTTTGTTTGATACCATGAGCAATTAAGGACTAAACTACCAATTGATGAAAAAAAATATCATGGTCCCTTTCAAAGTAAAAGCCTGTCCATATACTGACTTTCTTCCACAGAAAGTGGAAGAAATTCTAAATTGTGAACAGTTTTCCACAACTTGTAACTTATTTGTTGATGTAACTTCTTTTCATAAAATCTTTTATTTTAAATTTTGTATTGGCATGGAAAACTTCTTCCCAAAACACTTTTCTGGTTCCTTTCACCAGAAGAATTTCCTGTAAAAAGTCTATTTAAGAGGAAACTGCCTCACTAAAATATGATTAACAATAAAATATAAATCAACGCAGTGCTACATAATAATGCAAAAGGAAAAAGAGCTGAAAGACTGGGGATATAGCTCAGTCATAGAGTGCTGTTTAGCACTCACCAGGTCTTGGTTTTTATCCTCAGCACTGCAAAAACAAAAAGGTGAAAGCTTGAGATTAATAAAAACAAGAAGAAAATATTTAATCTTCACCATAAAATGATTGCTAATTAATTAATAAAAATAGTATTTGATAATTTCTGTGAAATAAAAAAGCTGAATGCCTCATCTTTTTCAAAGAGAATTCTAGAGCTCAGAAAAGGCATTAAATAGCAAGTAAAAAAATAAAATAAAATCCAGAAATTGAAAACATAAGACATAACTAAAAACATAAAAACATTAAGTCAACTATAAGGGATATGTCTTAGTACCTGAATTAAACAAATTAGAATTGAAAACACTGGATTAAAGACTGCAATTTATAAAAAAAATAATTAGCAAAACTAAAATACAAATGATATATAAATTAGGATGATTACTGTAAAAGAGATAAAGAAAGTTTTGGGATGTGTTTTCCTCCAAAAAGAAAAACCTCATTTAGAAGATTAATAGGTACATTTTTTAGACATTTGGAAATTAGATGACTCTAAAACCAGTTGAAACTTTCAATAGTATAATGAAAGGATTTTCTTCAGTGCACCTTACAAAGCCAGCATGATATCAATTAAAAAAATGACAAAACCAGATATATTTTATTTGTAATAATAGCCTAAAAAATTTGTAATCGTAATTTAGTGGCATGCCTAGAGAATCATAGGACTTTCAAGAAGAATTTTTCCCATTTTTGTTAATTCATTATCACATTTTACCAGTGAAGAAGGCAAAAGAGAAGAATAGAATTACACACTTATATCTATAAATATTAAAAAGTCGTCTGCAGTATTGTGACTTCATTCCTAGATATAAAACTATCAATAATCTATAAAGTTTATAAAATAGAAATGAGAATTCAACATAAGTTAATATAGATCCATGTATCATATCTTGGAATCCATATTCCAAAAGAGCTTTCATTATATGTAATATAAACTGTCTTTCAGAATACTGACAATCTTGGATTAAAGTTAGGTGCCTAAAGCAAGGAGGAAATCATCAAGTAAAGGTTTCTGGAAGTTTTGCCAACAAAATATATCCATTAAATGATTCTGGTGACTCATTAAAGTCCACTTTGGCTTTCCTCTAAGCCAATCCTAAGTACTAAGAGAGTGAAATGTGACAGTCCTTGTTATAAACTAGCAACTCTAGTATGTGACAAATCAAAGGCAAAGTCCCTCTAGTTGTTTTCACTCCTGTGTTGAAAGGCACTGCTTATGAAATACAAGAACCTGCCAATAATATGTCATTTTAAAATAATACAAGAAATGTTAGTGAACAAAGACTTTGGAGGATTGGGAGTGATTGACTTCATCAACTTGCAGCTGATTCTTTAATTTAGCAGACAATAGGAAAATGCCTTGAATTTGGAACCACCTTATCTCCTACCCTACTTACACAGTAACCTTTGTAGTATCAGACCACTTCACTATTTGATGAGAAATCCTCAGTGTAGAAAAGTTAATCTGAATACACAGGAAGCTTGAGTTCTAGAGCACTTGAAAAGAAGTGTTGTTCTGTGATTTGTGAACAGTGGGGCAATTTTAATTCAGAATATTTTCCAACTTTGCAACACAGTTGGCCTACTTTAAGGAAGAATTAAAGGATTCAGCATGAATAGAAGAATAAGAATGGGGGGGTGGAAACCATTTTTAGAATTCCTTAATATATTCTTAGACAAGGGAGTTAACTTTTATTTGTCACCCCTGGGACTTCTCCTTCATGCTTATACATGGAATGTGAAAATGATGAGTACTGTTAGGAGTTTGAGTTTACAGAGGAGATGCTAACGTAACAATATTAATAAGGAAGGAATCAGGAAGGAAAGTTTGTTGCACAACCAAGAATTGGGAAACAGGATGCTGGGATGAGAGGCTATTAAAATGTGAAGGGATTTGAACCCATTTCTAGAACACACATCCTGAAATCTGACCCATCTAAGTTTGACTCTTAAGTCTTTCATCTAGCAACTACTTGAGTTTGAACAAATCATTTTGCATTTCTACTATATAAGAAGAACAATAGTTGTTTATCTATTTTCTATTACTATAACAGAATAACTGAGGCTTGATAATGTACTTTAAAATGAGGTTTATTGAGTTCACAATTATGGCATCTGGAAGTCCGTTACCAGAAAGCTACATGTATGTGACCTCTGGTGAGAACTCATAGTGGATGCATCATGGTGCTAGCACATGTTAGAGGGGGAATCACATAGAGAGACTGGAAGCCAAAGAATGCTTCAAGAGTCAGGATAATTCTTTTATAAGCACTCACTGTCCAATGAGTTAACTCAAATATCTGATGAGAAATACATTAACCCCTTCTAAGGAATCTTTGGGTACAGAATCAAACTATAACTGCCTCAGGGAGATGTTGAAAATCTAAAACAACATAAATATATAAAATAACTAGTCATAATGTGTTAGGAGTATTGATAACCATGTTGTTTGGACCTTGGACCTCATTTTGAGTGATGGGGGCCTGTTTGAGTGGGTATGTCAGCTGTTTAAGATGGTGGAGACGAGTGGAACTGAGTTGTTGAGAGCCACAGCTGAAGGGGCCCCAGCAAACTTTCAGACTGCCAGCTGATGATTGGCTCACAGCGGCCCCAGCAACTTCTAGCTGATTGGCTCCTCTGTGGTGATGCTCATTGGGCTGTTTCCCTGCCCTTTCAGACTACAGAGCTGCTCACTGGGGGACTTTTTTTGGCTCCGCCCATGCGACCCAGCCAATCGGCCTCAAGAGCAGGAGTAGTGGGGGAGGTTGAAAGGCTTGTGGGAAGCCAGTGGTGGCAGTTGAGCTCTGGGGGTTTTTCCTGAGGAGCTGTTTTGTTTGGCGTGTGTGGTTCTAAAAATAAAGTTTGTTTCTTTTGACAAGTGGCTCCTGAATTGTGCCCAGCCAGACTGCGGCATTTGGTGGCTCCCACGGGGAGCAACTGAGGGTAAGTGATAAGGTAAACTGCTCGCCCCTGAGGGCAGGGCGAGAGGATGTGTAGCCATTTTAAGATTCTTCTTTTGTTTTGCTTCACTTTTGTTTTAAGTTGCCTGTCCATGGAGACGAGTGAGACGGAAGAAACACTGCTCACATCTGAGGAGAAACTATTTGCGTCTGAGAACAGATAGGGACAAAGGACAGATGGACATTTCAGGAGGATAGAAAGGCTGATATAATGATTTTGTGTGGTTCCATTTTTATTTCATTCTGTCTCAGTTTTGTTTGGCGTCATCTTGCTGGGTTGTATTATAGTAGAAATATGGGATCAGAAATTAGTAAAAAACAAACTGAAAGAGTGTTAAGTAAATTGTTAGAGGAAGGAGGCATCCCAGTAAAATCAAGAGCAGTCAGGGCATACATTAATACAATACAAAAATGTAGCCCATGGCTTTTTAAGGAGGAGTTGTTAAATATATCACAATGGAACCATCATGGTGAAGATTTAAAAAGAATAGAAAGAAAAGCCCAGGAACTCTGCCAGTTGGCACATTGACATTATGGGCGTTTGTATCTGGTTTGCTTAGTCCAAAGCCTTCAGTTCAGACAAAGATAGAGGAAGAAAGCTTAGAGCAGAAAAAGCCATCAGGGGGAAGTTACAAAAGGAGACTGCTACTAACACCTTTATATCACCAGAGGGCGTAAGTGTCCAACCAACAGCGCCACCTCTACAGGAGACTTCTACTAACACCTTTCTATAACCAGAGGGCGTAAATGTCCAACTAACAAGGCTACCTCCATATGCTGGGAGGCCCCTAACCCCCGTAGTTGATAGTTGGGATCCTGAGACAGGATCTCAAGTATTAACATGTCCTGTATTTGAGGCAGGAGGGCAGCGAATTCACCATGATTTAAATTTCAAAACAGTGAAGCAGCTAAAAGAGGCTGTAACAACCTATGGTCCTCAAACACCCTTCACTGTAAGCTTGGTGGAAGCCATTAACAACTTGAACATGATGCCAGCAGATTGGGCTAATATGTGTAAAGCTGTGCTAAATGGAGGATAATACCTGTTATGGAAGGTTGCCAATGAGGAATTTTGCAAGGAGACGGCTAGGCGAAATGCAGCAGCTGGTTATCCTCAGAGAAATCTAGATATGTTGTTAGGAAAGGGACCTAATGAGGATCAGCAGCAACAAATTGCATATGATCCTCGTGTATATGCACAAATTGCTGCAGAGGTGGTTAGGGCATGGAAGACTTTACAAGGACATGGAGGTTTACAAGGTCAATTATCTAAGGTAATACAAGGAGCTAATGAATATTATGCTGAATTTGTAGATAGGCTTATTCAAACAGCTACCAGAGTTTTGGGGAATACAGAACAAGCAATGCCATTAATAAAACAACTGGCTTATAACCAAGCGAATTGTTGGTGCAGAGAAATCATTAGACCATGGAAACATGAAGATTTAATCACATATATTAAATTATGTAGAGACATTAATGAACAAGGGCAAGTCGTGGCAGCTGCAGCAAAACAGGCTTTAGATGCCAGAGACATTAATGAACAAGGGCAAATTGTGGCAGCTGCAGTAAAATAGGCTTTAGATGCCAGGCCAAGAACATGCTACAATTGTGAACAAACAGGCCATTTTAAAAGGAATTGCCCCATAGGAGGAGGATTTAACAAAACTAGGTATCAAAGGAGTAGAATACTGATATTTGCCCAAGATGCCATAGAGGGAGACATTGGGCTAATGAATGCCATTCTCAAAGCACCATAGAGGGTACTCCATTATCAAAAAACGAACAAGGACCAGGTGTTTATCCACAATATCTTGGAGAAAGGCATCGGGCTCTGTTGACAAAAAATGGACAGGGGGGCCCAATGCTCTGGGGCCCAAAACCACAAATATACAGAGCACTGGAGGAACCCAGCAACCCCATTAGGGTAGTGCCCAGGACACATTGTCCATCAGATCCCTCATCAGACAAACCAGAGGGAGCACAGGGTTGGACATCTGCGCCTCCGCCAGATCAGTACTAACTCCAGAGATGGGAGTTAAAATCATTCCCACAGGGGTAAAAGGACCTTTTCCCAAAGGAACAATAGGCTTATTATTGGGACGCAGCTCTTCTACTCTAAAAGGAGTTATGATAAGTCCTGGGGTAATTGATCCTGATTATGAAGGTGAAATAAAAATTATAGCCAGTTCTCCAAAGGGTATATCAGTAATTTCACCAGGAGATAGAATAGCACAGTTACTAATAATACCAAGCCTACATGATAAATTTTCCAGTCATACTGTAGAAAGAGGTTCCAAGGGATTAGGCTCCACAGGTGTAGATTGGGCTATGCTTTCTTTAAATTTAGATTCTTGCCCCATGCTAAAACTAAATATTCAAGGACATGAATTTAATGGGCTAATGGATACAGGTGCAGACCTTAGCATCATCTCTCCTCAAGAATGGCCAAAACATTGGCCATTACAACAAACCACTCAAATGCTTCGAGGCCTAGGAGTGGCAACTAATCCCCATAGAAGTGCAATGGTATTAGATTGGAAGGATCCTGAAGGATGTGAAGGAACTATACAGCCATATGTATTGGATCATCTTCCCATAAATTTATAGGGACGAGATATCCTAGATCAATTAGGTTTGACATTAAGAAATAACATCAACCAAAATGCACCCACTATTATGACTAGACAAGGTTTTAGGAAAGGAAAAAGATTAGAAAAACAAGAACAAGGTATAGCAGCACCAATACAAATAGATCAAGGAACAGACAGACATGGGTTAGATTTTCAGAAAGGGCCACCGAGACAATAAAAATTACTTGGAAATCAGAAAGACCAGTATGGTTTCCTCAGGGGACCCCGAATAAAGAAAAGATACAAGCAGCCCTTGATCTGGTCAAACAACAATTAGCGGAAGGACATACACAACATTCTGTATCTCTCCATAATACTCCCATTTTTGTCATCAAAAAGAAATCTGGTAAATGGAGATGATTGCAAGACTTAAGAGCCATTAATAATGAGATGGTTATTATGGGACCTGCTCAATCGGGGATTCCTCAATTGTCTGCTTTGCCAAAAACTTGGTATGTTTTAGTTATAGATATTAAAGATTGTTTTTTTTTTCAATTCCAATTCATCTCGAGGATAGTCCATGTTTTGCATTTACTATCCCTGCACTGAATCATGAAGGTCCTGCTCAGAGATATGAATGGGAAGTGCTCCCTCAAGGGATGGCTAACTATGTGTCATATTTACATTAACAAAGTAATCCAGCCACTTAGAAATCAAAATCCTGAACTACAAATATTTCACTATATGGATGATGTATTATTAGCACACAAAGATAAAAACACATTGCTAGAATGTTATGCCACACTTACAAACTTATTAAAAAATTATAATCTAGAGACAGCAATAGATAAAGTACAATTAAATTTTCCAATTAATTATTTAGGAGTTCTATTTTCCTCAACCATGGTTTATCCACCAAAAATTCAAATAGGAGTAGATCAACTCAAATCACTTAACGATTTTCAAAAGTTATTAGGAGACATAAATTGGATAAGGCCTTATCTAGGTGTACGAACAGGAGAGTTGGGACCTTTATTTGATATCCTAAAAGGTCCATCAGATCCAAATTCACCCCGAATGTTAATGCCTGAAGCAAGAAAGGCATTAAAAATCATTGAAATATATATGGAAAATATGCATTTGGATAGAATTGATATAAGTTTGCCTTTATTATTTATTGTACTACAAACAAAAAATATTCCTACAGGAGTATTTTGGCAAGATGGTCCATTATTATGGATACATTTTTCTTATTCTCCTAACACTATTCTTACTAGGTATCCTGAGGCTGTAGGACAATTAATACTCAAAGGAATAAAAGCAGCAAAGGGAGTGTTTGGAATTTCTCCCAATAAAATTATTACTCCATATACTATGAATCAAATTGATGAGTTAGCTAATGAGTTAAATACTTGGGCAATAATCATGTGCAAATCTAATGTTTCATTTGATAACCACTTACCATCTAATCCTTTATTGTCTTTTTGGTCATTGCATCCTGTAATTTTTCCAAAAATGACAAGAAAAACACCTATCATGAATGCTCCAAATATATTCACTGATGGGTCAAAAAATGGTACAGCAGCAATAGTTACACCTGATCAAACTTTTGCATTTTTAGTACCCAAACAATCAGCTCAAAAAGTAGAGCTCAATGCAGTATTACAAGCTTTTGTGATGTTTAAAGATTCTGTATTTAATTTATTTTCCAATAGTCAGTATATGGTTAATGTTATAGTATCCCTTGAAGATGCTGGTAGGATTTCCCCTTCCTCTACTGTTTTCTCTTTGATTTCCACTATACAAAGTCTAATCTGGGACAGAAAAGATCCATTCATTTTTTTTTTAAAGAGAGAGTGTGAGAGGAGAGAGAGAGAGAGAGAGAGAGAGAGAGAGAGAGAGAGAGAGAGAGAGAGAGAGAGAATTTTTAATATTTATTTTTTAATTCTCGGCAGACACAACATCTTTGTTGGTATGTGGTGCTGAGGATCGAACCCGGGCCGCATGCATGCCAGGCGAGCGCGCTACCTCTTGAGCCACATCCCCGGCCCAAGATCCATTCTTTATAGGACATATCAGGGCACATACAGGATTGCCTGGAGCCCTTAGTTTGGGCAATGATTTAGCAGATAAAACTACACATGACATACATATTTACACTAGAAGAAGCTATAAATTTTCATAAAAAGTTCCATGTCAATGCTAATACTTTACAAAAGTGTTTTAAAACAACTAAGGAACAAGCCAGACAAGTGGTAAACAATGTCAAAATTGTGTGACCTTTTTACCACAAGTTAATCTTGGAATCAATCCTAGAGGACTGATACCTAACTGTATTTGGCAGATGGATGTCACACACTTGCCATAATATTGAAAATTAAAATATTTGCATGTTACAGTTGATACTTCTTCTAGATTTTTGATGGGCTCCCTTCATGCCGGAGAAAAAACTAAAGATATTATAGCTCATTGCTTACAAAATTTTGCCACTGTGGGCATTCCAAAATAGTTAGAAACAGATAATGCCCCTGGTTATGCTTCTACCTCTTTTAAACAATTTTGCTCATCATTTGGCATTACTCATATAAGAAGAATACCATACAATCCACAGGGACAAGGCATAGTTGAAAGAGCTCATCAAACTATTAAAATGTACTTATTAAAGCAAAAAGATGGAATTGGGAAGGGGTATATATTCCCCAAAGATAAACTTAAAATAACACTTTTTACTCTAAACTTTTAAAATTAGGATTCATCAGGGCTTAGTGCTACGGAAAGGCATATGTGTCCAAAAAATGTACATAAGCCCAAGGTACTTTGGAAGGATATTCTAACAGGATAATGGAAAGGTCCTGACCCAGTAATTGTCTGGAGTCAGGGGTCTGTTTGTGTGTTTCCACAGGGAGAACAGCAGCCAATTTGGATTCCAGAGAGATTAACTAAGATCCTGACCCAGTGATTGTCTGGAGTCGGGGGTCTGTTTGTGTGTTTCCACAGGGAGAACAGCAGCAGATTTGGATTCCAGAGAGATTAACTAAATCGATATCTACAGATCAAAAATAAGATGATTTGGCTCAAATCCATAACAGCTGATATCCAGAACTCCAGTTTGGCTTACTTCCATCTGTGATAGAACCAGGATGCTTTTTTCAATATCTATTTTATTATTACCCTTTCCCACATCATGAAGTTCTATTTTGTTTTTTGAGCTTATACAGACCTAGGTTAATGTTTTGTTGATCAGTTCTATTTTTTGACCATAGAGTTTTTAAACATTGCAATGGAGATTTCACCTGTAAAAAGTTATAAGCCCTTTACTATTAGGTTATGTGTTGTGTGCACACTTGTGTTTTATGTTGTATGTTTGTATATACGTATGTCCATATATCATATATGATGAGCACTCTTGAAAAAATGGATCCAAATAGTTTTTTTTTATTCACGTGATTTAAATGGTTGAATTTAAATTGGGTAAACAACTGTTGAGGATTGTTTTAATATGTGAACAAAAAAGGAGGTTAACAGATCTGTTTGTTTACTTTCACCTTTCCTTTTCATTATATTTAATAATTCTCTTCAAGATAATGTAAATTGTTAAGAAAATTGCTTTCTTTTAGTGCCTTCTGGAATGTTACATATTTTTTTCTTTAGCCATTATTGCCAAAATTCCTATCTTCATCCCAGTGCAGGTGAAGACAAAGATAAAACCAATCTACAGCTTCTGCAATAGCCATCACTGAACTGCTTGCAGAACTTGCCTGGACTATGTATCACTTGTATGCATTGTGAACTCACCTGTGTGCATTGTGAACTATCTGTTGGTACAGCAACTTGTGGTAGTGTTGGGGTATTTTTGCTGATGATGTCATAGGTGGTACAATTTTTCCAAAAGAGCCGTCAATTGGCTTGGTGTATCTTCCTCCCTTCTGCTTATCATGATCCTTCAGCTAAAATTTGGGGGCCAACAGAGGTGAGGCAAAGAACCTCACCCCCAGCTGGTACAAAGACCTATGCACAGGTGTGGCTGTATACTGGACCTGTAGTCAGTGATGGGTAAGATCCAATTGCAATGGTACCAACCTAAGACAGGAGGCTGACGCCTTGAGGTCAGCTCATCCAATAACGGGTAAGAACCATATGTAGTATTGGACAACCTAAGGCAGGAACGGTCCCTTAAGCCACATGCTTGTTGTTTAAACAGAGAGGGGGAGATGTTGAGAGCCACAGCCAAAGGGGCCCCAGCAAACTTCCAGCGGCCCCAGCAACATCTAGCTGATTGGCTGCTCAGCCATGATGTTCATTGTGCTGTTTCCCCGCCCTTTCAGACTGCCAGCTGATGATTGGCTCACAGCGGCCCCAGTAACTTCTAGCTGATTGGCTCCTCTGTGGTGATGCTCATTGGGCTGTTTCCCCACCCTTTCAGACTACGGAGCTGCTCATTGGGGGACTTTTTTTGGCTCCGCCCACGCCACCCAGCCAATCATCCTCAAGAGCAGGAGGACTGGAGAAGGTGGAGAGGCTTGTGGGAAGCCAGTGGTGGCAGTTGGGCTCTGAAGGTTTTTCCTGAGGAGCTGTTTTGTTTGGCGTGTGTGGTTCTAAAAATAAAGTTTGTTTCTTTTGACAAGTGGCTCCTGAATTGTGCTCAGCCAGACTGCAGCACCAAGTAGCTTGGGAAAACTGCATCTGATAATTTATTATTGTGTTTGCCATAAATTCTTTTTTGCAGGTTTAAATACATGGCATATATTAAAGAATAACAAAATTAGAAAAAACTTTGTAAACAAAGAAATTATTACACAACTAGTCATTTATATGCAAATAATGCTTGTAACATTTGGATTTAAATTTTTTTATTAATTTTTTATTTTCTTTTAATTAGTTATCCATGACAGTAGAATGTATTTATGCACTTTGATGTATCATACATAGATGGGATATAATTACTCATTTTTTTCTGATTGTACATGTTGCAAAATCATATTGGTCATGCAGTCACATACATACATACAGTAATAATGGTGGTTTCATTCTGCTATATTTCTTATCCCCACATCCCCTCCTCTCCCCTCTTTCACTTCCCTCTACCTAATCTAAGATAACTATATTCTTCTCTAATGCCCTCCACCTTATTGTGAATTATCATCTACATATTAGAGAAAACATTCAGCCTTTGGTTTTCTGGGACTGGCTTATTTTGTTTAGCAAGATATTCTCCAACTCCATCCATTTACTGGCAAATGACATAATTTCTCTCTTCTTTAAAGATGAGTAATATTCCATTCAGTATATATACCACATTTTCTTTATCCATTCATCTATCGAAGGACACGTAGGTTGGTTCCATAGTTTAGCTTTTATGAATTGAGCTGCTATAAACATTGACATGGCTGCATTTACTGTAGTATGCTGAGTTTAAGTCCTTTGAGTATAAACTGAGGAATGGGATAAGTGGGAAAAATGGTGGTTCCACATCCAATTTTCTGAGGAATATCCAGTATGTTTTCATAGAGGTTGCACCATTTGTAGTCCCACCAACAATGTATGAGTGTATGTACCTTTTTTCCCTCATCCTCGCCAACATTTATTGTTGCCTGTATTCTTGATGATTAACATTCTGACAGGAGTGAGACTAAATCTGAGAATAGTTTTGATCTGCATTTCTCTGATTGCTAGAGATGTTGAACACTTTTTCCTATATTTGTTGATTAATTGTCTTTTTTTTTCCTGTGAAGTGTCTGTTCAGTTCCTTTGCCCACTTATTGATTGATTGTGTTAAGATTTTTTTTTTTTTTGGTGTTAAGTTTTTTGAGTTCTCTATATAACCTGAAGATTAATGCTTTATCTGAGATGCAGGTGATAAAGATTTTTCTCACATTCTGTAGGGTCTCTCCTCATATTGTTGATTATTTCATTTGCTGAAAAAAAGCTTTTTAATTTGAATCCATCCCATTTATTGATTCTTGATTTTAGTTCTTGAGCTTTAGGAGTCTTATTAAGGAAGTCAGATCCTAGGCTGACATGGTAAAGATTTGGGCCTATTTTTTCTTCTATTAGGCACAGAGTCTCTGTTCTAGGGCCTAAGTCTTTGATCCACTTTGAATTGACTTTTGGGCAGGGTGAGAGATAGAGGTTTAATTTCATTCCAATTTTCCCAGCGTCATTTTTCAAATAGGCCACCTTTTCTCCAGTGAATGTTTTTGGCACCTTTGTCTAGTATGACATAACCATATTTATGTGGGTTTGTCTCTGTGTTCTTTATTCTGTATCATTTATCTACAAGTCTATTTTGGTGCCAATAGCATAATTTTTAATATAATTTTTTTCCTTTGATTAAGTCTTACAATGACATTCCATTATTAATCCATATTATTTCAAAAAAAAAGGAAACTATATCACCCAGATTTTTATAACCACAGCCCATGACAGGCAATGGTGAGTGACTAAAAGCTCTTTTTGCCCCAAAGGGAAGACTCATAACTAAATGTTGGCATGAGGTCACCTGATCACCCAGCAGGGAGGGCAATGTGTGAAAGAGAAAAATAGGGCTTAACTAACTCTGTGGAGTCAGCTGCTGTGGAGGAGGCCAGCTGGTGCCAGTTCAAGAAAGAAAAGAGCCCTACACTCATTTCAGGAGCTGACTCTTGGCAAGAAATATTCTCAAACTGGAAACCTTAGAGCTACATCACTATAATTTTTCCAAAAAGAGAAGTAAAACTGCAAAATAATTTAATAAAATATCAAGAGTCATAATAAAACACTTAAGTCAGTCATGTTAGAGAAAAGACTGAATTAGTTTTATGTTATTTCTGCAGAAAATATCACAAAAGTACTCTTGTTTCCCTTTATCCCGGGATCCATTCTAAGACCCCAGCAAATGTCCCAAATTGTGGATAATACCAAACCTTATATATACCATGTTTTTTTCCTATACATACATAACCATAAAAATATATAAATATATAAACATACAAAATATATAAATTGGGCACAGTATGATATGGGAATAGGAAACACAGTAGAGTGATCGGGACAGAACTTTCTTATGTGCATATATGAATACAGGACCAGTGAAACTCCATATCATGTACAACTTTAAGAATGGGATCCTAAATAGGATAGGTTATACTTCAGGTGTGCATAATGTGTCAAACCACACTCTACTATCGTGTTTACCTAAAAAGAAAAGAACACTAAAGAAATAAAAATATGACATTGTGACATAAAAGAAAAAAAAAAAGAATTGCCTCACTATCCCACCACCCCTGTGGTCTCCCTTACACTAAAGAGTTTGCAGGATCCATTCAGTACCACTTATCTGGAGTCAAAGTCCTGGCTTCCTACTGAAACTTCTCTAATAGCACTTCAACCAGAGGGCAAAGGTCCTTGGTTATAGCCTACCAAAAATGTTAACCCCAGCAAAAATGTTAACCAATTAGCATTGCTAACATGAGTAGAGATATGACTTAGTTTATTCTGTGGTTGTTGACAAAGGTAAAGTGGTTGTTGTAGCATGATAGTCTCCAGTTCCATCCGTTTACTGACAAATGCCAAAATTTCATTCTTCTTTATGGCTGAGTAATATTTCATTGTGTTGATATACCACAGTAAGTAATGATGATTAATGATAAAATAGAATAATTGTAGAACAAACTATAATAAAAATTATATTAATGTGGTTTCACTTTATCTCCAAGCATCATATTGTACTGAACTCATAATTCATCTTATGATAATGTGAGATGTTACAATGCCTCTGTGATAAGATGCAGTGTAGTGAATGACGTAGGCAATGTAATGTAGTTTTAGGCTTCTACATAAGGGTTACCTGAACATAAGCACTATGACACCAAGATGATTTATCTAATAACCAAGATGGCTATACCAAAATGGTGATTTATGGGCAGGTAACATATAGAGTGAACATATACACTGAACGAAAAGATGATTCATACCACAGGCTGGGCAAAGTGGATCCATGTAAGATTTTATCACCTTACTCAGAATAATATGCAGTTTTAAATTTGTGAAATGTTTATTTCTGGACATTTTCATTTACTGTTTTCAGGCTACGACTAACCACACGTGACAATGGGAAATCAACTCAGTTGAAAGTGACACACGTATTGTGTCGTTGGGGGGGGGGTTTAGTGTCATCTGAGGACGTATTTAAATAATACAGTTTTTTTTTTTGTGTGTGTGTGTGTGGTTTCCTTCTTTTTTATTTTTTAAATTTATTTATTTTTGCATTACAATTCTTAATACACCATTATACCATAATTTATCATATCTCTGATTATATATAAGGTATGTGAGGACCCAACTTCCTTAATAAGATGCCTATAGCCCAAGAGTTAAATAATATGTTATCAGGAATTTCTTCACCCAGGAGGAAGGACAGGTATGCTCCTCCTACTAAGAACAGCTAAAACCATAGAACAATATGTTTATTTTGTTTGTTAAAAAATAAGTGAAAATATGAGAAAATTCTGTAAGATGGTTAGGAGGTATCTGACTTTTTGTAAATAAAATGACACAGTCATGAGATTCCTGGGTTTTCTTGTTTTCTACATGTATCCCAGACTTGGAGTTCATGAATCCGATGTCAGTATCATAGTGTCCTTTAATGTCATTGGATGGAGACAAAAATATTTCAACAAAATCCTGCTGTCCCTTCACAACCAAAGACCAAGAAAGTAGAAGGCTCATAAGGCAGAACTATTTAGATGACAGTCACTTTACCTTTATCAACAGCTACAGATGAAACTGCTCATGTCAGCAATGCTAATTGGAGAGCTGGGTTAGCATCTTTGCTAGACTATACCCAAGGACCTGGATGAAGTGCTATTAGAGAAGTTTCAATAGGAAGCCAGGACTTTGATTCCAGATAAGGGGTAATGAATGGCTCCTGCAAACTCTTTAGTGTAAGGGAGACCATGGGGTGGTGGGATGCTGGGACAATTCTTTTTTTTCTTTCAAGTCACAAAGTCATATTTTATTTTTATTTATTCATTTTTTTCTTTTTAGGTAAACATGACAGTAGAGTGTGGTTTGACACATTACACACACACATGGAGTATAACCTATTTTAATTAGGATCCCATTCTTGTGGTTGTACATGAGGTGGAGTTTTACTGGTCCTGCATTCATATATGAGCATTAGAAAATTATGTCCCTTCATTCTACTGTGTTTCCTATTCCCATACCCTGTCCCTTTCCTTAATTCTCCTTTGTCTAATCCAATGAACTTCTACCCCTACCCCCTTATTTGGTGTTGGTGTCCCTCTATCAGAGAGGTCATTCAACCATTAGTTTTTGGAACTGACTTATTTCACTTAGCATGATAGCCTTCAGTTCCATCCATTTACTGACAAATGCCAAAATTTTATTCTTCTTTATGGCTGAGTAATATTTCATTATAGGTCTCTGTGTGTGTGTGTGTGTGTGTGTGTGTGTGTGTGTATATATATATATATATATATATATATATATATATAATGTATTTTTTATCCATTTATTTGTTGAAGGGCACCTAAGTTATTTCTGTAGCTTAACTATTGTGAATTGAAGCACTTTAAACATTGATGTGGCTGTGTCACTGTAGTATGCTGATTTTAAGTCCTTTGGGTGTATACTAAGGAGTAGGATAACTGGGTCAAATGGTGATTCCATTCCAAGTTTTCTGTGGAAATCCATACTGCTTTCCATAGTGGTTGCAACAACTTAATACCAAAACCAAACAAACAACAAAAACAAATAACAATTAACAATTGGGCAAAGAAGTAGAATAGACACTTCACTTCACAAAAGAAGAAATACAACTGATCAACATATACATGAAAAAATGTTCAATAGCTCCAGCAATTAAAGAAATAAGATTCCATCACAGTCCTGTCAGAATGGCAATCATGAAGAATATAAGCAACAATAAATTCTGGAGAGGATATGGGGGAAAAGATACACTCATACATTGCTGGTAGGACTGCAAATCTGTGCAATCATTATGGAAAGGATGGAAAAAATAAAAATAAAAACATAAATCAAGAAAACTGAAAAGAGGAAAGTGATAAAGAAAATTGATGAAATAAACCTGCTTTAATTTTGACACATAATAATTATACATATTTAGAAGACATTGTGACAGTCTGCTAAATGTATAAAATGAAAAAAAAATTAATGTTAAATATAGTTGCCCTCCTACTCAGGATTTTTTAAATAATAAAATTTATAATTCTCTAGGAAAACTGACAAAGGAAAAAAGGGGTGAAGGATTGAAATTGCCCATATAAAAATTGCAGCTGTAAGTTTTGCAGACTTCTAAACTAGAACAACACTCTTATGGGAATATGAACAACTCAGCACATACAAATTTGGCAAATTAGATAAAATTGACCAATTCTTTTTAAAGAAATCTATAAAGTATCACAACTCATTAAGTATGAAATGGATAATTTTAATGCATTCTATCTACTAAGGGGGTTGGACTCATTGATCATAATCTCAAAACAAATAAAAAAAAGTTTTTTTAAAAAAAACATATCTCATTTTATGTTGTTTAATCTGGAGAATTCTACCAAAAAAAAAAGTTTAAAGAGAAAATGAAGCTATTCTATAAAGTCTCTTCAAAAAATGGAGTTTATAATATTCTTAAATTTATTTTATGAAGGTATATGAACCTAATTGTAATAGTAGACAAATAAAGTCTACAAGAAGAATATCACAGAGTAATATTGACATGAATATGGAAAATAAAATTCTTAGTATATACAAGATACAATTCAGCAATATAACAAGAATTACACATAAATACAAGCAAATCTGGCTTAATACTCAGAAATCAACCAAATCAATCCCCCATAATAACATGATGAAGAAGAATCATTTGTTTTTTTCTCAGTTGCTTCAGGAAAAATTCATTGGCAAAATATAGCACCCATTTATAAGAAAACTCTCAGAAAAATAGAAATAATATCTTTAAAAATTCCTTCTATTATTATAATTTTTAAATGTACAAGACCAAACACCTTTTCTTGAAGATGGCAGGAGATTAATTTCATGTGTTCATTTTACTGGGCTAACAGGTGCTGGACATCCAATAAAGAGTCATTTCTGGGTGTGCCTGGGAGGCTATCTCTGGAAGAGATTGTCATTAAAATCAGAAAAATAATTAAAGAACACCACCTCCCATCAGTGGGGGCATCAGGCAATCCATTGGAAACCTAAATAGAACAAAAGGCTTGGGCAGGGTGAATTCACCCAGTTGGAGCTAAGATACATGGTTTTGAACTACCACCCCCACCCCCCATGGCTTTCCTGATCCTTCAGCTTTCAGATATTAGATTGAGGGACCCTTGGTCTGTACATTTATGGGGCCAATGCCTCTGATGAATGTCCTCACATGGGTATGCATTCCTTGACTTAACCATGGTTCAACCTAAGATTTGTTGCCTTCATGGTGGTGCAAAAGGGATAGACTTTCAGGAGAACTCTTCCCTAAATTTTGAATTTCCATCTTTTCCAGCTTGCAATAGGCCATATGATTCTCTCCAGAAATGCTGAGCAGCAGTAAAGCTGCAACTCCCCATCAGCACTGATCAAGGTGGAAACAATTGATATTCTGCTATGTTCTATATTGGCAAATTCTGGTGCTTGGTAGATTAGGTGCTGCAGTCTGGCTGGGCACAAATCATGAGCAACTGAAGCAGGACCAAACTTTATTTCTGAACTCCACCAGCACACTCCACACACGCTCCCCAGGAATTCTCCCGAAAGCCGAACGCCACCCACGCAGCTCCTCCAGGAACCACCAACCAGAAATCCCTCCTCTAGCACTTCCTCAACCAATGGGGACTCTCCAGGAATCCCCATGAGAACTCCAAAGTAGCGCAAAACTCCAAAGTAGCAGGCCCAGGGGAACAGCAGTGGTCTAATATACACAGCGTAACATAACCATTATCATCTCAATGGCTTGCTGGCATCACCTCTCAACCACTCCATTCTGGCAAAATGCCATGACTCAGCTATGGCTCTCAACAATTAGGTATTTCTTAGATAAAGCAATTATGAAATTCATATGGAAAAATAAAAGACCCAGAATAGCAAAAACAACTCTAAGCAGGAAGTGTGGATCAGGTGGTATAGAGATACCAGACCTCAAACTATACTACAGAGCAATAGTAACAAAAACAGCATGGTACTGGTACCAAAACAGGCGGGTGGACCAATGGTACAGAATAGAGGACACAGAAACCAATTCATAAAACTATAACTATCTGATATTTGATAAAGGGGTTAAAAGCATGAAATGGAGGAAGGATAGCATCTTCAACAAATGGTGCTGGGAAAACTGGAAATCCATATGCAACAAAATGAAACTGAATTCCTTTCTCTCGCCATGCACAAAAGCTAACTCAAAATACATCAAGGAGCTTATATCAAATCAGACACATCATCTGATAGAAGAAAAAGTTGGCTATGATCTACATATTGTGGGGTCGGGCTCCAAATTCCTCAATAGGACACCCATAGCATAAGAGTTAATAACTAGAATCAACAAATGGGACTTACTCAAACTAAAAAGTTTTTTTCTCAGCAAAAGAAACAATAAGAGAGGTAAATAGGGAGCCTACATCCTGGGAACAAATCTTTACTCTTCACACTTCAGATATAGCCCTAATATCCAGAGTATACAAAGAACTCAAAAAATTAGACAATAAGATAACAAATAACCCAATCAACAAATGGGCCAAGGATCTGAACAGATACTTCTCAGAGGAGGACATACAATCAACCAACAAGTACATGAAAAAATGCTCACCATCTCTAGCAGTCAGAGAAATGCAAATCAAAACCACCCTAAGATACCATCTCACTCCAGTAAGATTGGCAGCCATTATGAAGTCAAACAACAACAAGTGCTGGTGAGGATGTGGGGAAAAGGGTACACTTGTACATTACTGGTGGGACTGAAAATTAGTGCAGCCAATTTGGAAAGCAGTATGGAGATTTCTTGGAAAGCTGGGAATGGAACCACCATTTGACCCAGCTATTCCCCTTCTTGGTCTATTCCCTAAAGACCTAAAAAAAGCATGTTACAGAGACACTGCTACATAGATGTTCATAGCAGTACAATTCACAATAGCAAGACTGTGGAACCAACCTAGATGCCCTTCAGTAGATGAATGGATAAAAAAAATGTGGCATTATACACAATGGAGTATTACTCTGCATTAAAAAATGACAAAATCATACAATTTGGAGGGAAATGGATGGCATTAGAGCATATTATGCTAAGTGAAGCTAGCCAATCCCTAAAAAACAAATGCCAAATGTTTTCTTTGATATAAGGAAAGTTACTAAGAATAGAGTTGGGAGGAAGAGCATGAGAAGAAGATTAACATTAAACAGGGATGAGAGGTGGGAGGGAAAAGAAGAGAGAAGGGAAATTGCATGGAAATGGAAGGAGACCCTCATGGTTATACAAAATTACATACAAGAGGAAGTGAGGGGAAAGGGGAAAAAACAAGGGAGAGAAATGAATTACAGTAGAGGGGGTAGAGAGAGAAGAGGGGTGGGGAGTGGAGGGGATGGGGGATAGTAGAGGATAGGAAAGGCAGCAGAATACAACAGACACTAGTATAGCAAAATGTAAAACAGTGGATGTGTAACCGATGTGATGATGCAATCTGTATATGGGGCAAAAATGGGAGTTCATAACCCACTTGAATCAAAGTGTGAAATATGATATGTCAAGAACTATATAATATTTTGAACAACCAACAATAAAAATTAAAGAAAAAAACCAATTAGGTATTTCTATGCATTAATAATGAACATGTGTTTATCAAAATTAAAAACATAAGCTTATTTACAAAAGACTCTCCTATAAAATGCAATGAAAGTATCCCAGTTAGAGGAAATAAGTATTATACTTATGTTATACTAATTATTTTAAAAATATTTCTAATGCTTTATTTTTATGTTGGACTTTATTTTGTAATATATCATTTAAAATTATCCCCAGCACCATGCATCCACATAAAAAAATTATAGTATTCTATTTTAGTATTTCATCATAATATTTCATAACTTTGTGTAATTGTGAATGTATTTGTAAAAAAAAAGCTTGGTGTTGGCAGAGTTTTGGTGAGCCATATGAATAAAAACCATGATGTTTGTTTCTGAATGCCACTTTTGTTACTTTCAATCCACATGATCTCAGGGAATTATTTTATCTTATTTTTATTAATTCCTTGTAATTATTTATAACATTAGGATTCATGTTGACATAATTACAATTTGCTCTAATTCAACCCCTAGTACTTCCCTTTTAATTAGAACCTTGTGGATATACATAATGGTGAGATTCACTGTGGTATATTCACCTGTGCACATAGGAATGTGAGGTGAGATGCATCCACTGTTCTTCCTTATTCACTTGCTCTTCCTTCCCACTCAATCCACTTTCTCTACTCCACTGATCTTTCTTCTATTTTTATGGAAATCCGCCTCACATTTTCTTTTCTGCATAGCTTCTGCATATCAGAGAACACATTCAACTTTTGATTTTCTGGGTTTGCCTATTTCACTTAGCATGATGATCACCAGTTTCATCCATACACCAGAAAATGCTGTAATTTCATTTTTTTTTAATGGCTGAGTAAAACCTCATCGTGTGTGTGTATGTGTGTGTGTGTGTGTGTGTGTGTGTGTATCTCATTACCTCACAATTCATATATTCATTTTCTTGTTCTATTCACCTGTTGACAGGCACCTAAGTCAGTTCCATAACTTGGCTATTATAAATTGTACTCCTGTAAATATTGATGTGGCTGAATTCCTTTAATATTCTGGTTTTAGATCTTTTGGTATATATACCCAGCAGTGGTATCACTTGGTCAAATTGTGGTTCCATTCCTCGTTTTCTAAGGAATCTGCATGCTGCTTTCCAGAGTGGTTGCACTAATTTTCAGTCCCACCAATAATATAAAAATATGCCTTTTCCCCCACATTCCTGCCAACATCTATTACTTGTATTCTTGATAGTTTCCATTCTGACTGGATGACTCCTGAGGTGATATGACCCCTCAGTGTTGTTTTAATTTGTATTTCTCTAATTACTAGATATGTTGAACTTTTTCCCCATATATCTATTGGCCATTTTCACGTCTTCTTTTGAAAAGTGTCATCAGTTCTTTTGCCCATTTATTAATTGAGTTTATTTTTGGTTTTAAGTTTTCTGAGTTCCTTTTTGTATTCTGGATATTAATACACTACCTGAAGAGCAGGTAGCAAAGATCTTCTCCTATTTTGTAGGCTCTCTTCCCATCCCCTTATTCAGTTTGCTTTGCAGAAGTTTTTAATTTTATGTCATACCACTTAATTATTCTTGGTTTTATTGGTTGCACTTTAAGAATCTTGTTATGGAAATTGATTCTTGTGCCAACACATTCAATGGTTAGATCTACATTTTCTTCCAGCATTTGCAGATTTTTAAAATCTAATTCCGATGTCTTTGATCTACTTTGAACTGAGTTTTGTGCAGGGTGAGACATAGTGTTCAAGTTCATTCTTCTACAAGTGGATGTCCAGTTTTCCCAGCATCATTCGTTAAAAAGGTTCCTTTTTTCTAATGTGTGTGTTTTTGTGTGTCTACTGCCAGAAAATTGTGTTTAGGTGGGTTTGTCTCTCTATCTTCTATTATATTCCACTGATCTTCATTTCTGTTTTGGTGCTAGTATCATGCTGTTTTTGTAAATATATCTTTGTAGTATAGTTCAGTATTTGATGCCACCAGTGTTGCTCTTTTTGTTCACCATGACTTTGGCTATTCTGAGTCTCTATTTTTCCTAATAAATTTTAGAACTACATTTTGTAATTCTGTGGAGAATGTCATTGGTATTTTGATGGGGGTTGCATTGAATCTGTATAACACTTTTAGTAATATGGATATTCTGACAATATTAATTCTGTCTATCCAAGAATGCAAGAGGGCTTTCCTTATTCTAAAGTCTCCTTCAATTTCTTTCTTTAATATTCTCTAGTTTTCATTGCAGAGATCCTTTACCTACTGGAAAATATTTTAGTCTATCATGTTCTCTATTCATAATGACAGGTGAGACTTTTGATATTTAAATTCTCTCTCATGACCTCTAAATTATATAATCTTTCTAGGTCTTGGTTTTCTTATCTGCAAAACTGAGTTAATCATAGTATATCTATCATAGAGTGGCTGTCATGATTAAAGTATTGATTATATTTAAATTACCTAAAATTATACCAGGTATCTTATAATGTTTTTATTTTCAGTATTATGGTTTTGAATTCCATTATCCCTGAATTATTTCTTACATTCAGGAGAATATAAAGATGAACAGGGAGGTCTCTGACTTCTAGCTGAGATTTCAGTTAACAGTTTAACTGTGCTGTACAAATATGCCTAGTGTCACCACATGAAGAACCCCTAAGCAAGTGCACTTTTATTAGAGTTTTTTTTTTTTATTCTACGATACTTCTAGAATGCTCCTAATTTCCATGATGCTTTCTCGACTGTAACCAGACAAATAAGATTTCCATATTATTTGGTGGCTAGTGATACTTTTGTGCAAGAAATTGTCTTGGTGCAAAGGAGGGTTCCAAACGTACTACCAGGAAAGTAATCCCAGCCAGCACCCAGTAGCAAAGCTCACAGCTTATGACATCCAGAGAAAGCACAGAGTGAAAATCAAGGAAAGAGAGATGGCATAAGTTAAGATAGGACAGGACAGGATGCAAGTAAGGTGGGAGGCCCTCCCTATCTGAACTCCTAGGCTGGCAGTCCACACACATCTGTCCCAACACTCTGCCACAGTGGCTTTCCAGTCGATGATGTAGATTGAAGGACAGAGTTTAGGTTCAGAAAATCAGGCCCACAGATGGAAAGTGCCCTGGGCTATTAACATATTTGCTTTATTGGAGAGACACAGGGACAAAGTATCTTGGCACAGATGTAGCTTGGCAATTAATGCTATGAATAACTATGGGATTTATTTGCACTTCCTGAGCAGAGGACACATATGAGGCCAGAATGGGTGTTACTAGCATATGGCTAAATTAAAACTTCATGAAAATTAAGTACTCAAGCCTGTTGAGTGTATTCAGAACATTTAGTGTCTCTACCTACTTATCATGAATATTTACTTCAAAAACATCTCTCCGTATTCCCATCCTTTCCTGTGTTTGAACACAATGCCATGCTCTCCTTCCTCACATGCTCTCCTTAACAAATTACATGAATTTTGTCCATATTAAACACAAGTTTTGTTTACTAACTAACTGCCTATCTTAAAAGTTTGGATTGTTCTACAACCTACACATTTATTCATCAAAGCACATTTACATTATAGATGTAAACAAGCAGGCTGAGTGACAGTTTGATTCCAAGTCACCTAGAACAACAATAGGATCCTCCTAGTACAAGGTGGAGCTCAGTCCTTCCAAGGAGAGAAGTTTTCCAACTATTTGCACCGACTGTCTGCACTGATTGGTGTTTCAGTCCTTCTGCTGCCCCAGGTTTTGCTTGGCGGTGGCCATGGCCATCATGGCCCCCCTCATTTTACTCACTCATAATAATGTTTAGAGACATCCATCTTGTTCTTCCTGAACTGAGATTCTTGGAATGACTCCTTTCTTTGTGGGAGTTCTCTGCCTTCCCTCCTGCATAGCCATCTCAGGGGTGACCCTTAATCTCCTTCTGGGTACAGAAAAACATTATTCCCTATATGTATTTGACAATAAATATAACAATCTTATAGTATTGTTGTGTGCATATTTATTTTTCTATTTTCTATCCCCTGTATATCTATTATCTGTTAATTTATGTATCTGTCATCTATTTATCTAGTATCTTTTTTCTCCCTCCCACCCTGTTACTTTTCCTTTCTTTTTTGCTTCCTTTGTCTGTGCTTTCTCTCTCTCTCCCTCCTTCCCCCTCTCTCTTTCTCTCTTTTCATCATCCATCTCTTCATCTTTCTATCTCTCCATTCATTTGTAAATCTATCTAGTTTTAACAAAATCCTTTCTCTCAGAACATAGGTCGAAGGTTAAATGTCCCTTTCCACTGTTTTGGCTTAGATATGAGGTGTCCTTCAAAAGCTCATGTGTCAGCTCTCTCTCTCTCTCTCTCTCTCTCTCTCTCTCTCTCTCTCTCTCTCTCTCTCACACACACACACACACACACACACACACACACACACACTAGAGGTGAACAGATTGGAATATGAGAGCCTTAACCTAATCAGTGCATTATTCCACTGTTATGTGTTGAGAGCCACAGCTGAAGGGGCCTCAGCAAACTTTCAGACTGCCAGCTGATGATTGGCTCACAGCGGCCCCAGCAACATCTAGCTGATTGTCTCCTCTGCGATGATGTTCATTGGGCTGTTTCCCTGCCCTTTCAGACCACGGAGCTGCTCATTGGGGGACTTCTTTGGCTCCGCCCGTGTGACCCAGCCAATCGGCCTCAAGAGCAGGAGGAATATGGGAGGATGAGTGGCTTGGGTTGGTGTGAGAGGCTTGTGGGAAGTCGATGGTGGCATTTGGGCTCTGAGGGTTTTTCCTGAGGAGCTGTTTTGTTTGGTGTGTGTGGTTCTAAAAATAAAGTTCATTTCTTTTGACAAATGGCTCCTGAATCGTGCCCAGCCAGACTGTGGCAGTTATGAGTTCAGTGGAATAAAGAAAGCAATTAGTCAATCTATCTACCTATCTATCTGTATTTTTAAATACATATAGTAACTGCAGGCAGGTAGGGAGAAGTGGGTCACTGGGGGAATGCTTTAGGGTTTATATTTTCCCTCTGGTGAGAAGAGCTCTATTTGCTTCCTAGTGACCAAGTCCTGGGCTGCTTTCCTCTTCCACACCCTTCTGCCATGATGTTTTGTCTCACCCTGGGCTCAGAAAAATGGAGTCAGCCCTGTGAAAATGTGACTGCAAATAAACTTTCTCTTCTCTAAAATTGTTCTGCCAGAGTTGTTTTGTTCTTTCCTTCCTTCCTTTATTTCTTCCTTCTTTCCTTCCTTTCTTTCCTTTTCTTTTTTCTTTTGCCACAGCTGTGAAAAAGCTGACTAAAACATCCACAATATATCTTTCAATGGGCAAATAAAAGTACATAAAAGAGGTTTGTACCTATCTTTATTCCAGCAATTCCACTGGGAATGAATATTAGTCTTGTGGGAGTGAATGCAAAAAGAACTCTTATCATACAAAAGACACATAAGAGTGCTATAATAATTCCTTGCTATGATGTGAAAAGAACAGTGAAAATTATACATGTCTTGCCAGGCACAGTGGTGCATGCCTGTGATCCCAGCAGCTCAGGAGGCTGAGACAGGACAATCACAAGTTCAAAGCCAGCCTCAGCAAAGGCGAGGCACTGAGCAACTCAGGGAGACCCTGTCTATACATAAAATGCAAAATAGAGCTGGGGATGTGGCTCAGTGGCCAGGTGCCCCTGAGTTCAATCCCCAATAACCCCCGCTCCAAAAAAATTATACATGTCTTTCAAAAATTAAATAACATTTTGAAGAAGAAACATTTTAAATGAGACAAGAGAATTTTGACAGGTTAAAATTGGAGAAAAAGGATTTCTTATAGATAAGAGTATTAAATAAAAGCATATTTTTAGGTGCTTCAGAAGAAAGTACACAGATATTTACATACCCACAAATTGTAGATGGAGGAACATTTGCATACAACCTAACTAATATTATCTTACTTTTCATGTTCAATACTTTTATTCCTTGATTGCACAAATCACAAATCACTTTCAACAGAAAAAAATCCAGAATGTACTCATAATATATTTTTGTTTTAATGCCATCTTATTTTTCTGAATCTATTATTAAATGTTCATAATTGAAAACAATGGGTTCTTATTAACTGATGTTTATTATAATGCACCCACTCAAACTCTCATCTAAGGAAAAAAAGCACAATTAGAATCTAAACACCCTAGAAATCTCAAAGTAACTGAATTGTTTTTGGAATATGAAAATCCACTGATCTTTCCTCTTTCACTCTGATTTCTTTGGTCCTTTTTTCTCTACTCCTTCAAATTGGAGTAGCTCCAAACTTCATCCTCAAAAATGTTTACTTGATAAATGAGAAAATTTAGACAAAAATCTTCATGAGTATGTGAGAAGAAGGATTACCTGCCCTTCTTGAAAAATCCACATTGATCAATTGCTATTTAATATTCTGTCCTGTTTCCCCTCATAAAGCAATTAGTCAAGCAATCTATCTATCTATATTTTTAAATACATATACATATATTATAAACTGTATATTTAAAATATATATTTTAAATTTTAAAAATTCTTAGTAGACTAAAGAAAAACAAAATTATATCAATGTCCTTCAAAATGAAGGTGACGATTTTACTTTTGGAATATCATTAGATGACTTCAATATGCTTTGTAAGATGCATGCATTTATGAGATAGAATGCCCAGAATCAAACTGACCTAAACAAACACTATCTTTATTTTCTATGGTGATAAGATGTGGAGCAGGAGAGCATTCTCCAGGTTTGGTGGAGTTAGTGGCTGACTGACATTACCAGGATCACACATTTTCTTACTCTTTGATGGGTCCTCCTCTGTGTGCAACTTGTGGATTCACACTTGGTCCCAGGGTGTCAAACGGTTATAGAAGTTGCAGAAACCACTTCATACATACCAGCTATGATGAGGATCAAAAGAAAAATTTTTCTTCCATTCATTTCTTATGTGGAAAACATTGCCTCATAATGCCATAGGAAATGAGACTGACAGGTTATATTAGCCCAATTCCTTGTCACTAGTACAAATATTGAGCATAAAACCAGAAAGACATCTACATCAGGCAAACTTTAATGGGCACAGAAAACTATGCACTGGCAAACATTTTTACTTACAGAACCATATGGTAAATGTTTTAGACTTTCTGGGCCATTCAGTCTCCATCACAACTACTGTTGCAGCATAAGAGCAGCAATAAAAAATACCAAAATTAAAAGGTGTGTGTGTGTGCTGCAATCCTTTACAAAAAAGTTAACAGGCCATATTTGCCAATTCCTGGCTGGAGTCACTCTTTTTGGGAATACAGTTAGTGCTTCTTCCAGTGCATCCTGAGGGGAATCTAAAGATAAACCTTTGTTAAGTGAGAGAGCTTCTTTCTCTTCTCTTTTTTGCTACTAATGACATCTTCCACACACTGGAGGAGTATTAAAGAGAAAATAAAATCAGAGATTTCTATTTTGATAGAGTTTGGACTCTATTGGTAGAGGACAGAAAACACACAAACAGTTATATCTACAGTATATTTCACAATAATCACTTCAGTGATAAAAGTAGAAGAGAGTTGGGAAGTACTGGGTATGAGATAAAGTTTTAAATAGGTTGAGAGAAACTCTCTGCAGTAGGTGAATTTGGAGCAAAATTTTCAATGAAGTTGGGACATCTGCTCATGTGAGTACTTGAGAGACCTTGGGAATCACCAACTGCAAGATTCCTAAGGTAGAGCCTGGCCCTTGATAGACTAAAAAATACCATGGCAGAAATGGTGTCCAGGGAAAGAGGGAGTCTTAAGAAGTGAAGTAGAGTACTCAAAGGGGTCATGACACATAGCGTCTTACAGACATGCATGGGTAAGCTCGTCAACGTTTAATTTCAGTAAGACTGGAAATCATTGGAGAGTTTTCATTGAGAATAGAACTTTTATTTTTACTTCTCTACTTCAATTTTTCTTTCCTTCTTTTTTCCTACTTTCTTTCCTTCTTCCTTTGTTTTCTTTCTTTCCTTCTTTTCATTTGTAAATATGGATGCATTCCACTGAGTGCTAGACACAGCACTGAAGTATCTGAGATGGCCTATTATCTAAATTCATACTATAGTATCATATAATGGAAGAAATGTGGAAAGAGTTAAAGGAGATACTAAGTGGCAAGTAAAAGGAAAAAACGAAACCACTGAAAACATCACTTAACTCACATGGTGGAGAGAATGAGCTCCCACAGAATGATGCATACATGCCCTGGATTAAATTAGCTGACTGTGGGAAAATGAATTAGAATTAATGAATCATAAACAAGTATGCTTTAAGCTAAGAAATATTTCTTGGCAAATGTGAAAACTGAGAAAGAATGATATCATTGGTTAGTTCCCTAAAGTGCACGTGTGGTGGTCATGTGCAGTGAAGCCATGTAGTCAAGGGGGCTTTTCTTTGAGAAATGCATTCTTTTTCAAATGGAATGCCAATCAAATACAATTTTTAAAAGATACTTTGACTACAAAACCCATGCATTTTTCTATAGGATCAAATGCATGCATTAGTATATTAAATTTTATCTTTATTTTATTATTAGTATAGTATTCTGTGTGGGCTCCCTCTCATCCAGCAAGGAGGCCCATGGATCGGGGTAGAGGAGAGTGTCAAATCAAGGAGTCACTAATCAAGACCTCCTGAGAACAAGCAGGGAGTAGGTCTGATTTTATTGCACAGGTACCATGTGTATATACTTGGGGAGTAGCTAGGCAGATTACAGGCAGCCACCAATGCAATTTCTTTCTAACTGTCCCTGCAGCAGCCAATCCATAAGCAGGCTGTGGAGCAAGCACAGGGACTGCAACCCAGGGCTGTGCCTAAGGGGTAAGTTGTCTGTTGCTCATGCACCAAGCATGAGGGGAGTGGCCTGCCACTCAGACGACCTTAACATATGCCATGTCTGTAGTACTTCATGCACTTGTCCCTACAGTATTCTGAGGAGAAAATTGCATATCTCCAAATTTAAATATTTGACTTTTTCAAGCAATAGAAAGGTTGTAAACTCACCTCTCTGGAAAATCTTAAAGGTCTATTAATGATAGAGAGTCACAATTTAGATGATAATAAATGCTGTTAGAATAAGAAACTGATTTGGAAGTATGTTATGGTAGCCAGTTCTTATATATTCTTTGCATCTTATTAACAATTCATGTCAGGTCTAGTTTACTTACTATTTATTTCTATTGTATTTATTTTTGGAATGTTTATAAAAGTGATAAATGTCACACATATAAAGGCTGATTACAACTCACTTGACCAATGATAATCATCCAATGAAGATCTTTTTTAACAAAAGTGTAGTTATGATCACTTTGTCTCACTTCATGTATTAATTTGTAATTTTTATTGTTTTCAAAATATCTGAAAATATTTTATTGTTTCAAAATATTATTTATACTTTCCTATAAAGTTAAAAGAAGTGTGAAACTTTCACCTTTAACAGCTGACGTTAAATCAACCTACTGCATGCATTCTAAATGATCAAGGCACTTTTGAGTCTTTCAGCAAAAAGCCAAATTAAAATAAAGATCTCCCTTAACAATCATGGAAACAGTAAGATTAATAAGGCTGTAAAATAAGGTGTCTCTTGGTTAAGTATTTTTAGAAAGTTGTAGGTATAACTAAATTTATCAGATTTCTCAAAAATTTATTAGACCATACTTCATATTAAAAATCCCTAGGTTTCCAAAAATCAGAACTATTTTGTCCATTGAGCATTTGTTGAGGCTCTATAACACCATGGAATAAATTTAGTAAATAATAGCAAAGGCAATTGCATATGAAACAAAAGCACTACATTCAAAACCTTTACAAGCACATCTCTTAATGGGTTCTTATAGTAAAGAGATGTTGGAACACAGTAAGTGTTGGTTTGGGTGTTATATCCACTTCATGAATCTAGCAGAACATAGCAGACCTGTAGTACATTAGGATTTTTTTCTAAATTAATTTGAAAACTGCACTCTCCTACTTAAAGAATGTAGACTACAATATATTCTCTTCTGTATACAATAATTACCTTGATTAATCAAGTGAATAAAAAGATGAGAGAAATAGTACATGACTATAAAAAACAAAGATCAATAATGTTTAGGGATTGAGGACACAGCTCAGTGATAGAGTGTGTGTATGGATTGCACAAGGCCCTGGATTTAATTCCCAGCATTGTAAAATACAAATAAGCAAAAAAAAAAAAAAAGGAAATATCCATATTTTTTAATAACACAAGAGCACAAGAAAACAAAGTTATAAAATATGTAGCTAGACATTTCTCAGAAAAGAAATATATAATGTCAATAAAATTTTGATATATAAAATAGTTTTCTAGATCAAAGAAAATACATCAAGACCACCAAAAAATAACATTTTTGCCTCTATTTAAGGGACCCAAATTAAAATCTTTGAATACCTGTATTCAGGATGAGAACAATAACAACAAAAATCAACTTTCCTGATGATATCCACATAATTATCTTCATGAAAATAGTTATTATTTCAGAAAAAGATAGAAATAATAAATAACTGTTATTTGCTTCTACAACTACATCCAAAAATAACAAAATAAACAAAAAATTAATTTCATTACATACACATTGAACTGTTCCACTCTTCTACAGATAACAAATATTTCAATATTAATATTTTAAATAGATTAATTAATCCAATAAAAAAAGATGAAAGACTAGGTTAAAAACATAACCCAATGTTATTCTGTCCCCTGTATGAGGAACTTTCAATATAAATTCATTGAAAATAAAAGGATAGAAAAGGACATATTACGCAAATAGCAACCTCAAGAAAGCTGGAGAACCTTTACTAATATCAAAGAAAACAAAGTTTAAAACTCTACTAGGGAAAGAGAGACATTTTCTAAACATTAAAGAATTAATGTATCAGGTAGTTAAAAGTATATATTCCCCTAATAACAGAGTACCAAAGTACATTAATGGATTTTGAGAGAAATGAACAGAGCAATAGAAAGTTCAACAATAGTATTTGGAGACTTCAATGATACCTCTTCAATTAATAATAGAGCAGGGAGGCAGGTATAAGCAAGAACACAGAAATGAACAAAACTTTAAATCAATTATACTTAACTGGTATCTGCAGAATGTTCAACACAACAAATAGAAGAAAATATATTCTCCTTAAGTACACATGAAATATTTTTCAGTGTAGATTACATACTACTCCATAAAACAAATCTCAATACATTTAAAAGAATACTTGAGAATGAAATAGCACATGCCCACATAACCAAATAAAAATAAATTGAAAGAAAAATTAGACAATGCTTTCAGGTGAATAAAAATGAAAATACAATAAATTAGTAATTGTTGGGTGCAGCAGTTGCAGTACTCCGAGTGAAAGTTGTAGTTATAAGTGAAGGTATTAGGAAAGATGAAAGGCCTAAAATCAGTAACCAAACCATCCACCTTATAGAATTAGAAAAAGAAGAGCAAACTAAACTCAGAACTAAAAGAAAAATAATAATATTAGAGAATAGAGTGGAAATCAATAAAATAGTTATTTGAGGGACATGGTAGAAAATTCAATGAATTCAAAGGCAGTTATTTGAATATATTAATAAATTAGGCAAAACTTTTCTGAGAAACAGAGAGAAGAAAAATTATAAGAATGAAAATGAAGGAAGATTCACTCTATGGACCTTGTAGAAATAAAAAAGATAATATAGAAGTAATGGGAACAGAACATTCAAATGGATGATGAAAATTTGATTAGTCAGGAAATATGGAAGCCAGGGAAATACAGTTTTGAACCATAACAATCTATATATAACTCCATAGTCACCGGAATGGAAGATGAACAAAGAAATATCAACCAGTACTGATAATATTAAATGATGAGAATATTGTAAAGCACTCATTATTTTAGATACGATTGCAAAGCAGACTTAAATAGGAAAATGTTTCCACATTATCGACTTACATTAAAAATGTGCATATGCTGTGACAAAATATTTTCATTCCAAGGTATATATAAAATATATATCAGAGAGGATAATGACATTTCCATGTATCTCAAGGACATTAGCACATACATTGCATTTTAACAAAACTCTTAAAAAGAGAGCAATCTAAATGTTCATCAAAGTATAATGTATAGTTAGAGATGTATTTATACAATGAAATAGTGCACTGTCATTAATATGAAGACAGCACAGTTGCACATAGTAATGCAGATGGGTTTCATGCTGAGTAAAAGGAACCCGACCCAAGCAAATACACAGCATGCTTTTCTTTTATTATTAGGATAAATACTACAATGACAGGGAGAACAAAAATGTAGGCTTATGGATGCCTGTTTAGTTATTAAATTAAAAATGATTTCCACTAAAGTCAGGATAGGGTCATATTTCAGGTTTAATATCTAACATTTTGATGCTAGGTTGGTGCTTTTATGGTTATTCATATAATAAAACGTCTTGGGCATTTTTGCATAATTTGGGGGGAGTTTTTTATTTCACAACGAAAAGTAAAAATGAATGAATGAATGAACGAATGAGCACAAGGCTACATAAATAAAAGCACATAGTATCCTATACAGTAATGTGATTTTGTTTGAATAGAAAGAAAAAAAATGAAAAAATAAAACAAAAAGTGGTTTCCTTTAAAGTTTTAATGAACAGAAGAAAGATGATTCATTTTGTATGAACTTTATTCCTGAGGGCCCTGTTGCAAAAGATCTTATAATATCTTTTGAAGGAGGATCATCTTCCTACATAGTGATAGAAAATTCTACTTAATCAATTAAGAAGCTAACCAGTTGTGTAAACATCCTTTACACTACTATCTACCAGATACTGGTTTATAAACAATACGCTATTAATGCTCAGCAACTCTGGGATGTTGATATTTATTACATGCAATAAACTTGATTGCTCATAGAAACTAAGTACTTGGACCAAATTGATAGGTAGAAATGTTATGAATTAAATATAATTTTTCAAAAAGCAAAGTTCACCATGCCAAGATTAATGCCAAATCTAGTAACATTGCCTGATTTACTTCAAATTAGATGTAAATCAGAATCCAATATATATGAGAATACATGGCTGATTCCCAAGAATGCATGGTTGCCAGATTCTCCCAGGCCACTTTGACATAGCAGAATTTAATCTGATATACTCACCAGAACTGCACTCTTATCTCCTTGCTCTAGGCTGGGCTCTAGAAGCTTGCTGAAATTTATTAGATGAGTGTATTCTCTCTCACAGAGGAGTCTATATTCTACAGGAAAATGAACATACTAAAGGGAAAATGGAAACACCCTCAGTTGGGTGTTAACTGGCTCTTCTTGTGGCCTCTTACACATTGAAATCTCTCCTACTCAAGTCAGGTTCTACTAAGAATTCTGTGGGTTTTTTGGCACATCTGTACATCTCATTGCTGCTTCTTATGTACAGTGGTGCAGGTTTTTCCTATATTTCTTGCCTTCCTTGCTTCCATACAAACTTGATATCCCTGCTACAACCATACCTCAGCCATTCCAGAAAAGCCTCAAGTTTGTCTTTATCCACTTCATATTCAGCTGTGTCGTTTCCATTACTAAGAATGGCTACCGTATTCTGGTTTCCTTTTTTTGCTAAGTGCTTTTCTATTGTTTTTTTCATTTTTCTCAATTATCTTATTAAGTAAGTATTATAATTTCCATTTAACAAATAAAACAGAAGGAAGAACCTGCAGTTTAAGGAGTAGACTTGGCTCTCTCAGTCTGGTCTATTAGACCAAAGGCCCATTCTTAGATGGGAAGACATTATGTTTCTTTTTGTTTTTGTTTGTTAGGTTTTGGTTCTTTTTCTTGGTGCTGGGGATGGAACCCATGGCCTCATGCATGCTAGGGAAGCACTTTACCCCTGAGCTGCATCCCCAGACCCTGGAGGACATTATGTTAAGTGAAACAAGCCAGACATGGAAAAGCAAATACCACTGTGTCCTGTCTCCTGTGTGAAATCTAAAGAAAGTCAATTGGTCTGTAGAAGAGTGATTACCAGAGGTTAGGAAGGGTGAAGGAGGGATTATTAGAGGCTGGGAAGGTTGGAGGAGGGTTTTTCAAATCGATCAGTACTTGCATGTGTTCAATCACATTGTATCACACTGAACTCAATTAATACATGTAATTAATACAGGATAATAAAAACTTACATTTTTATTTAATGCTTTATAAAGAAATACTATCATTTCTAGACAAAATGCCTTAAATCTGTTAAAGAGGACATGATTCCTTAAAAAGACTTTTTGAAAAACCTTTTTATTGATGTACTCCATATAGAGAAAAATAAGGGCAAAGATCAATGTACTTATACCAAATGAGTACCAGCACCATTAACATCATAAACAACATCCAGATAAAGAAAAAGAATATTTTTACCCTGGACGCCTCAGCATGCTTCTCTCTAATCCTCTACTCCACAGGTAACCACTAACCTGAAAAGAAAGAATATGAAGGTAAAATTAATTTTGAAGATTGAGGGAGCTAGTGTTGAGAGGTGCTTTCATCAAAACGGCTTTTCATATATTGCATCAGGCAGGCAGAAACTGGTGCTAATATCTCCACAAAGTAGTTCTTGGCTAAGCAGGTGGCATGGGATCCATTGCACACCCCATGGAGCATAGAGACACAAGTAACTTTCAAGGATAATATTTGGAGAATTTATAAGCTGCATAAAGACCAAGTGAGATAGTGCCTGGCTATGGGGGTCTCAAGTTGACTGTTTGAATGCCATGTTAGGTATTCTGTCCTATATTAGCACTGTCATATAGCTCAAGCTGGATCCAAGGCCAGCCTCCCACAGAAATGTAAATAATTTATTTTACATCGTGGTATAGCATGTTCTACCTTGGGAAGCATTTAACTTGGACAGACTTAGAATCAGTTCTAAATGTTTAGATAAATGTTTCTGAATCAATAGCAGCACTGTGACCAGCATTGAGGCTATAGACACTAGAGAGAAATTTTTAGGAAACCACAATGTATTCTCCTCAAGGAATATCTTAAAATGAAAGTATTAGTTGGATGCGCATCTCTTATTTTTCCTTTTCTTTTTATTTGACAAGCCGTGCTCCATTTATAACTGCTTGAGCTTTGATTCAATTAGGTTTGACAAGATTGATGTCTTAGGGATGCAGCAAGCCTGGTTGTGACTGTATTCTGCTATTGGGGCATAAAATATAAAGATCACTAATAAAAAATATAGGATTTAGAGGAAAAAAAAGTAATTCCACATCAGTGATTCCAGGTTAGGTTGGAAAACAGCAATGATTTGGTTTACATGACTTTGTATCTGTGTTCACAGTGATAGCATTTAACAGGGATTAGGGGAGGGAGAGAGGAAGAGAGAGAAAGAGAGATACACACAATATACAAAAGACAGGGGATATGGAATTCAGCTTAATTAATCTTTATAATTTGCACATGATTGTCTTGGACATATCCATACTCTGGGATAAAATAGTCCTTTCACATTGAGAGAAACAGAGGATGCATACCTTTTGTGTGCAATGTATCATCAATTATGAGGAAGGACGATACCTGGTATAAGAAAGTATACTTAAAATTGTCAGGGGCCCACAAATTTTCCGAAGGAAAGGATACCCAAGTTAAGTGTACAGGTAAAGAGGGAGAAAACTAATCTGAAAAGATAAACCAGCCTGAGCAAGGGCTCAAAGTTAATAATAATAATAATAATAATAATAATAATAATAATGTCACTAAATAAAAAACACAAATGCATCCACATTCACCTGTGCACACCATTCATTCAAGAGACTTGAAGGGAAGTCTGCCTCCCAGCAGCCTTGAGGATTCTGCAGACCAGGCCCAGGGACTTAGGTTTGATTCCAAGGGCAATATGGAGCCTGTACAGACTACATAGTCAGATTTGAGGCATTGTGCTTCAGGAAAAAAAAAATCCAGGCAGATGTGTGGACATAGGATTAAGTGGATCAATATTTGAGGCAGAGTTAAAAAATATATATATATATATATATTTCGAGGAGTTCATGGCTTGGGGAAGTTTTGCAGAGAAGGGTCCTGTTTAAAAAAATTTCAACTAGAAATTTAATTTTTTTATCAGTTTAACTTTTTTCACCAATTGCTTCTCAGATATATTTGAACAAAAAACATATTTTGTGTGTGTGTCTGACAAGTAATACATATTAGTACAGTTCTTCTGAAAGGTTGTAGGATGATTTATATGTTAGGGAATTGGGAGTCAAGGCTGGAGAATCCCATGGAGTTGAATCTCTCTGCAGGGGACAGCTCATGTTACCATTGGAAGTCTGGTTAAAACGTTCACACTGGGATCCAGGAAGAAGGCAGAGCAGGAAGCACCAGGAATCTGTGCGTTTACCTAGACAACTGCTGCACAAGCAGCATCAGTCTGTAGAACTATTTTGACCTCTAGAGTCTTCTGAAGTTTTGCATCTTCCAAGGGAGGGCTTGGGATGTCAGTTGTGACAACATTTTGTCCCTTTTAGCTTTCTTTTCCTCCCCTGGGGAACTGAACCTAGGACCTTGCACATTCTAGGCAAGTGCTCTACCTCACAGCAACAGCCTCAGAGCCACTTTCAGATCCAGTCTCAGCCCCACCGCAGGAAGCCAAGCTCATCTTCCTAGAACAGCCTGTGCTCCACTTGCAGAAAACAGGATGGACAAAAAGACCCTGTCTTCTAAATATTGGGATCTCTGCTGTGGTCTCTGATTGCTACCTCAGGGGCAGGCAGCCATTGTGTGTCTCCTCCACACTGCTGCAACCTCCTTCCTCTCTGGCTGAAGTGATTTCCAGGGGATAAGGGAATATAAAGAGCAAGCGCTCTCTCTCTCTCTCTCTCTCTCTCTCTCTCTCTCTCTCTCTCTCTCTCTCTCTCTCTCTCTTTTTCTCTTTTCAAGAAGCCAGGCATCAAAATCTGGGACATTCAAAGGCAACTGTCACTGCAGACAAAGTTGTTCAGTATACCTCAAAACATAAAAGTGTAAATCAATCTGAAGATGTGTGAGGTTAAAACCAACTCCAACTAAGTTTCTTCTGTTATGCATTCACAACATGGTTCACTTCTGACACGGAGTGTGTGAGGATTTTCTTACCACACAAAGCAAGCAATTCTGTAGCGGCAGACACCAGCTGAGTGTTCTCTGATCCTCTTCAGTTCTGACACAGTCTTCCTGGACATAGTGTCAGATCCCATAGGCTGGGGGCCCATTCACCTTGACTCCTCTCACCCTGCTTTAGATGCCATGTTTTATGATTAAATCAGGTCAATTAAGTTGTTCAAGTGACTTATAGATTTGGGAAAATGAAATTACCTGTTTATTATGAAGGGTATTATAAAGGGTACTGATGCACTGGGTGAGGTATTGGGAAAAACATGAAAAGCTTCCAGGCCCTGTCTGGACATTCCATTCCCCACCAGGCATATCCACACAGGCAGCTGTCTCAAAGCTCCCCAAACCCTGACCCTGTTTTTTTTTTTTTTTAATGGAGATTTCATTACCTAGGCATGATTGCTGATTTATAGGTTGACTGGGAAAATGGAGAAGGATTCCTCAGAATGAGGGTCATATGATGTACTATCAGACATGATAGGTCAGAGTCACAAGACAGGAAACCACGGATGAAAACCAAAATTAATACAGTATCACAGTTTTTCAAAGTAAAAATGATTAAATTTAAAAAAAACTATCCCTAAAAAATAATCGATAGCGGATTTACTAGCATAATGTCATAAAGATGCTCAAACAACTAAAAGCAGTTAGTTAAAAAGCAAAACCCTTCGCAAAAACAAAAACAAACAAACAAAAACAGGAACAAAATGAAATATGAATAAAGAGAAAGAAAGCCTAAAGTAAAACCTAAAAGAATTCCTGGGATTAAAAAGTTAAAAACAAACAAATAAACAAATAAGAAAACCAGAAACACAGAAATGAAGAATTCTCTAATTCACTAGAGGGATTCAAAGGAAGATTTTAACAGCAAGATGAGAGAATCAGAGAAATTGAAGAGAGGACAATAAGGATTATCAAGTGTGAGGAACAAAGAGAAAAAAAGAATGCAGGAAAAGTTAACAGAGCCAAAGACACCATCAAGTGTTCCAGATAGACACTGTGGGAGTCTCGGAAAAGGAAATGAAAGATGAAGGAGTGAAAAGATTATTTGAGAATATAATGGCTGATACGTTACAAATTTGATAAAAGACTAAATGTACACATTTAAGAAGTTGAATGAAATGAGCTTAAAGGTATCTACACCAGAGCATAGTACAATAAAACTTCAAAAGATGGAAAAGAACATTTTGAAACCAGTAAGAGGGGAATGACTGATTCCATACAAGCAGGCACTGGTAAGATAGCAGATGTTTTCCTCAGAAACCGTGGAGGTCTGAGGGCAATGGAAGAATATATTCAAAATACTAAAAGAAAAGAAAAAAAATCAAACTACCAACCAAGATTCCACTATCTGGTATATTGGTACAATATCTGTTACTCAACCAAGAGGAAACAATTAAGACATCCCAAGATTTAAAAAAAAAATGGAGAGAATTTATTACTATATTCCCAGAGTCTTGAAGGGTAAAATGAAAGAATACTAGATAAAAAATCCAAAGTCATGAAGAAGAAAATAAAGATCTCAATAAATGTAAGTATGTGGGAAATTTTGAAAGCTGATGTAATAGTGGTTGGTAACTGCACTTTTTGTTTTCTAAAAAATAACAAAATTATGGAAATTGAACAATATATTGTTAACCAATGTGTAAATAAAGAAATCAAAAGAAAAATTAGAAAATATTTAGAGATAAATAGAAATGAAAATACAACATATCAAAAACATATGATACACAATAAAAGCAAATGTAATAAGGGAATTTAAATATAGAAATGTGTCCATTACTTAAAAACATGAAAGATCTCAAATCAACAAACTGATTTCCAGTTTACAAAACTACAAAAAGAAGAATAAATAGAACCCAGAGCTATCAATCAGAAGGGTAATAATAAAGATAGGAGCATACATAAATGATATATATAATCAAAAAACAACAGAGAAAATCAATGAAACTAAATGCTGTCTCTTTGAAAAGATCAACAAAATTGACAAACATTTAGCTAAAGTGACTAAGAAAAAATGAGAAATATCACAAATTTCTAATAACAATTGAAGGTGGCAACGTTTCTCCTTGTTCTACAGAAATACATAAAAGATTCCTATGAACAATTGTATGCCAACAAATTAGAAAATCTACATAAAGTGGACAAATCATTAGAAACACAAAACCTACTAAGATTTGGGGTAAAAATGGGAGTTCATAACTCACTTGAAACTAATGTTTGAAATATGATATGTCAAGAGCTTTGTAAGGTTTTGAACAACCAATAAAAAAAAAAAAGAAAGAGAAAATTAAAAAAAACCCTCTAACTACAAAGGATAGACTCAGTAATTAGTACTCTATGACAAAGAAAATTCCTGGACCCCATGGATTCCATGGTGTATTCTACAAATTTTTAAAAGAAGAAATAACACCAACCTTGAAATCAACCCAATTATCCATTTGAACAGACAAGCAAAGTATGGTGTATACATTTGATTTGATATTATCCAAGCCTTAAAAATGAAGGCAACTCTGACATGCTAAAACATGGATAAATACTGTCACCTTAGATTAAGTGAAATAAGTTAGTTATAAAAGGGTAGATATTACATAATTTAAATTATATAAGGTATTGAGCATAGACAAAATTATAGACACAGAAAGTGGAATTATGTTTGCAAGAAGGAGAAAATAATGATAAGTTATTTTTAATGAATACAGAGTTCCATTTTTGCAAATTGAAAGATGTAGATGGATATGGGGCGATTTTTGTGTAACATTAAAAATGTACTTAATATCGGTGAACTGTACACTTAAAAAATGGTTAAGATGCTAAATTTTATGTTGTGTGTATTTTATCACAGTTACAAATGACAAGAGAAATGCATGCCCTCATGGAGAGAACATTGACTTGGAGCCAGCCAGACAGATTTATCAGTTACAGCCCAGTCACCACCAGCTCTGTGACCTTGAGTAAATCTCTCCAACTCCCTGTGCTTTAGTTCCTCCATATGAAAAATGATACTGAAAGTAATATCTGTATCATTGAGTTGTATTAAGAACTAAATGGTATCTTCTATGTAAAACCCCTAGAAGAGGACCTTGCACTTACCTAGTGCTCATGCATTATGGAAAACAAAGAAGGCATATGGATTAAGAGTCAAAGGATTTGATCTTTCTATTCAAATTAGGAGCTGACTAAAGGAGACACTATCAATGACTATGTATCCTGGAAAAAATATGAGGAAATGATGCCTGAATGTTATAAATGACAATAAAATAGCATATTTTAAGTCATGACAAGTCCCAATCCAGGACCTACTATTTGCTTTATGTATAAAGTATTCAATTTTTCACATGGTGTGATTTGAAGGGTTGAAAGAGCAATCTGATTATACAGTGATCTCCACCAATATCAAACCTTTCTTTGAAAGTAAACAACCTTTCCTTAAATAAAGAAAAATAAGAATAACAACTACAATTAAAAGGACATTTACCATGAACGAATTGCACTTTCCACACATCATATCAATCTCACCACAGTTTCACATGTTATAGGTCACTCTCTGTATATACACAGAGGTTAAGTAATTGGTGTAAAGCCAACCCAATAATAGACAATAGACCCAAAATTAGAATGCGTCTTGATTTGCATTCAAATAGAGCGAAGGGGATAAAAAGTAATTACAATTGGATTGTAATTAAAACAAAAACAAATTAAATAAAAATAGAATTCCAGACTTTTCCCCTGTAATATCTGATTCTATAAGACTAGCACAGAACCCAGAAATATGAATATAAAGCAAGAACATTTTATTACCATTTCACAAGCTTAAGACATGTTAATATATTTTTTAAATTTTTACTTTGTTATTATGAACTGAGAGACTATCAAATGATATTTGAGTATTGTTTTTACTTTAGTGACTGATATTTTGAGACATCAGAACTTAATTTATAAATATAACATATCAAGTCGTCAAGTTGTCATACACATTTCTTATTAGATATTGTGACAAATATTTTACTCTTTGATCTGATTATTATTAGAAACATCAAGGCCACAATTTTGATTCAGGGTTGACATGCAAAGGCATAATCCTTCCCCGATATCATTCTAGTATTCCTCTTTTATTTTGTTTATCACTTTATATTTTTAATTTATTTTAACACAGTTTTATTATTTGTGTGTATATAAACAGAAAACACACACATTGTGGTTTTTGTCAATGTATATCTATATATTTAAGACTACCTCATTTTTTGTTGTCATGAATAGAAATCTAAATCTATGTAAACATATATCATAAAACATATAAAGGCATCATTAAAGTAAAAGTATAGTAGTATCAGATCCACTCACTTGAGATGAGCTCTTTTTTTTTTTTTCACTGAGTAATCAAGAAAGCAACCAAAGGAGAAAAATCAGGAAATTGCAATGAGGAATGATCTCTATGACATAGGTTCTCAGAATCAGCTTTACAACTAAGATAGATATCTCCTTAGTTCTAACAACTCAGTAGCATGAAAATAAATAGTCCAATTAAAAAACAGGCAAAGGATACAGAGAGACATTTTTCAAAAGAAAACATGGAAATGGCTAACGCATATATGGAAAAGTGTTCAACATCAGTAAACATTGAGGAAATGCAAGTTAAACCTATATTGGCTATTATCAAAAAGGGAAAGACAAGTGTTGGTAAGAATATGGAGAAAAGGAAGCCCTTGTATAGTGTTAGTGGGAATGCAAATTGGTAGAGCTATTATGTAGACAGTAAGGAAGTTCCTCAAAAAACTAGAAGAAAAATAAACAAATACAATCAAATTATCAACAATTTCACTTCTGGATATATATCCCAAGGAAAGGAAGTTAATATATCAAAGAGATATCTGCATATTCATGTTCTTTGCAGGATTATTCATAGTATCCAAATATAAAAGCAGTCTAAATATCTATCAAGAGTTGAATGCATAAAGAAAATGCAGTATATACATATACATACATATATATATATATATATATATATATATATGTATATATATATATATATATATATACATACACACCATAAGTACACATGTGTACATAGACACAGTGGAGTGATCTTCAGCTTTAAAGAAGCAAAAGAAGGAAATTGTGTCATTTATGAAGGGCAGAAAACAGATTATGGTAAGTAAAATAAACCAGGCACAGAAAGACAATACTACATGATTTCACTTATCTATAGAGTATAAAGAAGTAAAAGCCATAGAAATAGAGAATAGAATGGTGGTTGCCAGAGATGGGAATACTTGAATGGGTGATAGAAGGAGAGATGTTGGTCAAGAAGTACACCATTCCTATTAGAAAGGAAGTATTCATTCTCCAGATTTATTGCACAAAGAATAATGTGCATGTGAGGTGATGGGCATTTTAATTAGTTTGATTTACTCATTCCACAAGGTATGCCTGCATCAAGCATCACATTGTTGCCCATAAATATACATAATTATTATTTGTCAATTAAAACAAAAACAGACATCTTCTATTTCAGTGGTGTAATCTGTCAGAAGTACTCATTTTAATATGTAACTGGAAGCAATGCTCTCCAGAGAAGATTGCTTTCTGAAACAGTTGGTTGATCCCCAGTGAATCAGCCATAAGGAATGCATTTCTATGTCATGCTGATTATTTTTTACTGCAAGAAAAAAATGGGTCATATAATCAACGTTTGCTATCCATGAACTCTTGTTTATAGTCGAGAAATTTCTACTGTTTGAAGAAATTTTGATGAAAAAAATAATAATTGTCTGATTGTTTCTTTTCCTTCAGGTACAATGAGCTAATCCTTGTTTCAAATGATTCTTTCTTACAAACAACTGTTTCTGTAGTACAGTTAGAGCCATGGGGATTTTGTCTGAAATTCAGATTAACATAATAAAATCTGATTGAATAGCAAACATATTTTTCTAGATAAAGCAAAGGTCAGACATACTCGGGTAGATTTTTTCGACTTTTTCCAGTAGCAAAAAATAAAAGAATTGTATCTGAATAAACTCATTATAATCAAAACCAGAGAGAATAACATTAGTTGCAAGGTTATTTTTCATGAATAAGAAAATGTTTAAATGACACATTACCCATCTGTAAACTCTGCAAATGTTTCAAGTCAGCAAGGAGACGGCAGATGTAATACAAACGTGTTTTCATTTTTCTCAGTAAGCTTCTGGGTTACTGAGGAAATGCATGGTCTTTTAGCTGGTAGTTTAGGATCTCAGTAGATTTTCTTTTTAGTTATTAGAACACTTATTATGTGGAAAGATGATAAGAGTGGAAGAAAAGTACATTATATAAACCAACATGGTCAGGAGAACATTGGCAAAGGACCAATACAGAGTCCTTAAATTACCTATTTTTATTGTAAAGAGTAACATTTGTAAAGGAAACAAAAAGGTCCTTTCTAGATTGTGCATCAAATCACTGTAAGGAGACTGGTTAAGTATAAATATATGCAGGCTACTCACCAGTGGTATGGTCTTGGCTTAATTACATAAGAAAATAGAAATCAATATTTACTGATACTGGGTGATTTCTTTCACATATTTTGTTTTATTATATTACTCATGTGCTACAAATGCTACTAATCTCAGTTTTTCAGAAGATCAAATTAATTACCCAAAAAACTTTCAAGTGACTCAAAAGTTCCAGAAGTAGTAGGTTATAAATAAGGATTCAACCACCCCTACACCCATCTGACTTCAAACCCTTTTTTCCCACAATATGTCAGCCTGTCACTGAGTGAAGACTCTGTCTTTGCAGTTATTAAGAAAAAATAGTTATATTTTGGGGGTGATTATTTTAATTTTGTCATATTCATCATTAAATATTCTCCTTTGGTCTAAAATTATCAGAAATTTTATAATTGCTGTTTACAATATTTATTCAAATGTCTGATTGCTTTGACACTTGTTACAAACTTGCTTAACATTTTTTTCAATGGTTAATATTGTTGTAGTAAATTCAATAAAGTTTCATAAAAATGGTTCCAAAATAATACAACATGAAATTGATTTTATTATGGTTTAGATATGAGGTGTCCTCCCCAAACTCCTGTGTGAGTCAGTGAGAAATAGAGATGAAATGACTGGATTATTAGGACATTAACCTAATCAGTTTGTCAATCCACTGATTAGGATTAACTGGTAGTTACTGTTAAGGTCTGTAAATAAGTCAAAATAACACCTGGTATTTTGCCAGGGGAATGTTAGAGTGGGTAATCCAGTCTGGATGGTGCCTGGCAAAATGCCAGAGGGAGTGGTTTGAGAAGTAACAAAAGCGAGCCATTAAGTGTGGAGATTCCTTATTGGTTGATTGATGTATCTAGTTTATGCTAATTAAGATAAGCTGTGTGGAATGTATAAATAGCTCTGTTGTCCTACAATAAATGGCTTCCACTCCTGCTGTATCAATCTACACAAGTTATTCGTTGCCCCCTGCAGCCGGACTGCGGCAGGTTACCATAGATTGTAGGATGTGGCTGGAGCAGATGGGTGATCAGGGGAATGCCCTTGGGGTTTTTATTTATTTTGTGTTTAGGGGATTCTTTCTCTTTGCTAGTGTGATGTCCTGAGTAGCTTTCTTCTACCAAAGTCTTCCATTATGATATTCTGGCTCACCCCAAGACCATAGAGATAGAGCTGGCTATTTATGAATACATAAATAAAACCTCTAAAACTGTGACCCCCACGCTGCAAAAATAAACTTTTCCTCCTTAAAATTGTTCTCATCGTGGCTTTTGTTCACAGTGCTGTAATGCCAGATTCGTGGGACCCCAATTGACTTCCAGGAGCTGAATCCGATGCAATCACACAAGAGTCTTTATTGCATGCTCCAGCCTGGTCTCACAACTGTGCCCAATGCAGCCGTCCTGGGGAGTGAGTCCTGGTCCTTTGTTCAGTGAGATTTTATAGGTTTTGGGGGGATACTCTATGCGTCACAACATCATACAGAAAATAATTCCATACTGCGGGAAAATCAAACAACAACTCTTAACATTGATCAGCACATTAACTGGCGGGAACAATTTGGGTAGTGGTGATGGGTTAGTACAAGAGGGGGATTCCTTTGAACTGATTGGTTTAGGCCAAAAGGGGTGTACATGCTAAACTAAATGGTTTCCCAACATGTTGTCAACCACCATAAACAACTGGGGGATCATCTGGCATTCCAGGTATTTTCCCTGTCTCATGCTGATTGGAGGTTGCTAGGGGGGTTGCTATGGGTCCTTACCTAGCCTAACTGAATCAGGGACACCTGGTGCCTCAGACCTCTCCTGTTATTTACAGACAAACAACTCAGCAGAGTGGGTATGTGCTTTGGAGTGCTCTATGGGTTTTTCCAAGGACAAGGGTCATGCCCCCATTGCAGATTGGTTTATTAAGGTTTCATAGGATAAAGAAGGTCTCTGTTGGAAATTGGACTAGAGGCTATTTGAGCTAGGTTCTGGCTAAAGAAGTTGTCTGCATTTTTTCCATGTCCTGAGACTTTCTGTGGCACTGAATTTAAAGGTGATGTATTAATTAATCTGGTGGAAGAAATTTCTAGGCAGCATTGAGGCAGTGGCATGGATATTGCTGGTTACTTTTAGACAAGTTCCTTGTGATAATCAGGAGCAGAAAACAGAACAGAAAGATATGAAAAACTTTCAGTTTGGCCAGAAAACTGGGAATAAAACTGACCTAAGGAAATTATTAAAGACAATATAGCCAATAAAGAGACATTGCTAAGCACTTTACTCATAGACAATAGGAGAGATGGCTGGAGGGTATCTCAATAATTGGCAAGAACCCATCTATTGAGAAACTGATGTGACTCCATTTTTGAAAAACCAGCCTCTATCTCAGAGCAAAGCCTATCCAAGTCTTTTGTTCTTGTCAGGTTTCTTGGTCACAGCAGCAAAAAAGTTGACTAAAACATTTTTCTTCTCCCCAACTCATGTTTTATACCCAGTTGTATCAAATGCCAAGTGGGGGTCACTATTCTGTCTTGTGCCAAGCACAATAATTGTCTTGTTCTACTTATAATTTTAGCCACATCAGCAAATGTCCTGGACTCCTTGTCACAAAAGCCAGGGTACAAATGTTGCCTAGTTTCCTCTCTGAAAAACCTTTGGATGAATGCTCAAAAATTTATCAGTTTATTCAGCAGAATGTGTTACTTTTAAAGGTAAAACTGATAATTCTACATAATTTGACTCTGACCTGGGAGGGCCACACTATGGACTGTATTAAACACAGTCTTTAACATGAACAGACTAGACAACAAACACTGATTTAACAATATCCTTAGGGAGTCAACTAGTCCACTCTTCTGATCCTCAGTTTCCTCTAATGTAAGATAAAAATAATTTGAGTGATTTTGAAGATCATAAATAATAGTTTATATAATACTTCTGAAACATTGATTATCATCCCTTTCCTAAATATTTACTGATATCTCTATCTGTTCCTTTCCCCAAACCCCAGTGGTATTCAGGAATAGGCCAATTCTCTTTGTACATTTACCAAATGGTATTGCAATAATTTTAAAAAATGAAACACTATAAATGAGAGGATTTATCTTACAGAAGTCAGTTTTACATCTGTCTTATGCTGGTTTAATTATTTGGTGTAACCACGGTCTCCTTCTGGTTCAAGGAGAAACAAACAGAGTGACTTTTCTAGAACTGCTAATCTGGGAACATACAGAACTCTAAGCTCAAGTCAATGAGGAAATTGGGGGCAGTAACCCTACACCTTTTCTTGTATGACGGAATGTGAGGTGATACTACCAGGGAGTCTGGCATCAGGTTTCAGTGTGCACATTGCAAGTTCCACTATAAAGTAGTTACTGCTGCAAATTTTGTTGATGCACTGGTTGGTCACAGGTCTTCAGAAAAAATCAGCTCAGAACTATGGTGGCTGACAGGGTTTCTTGTAGGTCCTGCTACCAATCCCGGAAATTACTTTGGTGATCACACAAGGTTCAGAGAAGATGAATTTTGAAACAGGCCCTATTCACATGAAGGACAGGGAAAGACACAGCTATACAGAGCCCACCTTGAACCCATGTGAATTAGAAAATCCCTGGATGGCAATCACGCTGCTTTGACTATCCTCTTTGGTTGGCTCAGTGTTTGTTAAGTATCTTTCTTATTTCTGAATTCAGTGTGCTTTCAGTGTTCCATATTTGTGGTACGGTCCTTATTATTGTTTTTTTTTTTTTGACAAAAGTATTGGCTATTTTTGTGGGTGCAGCAAAATGCTGATTCTATTTCAATGTTGAGCTAGGAGCAAAGTTAGAGGCTGCAAAGGGTTTCAGCTATGATTTTGATTAAATTTGCTTTTGTCCTTAAATCAAGGCACTTATTTTTTAGAACCTTTGTGTTAATGTGAAACACTACAACTTCAACAAGCAATGAGAATTGGCCTAAGATACACTCAATGTCTAAGCATTTCACAATGACTGAGTTGGTCTACCTCCAAAAATATTCTTTATTTGTAATTTTTATGAAAATATCCATTTTCCAAAGGATGTTTATAAACCAACTAAACTAGAATGAGATTTCCCCATTAATATAAAAGTCATAGATCTAAAATGATCTACAAAATTGTTTTAACACAGAAAGGTAGTTTCACAACACAATTGCATTATTGTGCAGCTGTACAAATGTTGAGTAATACAAGGTAATAGTCAATAGAAAATCCAATATGTAAATGTTGTTAAAACCATAAGCAGTTACACTGCACACTTGGAATTTACATTAAAATCAGAATGGGATTTCTTGTCTGACTCCTTTGTAATAAAGTGGAATATGGAACACTGTAGTTTTAAATTTTCTTATAAAATAATTTTGTAAGTAAAATTAGAAAAAAATAAATATGTAGAGACATATGCAAAGAGAATGCTTCTTCATTTTTATGTCAATACTCATTTGTTGCCATTGCTGTTTTTTTGTTTGTTTGTTTTTTATATCAGGTCTAAGTTGCCAATATTAGCTTCAATGGCAAACGAATAAATAATGTTTAGATACCAGTAGTAACGGTGCCAGCCTCTACTCTTGCAGATAGGCCAGATGGTGACTGGCAATGAAGAATAAGGGTGAATAATCAAAGGAGCATGTGCTGTGGGGAGAACTGACCTTGGTTCCAGTCTCGGATTCACCACTTATTAACTACGTGAACCTGAACAAATTCCTTCAGCCCTCGGGCTTTGGGGCCTCACCTCTAAAATGATTCTAATACTGCCTTCCTAGGATTTCTGTAAAGCTCCGAAGACAGAACACTGACATAAAACGGACCAAAGAAGATGCAAGTCCATACCTGGGGCTCAGACTGGACTTTCCTGGGGGACACAGAGAGGTGGCCATGCAGCTGTGGCACCCAGAGAACACGCACTTGGTGGGCCGCGCAGCCTGAACCCTCAAACACGAGCATCTCACTCTACAAATAATATGAAAGGGAAATTTTTCTTTTGTAATTTACAAAGTTTCTCAGCCTTTGTTTCTCATTTCCTATGGAAAATGATCTCTAAGCTCCGGCCTCTTCTGTATTATACAATTTCTCATCGCTCTCCCTTGGCAAGGAATCAATTTTTCTTTTCTATTCCCATTTCATGAAAAATATGATACCGACATTAGTTTTATTTCTTTCTGCCTTGTATTATTACTATATTACTTATATCTATATTTTTTTCAATCACGTGTTAGATCCTTGAAAGAAAGGCTTTGTCTGTTTCTCTACTATGTCTCTAACAGTTCCACCAATTGTGCTCTTAATGTCCTCAACCCTACTCTCATAACAGGCAACGGGATTCTAAAATGAAACAGAGATTATCCCCAATGATATCAAATATACACTATAAAAATGAAATGGTTATTTCTTAGAAGATAAGAGCTGGATATCACTTTCACAAAACCAGCCACATAGCCCTTCAAATCAGATATTAGTATTTAGGTAATTTTCCCCAATATCTAAGGCTGTTCCACATAATTTGTTGGCTCGCATTCTATCAAAACATGAAGAATGGATATAGCTTTCAAGAGTAGATGAGTTTTAACAAATTTCACATAGATATAAAAAAAGGCAGAAGCCAATTTTTTTCACTTACAGTAAGACACATTATTATAAAGTTTTGATATTTAAAATACTTGCCATGACTATATTTCCCTTCTCTTTTCTTTTTCTTTCTTTCTTTTTTTAACATTATTTCTGGATTTTTTTTTTTTATGTGTGTGTGTATATGTGGTTCTGGCGATTGAACCCAGGGCCTGGTGCATGGGAAGCGCTCTACAAACTGAGCTATATCCCCAGGACTCCCTTCTCTTATCTTTCATTATATGGGGAATCACTTTCATGTGACAACTAAGAATAAAACTGACATTGCTAATATTCTTGTCTCCTGTTAATACAGCCTTGAGTTGCTTTGAAAACATAAAATCAGGAGAAGGATCTAAGGATGAAGATGAATTAAAGTTCTACAAGCTAAGACAGTGGATGGTCTTTGACAGAGAATCCAGAAATTGTTAACTCAATGTCCCATTTTTTCAGGAAAATTTTGTACTTCTGCCCATCGCAGACTCACTTGATTCCGCACTTCTAAAGGTCAATAATCTTCGGGCTAATTAGGCCATATTTGTTTTCATACGTGTTGATACAAATAGTATCACATACTCAAAGTTCAAAGATCATTTGAATATTTTTAGGTAACTTTACACATTTTAATTGTTTTTAGATAACTTGGAGAATCTACATGCTGTTTCTCTTTGTGTTGACCTTAATTTTATTTTTAGAAGGCAGTCTTTTGTCCTGAATTAAAAATTGCTGTTCTTTTTTTGGATCGAGGTGCCGTTTGCAATAGTTCCCACATACCCTCAATGGATTGTGAGTGGCATGCACATGAGCACACACATACATACAGTATTGGAAGAATGCAAGGAATCCTGTAGCTCCATGGGCTTGCTGGGCAGGCCCTGAATCAGGCCCTGAACCACTGCATCCCTTGTACTCTTCAGTCACACAAAACAGAGAAAGCAAAGCTTCCACCCAGCAAGTTTTGTTCACTTTTTGTTGAATCTTTGTTCCTGGTAAGTAGGATCATCCCATTCCTCACTTATGTATTTATGTTTTATTCCCAAACCATTCTTTTATTATTTTCCTTTAAAAAAACTACCATATAATATTTATGCATGCTTATGGAGTATAATGTGAATTAGTCAATATGTGTATATAATAGAGAATGATCAATTTGGGTAATCAGCATTTCTATATCAAATATTGATCTTTCTCAACTGTGGCTATTGTCCATTTTTTGAACAATTACTTGTGGAATGGTTGCTGCCAGAAATGATTTACTTTACTCAGACTAGGGGTATTTTGTTTGTGAAGTGCCCATAGTTGTGACTCCAACCAGAGTGAGGATGACACCCAAGTGGAGAACTGAAGCCTCAAGTAGCAGGATGCTCTTGCTTTGTAATTCTGATCCTGTGACTCCACATATCAATGACTAACAATATACATATGAGCATGCATGCGTGCACACACACACACACACACACACACACACACACACACACACACTCTTTCTTTCTCTCTCAGACATATATCCCAGTAGAAATAACATTATGTAATAAAGTAGTTAGTCTTTACTAGCTGCTATTTTGGGGAATTAACAATATGTTCAGGGTGTAAAAATGATCAATCATGATGTGTGCATTGTACAGTTTCTTGCTCTAGCAAATGACTAAGCATTATCTTGTCACCTTCATCACTTACCTAGCCTCCCGTCTTCAACACACCTCTTGATATTTTCAGGTTAGAGCTTATGTTTCCCTAAGCAATGAAAGGAAAAGAACAGGTATCAAATGGGAAGGTAAACCAAGTGATAAGAAACTAAACACAAACTTACATATAGTGGATTTTATTGGCATTCTATTCAGTTCTAAGGGTTTCCAAGGAAGGTATGTAAAGTGGCTCAGAATTAAGTCTGAAGGTCAGACTCAGATGACTACCTATTTATAAAAATAGGTATCACTAGTCTATACCGTCCTCCAAATGCAACAGCAACTAGGGAACAGAATCGTACCGTCTCGATTGTCATGTGCTCTTTGATTGCATTTAAATGCTGTGTCAGAAGGAAGTAATGACCTTAGTGTTTTGATAAAACTTTTTCTTCAAGTTATATTTTTACCTAGGAGTCAAGATAAAGGAGAAAATAATCGGTGCTGCCTATAAGACTGCTTACCAAGGGGTCTTTGGAAAATTCACTGGAAACAGGGAGATTCTGGGTATTTATTAGGCCTGAGGCATGGGGATTGCTCAGGACAACTGACACAGTATTCAATTTCTATATAGAGGATGGAACCAGAGCTCCAAATTCTAGAGTATGCACCTCTGAGAGTATCCTCTCTGACCTTGTCCACCCTGATTTATGTGGCCATATTTTCAGCTCATGAAATTTCCCCAAGCTGTGATTCATCACATAGAATTAGTAGTTCCTCCAGATGTGATTTCAACGTCTTCATCTGGTTGTGCTTTGCTGTCCCCCACCTCTGTCTAACATTCTAATGGATTGCTCACTTGGAAGTGCCCAGGATTTCTATTTGGTTCTTAGCCAGATGGAATACGGTGGCCAATACATGCATGTGAACACATGGAGAGAGGCTTTCTGGTCCCCATGGAAAATGGTCTCAGCAAATCGAGCCACAGAAACCCTGTTTATTTTTCTTTGTTTTTTTGTTTGTGTTCCTAAAAACAGTTGAAACTGTTTTTGTTTCCTCACTGGAGACTCTAGAGATGAACTTCAGTTTCAGCAGATTTATTTTCTTGGTAGTTTTTCAAATATCTAAAATTTCTTCATATATGCCCAGGACAACCCTGTGCCTGGGGAAAATTATAAACATTCTGGTGAAATTATTATTGGAACAGCCCTCATAAGTGGATCTCAGAAAACCCACCATAAAGGAGGTTCAAGCACTTGTCTTCACTCTTGGCTGAACAGTAACCTGCATGAGAAACCACAATATTCCGTATTAGATTAAGATTGAAATTTTCCTGAGATCTGTTTTCTGGGCTTTGCATCACTCAGATTCTATCAAACTTACCATAGGAAAGTTTGAAGAAGGGAATGCCAGTGGGAATAGGAAGGAAAAGAAAAGGATTTGTTGTTTACTATTTCAGAAATCATATTGGCATTCAAAGCACTCTCGAAGACATTTACTTTCAGAAGTCTTCGCATTTTCCTGAGGGGCAGGTAAGTGTTTTTATCCCAATTTTACAGATGAAAAGCTTGAAACCAAAGGTTAAGTGACTGGCTTGCAGCAGCACTGGGAGCCAATGTCAAGATCAGACGTCCAACATCAATGTTTGATTGCTCAGACCACTCAGTCTCGGCTCTGTCTAAGTATAACACAAATATTTGGGAAATAGTTTCAACTGTTTTTAGGAACACAAACATTCTGAATAGTGCTCTGGGTCAAACAGACTTTCCACTGGGTTGGGAAACTAAAACGAAGGAAGGCAGAAAAATAGAGACAGTTATATTTACCCCAGATTGTCACCACCGTAAATAATGTGTTGGTTAATTTGTTCATCATTTATATCCTCATGCAATCATTTAACAAACACTTGTTTAACATCCCACAACAAAATTATGAGTCTAATTGCAAACACGTACACATCCAAATGTTGAATGGAGGAAACCCACATTTATAGCTATTACTTATTGTAATTGTCCAGTGTCCGATTGTCTGGCAAATGATTCACTCATGCTACCCAATATATACAAGCATACATCATCATCTCATTTAAAGTATTATAAATCCTTTCATAATAGGTTTTATCTGTTCCAATCTTATAGGTGAGAAAATTACCAATTTATACAAGAAGTCACTTGCTAAGCTGATGTTCAAACCTACTACCTCATCAGCTTTTTCACTGTTGTGAACAAAAGACCCGACAAGAAAAATTTAAGAAGCAAAAGCTTATTCTGGGGCTCATGGTTTCAGAGGTCTCAGTTCATAAATGACTGACTCCATTCCTCCTGATCTGAGGTAGAGTAGGACATCATGGTGGAAGGGTGTGGTCCCTAAAGGCACACCTCCAATGATCCACCTCCTCCAGCCACAATCTACTGGTCTTCAGTTACCCTTCAGTTAATCCCTATCATAGGATAGAGATTAAGTTAAGGATCTAATAACCTTATCTTTTTTACATCCAAGCTTTCTTGCCTTGTCCCATACATGAGCATTTTGGAGACTCTTTACATCTAAGCTACAATACCTAGATTGGTGTATGAAAAAACATCATTTTTTTAAAACAAACAAACCTGAATTCCAATGATACTGTCACCACTTGCTAAGCATGTTGTTATTTAACTTCTACTAGTTCAAGTCTTTTTGCTTTGAAAATGGAGAGGTTAATGACTTATAGCATTGTCCAACAATGTAAAATTCTAGTGAAGATCAGGGAGAAATGTGGTTTCAGTGTCTAATAATTTTTTTTTCCCAGTAAGTTAAAGCCCTTCTTTTAACAGTACCTTAAATGTACTCTCAATAAAGCTATATTTTAAATTTCAGCTTCACTTTGATTCATTTTTGTTAAATTCAAACATATGTAATGATTTTTCTGGCCAAATATGACTCGATGACACTAAAATAATTTCTAATTTGTTTGCTTTTTCACATTTTTTGGGGGAGGGCACTAGGGATTCAACTCAGGGGCACTCAATCAGTGAGCCACCTCCCCAGCCCTATTTTGTATTTTATTTAGAGACAGGATCCCACTGAGTTACTTAGCACCTCACTTTTGCTGAAGCTGGCTTTAAACTCACGATCCTCCTGTCTCAACCTCATGAACCACTGGGATGCCATTATGTCTGGCTTATTTCCAATTTTTTATAAGTAATTATTTCATTGGTGCATTATAATTACACATAATAGTTGGATTCATTGTGATGTTTAAATATGTACATAACAAAATTTGGTTGATTTCATTTCCTGGTACTTCCCCTTACCCTTCACTCTTCCCTCACACTCGTCCCTTTCCTATACTTTATCCATCTCCCTTCTAATTTCATAAAATGCATCCTCTCACATAATCTATTTCCTCTTTTTCCCTTCTAGCTTGAACATACTAGAGGAAATGTAAGTCTTGGCCTTTTGAATTTAGCTTATTTCATAATATTCTAAAGTTCCATCCATTTTCTTGCAAATGACATATTTTTTTCTCATGGTTGAGTAAAACTCTATTGTAAGTATATGCTATGGTTTATTTTTCCATTTATCTGTTGATGGGCATATAAGCTGGTCCCATAATTTAGCTACTAGGAATTGCATTGCAATAAACATTGGTTTGCATGTATCACTACAGTATGTTAACTTTAATTTTGGGGGGATAAAAAGCAAGGAGAGGCATATGAATAAAGCTCATTTTAAAAAAATCTTAAATGTAAAAGTGATTTGGTAAGTAAGGAATGAATTTTCAGATTAAAGATCAATGGAAGGCAGAAATCCAGAAGGGCAAACTGAAGTCAGCCACTGCTTTCAAATTAAGGCACAGCCACTGGGTATATTTGAGCTTTGGTCTTTATGCCTCTGTACAATGTAGACCATATAATGGGAAATTTTCTCTTATCCAATGGGATATCAAACAGTTATAGCTTATTAAATTGATGAACTGAACATAATCCCAGTTGAAAGCAAAAAAAAAAACAAACAAACAAACACACACACACACACACAAAAAAAAAAAAAAAAACCATGGACATATTTACTGCTTGGGTGGCTCAAAAACTTCCAAGCTAAGAATTTAATTGTGAGTAACTTATGTTAGTGGTATATCCAAGGATTGACAAGAATCAAATGCAGAAATCCTCCAGATCATCTAACTTCAACCCAAGTCATATAAATCGAAATGAAGTTCAGGGGTAGAGGTACACATCTATAATCCCAGCAGCTCAGGAGGCTGAAGCATGAGGATCACGAGTTCAAAGCCAGCCTCAGCAATTTAGCAAGGCCCTAAGCAACTTAGCAAGACCCTGTCTCTAAATAAAATATTAAGAGTGCTGGGCATATGATTTAGTGGTTATGCACTAAACCAGTAATAATAATAATAAAAAAAATCCCCAGTACTAAAAATAGAAAATAGGTAGCATGTAATAAAAGTCATACACTCCCAAATACATAAGAAACCATTAAAAAGAATTGGCAGAAACAAAGAAAAGTGAAATAGGACCATAAGATATCAGATATGGTTCTATTATATGTACATAAACACAAAAAATGTTGGGCTTGAAAGGATGTTGAAGAAACTAAAAAGAACTGGCAAGGCATTTGGATAAATAACCAATATAATTACTAGAAATGAGCTACAAGTATAATTAAAAGAATTGATAAATTTTGAATAGGTTAACTTAGCCTTCCCACACAACAATTATAATGTTTGAAAAAACATTTTTAAAGTCCTGTTCCGTGAAATTGGAGAGTAACTACAAAGAGGTTGGGGTATTCCATTGGAAGGAGAAATTAGGTGGTGAGATTTACAAACGTTAACTTTCCTATGAGGTCACAAGCTATAGAAAGTCACCACCTTAGTAGTTGGAAATGTCAGAAGTCAGAGACTGTGGCTGTCAGAACAATTAACAAAATGGGGTATGGGATCCTAGAGAGAAATAAGTCCTAGAAGGGTTGACAACCAACAACCTTTGCTGACTACCAAGTTATGCAAACACAGGGTGATCCTGCAAAGAACAGCAGAAAGAATCTAAAGAATGAGAGAACTGAAAAGGAATTTCAGCTGTTGGTCACTGCAGGTAAGACAAAATCTGGAGTTTAAATCAACCCAGATTAACTAATTTGTAGAGTAACAATTACAAAGTTGTCAGAGAAACATAGCAGATTCAACTCTGAACCATATTAGATTGCATTTGAGTTTCAGAAGAAGCAGAAAATAAATTGAAGACAAATAATGCTCCCAATCTTCCCAATTTTGGTAAAGGATATCCACTTAAAAATCCAAAATGGAAATATGTACTTCAAACTGGAAAATATAATAAAAACAAAAACAAACCAATTTACATTTAGGCACCTTCATGTTAAACTGCAGAAATCCAGGAGTATGTCTTGAAAGCAGCCCAGGGAAATAGAACAATCAACCTAGGAGAAAAATTATCGGAATGATGGATAAAACTCAGAGATTATGAACGCCTTTAAATGTTGAAATAACACCTCTAAAGTAAAGAAAGAAAAATTAAAACAGTCCATCAGATTTCTATGGAGAGCAAACCAAATTAAATTTGAGGGTGAGAGAGTAATATAAAAATAAGCAAATAACCAACACCTTCATAAAAGAGGCAGAATTTTTCACTAATGCATGAGAATGAAAATAAATATTAAAAATTGGATATATATATTTGATTCACCCTTAAAGAAGAATAAAATTGTGTCATTTTGTTGGCAAATGAATAGAGCTGGATAATATCATGCTAAGTTAAATGAATAAGACTCAGAAAGTAAAGTGTCTAATATTCTTTTATCAGTATACACAATAAGTGTAAATGAATTAAATTCACAACTTAAAGGATAGAGCATAGAAGAATGGGTAAAATAATAGGATTCATTTATAAGCTGTCTAGCAGAGACTGCTGCTTAAAGATAGATTGGAGATGAAGAGATTAAAAACTAGTATTCAAAATAGGGCTATACTACTATCAGAAATAAATGCTAGCTGAAAAAAATTGTTATCAGTGACACAAAGACTTCATAAAGTCTTTATAAAGGGGTCAATGCATCAAGATTGTATAATACTTATACATATGTATTCACTGAAATGATTCAGACATAAATTGAATGAAAACAGAAATAGACAGATGTAAAACAAATTGAGACTTCAATAACCTACCTTAAATAATAAACACAACAATCAGAATATGACAAAAAACCTGGAATAACATATGGTCAAACTAGAATAAATAGGTGTATATATATATATATATATATATATATATATATATATATGTACATGCCATCTAACAACAGTAGAAAACACATTCTTTCCAAGAACAAATAGAGCAATGTCCAAAATAAATAATGTTAGTCCATATAACAATTATAAAAAAAAAATTTGTAGTTGTAGATGGACAGAATGCCTTCATTTTATTTGTTTATTTTTATGTAGTGCTGAGAATCGAACCCAGTGTCTCACACATGCTAGGCAAGTGCTCTACCACTGAGCTCCAGTCCCAGTCCTATCAAAAATTTTTCAAATTTTTAAATCATTAAAATACCTTCAGTGATCACAATGGAATAAATACAGAAATTGATAGCAGAATGAAAAATTTTTAAATTGATAAAAACATGGAAACCAGACAATACAGTGTAATAAACAAATGACTCAAATGAGAAGTTGCAGGAAAATTAGAAAATATTTCCAAATAATGGCAGATGAAGACAATTTGTTAACATTTATGAGATGCATTTAAAGCTGTACTCACAAAGAGATTTCTAGCTGTAAAGGCCAACACTAAAACAGAGGATTTCAAAAGAAATCACCTAGTGCTACACCTAAAAAATTAGAAAAAGAAGCAATCTAAAATGAAAACCAGCAGAAAGGAAGAAATAATAAACATGAAAGTAGTGGCAAATGAAGTAAAAAACAGAATATGATAGAAGCAACAAAATAAAATGTTTCTTTGACAAAGCCATGTGTGGTTGTACACACATGTAATCCCTGGGACTTGGGGAGTAGAATCAGGAGGATCAAAGATCCAGGCCCTCAGCAACTTGGCCAGGCACTAAGCAAATTAATAAGACCCTGTCTTAAAAATTAAAAATCTAGTGATGAAATCAGGGGTATAAAGCCTTCAGGTTCAATGCCTGGGTAGTAGGAGGGAGATGTTGATAAGATTAACAAAAATCAATAAATCTGTAGTTATATTAATAAAAAAATAGGAGGAACTGACTTAAGAATAAAGAGAAAATATGAATAGAACTTTAGAGAGAAAGAGAGAATTTTTTTTTTTAGTATTTTATTTTTTAGTTTTCGGCAGACACAACATCTTTGTTGGTATGTGGTGCTGAGGATCGAACCTGGGCCACACGCATGCCAGGCGAGCGCGCTACCACTTGAGCCACATCCCCAGCCCATGAATAGAACTTTAGGATGGAGATTGAGCCAAACTTAAAAAGTGTCATATCAAAGGGAAATCTAAAATTAGATGGTTTCACTGGTGAATCTAATAAATATTGACATAATCCAGATGGTCCTTTTCAAAACCTTCTAAAAAATACCAGAAGAAGGAATAATATTCTCTGAGATCAGCGTTACTCTCATACCAAAGACAGACACAAAGGCAATAGAAGAAAATTGTAGACTCATATTTTTTATTGATGATAAAAATTTTCTAAACCAAATATTAACGTAAGAGGCTGAGGATGTAGCTCAGTGACAGAGCCCTTACCCAGCAGCATATGTAAGGCCCTTTCTTCAATCCCTAGCCATAAAATGGTTGTTTTAGTCAGCTATTTTGCTGCTGTGACTACAGGATCTCACTGTAGGGGAGGAAAAGTATATTTGTGGGCTTACAGTTTCGGAGGAGTTAGTCCAGAAGGAGGACAGCTCCATTTCTCAGGGCTGGAGGTGAGGCAGAACTTCATGATAGAAGAGTGGGGCAGAGGGAAGCAGCTGATATCATGGTGATCATGAAGCAGAGAGAGAGACGCCAGCTTCAGATATAAAATATATACCCCATCCCCACGCCCCCAATTAACCACTTCCTCCACCTGCCTCTAGTTACCAATTAGTGAATCACATCAGGGATTAATTTATTGATGGGGTTAAGACTGTCACAATCAAGTCATTTCTTCTCTGAAATTTCTTTTCTCACACGTGAGCTTTCAGGGGAGACCTCATATCCAAATCATAGCAATTATATAGCATATATAACATAACATATATATAACATATAATATATACATACATATATTCATAAACATAAGCATAAACGCAGTAGCATAGTGACAGTATTACAAATCATAAATTTGTGGAATTTATCCCAGCAATGCAAGATTTTTCAATTGAGTAAAATCAATCATTGTGATATTATCACATGATACATGATAACAAAGAAGAAAAATATCACACTGGATCATATCCATTGATGGTGAAAATGCATATGACAAAAGACAACACTATAAAAATGAAATCGATCATAAAATTGGAATACAATGCACTTCTTAAACAGGATAAAAGACGTTTATGGCAAATCCCACAGCTAATATAATATTCAATGGTAAAAAATTAAAATTTTTCTCCTAAGATCAAGAACAAGAAAAGAAGCTTATTCTCAATACAGTTATTCAACACTTAGAATACATTACTGGAAGGTCTAGCCAGAGCAATAGATTAAAACAAAACAAAACAAAACTTAAGGCATTCACATTGGAAAAGAAGTAAAATTAACTATCTCTATTCACAGACTATATGATCTTCTACGTGTGTAAAGAAAAATCCCAAGAAACACACATACACACAAACTATTACAGTTAATAAACAAATTTTTACTGGGTATAAAATCAGCCTATGATAATCAGTTGAGTTTTTACATAATAGCATTGAACAATCCAAAAGGAAATAAATAGTAATTAAGGAGAATAAAAAAATAGGCAGAGGAAATTACAAAGAATTGTTGAAAGTAATTAAAGAAGAACTAAATAATTGGAAAGATATTCCTTATTAATGGTGGAAAGGAATAACATTGTTGAAATGACATTTCTTCCAAAAGAATCTACAGATTCAATGCAACCCTTATAAAAAATGCAATTACATCTCTCACAGAAATTGAACCTCTGTTCCTCAGATTCTCATGGAATCACAAAATAAGTTGAATAGTCAAAACCATATTGAAAAATACCTTGGCCGGGGATGTGGCTCAAGTGGTAGCACACTCGCCTGGTATGCGTGAGGCACTGCGTTTGATCCTCAACACCACATAAAGATAAAATAAAGATATTGTGTCCAACTAAAACAAAAAAAAAATATTTAAAAAATAAATCTTTTTTTAAAAAAGAAAAAGACATAAAGCCATTAATCTGTGGTCAATTTATTTTTACAATGATGCCAAGCACATTCAGTGGGGAAAAAATAGTCTCTTCCACCAATGGTGCTGGGACAATTAGATATCTATAAGAAAAGAACAATTGACAAAGATGAAGCACTTTACTGCAAGCTGATTCTAGCTTATAGAAACATATAAAAAACTAACTCAATATCAATAAGAGATATAAATATAACAACCCAAGCCACAAAACTCTTAGAAAAATTGCCAGGAGTAAATCCTATGAATCCTCAGAATCTTTGGTAATGATTCACAGATAGAACACACACACACAAAACAAAAATAAAAACAAAACAAAACAAAAAAACCCCACAAGCAACAGGAGAAAACAGACATAAATTTCATTTGTCAAGATGAAAAATATTATGCATCACACGACCTATCAAGAAAATAGACATATATTCCACAGAAGTGAAAAAGATATTTTCCAAGGCATGTATCTGATGAGGGTCTAATATCTACAATGTAGTAACAGCAACAACAACAAAATAACCTATTTTAAAACATGAATAGATAGTTCAAAGAAGAGGATGAGGAGAAAAGGAGATAAAAGAACAGGGAAAGAAACTCTGTGTCCTTGAGCTTTAGGAAATACAAATCAAAATCATGAGATTCCACTTCAGGGTGGCTATAAAAAAATACTAGGAAAGTAACAAATGTTGTTAAAGATGTGGAAAAATTTGAACCCTTGTACATTGGTTCCAGAGTAAAATGATTTGACCAAAGTGGGGAGAAATTTGGTGGATCCTCAAAAAGTCAAATACAGAATGGGGGAGAGATGAATAGATGCACCACAGAAAAAAAATTAAGGTACGGAAACTGTTTTGTAGGGTTCTAAATCCTGGATACAAAATAAAAGACCATTTAGAATGAACTCTTATTCATTAAGTTTAAGATACTCTACAAAATTATATATAGAATGTACAGTACGAGGCAACTGTAATATAAAGTATGAACTCCGAGTGACTCATGTATGGTCACTGGTCATGACTAATGTACATGTTGGTACAAGATGTTCATTGCCAGGGAAGGTGTGATTTGCCAGGGGAAAGGATATATGTGAACTTTTTGAACTTTATGCTCAATTTTTCTGTGGTCCTAAAATCAGTCTAGACAGTAAATCTATTTCTTAAATTTGTTCTTTTTAGTAATACATGACAGTAGAGTATATTTTGACATATTTCTACAAACATGGAGTACATCTTATTCTAATCATGCACTTATTCTTGTGGTTGTATGTGAGGTGGAGATTAACTGTGATGTATTTACATATATACATAGGAAAGTCAAATCAGATTCATTTCAGGGTTTTTCCTATTCCTCTCCCCTATCCCTTCCTTTTATTCCCCTTTGTCTAATTTACTGAACTTCACTATCTTTTGCCTTTTCTCCTCATTGTGTCTTAGAATCCATATACCAGAAAGCACATTTATCCTTTGTTTGGGGGGGGGATTGGCTTATTTCACTTATAATAGTATCTAGATCTTTCCATTTTCTAGCAAATGTCAAAAAGTCATTCTTTTTTATGGCTAAGTAATATTCTATTGTATATAGACCACATTTTCTTATTTTATTCATTTGTTGAAGGACACCTAGGTTGGTTCCATAGCCTAGCTTTGTGAATTGTTCTGCTATAAATACTGACTTCTACAATAAGTCTCCTAAAGCATAAGAAGTAAAATCAAGAATCAATAAATGGGAATGTAGGAACTGGTTGTGGCTCAGTGGTAGAGTGCTCACCTAGCATGCACTAGGCACTGGGTTCAATCCTCAGCACCATATAAATGTAAAATAAAGATATTGTGTACTCCTAAAACTAAAAATTAAATATTTTTTTAAATAAAAAAATGAATGCAATGGTATCAAACTATAAATCTTCATCATAGATGGTGTGTCCACTGAACATGAAAAGAGTTCTTGGATAGGAAGAATTAACATCACCAACTGGCAATACTACCAAAAGCTTTATGCAGATTTAATACAATTCCTATTAAAATCCCAATGACATTCTTCATAGAACTAGAAAAAGCAATCATGAAATTTGTTTGAAAAAATAAGAGACCTAGAGTAGCTAAAGCATCCTTAGCAAGAAGAGTGAAGTAAGAAGCATCACAATACCAGATCTTAAATTATACTACAGAGCCATAGTAAAAAACTGGCATGGTATTGGCATCAAAACAGACTACATTGATCAATGGTACAGAACTGAAGATACAGAGACAAAGCCACATAAATACAGTTATCTCATACTAGGCAAAGACACCAAAAACATTCACTGGAAAAGGGATAGCTTCTTCAACAAATAGTACTGATAAAACTGGAAATTCATGTGCAGCAAAATGAAATTAAAGCCATATCTTTCATCCTACATTAAACTCAACTCAAAGTGGATCAAAGACTTTAGGCACTAGAGTAGAGACCTTGCACTTAAAAGAAGAAAAACTAGGCCAAATATTCACAATGTTGGCTTAGGACCTGACTTACTTAACAAGATTTCTGAAGCACAAAAAGTAAAATCAAGAATCAGTTAATGCGATAAATTCAAACTAAAACCTTTTTCTCAGTAAAGGTAATAATTAATAATGTAAAGAGAGAGCCTACAGAGTGGGAAAAATTTTTTACCATATACATCTCAGAGAGAGCATTATATTATTTCCAAGCTATATAAAGGAACTCAAAAAACTTAACACCAAAAAGCCACAAATAACCAATCAATAAATGGGCTAAGGAGCTGAACAGACACTTCACAGAAGAAGAAATACAATTGATCAACAAATATATGAAAAAATATGCAACATCTCTAACAATTAGAGAAATACAAATCAAAACTACTCTAAGATTTTTATCTCACTGCAGTCAGAATGGTAATTATCAAGAATACAAATAACAATAAATGTTGATGAGGATGTGGGGAGAAAGGTACTCTCATAAATTGCTGGTGGGACTGCAAATTGGTGCAACCACTATGAAAAGCAGTATGGAGATTCCTTAGAAAACTTGGAATAGAACCACCATTTGACCCAGCTATCTCACTCCTCGATTTATATCCAAAGGATTTAAAATCAGCATACCACAGTGACACAGCCACATCAATGTTTATAGCAGCTGAATTCACAATAAATGTAATTTTAAAAAAGTTAAACATAGGGCTGGGGATGTGGCTCAAGTGGTAGTGCGCTCGCCTAGCATGCGTGAGGCACTGGGTTCGATTCTCAACACCATATAGAAACAAAATAAAGATATTGTGTCCACCTAAAAATAAAAAAAATATTTTTTTAAAAAAGTTTAAGCATAGAAACATATGTCTCTATAAAACATATGACCCAGCAATTTCAATTATGTATCCAAGACACCTATACACACGTGTTCACAGTAGCCAAAGGTGAAAGCTACTAAATGTCTATCAAAAAATAATTTTAAAAAATTTGATATGTATACACGATAGAATTTTATTTAGCCGTAAAAATGTCTGAAGTAGCGATAGATGTCGCAAAACAAATGAACTTCAAAAACAGTATGCCAAGTGAAAGAAAGCAACAGCAAAGTCCCATACTATGTTATTCTTTTTACATGGAATATGTATAACAGTTAAATACAGAGAGACAGAAAGCTAGTTGATTGTGGCTGGGGTTGATTACTGCTGATTGGGCTCAAGCGGTAACTTGCTCGCCTGGCAATGTGGGGGGCACTGGGTTGGATCCTCAGCACCACATAAAAATAAAATAAAGATGGTGTGTCCACTGAAAACTAAAAAATAAATATTAAAAAATTCTCTCTCAAAAAAAAAAGCTAGTTGATTATTGACAAGGCTAGGAAGGAGGTAGATGACCAATACCTGCTTTATTCTTCTGTTTTTTAATTAGATGAAAATGATTGGGACTAGATATTGGTAATTGTCATACCATGCTATCAATAAAACAGGTGGCACAGAATTTACATATTAAGATTGCTTAATTTCCTATTACATGATTTTTACCTGAATTAAGAAAAAACAAATCAGCATAAATTTGTTAAATAGAAAAAAATGTCACATGAAAAGTGACATTTGTCTGTTAATAATCAATTTTTTTTTCTTAGTGGGAGTTTTAAGGTTGATTATATATGGCATCTGAATTAATCCTGTTTTACTTTTTATATTGTTAAATAGATTATTTAAAGGGAATATTAAAGACATGGATCTGCTACATTTATTTTCATGAATAAATTCACTGGAATGGTCACTGTATTTTATTTATAAATAATTGCTATAAAAGCTACTTTAATTTATTTGAAGATAGTCTAATTTCTGAATTAGGTTAACAACTTCACCTGCAATTTATGAAAGTGTACATTTGCTAAGCAAATCTATTAAGCAGAGCTAATGTTAAGATAAAATACAATTCCGTCTTATGTAGTTTTTTTTATCATATAAGCAATTTTCATATCTTTAGATAGAAAGACTAGAGGGATAGAGATGCTTCTAATTATGTAGGATTCAAAATATGATTCAAAACTCTCTTTGTTGTTCAAAGCTCAACTGAGAGAATGATGGTATTGATACAGAATTTCATCTAGTATTAAATTATTCCTCTTTTCCATTTATAATGAACTTTCATTCAATGATGAAATGTACCTGTAAAACTCCAATATCAGTTCATGAATCTCTAAGAAAGTTTAGATAACTACATCAGAACATTTTTCCCCCTATACTGTAATTCTGAAAGAAAATTAATTCAAAACAGTTTTTTTTTAACTGGCTGATTCATTTTGAAACTTCCAAAAAATACCAAAAAGTATTTTAATTTCCAAGCTAGAACATTTTAGTTGAGGTTTAATTAAGTTGGGGATAATTTAAAAATCCTTTCAACATTATGCAACTATTTCTTGATCATTTACACCTTAGTTACTATTTGCTTTGTCTTTTTATAATGCCAGGTATTCTTAATATTAAACATTATTTACTTTTACAGCAAACTAGGGAAATTGATGTTGTTAACCCTTTTTTACACATTAAAAAAAGTGAGGGTTATGGAAGCAAATACAGTGTGTATGTGATGAAATAGATTTTGCAGAATTAAAAGTTCATGCTTTAAGCATTGCATCACTAAGTTGAATTCATTATTAATTCATATTTTTAAGGATAAAGTTAAAGAATATTCTGCCATAGGACAATTTTCAGTGTAGCTGAGGAGATACTACAAAATTAGCTACTAATTACTAATTCAGGAATGATCTCCTAGTGCCAGCCGCTAGGTTAGCTGAAGTATTCATCTTCAAAGCAAGCTTAGAAGGTAAGTATTATAATATTAACGATTACAGATGAAACAACAGCTCTTAAAAGATTATAAGAAATTCATTCAATGCAGAAAAATAAATGGAGGTGGTGATATAAAAGGCACGTATGTCTTGCCCATTCTCCCACATCTTCCTCAAGCTTCTCTTAGGTCAGACTAAACATTTGAATCCACATCAGTCTTAGAGTCCTCTGTGTGCTCAGTGATTTATTGAAGTTCTGGAAGCCCCAGTTCTTGGCCTTGTCTGAAACCGTCTGAATCTGTGGCCATTTTGTTGTAAATTACCTGCCAAATATAATGTTTAAATTGCTTTTCTTTCACTGGTAACAGGAAGCACAATAGATTGGAGAGGCAAGATATTGAAGATAGAGAGGTTAATTAAAAGACTTGAAGTTTTGTAAATGTGAGATGATCAGGATCCCTAGTAGGAAATGACAAGAAGAATATGAAAGAAGAAAAGAATAGCAAATACTCCGGGGGCGGTGGGGGGGGAGGAGATATAACAAAACTCAATGAGGTAAGAATTTATTTAAGGGATAGAAGACAGAAAAATGTTTAAGCGCATTCCAAAGTCATTGTAGCTTCATGGTGGCAGGTCTGAAAGAAAGTGTTACCGTGAGAAGAAAGCCTGGTTTTCAAACGTGAAATACACAGATTCTAACTTCAGGGAACTCACGAATTTTGAGGGAAATGAAGTAGAATGTGCTAATGCTGTTGTCGTAGGAATATTGATAAACCTCAGCTCAGAAACACATTATCACTGTGACTGATCAGCATGTCACAGGAACTGTGAGCCCCACACCTGTCTACAGATGAATGTACACTCAACCTGCCAGGTCAATCGGCTTCTTTCTTCAGAGTTTGAGACAGGAATGCAGAAGGCAATGAGACTCTGTGGTTATGCAACCCTGTGACTGGGGCGGCCATATTGGAGAGAGTTCAGAGAGATTTGATCTCCCCTGAAGGAAGGAAGGAAGGAGACAGAGGGAAGTAAAGCCACAGAGAAAACCAGAGACTAGAGAGAACTTAACCTGGGCAGAGAGTGGGAGGCTGAGGAAGAATGAGGGAATGGAGAATCCCCAGTTCCTTGAAGCTCTCCTTTTTTTCTATTCTCCTGTGAACTCCATTAATCTCTTCCCTTCATTTCTTTGTGATAAGTCTGTAGCTGTCAAAACACTTTCCCAATTTTGCTTAAGCTATATTGAATGGCTTTCTCTTTTTTTTCAACTGAATACCTCACATCAAGGCAGTTATAGAAAGAAATGGGTTATGAGAAACACTCAAAAGAGAAGCCCGACTTAATAATAGATCAGGAAAAGCTGTCTATATAAAGTAATCTGACATGAATTTTGAATGATGAGTAACCATTTGACAATTTTTACTTATCAAGCTGTGATTCCCAGAACATTGCTTATGGAAAACTGAAGAACTGTATAGTATTCAGGGACACTTTTGAAAAAGTTATTTTGTTTTCCCTCAGCTCCTTACTCCCATCAGAAAGTGACCACAGGGCTGGGGATGTGGCTCAAGCGGTAGCGCGCTCGCCTGGCATGCGTGCGACCCGGGTTCGATCCTCAGCACCACATACTAACAAAGATGTTGTGTCCGCCGAGAGAACTTAAAAATAAATATTAAAAATTCTCTCTCTCTCCTCTCTCACTCTATCTTTTTTTTTTTAAAAAGAAAGTCATCACAATGAGGCTGAATTTAATTTGATAACAAAGAGAGTTATGTGTTAAGTCGAAGCATTTTTCTTACTAGTGTGGGTTCTCCTGGAAAAGTTACCAAAGGGGATAACACATGTGCTTTGCCAGTCCTGGCATGGGCTGGACCACCAGCGTCTGACTTGGGTCTCTGGAGGCCAAAAGAAGGTCCATGGGATATGCTTACAAATGCTGAAGTCTTGGGTAGCTGCTTGTCTTCCTGCAAGACTTGTCCTGTGGTAACCAAGTGTTAGTGACATGCGGTTGTGTGTCCTTCCTAGTAACTCATAGGCTAAGCGTTACACCTTCACACAGTTTGCAATCCTTACTCCTGCTCTGTGAACCACATGTGTTGGAATTTTACGGAATGGGCAGAAAGTTTCAGTCAAAGTCACAAAAATACTCTTCTGGGGGAAGTAGATACAGAGGCCACACAAAGAAAAAATCAAAGTCATCAATATTGGGACATTCAGAAAATGTACATCAACATTAGATGTTTCTTTTGCCTCTTCTGTTTACGTTATTGGGGGAGGAATGGGGTGCAGCCTATGAAGGACTTCCACTGAGTTGGATAATTCTTAGCTATAATTTGTTTCCCTAATTCGAAACATATTCATCTATTGTTTCCAAATATATTTCTATTGCACTTGACAATCTGAATTGGTAGACACATCTTGTTTTGTTGGGCTTCCATTCTGATAACAATTCTGCATTGAGCAAATCTGTTGATGCCATTTGCCAGGTGATTTTTAGCATACTGTAACAATTTTTTTAATTAAAGAATGTACTTTTGGGGGATGTATTATACACTTAGAAGATTGCTGTATAATGTAAATATAAGCAAAACTTTATGTGCACCCAGAAATCAAAATATCTGTGTGACTTGCTTTCTTGTACTGTTTGCTTTATTCTGATGCTCTGGAGCCACAATATCTATGAGCTATGCTTGTGTTATCCAATTCATATCTCATAGAGGCTAAAATACCTTTTCCACTTAGGAACACTTGGTTAGGTCTTACTATATTTACCAAAGTTTGTTTCCCTGGGATAGTAATTAACTTGAGATTGAACAATTTCTTAATATTCCTCTTATGTACCAGCAAATCAAATGAAGGGGGATGGCAAGTCAGTGATTTATAGCACAAATTTTGTTTTAACGTTCTAATTTCAAATTAAATATATTTTAATGTGCATTTCTCCAATTATTATCTTAAGCTACATTATCTCCATCACCTTGTGCTTTCTCTTTCCATAAAAACAAAGGGAATAAATGGACTTTTGATAAATATATTTTTTTGTTGTTGTTGTTCTGTTTTCCTGCACTCATATAATTGAGTCTCAATTTCTTTTTAACTTTGCTCAATTTCTTCCCTCTTTTGGTAGTTTTACCATATCAGCTCTAGGATTTCTTCTTTGAAAGGGATAAATTAAAATAGCTACAGTATTTTAGAGTCCAAAAAAATATTTAAGGGGTCTACAGGTGAATGATCTAAATGGGAGACCCAGCTAGGGTATTAATTGAGTGTATAATCATGATAAACATATGTAGTTTTATAAATGAGGATGAATATTAGCTTTTACAAATATATCATTTCATATTTAAATGATATCAGGATCTCTACACTTTGCAAGATTTAGCACATTGATACAGGAAATCAAACATTTTTTTCTCTGGTTCCTAAAACTCTCTCTTAGTCATTCATTTTATTATGACATATCCAGTCAAGAGATGTGGCAGTAATGCCCTTAATATTAACCGACAATAACTTCCCTATTGACCTCATTTTTGTAAAGTACATCCCAGGAGTCAAACCATCTACTTAAAGTGATAGAACAAGTTTGTGTACAAAATTCCATCCTTTCTGGAGCTCAAATTTTCAGATTTCCAAGGAGCCGCCTTTCCCCTGGATCATGCCAATTCTTTCTTCACAGTGAAGGACAGTGGTCCAAATCCTACAGCCTAGGAAAAAAGGTCTCATTATTAAAAGGTTTATGGCACACATCTATTTCATATTTTTGTTTAATTTGTCATTATGCATTTTATATACATGAAGACTTGCACATAATATGAGTATACACTCTAAAAGATAAAACTCTACCCAGCTTAAGGAATAACATGTCACCAGTATATTTAAATCTCTAGCCTTTATATGCCTCTATTCTGATCTATTGCATATGTAAACACAATCTTAAATTGTGTTATGCATTTTCTTGCTTTTAAAAAATGTGTGGTTTTTTCCTTACATATTCCCCAATGACATATTATTTAGTTTTATTTGTTATTTTAAATTTTTATGAATGAAGTCATACTGTATATATCACATTTTGGATTATATTCTCTATATAATTATATTTTATGAATTTATTCTCATTGGTATGAGTTCTTACAGTCAATCCTCTCCACTGCTGTACTATATTCAATTGTAACAAAATATCATGATTTATTTAGCTATTATTCTGTGGGTATAAATTTGAATATTTTCAAGTTATGTTTTTGTGAATATGGTTGCTGTAAACACTTAGTTATATGTCTCTTTTATATGTGAAAGAATTTTCCTAGTATACATACTTGGGGATAAATTTTCTGTGACATAGGTCACTCATTCAAAATGGTAGCAGCATTCCCATAGCTTTGTATTTTTGGAAACTTTTTGATGCAATTCTGTATTTAAAATATTTGCCTATCTATTAATTTAGAATGGATGCTGGTTTGGTATGTACTGTTGGAAAAAGATGAATGTTTTTGAACTTGTTTACAAGCTATTTATTTTTTAACTTTTAATATATGCAATGTTTACCTTTGTCCACTTTTCTATTATACTATTCTTTCTTTATTTGTGTGTGTGTGTGTGTGTGTGTGTGTGTGTGTGTGAGAGAGAGAGAGAGAGAGAGAGAGAGAGAGAGAGAGAGCTCTTCCTCCAGACTGAGAAGCAACATTGTAAATAATAGTATCCCAGAGATCAGGTTCATATTGTTGGAAAGAACAACATAAAGCTCTATAAATGGAAATCAATGATACTGTTTTTATTTTAAAACATTATTTCATTTGTAAAATAATATCCTGACTTCCACATTATGATATATATATATATATATCAAAAAATTTCCAGAATTAAAAAAAATCATGACTATGTAGCTTGCTTTGATCAAATAATCACAAGAAGAAATAATTATGCTACTTCACAGAGGAAGCTTAAAGAACTAGTACATGGTATGCTATCTATCCTTTCTCCTGCTAAGGTGGTAATGGTTAAATATATCAAGGTCAACCTCTTTATGTCGATATCACTGAGTGATTGAACTGAGCAGACCCCCAGCTAACCCCAACTGATTATATAATGTCAGTAAGAAATATCTTTTGGCTTTGTTAAACCAATGGGATTTTGAAATTCATTGACTTATGTTCTAAATCTTACTGGTTCAGGACTTTATAAATTCTGCTTCATTAAAATTAGAAATTCTGCTTTTTGAAAGAAATCACTAAAAAAATAAAAGCCATACTTTAAGAGAAAACATTGACCACATATATGTCAGAAAAAAGAACTGTATCTAAGACATATAAGGAACTCTTACAACTAATGAGATGAACAAATAACTTTAAATGACAAGAATTTGAGCAGATGCTTTATAACAAATACACAATTGATCAATAGCTTAATAAAAGATTTGCAGTTACATTAGTAATTGGAACATTCTAATTAAATGACAATAAGATAACCCCAAGGCACATTTCAATATCTAAAATTAAAGAGTAAAATGGCCATACCAGGTGTTGCCAAGGATGTAAAACAACTGGAAGTCACATGGTTAGGGGTGTGATAGCTGGGAAGAATATGAAATTGTACTAACACTTCAGAACACAGGTTAGATGTTTCCTAGAGAGTTAAAAAGTTAAGTATGCACCCTGCCCCCAAACCATAAGACCAACAGTTCTTCTCTTCATTATATGCCCAATATAAATGAAAATATATGTACACAAATACTTGTGTTTAAATGCTCATAGCAGCTTTTTTGGAACTAATTTCAAACTGGAAACAAATATCATCAACCTGGGAATAGTTGTTGAGAGCCACAGCCAAAGGGGCCCCAGCAAACTTCCAGCTGCCAGCAAACTTCCAGCTGCCGGCTGATGATTGGCTCACAGCGGCCCCAGCAACATCTAGCTGATTGGCTCCTCTGCGGTGATGTTCATTGGGCTGTTTCCCTGCCCTTCAGACTGCCAGCTGATGATTGGCTCACAGCGGCCCCAGCAACATCTAGCTGATTGGCTCCTCCACGGAGCTGCTCATTGGGCTGTTTCCCTGCCCTTTCAGACCACAGAGCTGCTCATTGGGGGACTTCTTTGGCTCTGCCCATGCGACCCAGCCAATCAGCCTCAAGAGCAGGAGGATTGGGGGAGGTGGTGAGGTTGGTGTGGGTGAGAGGCTTGTGGAAGCTGGTGGTGGCAGTTGGGCTCTGAGGGTTTTTTTCCTGAGGAGCTGTTTTGTTTGGCTTTTGTAGTTCTAAAAATAAAGTTAGTTTCTTTTGACAAGTGTCTCCTGAATTGTGCCCAGACAGACTGCAGCAAATAGTTAAACATATTGTGTCACACTATACAATGAAGAGTACTAAGAAATATGAAGCAAAGAACTGATGATACATACAACATCAATGAATTAAATTTAGAATTATTACTTAGTGAAAGAACCCAGGAAAATGAAGGATATATTCTGTGCATTTACACTTAACAAAAATTTCAAAATGTCGTACATTACAGTAATTTAAAGTGACTGTATTAGTCTGCTTTCTGTCACTGTAAGGAGACACCTAAGATAATATGCATATAGGAGAAAAATTTGAGTTAGACTCACAGTTTCGAAGGTTCTAGCCCATGATCCATTGGTGTCATTGCTTTGGATCTCTGTTGAGAAAACGCTTCATGGAGTGAGCAGGAGGCAGAGCCAGTGTTCACCCTGTAGCCAGAAAGCAAAAGATAGAAGAAGGGATTGAGATTCTGCAGTGCCTTTAAAGCCACACACCTAAAATCCTCTGACTAGACCCACCTTCTCCAGTTTTGATGTCTTCCAATAGCGTCACCCTCAGGACCAAGTCTTGCACATGTTGGCCTGCGAAGACATTGGGATCCAAATTACACCAGTGACACAAAGTAGATCAAAAGTTTCTTGAGGGCTAATAATTACTGAGAAGCATGTTATTTTAGAGTGCTATTTAATTCATAGTTGTACACATTTACCAAAAATTAATTTTCAATGTTCAATCTGTCTAACAATTAGAGAAATGCAAATCAAAACTACATTGAGATTTCATCTCACTCCAGTCAAAATGGCAAATATCAAAAATACAAGCAGCAATAAATGTTGTTGGGGATATGGGGAAAGAGTTACACTCATACATCCCTAGTGGGACTGAAAATTGGTGCAACCCCTCTGGAAAGCAGTATGGAGATTCCTCAGCAAATTTCGAATGGAACAAACATTTGACTCAGCTATCCCATTCCTTGTTTTATATGCAAAGGGTTTTAAAATCAGCATACTACAGCATATATCAATATTTATAGTAGTTCAACTCACATTAGCTAAACCATGGAACCAAACTAGGTGCCTTTCAACAGATGAATGGATAAAGAAAAAGTGGTATATATACACAATGGAATATTATTCAGCCATAAGGAAGAATGAAATTGTTGCATTTGCTGGTAAATGGATGGAACTGAAGACTATTATGCTAGGTGAAATAAGCCAGTCCACCCCCCAAAAAGCCAAATTTTCTATCTGATATGTGGATGCTAACACACAATAAGTGGGTAGGAAAGGGAAGAAAAGAAGTTCACTCAATTAGACAGAGGGAATGAAGGAAAGGGAAGGGGAAGAGAATAGGAAAAACAGTAGACTGAATCAGACATAACTTTCCTATGTTCTTACATGAATAGATGGCCAGTATAACTCCACATAAAGTACAACCACAACAATGGGAAGTTATACTCCATGTATGTTATGATATGTCAAAATACTTCCTACTGTCAAGTATAACTAAAAAGAACAAATACAAAAATCTAAAAAATGCATACTTTATATACATTCAGTCTATTATACTTCATTTAGATCTAAAGTCACATAAATAATATTTCAAAAGCCTTATAAAGTTTGCTGAAAAACTCCTTGGCAATTTTAAAATTGCCTTTAAAACTTCCTGTTTAAAATTTTTTCCATTGTTCAATGAATTTTGAGTAGATGAGTATTATTAATGATACTAACTTTTCCTATTATTACCCATTTCTTTCCTTTTGAAATGTATTTTAGACTTACTACAACTTTCTAACAAATTTATTGCATACATTTTGTTAAAATTTTCCTACATTAAATATTTTCCTATAATAAAATATTCATTTTATTTTAATTGTATTTTCTGCACATTCATTAATGAAATACATGGATATAGTTAGTGTTTTATATGCTAACCTTGTAGCATTTCACTTGGGTAAAGTTTGTTGTTATTTTAATGTTCTCTTTTTTTAATTTGTTTTGGATTTTTATAAATAAACAATCTCATCAGAAAATAATAAATTTCTACTCTTTGTTTATTTTCATGTTTCTTTTTCCCTTTTCTTATTGTACACGCCAGTTCCTCTAGTACGATGTTGATGGATAGGTTGCTAGAAAACATAATTGTTTGTTGTTCATTCAGATAAAAAGGAAGTTTAGAATTTGAACACTGAACATGATGGTTAGTATAGGCTTTCTGATAATAAACTAAAAATTTTTAAAAATTCTGTTATAATTGGTATGGGCTTTTATTGTTTTATTTTGATCATTTTTTGTTCTTTATAAAAATGTGTTCTTTATAGGTATAAATGACAGTAGAGTGTATTTTGACAAATTATACTTGCATGGAGTGTAACTTATTCCAATAAAGATCCTATTCTTATGGTTGTATGTGATGTGGAGTTTCACTGGTTGTGTATTCATATATGAATATAGGAAAGTTATATTTGATTAATTTTTCTGTCTTTTCTATGCCCTTCTCCTCTCCCTTCCTTTCATTCCCCTTTATCTAAATCAAAGAACTTGTTCTTCCCTTTGCTTGTGTGTTATCATCTGCATATTAGAGGGAATATTCTGCCTTTGGTTTTGGGGGGATTGTTTTATTCTCTTAGATAAGATTATGAAGTAATTTAATCTTATTTAAGATTACATTCAGGTCCAATTCCCCTTTTTTAAATATGGTAATTGAACTAATATATTTTAATTTTCACAGAAACTTGCATTCTTCTAATAGTTACATTGATTCTAATATTTTATATTTTTAATATACTTCTGGACACAATGTATGTATACACATATAGATACAAGCTATAAGATATACATTTATGTATATATGTATATACATATATATGTGCATTAATTTATGTTTGTACTTTATATACACAAACATATAAACAATAGCTTAGATCTTAGAAAACTTGAGGTCAGTTTTCCCTAACATTTATGTGATAAAGGCTTGGTCCTCAGTGTGGTGCTATTTGGAGGTGGTGTAACCTTTAAGAGATGAAATTTGGGTAATCTGGGTTGTGCCTTCTCTTTCTTTAGTTCCTGGCAATGCAGCAAGCAACTCTGCTCTGCAGCACACTCTGCTGTGAAGTGCTGGTCTGCCATAGCTCCCCCACCCCCAACAAAATGGCACCAACTGGTCATGGACAGGAACCTCCAAAACTGTAAGCAGAAAGACACTTCTCATTATAATTTGATTTATCTCAGAGTTTTGTTGTGGTGAAAGAAAGTAAAATACAAAAATATTAGGCTTTTAATATATAGTCATGAGAGTGAATGACTTATAATATATTTTTCATATACTATCTTATTTAATTTTTAAATTAAAGAAATATTATACTTATTACATGAATTGGGAAGAATTTCTCCTTTTCCTCATTAAAAAATTGTCAGAAAACACACAGGATGTAATCAGATTGGAAAAGCAATGTATGGAATATAAAACAAAATAATTGTAAATCATACATCTGATGATACAGAAATATTATATAAGTAAACTCAACAATGTAATCAAACAATGCTTTTCAAAAATAGGCAAAGGATTTTAATATATGTTTCTCCAAATAATACACAGAAATTACCATTAAGCTTGAGAAATTTTCTTTAATTATTTTGTAGATCTTTTCATTTATTCTAAGTGTATGTTTGAAAGTCCCTTTTGTTTAGTTTCTTTCATGTCAGATATTTGAATAAGAATATACTCTGTAAAAATAAAACCAATTTTATTGAAAGTAAGCTATTATCAAACTTTCAGATCTTTATTTCTCTGAAATGATTTTTCACATTAAATCTTGAAATTTATTTCACTGCATATAGAATTGTGAATTAACACATTCCTGCATATTGAATTAATGCTATTCTATAGTCTTCTATTTCCAAAGCTCCTGCTGATGTCACTTATCAATCTATCAATAAATCTTAACTTTCATTATTTCCTCCAGTTGCTCTCAAAATATTTTGTCTTTGATATGTTTTGCCAAGCTTAGCATAAATTGTACATCTAATGCTGAAGATCAGTGTATGTTTTTGGTTTCAGAAATGTTACTTACTTCTCTTCCTTTCCTTTTATTTTCTAGTCTCTCTCTAAGTGAGAATATGAATTTGGGGAATTCAATTCATTGGTCATAATTAAACTATGATGTGTCAGGTTTTAAATTGTATTTTTTAAAGTTATTTAATTTATAATATCAACAGGTTTTATAAAGAGTTTGTAATTGATCATTTTTGTTAACCATCATCTGTAATGGTTTCTGTATTGTGGTGTTAAATGCTTTTTATTTGTCTTCTTCTTCCAAAGAAGACCTCTGTTCACAGAGAAATACTTTAGACAACATTTGTGTTTGTTTCTGAAGGTGTCCAGGCTTTAGCAAAGTGAGTCCACGGGATATTTTGAGTCACATTTGTTCCATGAATTCTAGCTCTGTAAATCTGAAAATATCAGCTTATAATTTTAAAAATAATCAGGGGACAATTTATTTTTTAATTCCCATAAAGAACAAGAAAAGTGTCTCTCTGTAGTTTTACAGATGCATGTTTTCTAGTTTACCCACTTGGGTCAACACTGGTAGTAGTCTCAAGTTTATTTAAGGATCCAATTCTGAATTCCCACCCTCCTCAGGAGATTATGTCTCCTGTATTCTAGGCCCTATAGCACCAGGGTTCCTAGCCTCACCCAGAACAGGCAAGACCCATGATCTTTTACCCTGGCAAAATAATGCTCCATATTCTGTAGTTTTATTTACTTTAGCCATATCTCAGATATATTTTTAAAAGAGTTTTCTTCACATATCATAAAATTTAAATTCAGTTTTTCTATCAGAAGTTGTATCTCTACTTATCTATCATCATTCTGGAAACAGGAGTCATAAGAAAATACATTAGTCAGTTAGGGCTATCACAGCAAAACCCAGAGACTAGGTGGCACAAGCAACAATAAGTTATTTTCTCAGAGTTCTGGAGTCTGAAAGTCCAAGATCAAGGAGTTGGAAGGGCTGGCTCAACCTGAGCCCCTCTCTTAGCTTGTAGGAGCCTGCCACTTCAGAGCCTCCTCATATGACCTCTACTCTGTATGAGTGACCACTAGTGTTCCTCCAGTCATCTTGGACTGGAGCCCTACTCTTAGGATCTCAATTAATTTTGCTTTCCAATTTAAAGGCTCTGTCTCAAAACATGGCCACATTTGATGGTAAGTCTGTAATCTGTGATCCTCAGGGGACCCAATTCATAATTATAAGCAGATTTTTACTTCTATTTTCTAAATTCTGAATTATTTTTATTCTTATTAGCCCTACCTATTTCAAAGTTAAGTATGTATTTATCTTGATGATCTGTGTCTCATTATACATAAAGTTGTTAATAAATATGGGAAAATGAGCATGTTTTAAAATATTTTTTATGATGTAAACAAAAGAATGTAATTTTAATATTGAACATATTGGTATTCTTTGTTTATATTACTTAAAGTAATTCCAAATGGTTTATAATTGGTACAAAATTATATACAGTAGGGAGATTCACTGGGTTAGATTCATATATGTGTATAACATAATTTGATCAAATCTCATTCTCTAGTACCTCCCCTTTTTCTCCTTTTCTCCCTCCCCTTGATTCCCTTTCTCTTTTCTATTGGTTTCCTTTTAGTATTATTGTTTTTAGTTAGTGCAATATAATTATATATAAAAATGTGTATGTTGTGGTGCATTCCTATAAGGGCAGCATACATTCCTCAGTGTTTCCCCATCTCCATCCTCCTTTGTTCTCCATTCCCTCCCTGTACTCTCTTGGTCTGCCTTTTGATTTCCTAAGCTTTCTTTTACACCCCCCTCACCCCCTTTTCCTACTTACTGACTTCTACACATGAAAGAAAACAACCAACTCTTCACTTTTCTGAGTCAGACTTATTTTCCATGGGCCAGGGATGGAACTCAGTGGTAGAGAACTTGCCCAGCATGCATGAGGTCCTGAGTTTGATCCCCAGCACTGCAAAAAGCAAAAACAAAACAGAACAAAAACACAAACAGTGCATAAAGGAGTTTTCTTTATGTTTGCTTCATTGACTTCCCTGCCACTAGGAGATAGTAACAGTGCATCCTTCAATCTCACATGCAATTTATTATTCCAATTCTAAAAACAGATTCAGAAACGTAAGTATCTGAATGGATTTACTCTCATAATCCATGAACTTCAAGTTATTTTTAAATAGAGATTTTATTTATTCAAGGAACATTCCCTATAATCATTAACCAAATTTGAGTCACAAAACACTTTTCTAAGTCCTGAATTATGAATCACTTGAAGGAAGAGTTTAGATTTGGTGACATGAAAGAATCTTTGAGGAAAAGGAAATAATTTTAAGGTTTACTCTGACTATACTTCGGTCACAATCCTTTGGCTTGTATCTTTGCTAAGCAGGTAACTTTATTCATCTTTACTTTTGATCTGTTTTAATCAGCTATGTACTAAAAATAGCATGTTTTTCTTTCTTATTCTCATCCTGATCCATTTTCAGGCTCCATAGGAACAAATAATTTTATCTCCTTTATATCATTTTGTTTCTCCTCCCACATCTCCCCTTGGAAAACTTTATCCTCAGTATTCCTTCTCAGTAGCAATCTGACTCCCAAAGATCCTAAAAATCAACTGTAGGTATATTCCATAGTTGGTTTGTATTAGATTTATTTTTCAAGTTTGAGTTCAATTAGTAAGAAAAGCTTTCAGAAACCTGGCTAGATACTACCTATAGTCATTTATTTTCCATGTACCAGTCTATGGATATGGAAAGGTTATTTACTATGGGTAACTTTTGTTCTATTCATTTAACTCAATATTTCACCTGCAATGTTATTGTAAGAATTAATGGCTGGTATACAAAGTACAATGCAGTAATTTTGCATACATTCGTTATTCAATATAGCTACTATTTAATTTTTTCATGAGTTTACTTTTGTTCATTCCTATATCCTCAGTGATTAAAAGAGTTTCTGGCAGCTGGTGTGCATGTGTTATATATTTTTAAATGAAAGAATAAACCATGATTATTTTAAACAAATATTCTCACCTCCTTCTCAAAGTCTTCACAGAAGTCTCGTCCCACACATGATTTAGCGTGTTGTTGTAGATTGTGTTTGTTTTGCTTATAAGTCATTTCCACTGCTTTAAAATAACTCATTTCTTTGAGTACAGGGAATGACTATTATATATCTGTTACAGTGTATGTGGCACTTAACCAAGAAATGGGTGTGTGATAGATTCCCCCAAGCACATTACTAAACCTTGGAACTGGAATGAGATTTAGGGGTCATTATATTAAACATCCACCCAGTGAAAGCACATCACATGAATTTGAGTCTTTTTTACTTCCAGTCTCAGGCTGTAGCTGTTTAAATAAAGCAATAACTTACATTTATCCTCTTAATCAGAACTGAGTTCTGCATTCACATGTTCAGTGAAGGTCGGGCAGGGTTAGTCTCCAATGACATTGACAGATCACTTGCAGGATGTTTGGACAGTCCATACATCAATCCGACTTCTGACAGAACATATTGCTTCTTGTGTCTAATCCCAATGAATGGAATGAGATAATCATGGAAGCATTTGAAAGCTGAAAAGTTGTATATAGCATATTTATTTAAAACTTAGATGAATTGTGTGAACCAGTATTATATTTTTTTCTTCTTCATCAAGTATCAAATGAAAAAAAGCAATAGAGACATAGCAAACCTATGCCATTTTTGTGGTTTAACACTTTTGTGGATCACTTTTCTACATTTCCAGAACTAGACATTAAATATTTTACTGCTTAACTCAACTGTGTACTTATGTTTTTAAATTGATTTTATTTTTTTAAATACACAACAGTGGAATGAATTACAATTCTTATTACGCATATAGAGCACAATTTTTTATATCTTAGTATATAAAGTATGTTTATGTGGATTCATGTCTTTATACATGTACTTTTTTTTGAATTACAATTCTTATTACACATATATACCACAATTTTTCATATCTCTATTTGTATATAAAGTATGTTGCCACCCAATTCGAGTCTTTATACATGTACTTTGGATAATGATGTCCATCATATTCCATCATCCTTGCTAATCCCCTGTCCCAAACCTTACCCTCCCACCCCTCTTCCCTATCTAGAATTCATCTAATCCTCCCGTGTTCCCCCTTCCCTACCCCACAATGAATCAGCCTCATTATATCAGAGAAAACATTGGGCATTTGGTTTCTTTTTTTTTTTTTGAATTGGCTAACTTCATTTAGCATTATCTTCTCCAATGCCATCCATTAACCTGCAAATGCCATGATTTTATTCTTTTTAAATGCTGAGTAAAATTCCATTGTTTATATTCCACATTTTTTTAATCCATTCATCCACTGAAGGGCATCTAGTTTGGCTCCATGGTTTAACTATTGTGAATTGTGCTGCTATAAACATTGATGTATCTATGTCCCTGTAAGTATGCTGTTTTTAAGTCCTTTGGGTACAGTCTGAGGTGTACTTATAAGCTGTAAGTTATGAGAACTTTTAAGACAGCATTTGATGTCTTTTCCTCAAATAGGCAGCACCATATAAATATGTTGATCATCATTATTTACTGAAATTTCTTTGTATTCCCCCAGATCAACAGTCATGATGCTCTAGTTGTCTTTATCAGACATGTACAAATCAGCAAAAATTTAATTTGCTTAAATCATACATTCCTAGCAAGGTCAAACAAGAGAACACTCTATCTTCTTATTGAACTTCTCATACATAAAACAAGAGCTAGTTTTACTTATTTTGTTGTCTTTTTTTTTTTTTGCAACATGCTTGGTACCATATTTTTCACATTTTTTTGTGAATTTTATTGCTGATTTTACAATTTTAAATTGCCTTCAAATCTGGTGCTGAATAGCTGTCCAGTGTCATTAAGCACAAGAAGGCTGAGATACACCTCACAGAGAAAATACACATGTTAAACCTTATCCAGTCTTGAGCTGTAGTGCTGTTGGCAGTGAGTTTTTACTTAATCGCAATATACATTAAATAAAGTGACTTAAGAGAAACAGATCTAAAACAAGGTTATGTATTGATCAGTTGGATGAAAATGTATTTGACCAGTGGCTCATAGGAACCTGACCCTGTATTTCCCCTAAGAGCAATGCTTCAGTATTCATTAAGTTATTGTTTGTGGAGACTTCATAGGGCATAACTACTGCAAATAACACAAAGTGACTGTGTGTACTTTTGTTCCACTTAACAAATGTCCTAGACATAAATGGTTGCCTAATCCAATACCTACTCCAATTTTCTTCCTTACTAACAAAACTAATTTGTATACAATCCTGAGCCCAAGAACCCATTCTCTCAATGACCCTCAAATTTCTAGTGTGCACATAATACAGCCTAATTGATGTGTGATAGGTGGAAATTCAATGTAAGTGGAAATTTCTGGAGTGATCTCTCTATTCTTTGACCTTTTCTACTTTTAATTTCTGGTTAGCATGAAGCAGAGACCTGGTGTTGTGTCATTTATCATGCTAACAAAGAGCAGTGAAGTTAGATGGCAGACAATTTGGGGGGTAGAACATGCAGATCTCTGTGGCTCAGTCATCGTCTTCCCCTTGATTATTTATCTTAAAATGTCAATGTAGCAAAAATAGCTATTTTTACAAATCCTGTTATTAGGACACATATTTGCCTTTCCTTGTATTTCAGGAATGCCTTTGCTTTGCTGGAATACTTTTTAAAATCCTTTTTCCTATGTGTCTTCAAATATAAAAAGATGTGATGTGAAGGTTGACACTGCTTCCCTCCTAGATTGCCACCAGCCCTTGATCTTTGGACAAATTGTTTTTCATCGCCCTGGGAAATCTCCTGACATTTCAGGCTGTTTTAGAATACCATTCCATTATATCACCTTCAGGGCTAACACTACATAATACATTTATCCTAATCTCTGGGAACATGAACTGAACATTCAATCTCTCTATAAGTGCAAGGTATTTTAGGGAAAACAACGCTTTCCCTATAAGTAAAGGTAAGAAAGGACAATTCGTATTTTTTGGGTACTTAATGTCATGTATCAGATTTGTAGACATACTAAGACATTTAATCTTCATGAACAAAAAAACAAACAAAACACCTTGTGAGTTAGGAATTGGTTTTTTTTTTTCAAATGAGGATTCTAAATTAAGAAAAGACAAAACTAAAAAGAAAAAAAATTACCAAAGTTCTAAGAATTTGTATCAGTTACCTAAGGTTATATAGGAAATAATAGCTTAAGACAACAGTGATTATTTGTTACCTGTTACAGCTTGTTTAATTCAAGCACTCAGAAGCTACTGAGCTAGATCATTCTAGGGTGGGTTCTCTCATGAAGTTAGAGATAGATGTCCTTAGGGGCCTCAGTCATCTGTGATTATGGGGAGGTGACCCTTGCCTCATTAGGTGGTTCTTCTTCCTTCTCGGGAGAATGTAAGCCATCTAAGAAATTAAAGTCTAGAATAATTAGTAAAGAACAAAAGACAGAGTCAGAATTAGTTTTAAAGTTTGGAGCCCCCGATAGGTCCAGTCCACACAAGAACTGGGACTAGATAATTAGAAAATGGCAGGGATAAGATTTCAGGGGCTGAGTCTTCCTTCATGATGTCCTGCAGTCAGCAGGTTGATTGGCATCTTGGCAGGCCACACCCTTCTCAGAGTGGGTGTGTGGCTACAGCACCCCCTCTCTGGTGCTGTGTGGGATCTTTGGAAGAGTACACAATGTGTTATGGCAGTCAGCCAGAGGAAATGTCCACTGGAAATTCTCAGACACTGGATTCTCCTATTCATCAGGCTTCCATGCTGATGTAGTCCACATGCAGCCCACCCATGGCTCTCAACATGAGATCTAACTGGGCCTGGTGGACACACTTTTTAGAGGGCTCACTCACTTAGCAGTGAGCTGATGGCCTCGGTTTCTCACGATATGTTTTTTTTTTTCTGTGGGCTAGAGTATGTTCCTAATGTGACACCTGGCTCCAGTCAGAGTCAGTAATCCATGAGTTGAATGCAATTTCTATTATGTCCAGTCCTGAAAAATCGCACATTATTACTTCCATTGATATAACATGAGCATAACACAAGGAACAAAGGATCACCAGTGAGTATCTGGTTACCATAGAACACTAACAGTTGAAGAATCTTAATTCATACAAAATTCCCAGGTAAATTTTCCATGCATATTTTTTCCACACAAAGTCATCTCAAGATGTTTAGGCTGCTAGGCGAAATAAGCCAATCCTAAATATCCAAAGGCGGAATGTTTTCTCTAATATGCAGATGCTAATTCACAATAAGGGGTATAGGGAATGAAAAATTGTAAAATAAGAAATTATATTCCATCTGTGTATGATATATCGAAGAGCATAAATGCATTCTATGTTATGTATAACTAATTAAAACAAATAAAAAATTTAAAAAAGATGTTTAGGCATTTAGTAAGTTTCCATACTCAAGCAAGTAGTCCCTAATATTTAGCTACATTCACACAAACTTTCTTAGGTCATGGCTAAATTTCAGTAACTAATTACTTTGGTTCAATATTCATCCTTTGTAATAATTACATATAATAAAACACATTTGAGGGGCTGGGATTGTGGCTTAGCTGTAGAGCACTCGCCTAGCACATGCGAGGCCCTGGGTTTGATCCTTAACACCACATAAAAAATAAAATAAAGGTATATAAAAAAATTAAAACACATTTGCATTTCTTTAGCAACTTAAAATGTCAATCAGAATTAGAAGGGAAAAAAGTTATCTTGCTTAGTCTGGTAGGTTAATATCACTACTACTCTAGACAGGAAAGCCCAGAATGAAGCACAGTATAGCTTTCCTCTCTACCCAAACATCATCTCCTGTTCAACTGTATTGGGATTTTCTTACAGGGTGGTAAAATAGACTTGAATCAGGGGAAATTCAGGGCTAATCAATTTTATCTCTTTAGATTATTGCTGGGAGGAAGTGATCTTTATACTTAATGGAAATCACATTGTGATTGGGATGATGTGAATGAAAATAATAGTGGTGATAAGAAGAAAACATTGATACTGCCACCTCAGTCATCATAAAATGAGAGTTTAAAGTGTACAAGCCCCCGTACTAAGACCATTGCATGTTTCATTCTTTTGTTATCATATCAAATATATCCATGATTTAGTCTTATTGCTCCATTATACAGGTTAAGCTTCGAAGTACTAAGGAATCCAGTCAGTGCTAGATAGTTGAAGTACAAAGCCCAAGATTTCAAAAGCCAGAACCTTTTTATTACATGTAAATGTTTCTCTAATCTCTCGTTTCATGCTCTTATGGTTAGTGTAATTTTCCAAAGCACTTAACTCATTTTTCTTCATCAGATAACCAAACTAGCACTTTGTTCCTATGGCCTTTCCAAAGTCTGAGAAATTCCACATAAAAGAATTTTCCAGATGGCTGAAACTTAAAGTGCCCAAAATGAGTTTTAACCATTTTGTATGAAATTCTTTCTCAGATATATTTTACACTTTCCTGCTTCTTGAATGAGTCTATGAAACCTCACGTACCTCCTGAGGATATAAGCTCGTTCATACCTTGGATGAGTATGCATAACCTTTTTTTTTTTTTTGATGAGACAGAGACCAATGACATCTTCACTCTTGTTCTGTACCTTCATACTTGGATAACTTTACAAGTAATTAAGCCAGGTAGGATTGCTTATCCCAATATCAAGTGGCTCCTGATAATGATTTCTCCTATATTTACAGATGGGTTGAAACATACAACAGAAAGTTTGTCTTTTCCCCTGTTTAAATAACAGATTCCATTTTTCACTTTGCTCAGTTAATTCCTCAGTACTCCAATATTCTCATAGTATTTTGAAATATATAGCACAAAGTAATATTTGCTAGTTACTTAAACAAGAATCTCTTCTACTGGTTGGTTAGTATATGAACTGATTATTCTTTGTAAAGCTTCTCAGAGGTCACTTATAATTTTTCATTATTCTCTTCAATATTTTCAGATGTGATGTAGACTTAATAACCTTTAAATAATTTGGCTTATAGTATAGTTCATAATATCACTATATACAACACTAAATATAAGGCCAATATAAAACCTATTCTCTTTCCTTAAGGGGCTGATTAGTTTGTCCTCTAGAAAAGGATGATTATGTTTCTTGAACACTTGTCATGTACTTGCATGCTTGAGACAGTTCTCTGAGTTAACTGGTATTCCCAGTATACATGTGGATTGATGGAAAGCTCCCAAGGATTCAGATGCCAGAGGTGATCAAAATCTGCCTCTCTTTAAAAATCTGTGACCTTGTGAATTATAACAAAGATGATGGAGTAGGACATATCCAACATAAACAAATAAAGCACTGAATTAGGTTGGGTATGGTGGTGCATTTGAGTAATTCCAACAACTTGGGGGGCTGAGGCAGGAGAGTAACAAGTTTGAAGCCAGCCTCAGCAACTTGATGAGAGCTTCAGCAACTTAGTGAGACCCTGTCTCAAGGTAAAAGCTACAAAAAGGTGGAATGTTAGTTCAATGGTAAAGCACTCCTGAGTTCAAGTAATTGGGGTGGGGATGTTTATCAGTTATAAAAGTACATTAACAACATGGCAACTTTTTGTGGGAGAACAAATGATTCAGAAAATGTACCAGTGACAGGATCACAGATTTGAAGATACATAAATGAGAAAAATGTATGTAGAATAAAAATTTTGCAAAATGAAAAGAGCATTAACATATGACTACTGGTTAAAAATATACAAATGAGAAAAACATGTTTTCTAAGATTCTGGGCAAGGGGGATAAAAGAATAATGACTGCTGAGAGATGAGACTAACATGGAGATGCCACCCAGGAGTGATGTCAAAATAGGACCAGAATTTGATAAAGAGGAATAATAAAATGTTGCAAAAAATAAAATGGTTTTGTGTTGTGACAACACATAAAAACATACTTTCACCATCTTTTTTTCCTAATGTTTGTTTTAAAGGAAAGAATAATATTGAAGGGTCTAGAAAATATTTTTAGATTGCCTTGATTCTGTTTTGAAACTTTAGTGATTTCTTTAAAAAGCTGTTCAGTGCTTCCAGGTTCCTTGCAGGCTATGCTGAGGATGAGTGTTACTTGGGCTTATTTCAAGGAAGCAATAGAACATGGGTGTAAACATGGGTTCTTCCCAACATGCACTGTCTTGGGACACGCCCAGTAGGGTTTCCACCTCCATGCACAGATAAAAGAAGCTGCAGAACAGTTAGGGTCAGAATGATTGATGTATCATAAGTGGGATCATTTTGACAAGGTCAGTTAAATCCTGCAAAGATCTTAAGATTCTCTCCCCATAGACTCTGGTGTTTAGTTATAGGAAGATGCTTTACAAAAATAGCAAACTTGTCAAGCCAACTAGAACTTGTAAGAACAGAACCAGCTGAACAATCAATAACTTTTGATCTCAGGCTAGTTTCTAGGGCTTCATAACTAGCTCTTTACCCTTCTTACTGTTGGCTTTCTGCCTATCAGTCTTTGGTGGGCACATTTCTCTCTTTTTAGTAGACAATGAGCAGCCAAAGTTTTGGATATACATATTTGAACATATGTGAAATCGATACCTTAGGATCTAAAAACAGATTTTCCTATCCTGAAGAGAAGAGATTTAACTACCCATCCGGCAATAGAACAGATGGTGTTTGTTACAACTGGCAGATCAGGAACCACCGATGTAACAAAAATTTAGAAAGAACAGGAAAACCCCAAATTGGTGAATTCCTTTATAGTTGAGTCACGGTCTAAATACAGTTGTGATAAAGGTGTACATGAAGCAATATGGCAAATAGTAAGCAAGTTTTCTCTGGGGCATGGAAAGTCTATCAAAGTCAGCACATCCTCTTAAGAAGGCAAAAACAATCTGATTCATTTTATGGAAGTTTTAAGTCTTTTATTGTGTGTAGGGGGAGAAAGTTAATATTTTAATTTAGAGTCACTTTTAGAGCTACTGCTAGCATAGATAAAAATTTATAGTTTCACAGCTGTAGAGTTTTTAGATTTAATTAGAAGAACCATTCCCTTTATGCAACAACTTTCTCATGAAGGTAGGCTGAGCTGATTTGAATTAATGTGCTTTAAATAATTTTTACTGAGTTTCCTGCTGTGAATAGCTAAGTAGGAGTTTTGTGGTGCGTGATTTTAAAAGGAGATTTTTTTCCTCCTGTAACTGATTTTCCCCCCCTAATCTTAGCAACAACAATTTATAAACAAACACTTTTACTAGGAGCAGAGAGGTCAATATGACCCTGGGTGTTAGTTCTAGTTTTATTGGGAAAAGCATGCTCTATTATTTGGAGACTAAAAGATAAATGTCTTAGAAGGTTTTACCTTTGCCTTTACAAATATTGCAAAATAACTGTAAAAGCAAAATAAGGGAATAATAACAGATTATATGTAGTTATATGCTAATTTTTAAAACATGAGTTAGGATTGCTGAAATTATAGCCCGGGGAGATTCAGATGAAGTTGAAGGGTCAAGAAGTTTTACAAACCCATTTGGAAAGAAGGCTCAGCCTAGGAGAAATTTGTCCCAATCTGGTAGTTGTGGAGGATGCCACAGGGCTTGTCTGTGCTTGGGAACAAATTAGATTCCTTGGACTTTACAAAATCATTAACTTCACTATCACATTTTCAGTATGACATATGGTTAGACAACTGTTTGCTATTTTCTTTTGGTCAAATATTTTACATGTAATTTCATGTAAATCTCAACCAAACAGCATAAGTAAAGGAGGTGGGGGGGGCAGGGGGGCAGATATTGGTGGTTTGATATTATGGTAAGGGGATGGTTAAACATGAATCATTTTACTCCATGTCAGCTGATGCACACACTTTGATTATACTATGAGATAAAAAATCAGATCTCATCATATTGTTTTACCATAATTACATATTTCTCCTAATTTCCTAGATGATCATTTCAAATGCTTTTGCTGCCCTTAATTCACCAAAATCTTTCTCTTCCATCTAAGAGGAAGATTGTTTGCTATTTCATTAGAACAGAAGTCTAGTGAAACTTCTATAAGCTTCTACCGCATCCATCCCTTCATGCCCCACTGGGCCAACATTCTCTGTCTTCCCTCTGGTTATCATCATATTAAACTTTGGGTCTCCAACAAAGACGTTAACATTGTTGTTCATTTATTAGTTTATCAGTTTATATATATGCAAACATATGCATATATATACACACACACACATACACACACAGCACTCAATATAGCCTTTTTGTGTTTTGTTATTTTGGCTAGAAATCGAATACTCCAATTTTAATATTTCACATCTATTTCTGTTCTATTTACCATTGAGCCATAGTAATATATGATTAAATTTGCTTTACTTCACTTTTATGTTAGTGGTGTTCATTTTATGGTCTTTTGTTGTTTACTTATTACATGAACAAATTTACCATGATCACTTTGTCAACTATCAGAACTTCCTCTACATACACACATACTTCTGATATTGTCCCTAAAGGCATATGTCCCATCACTGTGACCTTCTCTAGCAGTGCAGGCTACCCTTACTTCTTGTCTGTATACAAGCCATTCTGACCTGTGTCTTTTACTTTACTACAAATACATTTTCCCTAGTGTCTGAGGAGGATCTTTAACTTCACATCTCATGTCTCACATGGTCTTGGTTTGCTGCTTCTTAAAAAATAAATTCCCCAATAATCTCTATCAAAGAATGCATTTGAGATAGTCTTTATTTTTCTTTTATTTGGTTGATCTTGCATGTCAAGACTTGTTTTTATTAGAAGTTCATACTTAATTGTCTCTGACCCCATCCTCCCATTCTGTGCCTTGGCAAATAGCCTTGGCAGTCACAGTTTTACTTTTGACTACTCCAGATATCTCTTAGAGTGGAGTCATAGAATATAACATTTTGTGACAGCCTTCTATCCCATTGCATAATGACTTTAAGGTTCATAGACATTGTAGCATGTGTCAGAATTTCCTTCCACTTTAAGCTTGAATAATAGTCCATTTGGAAACAGTTGTAACATTTTAGTCATCCACTCATCCATCTGTAGATATTTGGGTTGTTTCCACCTTTTGGCTACTGTAAAAAGTGTTGCTATCAACATGGGTATACATGCATCTGTTGGAATACCTTCTTTCAGATCTTTTGCATATATGCCCAGAAATGGAAATTTTGTTGCTCCTATCCAAGAATCCCTCCTCAGTTTTTTTGTTATTCCTGTTGATTTTCTATTCTATTTTATTTACACTATTCTTTATTATTTCCTCCCTTCTGTTATCTTTGGGTTTAGATTATTCTTTTCCAGTTTCTTAGCATGTGAAATATTATTAACTTGATGTCATCTTATGATATAAGCATTTTCTTCTTCTCATTCCTCTCACTGTGTTCTTTAAACTTATGTAGGTCGTTTTTACATTTCACTTGTCAAGATATTTTCTAATTTTCCTTAGTATATGTTCCTTAATCTTGGTTTATTAAGAATGTGCCATTTAATTGCTAGACATTTGAGAATTTTTTAGTTTTTTTTCTGTTCCTGATTTCTATTATCATTCAACTCTAAGTAGAAATATACAATAAATACAATCTTACAAAATGTAATATGAATGCTTTTATGGACTCTTTATAAAGAGTTTCTTGGAGAATATTTGTTGGTATCTGAGAAAAATGAATAGAATGCTCTCATTTAGTACAGTATGTCCTTGGTAGCAGTTCTTTGGTCTGTATAACACACATTTGTTTAAGTCCTGTATTTTTTTCTGAATCTTCTAATTTATTGTTAAATCAATTACTAAAAATTGAATATTAAAGACTCCTATTATTATTATATTTTGAATATTTGTGTTTGCATATAGTTGTCTCATATTAATGTCCCTCCTATTTTCCTTTTCTTTTAATTTTTTTTTTGCTCTATTTATAGGGGACAACTTTATCTTCTAACTATCCAAATGTGATTTCTATTTATCCTACCATATTCTTACTTTCCAAAGTTATTTTTCCTCCATGTCCATATTTATTTTTTTTCTTAGAGCATAGCTTATTTTTCATACTATCATATCTTTTTTATCTTCTTAAAATATTAATAGTGTGGTCTTTAAGGTTTTCTTTCTTTGAAACAGTACAAACCACATTTATTTAATTTTTATTTCCTTTAAAATTACAATATTTCAATAGATATCTATGAAGTTACCTATAAAAAAATAAAAGTAAAACTGTACATGTTTAGTGTTAGCCTTTAAGCCAACTTGTCAGAATCATCATGGGAAACTTTTATTGCTTCTGCATAGTGTATAGCATAGCATTGTGTAGTGTATAAACTTTTATAGCTTTATTTATTGCTGTAAAGTGAAAACCCAATGATCAGAAGGTTAAAGCTAAGTGAAGGAAACTGCTGAAGGATTCAGTGTGTGTTACCCACCTGATTTTAGTATGGTGCTCCATCCACAGCCGCACACCGAATCACAGGTCTGAACATCCTTTGGAAGAATGATTTTTCTATATAATGGATCTGTTCATAGCGAAAATTCCCTCTAATTTTTTCTGCCTTTGCTCATCTCTTTCCCTCACTTCCAGCACTAAGATATAGAGGGGATTCTTGCCTTTTCAAAAGAATATGTCATGTAACTCAAGTTATTTCTTAGCTTTGTCTTAAGGCTCATGTTTCCATTTCTTATGTACCTGTTACATTTCCCAATTCATCCATCTGTTTTTCCGATCCACTGTTATTCCAGAACTGTGATATCTCCTCTAGTTTTCCATGTCTTTATATAGTATTTATAAAATCTTCTTTATTGCTATTTTTTTGAGACTGGGATTATAGGTGAATGTGTTCAACTTGCAATCTGTAATCAAGACTTGCTTCAGGTTTTTTCACTTGTCCACTCCAAACTGGTTTCTATCCTCACAACCCCATAAAAATTGCTCTCTCTGAACTTATCTAATAACTTCATCTTGAAAAAATTAAGGGCTAATATAATATTTTGTAGAAACAGTAATGTGCCCAACTTATTCCTCATTTCTTAAATTTCAATTTTGCTATTTAATTCAAATTTGTATCTTAAGGATATAACACAAAGGTAGGACTAATTTAGTACTATTTAAAAGTTAGAGATGTTTTCTGAAGATGATTTTTGGAATAAGTCTTGAAGTATGAGAAGCCAATCACAATTAGACAAGAGGAAAAGAAAGTGCACATGCTTTGACATAAAATGTCAGTTTTATAAAGGTGTAGAAGAATTCTAAAAGAGTAAAACTAGTATTGATTTAATGCATTAATTAAAAACATTGGAGATATTTATTTATTTTAAAAATATTTATAAATGGTGTTCACCTTCTTCCAGTTCCATAACCTATAATGTGGTATAAATACTTTCCCTACATCTATGGAAATTGCTCTAGTCTTTCTAAGTTTTAATCAGCATTCAGAATTTCACTTTTTGTTCTTTTAATTCTTGGAAATAACTCCAAGATTTTCATCAATGTGAAGTTTTTTACCATCATTATTTTATTTGAGATATCTCTTTTTTTCATTTTAATATCCTCCCTTATGCTAATAAATTCAGGTTCCTAAGCTCTTTAGGTTCTATGTTTATAGATTCTCTCATGAGAGAAGTATGTACATTTTCATGGTCAGCTTATTCTTCTATAATACTTTTATATTTGGTTCAAATTTAAATTCTAATATTATATTTTGGTTGGTTCTTTGTACTTTTATTGATCAATTTCCTTTCTCAACTATCTAATTTTATATAGGTCACATGAGTTTATCATTAAAAACTATGGCAGAAACTCAGCTACACATTTCTTCATCATCATCCGTGAATGAGCTAAATGCTCAGCTACCAGTCACAGCCCACTTTGAAAGAAGTATTATAGTTGGTCCTGCAGCACACCTGTTATTTGCACAATGACTTATGGATTGAGAAGTGAATTTGTACTTCATGCAATATACTCACTGTTAATATATCATAGAGACTGTGATTTGAACTACATGTTGGGGAATGTTGTTATTGAACTGTAGTAACTGAAACCATACATATCAGTGATACACAAAGTGAGAACAACCTCTAAAAACACTTGAGGAAAGTAAATAGGACTATAGTACGGATGACAGAGTTGTGCTGGGGGTACACTTAAAGAAATGCTAAACTCTGTTTGTATTTAGGGGTCACTGTTATAACCATTAACAGTTATTCTCAGTAATGCTTCTTATACAGGGATATCCTTCCCCTATGGGTCTAGAGATATACATTTTATATAATGTTTGGGTAGATAATCTATATTATTTCACAGTATTTTTTCCTGCAATTAAAAGTAGACCTATGCAAGAACCTTCTATTAATGAGTTTCCAATAGTTTTAACCAATACAAAATTATGACAAATCAGAATAGTTATAATACTAAAATATTTGCAAGTACAAAAGTTGCATTATATTTTATGTTGGTCTTTACTACTAGCATATTGTAGCTATTAGAGTTATGGGCAGATATGAAACTATCTAGTTTACAACTAGAACTTGGTATTCCTTGCTGGCTGTTTCTGAAATTGGCAGTTATATTTTCCTTTTGAGTTTTTAGTTTAAGGTCTCCTATATAAGGAGTCAGTGGACCAACTTGGGGGACAGTTCTTGCAGCTGATATTCTTCAATAGAGAGTGACACAGTGTTATTGTTGTCATTGTTGCTGTTGATTCAGGTCTTTCGAGGAAATGCTTTTGTAATTTGTAACACCCAGGAAAACTTACATTCTTCTCCAAGTATCTCTGCGGGCTTCTTGAATCTCAACCAAGGCAGAGCATGGAAGATACGTGACATCAAGATTTTCCCCATCCATTTGAAAAGATCTAACCCAAAGCCAACACAAAAGCCACAGCAGAGTGCAGGGTACCCCAGCTGTGCTCTGTGTCTGCCTGTCAATCATTAGCAGCTGTGATCCCACCTGCAAAATGAGCCATAGGGTCAGAGAAAAATCCAGAGCTGGTATTTTTAATAGTTGTGAATTCAGAGTTCAGAAAGTAAAGGATTCCGTTTAACTCATGTGCTACTAACTTGGGAAAAAGCTGAACTCAAAGTGTCAATTCTGAATCTACAGAAAGGCACAGATGAGACCAATTATACTGCAAATTGTGGCATTTGCTCACTTTCATTGTTTAGAAGTAGCATCTAAAAAGAAAGAAAAAGAAAAAAAAAGAAAGCTGAAAGAAAATAACCCAATGGGCAATGCTGAAATGAATGGCCTTTGATATGCTCTTCACAAACAAGTGAGCATTGATGATCTGCTCCTTGGTAACAGTGGGCTGTAGCTTTCATATCATTTTTAGCAATATCCCCGAGCTTAATATTTGGTGTTCTTGATCTGAATCTTTAGACAGGTATGAAAAAAAGGAAAAAGGAGTAAAATGATAACATTTGCCTAATGAATGGGCTGGAAGAAACTCATTTTAGCCAAACTGGTAAAGGAGAAAACAGACATTCATAAGTACAGTGTCCTGTCGTGTGTCCTCATCATAGATTCTTCAAATAGCCATTTCTGGTCTTCCTATATGTCTTTTCAGCTAACGAGCATTTATCTTTGTGCATCACTTGAAAAAAAAAGGTGACAAATCAGCATTTCTCTCTAAATAAATTGAAACTGAGAATGTGAGGCAGTATCCTTTTTTTCTCTTTCATTTCCTTAGTGTGATAGCACCTAAAAGCTATCATCCTCAGGAAATATTTCAGCATCATTTCTTAGAAAGCACTTTCTATTTTCAATTAGATTTTCTATGGCTTTCTTAGACTAACATCCCTTCCTGTTTTTTAAAAAAAATATATTTTTTTCTACAAACATTTTAATTTAAAGATTAAAATTTTACTTCCAAGACTAGGTGTTTGTGCAAGACAATGGCTAGAGATTCATTAAATGTTGCAGGATTTTTCGGCCTGAATTGTATCCTTTTTTGCATTATTGTACTAATTAAATGAAGTGTATGCATATGCATGTGTGCATGTTTGTGTGTGTCTGCGTGTATATATTCACATATTGCTAGAAAGCTTGTATTGTGAACTGAATATGCACTCTGAGGTGGTTTCTAATGGATAGTTTTCATTCACAGAGACACAAGATATGTTTAAAGTACAATGACGTCTCAAGGGAAGTAGACTCTTCTCTATTTGTTAAGAGAAAGTTGATGGGAATATTGAGAAGTATTTCTTGGAAATGCTGTTGTCAAAACCATTGAGACCAGAGTCTCAGTTTTGTAATATAAACACTAATTTGCTGGAAACTCTGTGCCAAGGCTTTCAAAAATCCCTGGGGGTTGGAAGGTGAGTATAATACAGGAGCTCAGAAGAAGAGCTAGTTAATAGATTATCTTAAACCAGTGAGAGTGGAGTTACAAGCAGAAGACCAGGAAAGAACCAATCAGAAGGACCATTCCAATATTTTTTCATAATAAGTTTCACCTGTTTTAGATCTCCATGCAAATACAAGCATTCAGGCTGTACTCTGCTACTTAGCTTATATCACAGAACATCATGTTTCTAATGTTCATGGTATTTGTTATGTGTATTAAAAATTAATTTTTTTATCACACTGAGAAGAAAACCCTATTGCATGAATATTCCACTGTTTGTGTATCCATTGTTTTATTCTTAGATATTTGGATTGGTTCTGGCTTGGGGCTGAGAATTGCAGAACTCTCAGGACACAGCTATCCCTATCAGATCCTCTGCAGTGAGAGGACCAAACTCTAATATGGCCTCTAGCAGCATAAGGACATGTTCCTAGAAATGACTCCAGCGACCACTAAAATGAATGCTTGTGCCAGTGAGTGCCACATTTAGTTCTCTAAGTTCCAGTAAAATGAGAAGGGGCAAGGAGGTCTCAATACCTTGGCTCCTATCCTATCAACTCCCCACAATCTACCCCTGCTGAAGAACCTGGGAACGATTGGCTACAAAAGCAAGAGTGTGATTTCTTCTGGAGAGGTGAAGAAACCTCATGTTATAGGCCTCATAATATGATGCTCCATGAAATTAGATGTTACTGGAAGTTCACTGACCTTCAGATTCACAAACTCGCCTTCCAGCGTCTGGTGGGAGAAATTGCTCATGAGTTCAAGTCAATACTGCACTTCTAGAGCTCATTAGTTAGTGCCTGGCAGGAGGCAGGTGAGACCTATCTGCTCTGCCTATTTGAAAAAACCAACCTGTGTGCTCTCCATACCATCCATGCATAATTACGTTAAAAACAGAACCAGGTAGCAAGCCATAAACATGGGGAATGTGCGTAAGAATTTACTACAATGGGTAATGTTTGGTTCTCAAACATTTCTCTTTTTCCTGTTATGGGTAGTTCTGAACAGTAGGGGTGTGTGTGTGTGTGTGTGTGTGTGTGTGTGTGTGTGTACTTGGCATCAAAATGTACTTAAGTATATGATTGCAAGTGGTAAAATAAAAGACAGAAATCAGGTCTTGGCAGTTTTTGCATTTTCTTTCTTGTGTGTTTTTACGATGATTGTGGAGATATAAAGTATTAATGTAAGTCAGTATGTTTCAGTGAAAATCTCCAGCAATTCAACTTTATAACAATAATTAAAAAGACATATTGATTCTTTCCTGCAGTTCCAGCCTTGACATTTTAAAAAATAAAAAGTAAAGTTCTTTCATTTTAAAAAATAAAAAGTAAAGTTCTTGAGAGCAACCATCATACAAAAGTTTGCATCTGTTCTTTGTATTTTTTGAGTTCACTGATAAGCAAGTACACAATTGTACTGGTGTGAGTCTTCTGCGCCTTTCCTGTAAGCTTACTATTAAAATACATTAAATTATTTTCTTTAAAAAATGCCTGAGAAAACATGGGGTTCAGGCAAAGTTTCTGTGTGTCCCAGCCAACACCTGACAATAGGAACCTGATCTCCCCTTCTTAGACAATTTACTGAAATCACAACTGTGGATCTTTCCTCTAACCCTTTGAACCTTATATGCACCTCCTGTTCCAAAGTGACTTTTATTGAGGACCTGAAAGCTATTTCTTTGAGATGGAATTTTCAGAAATGCTGCAGCCTCTGTCTTCCCAGTTCTTCCACCGTTGCCAGCTGACAGACACAGGTGGCCTAGTCACACTTACACTGCCCAACCCTTTGTAACTTGGTCATGCTCTTTTTTTCTCTCCTCCTTCAACCACTCTCTCAAATGCCCAGTCACCTCTGTGTTAGATCTTTCTTCTGCTGGTAATTACTGAATAAAATCTGTTTTTATTGATTTAAACTCAAATACATGTTTTTTTTAACTTTTGGGGAATGAAGTAACTATGATCATTTTCATAGTAGTATAATAATTTTGCATATGCATTTAAAATTTCTTGAGAAAGCAGCTAGAAATGTAATATCTGGGACATGAGACAGATGAATTTTTGTGTTAATGAGAACTCCCAGACAGATTCCCCACACTATTGTGTTCTTTCACTCTTAGCACCAGCAATGTGTCAGAGTTCAATCTGTTCCACAACCTATGAGACATTTGGTGTTGTCACTCTTAGTAGTAACCACTCAAGGATATGTAGTAGTAGCATTATATTGAATATTTAATTTTAATTTCTGTCATAACTAGTAATATTAATTACTTTTATTTGCTTATTGACCACATATCTATTCTTTTAATTGTATATTCAGATATTTCGCATATTTTTATGGGTTGTGTTTCTTTGTTATTGTTATTGAACTGTAAGAGTTGTTTATACAGAAATTATATTACCCTTATATCAGAGTAGCCATTATAACAATTTTCCCTTTGTCAGTAGTTTATATATTCATTTCTCATGGCACTTTTTATGTACAAATATTTTACAATTTTGATGATGTCTCTTGTATCATTTTGGCGGGTTCATACTGTAGCTCCTGTCAAAGAAATATTTTTCTTCTCCAAGGTTACAAAAATAGTAAACTGCATTATTTTCTAGATATACTTTATTATTTTAACTTTTACTTTCAGTTCTATCATTAAAGCGGAATTAGTTTGTGAGTATATGTATATAAGCCAACTGTTACCATTTAGGGGTGCTGAATTCTTTGTTTCTGTTCAGCAATGTATTGAAGAACAGGACACAGAGACAGCAAGCAAGCAGAAGATATATTGCAAAAGATCCAGAAACAGACTCTCTGAATAGAAGGTGTCCATGAACTGGGAGTCTGGTGGGGGAGTTTTTGGCTTCTATTTATGGTCTCTGGAATGTCCTTTCCTTATCTCCTACCCTGCCCATTCTCTCCTCGCTGTTATCGATTGGTACTCCCTCTGTCCATGTTGTCTGTTTCCATTTTACTATTGAATCACCCACTTAGGAGTACAAGTACCGAAGTATCTGTCTGATTGGGTTCTCCACCTGTGTCCACGGAGCACTTTGATCAAGTAGGAAGAAGACTCTCCGTGCTCGTTTGTTCTGGCTCTGCCCCTGATCTCCTCTCTCTCATCTTGCTCTGACTGCCTGCACCCTTCTAGATCTGTCCACCTCACCAACTTTCTTTCTTTTCCCAAGATTGCAAGATTAAAGAAGACTTGGAATTCTCTTTAATTGCTTTGAACTCCTGGTTAAAAAATAATTTACTACATAAACGGGGAATCACTTCCAAGTCTTCCACTGTGTTCCAATGATCTACACATTTAACTGTTTTTAAAACAATGCTACCCACTGCTCATTAGTGTGTTTTACAATAAGTGTAAATTTGATTGCATAAATATTTTAAAATTGTTTTCTTAAGAGAATAAAATTATGTCATTTGCAGGTAAATGGATGGAGTTAGAGAAGATAAGCTAAGTGAAGTTAGCCAATCCCAAACAACCAAATGCCAAATGTTTTCTCTGATATAAGGAGGCTGATTCACAGTGGGATAGGAAGGGGGAGCACAGGAGGAATAGATGAAGGATGGGGCAGTGTGGGAGGATAAGGGAGGGGGTATGGAGTTAGAAATGATGGTGGAATGTCATGGTCATTATTATTCAAAATACATGTACAAAGACATGAATTGGTGTGAATATACTTTGTATACGACCATAGATATGAAAAATTGTGCTCTATATGAGGAATAAGAATGTAATGCATTCTGCTGTTGTAAATTAAATAAATAAATAAATAAATAAATAAATAAAACAAAAAAATCTATGAAATATTCTACAAGGTTTTAATTGGAATGTTAAAGAGGAAGGAGGACAGTTTAACTATACTGAAGCTTCTAATCTATAGCTATATCCCTCTCCATTTATTCAGGATTTAAAATTTACCGATAATTCATACTTTTTTACATAAAAATATCACACATCTTCTTAAATTCAAATCTTAATTTTCATTTTGCATTTAATGAGTTTACAAATCTTTGTTTAAATTTTATATTTTTCATTATTTGTTGACAACATGCAAAAGGAAATATTTATAATGAACTTGTAGGCTGTGGGATTGTTAAATTCACTAAAATTTTCTAGACTATTTATTGCAGATATCCTAGAATTTTCCACTAACTTGATTATGTCATGTGAGTAAGTCTGTTTTTGCTTTTTGATCACCAAAATTAGTTTCTTTCAATTTGTTGTCTTTCCAGGTTTGTTTGTGTGTTCTTATTTCATGGGGTAAATCACTTGCACAATGCTGGGGGTCAATATCTTTGCTTTGTTCCCAATATGGGGGTGGGGTAGGGGAAGCATCAGTCTTTTGCCTTAATGTATGTTAGTCTCATTTATTTTCATAGATATTCTTTCAGGTGGAGGAAATTTCCATCTATTTCTAGTTGGTGTGTGTTTTTAGAGGTTAATTGATTTTGTATTTTATCAGATGCTTTTTCTGCACCTCTTGAGATGATTATATAATTAATTGATTTTTGAATGTTCAACAAATTTTTAATTCTTGAACTATATCCTTCCTAATCAGGCTGCATTGTCCTTTTTATATACAGCTGATGTCAAATTGCTAATATTTTGGAAAAATAAATTGAGATATTTCAACGAGCTTATTGGAACAGAAGTATCCCTCAGTTCAGAGTTGTCTCAGGATTGTTGCACTGAAAACATTACAAGACAACCTTAGTCAATTTGTTCTTCCAGGTATGCAGGGCATTTCTAGAATGAGTAGGGTCCCTCCGAAAGCTTCTGGTGCTCCTTCTGTGTACAGCTCCCTCCTCTTCATTATGTTGCCTTGACGGTTCTGGCTGGAATGGTTTCTGGAAGCCCAAACTTGAATTTGGTTTCTTTGGCCTCCTTGCCCTGGGCAGTGGCCAGTATCTCTCTCCATAAAGTGTCCTGGAGTAATCATGGGCTCCCCACCCCCCCATTTGTTTCTTTCCCTTAAAGAAACCATACTGAAGCTTCTAATCTTTAGATATGTCCATCTCCATTTATTCAGGTTTTAAAAATTTACCAATAATTTATACTTTTTATATAAAAATCTCACAGATCTTATTAAATATAATTCTAAATTTCCATTTTGAATTAAAGATGACTTCCTGTGCTTCCTGTAAACAAAGGTTTGAAATCATTGTATCATATCCTAATTCAATTCAATTTTCTAGTTTTGATAGTAACAGGGTGATTTCATTCCTGGGTAACTCCATCAGGAAGTCACCGATGGTATGATTTTGAAGCTATATATAGGACTGTGTTACCTATCAAGGATATTAGGAGAATTGCATGAACTCTTCTAGATATAAGTATTTGTCTTTCAGGGTTTGCAAACTCAGATGCCTTTAGAGACAAATGAGTAAGAAAAATGTACAAATTGGCAAGGAATAGGATGTGGCTGAACTGTGACTGCAGTAGACAGTTCATCCTTCAGTAAAATAATCTCTTACAAATGTTTATCGGCCCTGTTAAAATAGCGTGCGTGCGCACACACACACACACACACACACACACATAATCATGACCTCTATAGCTATCAGTTTAGCTTCAAATTGCAGTTAACCATTTTAGAAATGATTATTATCAGAATTATTCAATATGAACCAAATGCAAATTTGTAAAAGGATCCTATAAGCCATTCTCTAATTTCCTCCATAAATCCCTTTATGTTTTGTGTGTAAGAAGCACTGAACTGTCCTGGGCTTCCAGAAAGGTCCCCATGCCCATCAGCCTTGACACATGTTCTTCTCTGTGCCTATTTTGTTCATTGGTAGGATGTGCTCCATCTTAAAGTCTTTGACAGCTAAGTAGTGACCTTTGCAAAGATTTTTTTTTTTTGTAGAACTCCCAGGCATATTTAAGGACTCCTTTAATTGAGTTTTACCATTATACCTTGTAGCTTTTAACTTGTTAATGAATCCCATTTTATTATAATTTCTTTTCCATAAAATAGTCTCATGATTTGGATTCCAAAAAGACAGAGGCCATACCTTTTCATCTACGAATACCCAGAGCCAAATAGTCTGTCTAAACAAAAAGGGTTTAGTAAATCCATGGCCACAAGAATGAATAAATAAGTGATCAACAAACTAATGAATCCCTTTTATTGTTCATCCAATTGCTAGAAGTTTTTGTGTATCACATGGGAAAAATCAAACTAACAAACTAATGCAGTTAGGATTTAATAAAGTATATCCTAAAGATCTTGGATTATTGGTACCATATTGAGAATCAAATAGATTAGAGAAAGTTCTACTTAATAGTGTGCCTTCAGGAATACATTCTTTATACCTCTTGACCTTAAAGGACAGAACATTTTAAAAAGAAAATCAAAGGTTGGAATCACATATCTAACCTCATCCATTACTTATCTTATTTTCCACAACATCAAAGAATGAGTGGGAGATTTAAGGATCCCCTTCTCCAGAAAATTTGCAAACATCTTAAATGCTAAAAGCTGGTAAATGTGATTTTACTTAGAAAAAGGGTCTTTGCAGATGTTAATAAAGTCAAGAATACTTAAAAGTTTTTTTTAAATTTATTTTTAAATTATTTTAAAATTAGTTTTAATTAGTTGTAAATGACAGTAGAATGTACTATGATACATCATACACAAATAGAGAATAATTTCTCATTTTTCTGGTAGTACATGCTGTAGGATCCCACTGGTCATGTAATCATATATGTACATAGGGTAATAATGTCTGATTTATTCTACAATGCTCATATTCCATCCCATCCCTTCACTCCCCTCTACAAAATTGAAAGTAACTCTATTTTTCCCCATTCCCAGGTCCTTATTGTGAGTTAGCATCTGCATTCAGCCTTTAGTTTTTATGGACTGGCTTATTTCACTTAGCATGATATTCTCCAGCTCCAACCATTTACCAACAAATGCCAAAATTTCATTCATTTTTAAGGCTCAGTAATATTCCATTGTGTGTATGTGTATCCATATATATGACATGCATATTTATACATATGTGGTGTATATATATGTGATATATATATATATACATATGTTTATATCACATTTTCTTTATCTATTCTTCTGTTGAAGGGCATCTAGGTTTGTTTCATAGTTTAGCTATTGTGAACTGAGCTGTTATAAATATTGATGTGTCTGCATCACTGTGATATGCTGACTTTAAATTCTTTAGGTATAAACTGAGAAGTGGAATAGCTTGGTCAAATGATGGTTCCATTCCAAGTTTTCTGAGAACCTCCATACCACTTTCCATAATAGTTGAACCAATTTGCATTCCCACCAGCAGTATATGAATGTTTGTTTTCTCCCACATCCTCACCAACCTTTATTGTTGAAATGACAGGTGAACACAGTCATAACCTGAGTTATGATTTGTAAAGTGGGAGACATTACTGAATAATGTCCAACGTTGCTCTGGCACAGGCTCTAATTTCCCAATCAATTGTTGAAGGTGGTGATTTCTATTTTTTCTTAAGTAAAATCCAGATAATGCTTAGTATACTTTTAAACCATTATTCATATTTTCCTTTTAAAGAATGACTATGGAGCAACATTACATCATGTACAACCACAGAAATGTGAAGTTGTGCTGCAGTTGTGCACAATGAATCAAAGAGCACTCTGCTGTCATATAGACCTAATTAAAATAAATAAATAAATTTTAAGAAAAGAATGACTAAATCTCCTTCTTGTCTTATATTCAATTATATGAATCCAAGATATTAGAGTCTTGTCTAGCTTAGGATCTCCATTTGGGCTTGTATCTCTTTATTCTAATGATCAGGCAACAATCACAGTTCAGATTGTCACTATTTTAAGTATGTGCTAATCCATGATCAAGACCATTTTTATAAGTCATAATTTTGCTAAGAAAATCAATGTTCATGAAGAGTAAAGTATATGATTTAGTTTCCTTTGGTAAACATTCTTAGTGATCAAATGCCCACGCTGTTGGTCATGATACAATGATGGATCAATGCCCATAGGAGAACTTTCTCTCCATCACCTGTAAAAAATATGACCAGCAACACTGTAAGTGAGATAACTTAAAACTCAGGGATTACACAAAAATAATTCCATTCACACATAAACATTTTTATGATGATAATTTTTATTTTTTTGCTTTTTATTAAAAAATTACCTTGTAGAGTAAAATCATAAACTCTCTGTCATTTATAAAATGTTTGAAAATCTAAGATTTACTGTTTGTGTGTGTTTGTACATCAATGTTTCTATACCCAGGTATTGTGCCTCTGTCCTTTCATTAATCATATTGAGAAACCATTGATGACAGAGTAATATTTGGCTGACTCTAATATCATGTTCATCTGCATTTAGAGTCTGTGTTTTGTCCATAGTTTAGGCTATTTAGTTGATCCAAAAGAAAACTGTAAATAGGTCACAATGTTAGAAATCCACCCACAGATTGAACGAATATAAAATGAAAGAGAAAATTGGTTTTTAAACTTTATTATTAATCAGAGTTACAAAGGGACTCGTTAAAGCACAGATCACTAGACTAGGAATTTCTAAGCAATGTATGTTCTCAGTGTGGACACATACTCTTAGAAACACTGAAATGGATTGCAGAGAAACAATGTACACTTTTAGACGTTGAGACCCCACTATGTCAATGTGTGAGTGGGTTTAGCAAGGACATGGTTTCTAAAACATGGTGAACGGCTAAGTCGAGTTGAGCTTGTTGACCACTTCCTCTCTCAGTCAGTCTCACGTAAGGAAGCGGAGTTGGACTGAAACTAAGACAGTGAAATGACGGCATTGATACCAGGTCCAGATTGGAAGTCTTGGGAAGGGAAGTGGTTTGGGAAGCAAGTGCAGACACTTGACAGATAATACTCCTTCAGAGTCAGAGAGTGATGTGTAACCCTTTAAATATGAATGGCAGAAGCATTACCAGGACATAAACCCTGAACACTCACTACAAGGGAAAAATGACTACAGCCAATGCATTCTGCGACTCAAAAGCCTAACTTTCCTATGAATGATGTCACAAGAAGGCTTAACTCTCGGGGGTTATATCTTGCTATCTGTTGAGAAAGAGGCACAAGATGGGCTCCAAAGTTAATATTTATTGCTTGATCTTTCCAGTTTTTCAGTGATAAAAGACAACTCCTGATCCAATACAGTCTATGGCTTATAAAAATGATTCAAATGTAATATGATACAAAGATAGTTTTAAAAGTTTAATCTAAGTACAATTTTATTTTATTTTTTAGCTACATTGGCATGATTTTGAAATACCAGGGATTAGGGTAAGCAACTACAGCTATCACCACAGGGTTAATATGTTAATTCTTCCCTGCTCCTTAACATTGACAAGTCAGAAGAATAAGGACAGATATTTTGTAGTTTATTTTCCCCTCATTCCCAATTTTCACAAGGAGTCAATACCATCTTTTAGTGGAGTAATAAAGAGAGAATCAACATGACATTCACAATTTACTAGACAAGCCAAAGTACCTTCCTAGGGGGGTTTTGGTAATGAAATACTGTCGTTCACTTCATCCATTTCAAAATCAAATTAAAGGCCTAAGGGGAAATCTCCCTGAAGAATTAACATTTTTCATGTTGCATATATGTATAATACAATAATTCTTAAATTGGAGGCAATTTTTTTTCCTGAGTGTCATAAAAAGGAGAAGAGGGTGAAATGGTAAATTGGAATGAGCCTGAAGAATCCCAGAGTCAATGTTTTCCAATTTACATTTTCTAAGGTCTGTTTACAATGGTTTGTAATCCCTCATCTCAAGATAATTGGCATTTTCTTTCATATGGCGGTTCTTCACTTTTCAGTGTTGGTGGAAAACAAATTCAAAAACATGGGCTTCCATAACTTTGTTCCTTTTCATTTGAGGGCATCCACGAGGGTCCTACACATAGTAGGTATTTGATAAAGGTCTGCCAAAAATCACAAGGCTGGCAAGGACAGCAGACAACTCAAGGTTTTACCCCACTTCATTCAAGCCTTTGATGAAGGATTCTGATGAAAGAAGGAGACACTTGAATGACTTGCTCTTGCCCTCTTTAGAGAACAGGGCAATCCTGCCTCTATTTAAAAACCCAAAACTATTGCAAATGTTTTGTGTCTCAGTGAGAGTGGAAGACTGCTGCCCTCTTCATTTGTCAGTTTGTCCATTGCTGATCTTTGAAGAAAGTCCCCATTTCTGAAATGTTTGTAGTATAATGAGAGGAAGAGGGCACAACGGACTCAGCAGATGCGTATAGAGGTTGCAGAGTCTCCTGGCCCCATGGGTGTGATACTGTATGATGATGTGTTTTGGATGAAGCATACACATAGGTAAAACCCTGGCAATTTAGTGAGTGCGGCTTTTGTTGGATGGAAATTGAACAAAACCCTCAATTAAGATAAAAATTATGATTTTCAGATTTTTCAGTTAATTTGTTATGGTGATGCCTACGTTGAGTGGCAAATGCCAGGCCTTTGATGTATTCCCTATTCCCTTCCTTAAAAAGAACATCACAGGCAAAACTCCCCATCTTTATGTCTCTTTACTTCTGCATTCATGGTGCAAACACTTTCCTCATCTCTACAACAAGAAACAAGAAGTTTCTATATTTAAAATACCTATTCTTGCTTACATTGAAGTGGTAAAGGGGCATATGAAAGGCTTCTAATAAAATGCAATCCTTTTGCTTATCCATCTGAACTCCCATTCTGACTCTTCAGAAGCAGCCATTTTGTATTAATAAATATCTCTTCATTTTTATCATATCTAAGGCATTCATTGCTTCTTCCTTCATTCAGTCAAAATACTATTTGAGTCACAAACACATGGTGTCCATTGTGGAGAGCAGGCTCGTCCTGCTCTGAGTTATCCATGGTGTTTAGAACAACCATTTCCACACTGTGCCCAACTCTGAGTTACTACTCTGCTTTATGAAGCAGGAATGTGCCATCAGCTACCCCATTTTGAGTTTTAAGTGCTAAGGTAGCATGATTCTGCCTTGTTCGTGTAAGTAAAAGAAAACACCATCTGCCTCACACAATCATAAGACACAAATGATAAAATTAATTGCACTAATAAAAATGACTGCCTATGAAGTTATCAAATTAATCAGAACCACATGGATGCATGGACGTATCAAACTCCTATTGGAAAATCCAGACCCATGGGTTTATTGAACACTCCAGACTGCCAAATAAAGCAATCCCATCACCTGAGGTTTATAAAGGAGAAGCACCCCAAGTTTGGACATGGGGGCACACTGACCCCATCACCTGGCCACTTGTCTGAGCCTTGCAAGAAAGCACTACAGGGAAGAACTTCTGAATTTCTGACCTGTGTCATTCAAAGCATGGTTTCTCCTGTCTGTGACAACCACACACAGCCCACTCCAAATTTAGACCTCAAGCTAACACACTGAAATGGCTGTCTGTGTGGACCCTGGCCCAGAATAAGTTCCTGTGTTTTGACAGCTCTGTACCCTGAACAGGTTCTTTGACTGACCACCTACAGTGGCTCTTTGCATTCAATATCTGCTCTCTCACCCTCTGCTTTCAGTTCAGCCTCCTAAACTCCTGTCACAGCCTTAACTCTTTCTTAACCTTTCTTCAACATGTGTGTGTGTGAAGTGGGATGGGCAACTTGAATATTATAGATACTGAATATTTAGATTGGAATAAAAGAAAGTGTGTTTGCCTGGTTCATGCTTATCAGGTGACCTGGGAGTACTTGGTGAACTGCTACTGCTGAAAGTGGTACAGCCTCTGAATTTGTTGTTGTTCAGTAAATCCTGACATGTGGGAAGACACAAATGTGTTTGGTCTATGTTAATGCCACAGCTTGCTCATGACACCACTGCCCTTGGCACTTGAGATTTGAACTTAACAGTACAGACTCAGGGTGGCTTAATTTGGCAGAGCCGTGCTTTCCAAGCTGCCTGGGCAAAGGGACAGAGCTTGACCACCAATGGATCAAAGGCTGATGTTTTTGTACAAAGTGGCACTAGGAAAATAAAATCACAAAAACAAAAGCTACGAATCAAACATTTATTTATTACATTCAACAAAAAAGAAAGCCATTGCCAAATTGCCCATAACTTTATAAATTCATATCTACATGTTCTCATCAAGGAGAGGCAACTTGACATCTCCGGACTAAAGGAGGAGGGTGCTCAGAAGCCTGTGTGTGGGTCACAGTAGGAGTTGACTTTCCTCCAATTCCTCTTACATTTTGTAGGCAAGGTTGCTGCTCCCACCACCACCCTCAGGATGTTGATTCCCTCCCTTCTCTTTGAGGGTAAGCTTGCTTATGATTGTCCCCGGTCTTTAAAGGGAACGATGTGTTCAAATGGAGTCTTTCAGATGGGGCTCCATAAGATCTCCTGGGAGAGTCTGGGCAAGGAGACAGTTTGAAGTCACATAAATGAAAATCTTTCTTGATCCTTATTTTTTTTTATTCATTAACTTTAGCATCGATTTATGGATTCTCTGATGAAATTTGAATAGATGAGTTCCTAAAATGCCCTTATCTTCTTTTCTTCAATGTCCAAATTTGTGGTTATCTCCCTATCCTTTGTTTTTTCTTTGGCTGCCTTGTTAACACACACACTCATGTGTGCCCATGCTTGTGCAGAGAACACACACACACACACACACACACACACACACACACACACATGCACGCACTCATGCCTGTGATTCTTGTTTTGTCAGTTATGCACCATCTCTTGAATTCTTCCTTGGCACATTAACATTAATGATTTGTGTTATCTAAAGCCCACTCACTCTGTGTTTTTTCTGTTAACAACTGTTAGCTGTCTTTTTATAAGGATGGCACTGTACGCTGCTCTGTAATCACAATTATGTTTTCTGGACTTTTTTCTATCCTTTTTTTAACAAAAGAAAATCACTTCACAATGATTTATTGTTAGCATTTCATAAAACAGTGTTTACGACAGAGAGAAGTCAATTCCTAGGATCACGTTTCCTCTTCTACAATTCAAACCAACAACCCCTGTGACAGTCAGGAGAGATAATTGCAAGCATTAACGTTTTGGGGATCCTTTTTTCACTTTATCAAATACTCAAATATAATACTATTTGGTCGACTTTATTTAAATGACACATTTCTTGTGCCTCTATTTTATTTGCCAATTTCCCTTGAATGTTTTTTTTTTCTGATTTATTTTTTTTATTTGGATAACTGACCACATTGTTATCAAATTATTGAAGCAATTCTATTTTTTGTACTGAAAAATTTGTTTCATTGAGGCTTCTGAATTTGTATTCTAATTGAGATTTATTTATTTATTATATTCTAATTCTATTCTAATTTGTATTCTAATTGAGATTTATTTATTTATTGTATTCTAATTCCAGATTTATTGATAGTGACCATCCTGAGATTTCTTCATTAAACTCTGTATGATAACCACAAAGGTCATTGTCCTGACTACTCTTGATTAACTGAATTACATCTTCAAGTATCCTTCTCAGAAACTATTTATAAAACACAAATCTACAGATTCTTTGCAATGGCAATGTCCCAAACATACTTGTCAGTAATGCTTTTGTTTAAGTACATATTCAAAGTTACATTTCCTCAGAATACTGTAGGCAATGGTAGAAATTTCTATAATTAACTCTAATTATTACTTTATTTATTTAATTGTTATACCTGTACTTTAGCAGTTACTCATGGATTTTATTTCTTGTAAACTTCAGCTCTCAATGATACTGATGAGATACTGTCTAACAAAACAATTCTCACTTTTCTATCATATAAAAAGCATTCAGGATATTATTTTATTGTGTTATATTTTTCTAACATTATAGTCTAAGTATGGATTTATTTATTTTGGGAAAAAATAATTTACCATCATTGATTTTTAGCCCTATCATGCTGAAGAACCATATATATCTCTTTTCAGTTGGGGAAATACTTAAAGTCACATGTGAGTTATTATAACCACAAAGAAATTATTATTACCACAGAGTAAATCTTTCCTGTGTCTTTTCTGTTGTCTCCATCTTTAAATTCTCACACTAGTATCATCCCTGGTCTTAACTCTTTCTTTTTTCTCCATTAAACTATATTTTTTTACTAAGACCGTTCCTTATGTGTGTTCGGGAGGTCTTTTTTCCTTTAGATTATGTTCAGCTAATATCTGGGGACAGATTTTTCTGTATTATACACTTCAATTGTACATGACCAATGTGTAATGTCAAATATTCTCAATTATAGTATCATATAAAATATTATAAGACATTATCATCACAGTATAAAAATACCTTGTACAATGACATACATTAAATTCTGTTTTTTCTTACTTTCTTTTGATTTTCTGGTAAAAGTCTTGTGTTCTTTAATCTTGGTATTTCCTCTTTACTGAATTTCTTCAAAAGTTTGCTCAAACTTGTACATCTACTTAGACTGTAGAATGAGGGAATAGGAAGAGTGCCTGTGGGTTGTGGATATGACAGTGTGTAGACTGATGAGCTTTACCCTCGTGGATGAGTGCAGAGACCTTGGAATTGCCAGAAGGAGAATGTACTTAATCTGGGATTCCAAAACCCATAGCACATATTTTAACTTGTGTAAGATGGATCAGCTACCTCCTCAGCTATACTATAACATGTTACAAAGCCAGTTTTTTTGCTTCAAAACTTTGTTGAATCTCCTAATGACTGACTTCCTTTCTAAATTATTTCACATATATGAATTTATACATTTTTGGTTATTATATTTTTTTGCTATTCCAAAAGGATCTCAGTAACCATGAGAGGCAACTTACATGCAAAGTCTGTCACAGGGTAAACAAAGTAATATTTTCTATATGAACACAGATGGTACTTAGCACTTAACATATACTACTTGCCTTATAAATATATTGTACTTCTACCTTTTATTTTCTATGTGAAGGCAAGAATTAAATAATAATTCAAGTCTCATGGCTCATATATTGAGGTTACAATTGTGTCATTTAGTAAAGTAAAATAGCAAATAAACCAAAAAACTTGAAGGATTCTTATCAGACAACTTTTCGTTCCCTGTTCTTGATGTGGAATTCCCATACTATTTTAAATAAATAATTTATTATTTGAATTACTTATCCATGTTTTTATATCAAAAAGACAAACATGACAAAAAGTCAACTGTGAGTTCTTGGCTTCAATGGTGCATAATGAGTGATTTTTCCTTTGCTTTCAAGATTTTGTCTTTTTCGACATTTGCACTATAATATACTTAGGAATAAATCTCTGCATTATCATCCTTGAAGTTCTTTGAGTTTCTTGGATGTGCAGCTTAGTGTTTGTTTTTTTTGTCAAATTTCATAAGTTTCAAGCATTATTTATGAAATACATTTTTAACTTTTACATACATTCCTTCTGCAGCCCCAGTATGTGTGTGTGTGTGTGTGTGTGTGTGTGTGTGTGTGTGTGTGTGTTAATGATATTCCACATTTTTCTGAGACTTTCTTCGGGTTTTTTTTTTCTTTCTATTCTTTAGGATTTTATAATCTTCTCTGTACCTTCAAATTCACATATCTGTTCTTCTGCCCCTCTCAAATCAACTGTGTGATCCCCTGTGGTGAATTTTTCATTTTGGTTCTTGCACTTTTCAACTCCAGAATTTCCATTGCATTCCTTTCTTTTTTCTCATTCTTTTGTGCTGCTCTTGATTTTTATAAGAGATTGTCCCTCATCCTTTGATTCATTCAAACCTGGCTTCTTCTAGTACTTCAAATCTAGATATAGTACCCTAGGTATGCGTGTAAGTGGATACGCAGGCCTTTGTTTTCCTGAATAAAGGCTGGACTTTCTTGTTCATTTATATCTGTTTATTTTTGTCAAAACTGAACATTTTAGATAACAGATTACAGATAATAGCCACTTTGCAAACTACAATCCCCACACTCCATAACTGACAAAGCCTTGTTCTTTGTTCAGTGATGATTGTACTAATTCAGTGAAATCTTTGTCCGCATAATAGTTTCTGCTTTCACTCTTGAAAGGACCAGACACTCTTTGGACATTTACACAGTCTGTCTGCCATCAGAGATCACTGTGGTCCCAACTAGCCTCCTTTTGAGTGTTGCTTATTGTATTCTCCATTAAATTTTTAGCTGGTCTGCGTTCTTTGGTATCACATCCAGCTGTTAGCTTCTGCTAATTGCCAGCTGATTACTTTAGTTATTTTTTTTTCCTTGACAACACACTGTGAACATAAATTGCTTCACAATCTGATCCAATTTGAAGTAGGCACCTCTGCACGAGCAGAGTGTTTCCTGTCTTGGAGGCTTGCTCCAATTTCTGGGAGGCACTTCCTCACTGTCTCTTTTCCTAGTTCTTGCTGCTAAGTTTATAGTAAATGTGATGTTTTCTGTTTTACTGCCACTATCGTGGAACTACCAGCCTCCTCTTATTTGTTTACAACCTAGTTGTTTTTTTTTTATGGATGAACTTCCCACATTCTGTTTCAGATAAGGCGATTTCCCTTAGAGTAGGGTACAGAGATCTTTTTTCTTGTAGTCAGCCTCACCTTCACAGGCAGAACCCCTGTGCCATTGAACTAGTCCTGAGGTTGCATATAGTGAATGCTTCTCCCATATGGCACAAAGACTGTATGAGTGCCATGTTGGGTAGGGACAATGGCCTTGACCTCATGATTTGGTCCTATTCATTGTAAAATGTTGTGACCTCTGAACAAAATGAGGTAGAAGCAATAAAAGAATGCTTCCTATTCTTAATTTTTTTTATTGAGATGCATTTCTGCTTCTAACTAGAGGCTTGGTGGGAGGAAACCCTGATTCTATTGTCTGAACTTGCCAGCAAGAGAACTTGTGCATTACTTATTAGGAGAAATTTTGGTTGCCTAGAGTTCTACACCATAGCTCTAGGCTGGATGCTGGGAGAAGAGGAAGACTGATGGTCTTGGCCACAGAGACCTGGAATATAGTTTCTTTCACATTGAGTTGGGTATGGGAGTAGATACAGGAATTTTAAATAAACATTTCTTTATTGTAATATGCTATTTGTAAATACTTAAGATACTAAGCATTGTGATGACTATTTACCAATTAAGTCGTTGTTGTTTCACTGGGGAGAGATTCCACTGAGCATATCACACTGCAATTTTGGATGTCAGAGAGGAAATTTTTGACTATGCAAATTTCATTCTAAGGACAGGAAACACTGTTCTTCTAAGGAAAAAAAAAAGAAAAAAGAAAAAAGAATCCAGACTTTTGTCAGCTTTAGTAACAACAAAATGTTTTATGAAAGACTTAGGACTGGAGCAGTTTAGAATTATGAGTGAGATTCTGATGTATTGAAGATGCCTATGAAACTAACACAAATAGTCAGTAAATTACTAAATATCTGAGCCCCCAAATATGTGATTTGCAGAAGATCACCTTTAGTTTGTGTACGATAACTAAAACATATAGAATCAACACCAACAACACACCTATAAATTTCAAGAAGAAATTAGGTATAATTATTTCTCTAAGGACTGAGCAAAAATAGATGTTCACCCTTGACCCACTATCTATAGAGCTTTTTCACTTCTATGGAGGGTACAGAGAGCAATGTATAGAAATAGATGCAGAGCAATCCATGAGCACATCATAATAAAAGATATGGGAGGAACTCAATATTTTCTACCATTTTATTTGCAATTCTTAATATGGAAATATGTATTTATCAGATACCCACGTTCTTTCACCAGAGTTTGGTAGTTTTGCTTCTCAATATGACATCATCCTATTTTCTTTTCTTTATCAGTTTGATACACTGTCTTTCCAAGAGGTTTCTTCTCTAATGATCACCTCTGATATGCCCCGTGGAAATTTAATTTTTCCCACAAAGTTTTGTCCCCATTTTCTTGCTAGTTTAGTCACTGAGACTGTCATCTGTGAAATGGTGGAAGCTGGAAAACTTGTCCAGTGAAGATTATGCAAGTAATCAGATTTGTTTTGTTTGTAACTAAGTCTGGGTGTTTCATAGCTCCTTCTGGTCTTCTTCAATTCTTGCTTCCATAGGCAGACACAGTTATTTTTTAAAACTCAGTTTTATTTTTCAGTTGTAGGTGGATACAATACCTTTATTGTATTCATTTATATATGGTGCTGAGGATTGAACCCAGGGCCTCACACATGCTAGGGGAGCCTTCTATCACTGAACCATAATCCCAGTCCCAACAGTCATGGTTATTAATTTCAAAATTCCTACTTTCTGTGAATGACAATCAACCCTTGATCATCACAAATTCTGCTTCTCCAATAAGTCCTACGGATGATTCTTTGATTTATCACTATTTTAACAGCAATAAAAACCTTGTTTCATCAAGCTACCTTTGAACACACTGAATTCATAAATAAATGTATTCTTTTTATAGTTTCTTTGAATTCTCAATAGGATTATTTAGCATGGCCAAGCTATCACTTGTATGAATTTATTAAAATTATGAGGTGGAGGTTTGGTTTGCCACCACCTCTCAAAGAACCATTTGATTTTAGTGACAATTGGAGAAAATATTTCTTCCATATCATACAGGAAATAGGGCTTCATTTGCCTAGAAGTCCCTAACTGATCAGAAGAAAAGCTTTAATATTAAGTGAGTCTGAAGTACATATCTCAATATGCCATATTAAAAGGCATTTTTGCATATGGAAGAATGTTTATGTCATACCTCAGCAGTGAAGCCAATGAGTACTTTGGGTATCTTTTCTATAAAAATGATATAACTCTTTTAAGTTTCTATCATACAAATTATCTTTTAGAAAATAACATCTTGATGATTCCTTGCCTTCCTATTCTTGTTGTCTTCTTTGCCTGGATTCCTACATGATTCCTTACTCTTTTCATGCTAAAAGAGATGGCAACACAACTGTGCTACTGTAAGTCTCCATAGGAGAACTGGTCCTAGTCACTCCAATTTTGTATTATCTGCATGCATTAGTCAGGTTTTTGTCCCTAGGACCAAAATATCTGTCAAGAACAGCTTGGAGAATGAAAAGTTTGTTTGGGGTTCATGATTTCAAAGGTCTCAGTTCATGATTGGCTAACTCCATTGTTCTCTAGCCCTGTTTGGTAGTTAAGTGAAAATACAACAGATAATAGAAAGTTTTAAAAAAAATTATCCAAATTATTTCTGTATCATGTAATAAATACTGTTAATTGAATAATAGGTTGTGTTACAGTGAGAAGAGGATTGGAGGCAGCATTATCAGGGAAAGATGGATTTTTAGGTGATTTGCAATTCCAATTTGTGCCTGAAAATTTCATGATTCATGGATTCTCTAAACTTTTCTTTTGCAACTCAAATGGTAGAAAAAAAAAATCAAAGCTCTGATATGTGGTATTTTCTGCTTTCTTTGAATGCTAGATTCTAGCTGGCAGAACCTATGCTATATTTTCAGTAGGTACCTATTGAATGCTTAAGTACTATATTTAATTAGAAGAAAGATTTGAGAGTTTCTTATAAGGGAAAGGAACTTCTATGATACAAGAGAAGATTTTCACTACACTTTTAGGGCACATACAGCACCTACATCAAATAAAGGCCCTCACAGTTGGTGTACAAGAAATAAAAAATAAAAAATAATAACATGCCTATAGAAATACATACACATGCAAAAGAGTAGGGATGACATCAATCACCAGAGGAGAACAACTCAATGTTTCATTTCTTTGTGAGTCTAGAAGAACCTCTTTTTTACAACATTGTCATGTAGTCTCATAAATGACTCTAAAGAGGGGCACTTGATCACAAAACAATAAAGAAAGAAGGAATAATCTAACTTTCCTTGAAGTATACATATATGTGTATGCATGTATATGTATTTTTCCTTTTTCACATTTTAGTAGTTCATTTAAATTATATGTAATATTGGAGTTCATTTTGATAATATACAAGCATGGAACATAATTTGCTCCAATTCAGTCCCAAGTGCTTCCCTTACCCTCCACTCCTCCCTCCCTTTTTCCATTTCATATACTTTACTGATCTTTCTTCTAATTATTTAGAGGTTTTTTAAAAAAATTAGTACCTTGTGGGTATGCATAAAGGTGAGATTCACTGTGTATATTCATATATTCATATATGTGCATAGGAGAATTTGATCAGTTCATTCCAATGTTCTTCCCTCTTCCCTACTTGTCAATCTTCTTCCTCTATTCCAATGATCTCTCTTATTTTATCATGAAAGGTCTCCCTTTTAATTTTTTCTCTAGATTTAAATAAATAAATACAACTACGTGTGTTATCATGTGCAACACAGTGTTTTGCTATATATATACCTTGTGGAATGGTGGAATCTTGACAATAACCAAATGCATTACCTCAAAGTTATTATGTTGCTAGTACATAGCATCTACACTTTTCATGCTTGTCAAGAATACAATGTTGTCATTAATGATGATCACCTTTTTGTATAATAGATGTCTTGAAATTCATTCCTCCCATTTAACCGTAATTATAAGCTGTCTCTTTAGATCCATATCTTGAAAACTAAAGAGAGCAAATTAAACATATGGCTATCAACACAGTCTTCAGGCATTTTATCAAGTCATGAAATGCTGCAAAATTGTGTTTGAACATATTTCTTTTCCTTCCCTTTACTTCCCTTAACTTTGGAGATTCTGTGCAGAAAAGCAAGAATTTGTAAATTGCTGTCTTACAGTAAACAAAACAAAACAAAGCTTGTTAAGAGTAGAAATGAGGAGTGGAAGCACTGATTTCTCTCCAGGATTTGTAATCTAAGTTTCTATTTTGATTGGGACTAGTCTGAAAACCATTTAGGTTTTCACAAAAATGGACATGTGGTGTTTCTGTTTGTTTCTGTCATTATGTTTAATCAGCCATCCTACCTCATAAAATACATGTAGCAAGTAGTTAAATTCAAAGCTGTTAATCTCCTTTTTATTAGTCCACTTTGAATAAAAAGGAATATCCATTTTTAGTAAAATCAGAAAGTCCCCACCCTCTGGAAATTTAAAGGTGATAAAAATCACAGAGATAACTCTTAGTCAAATACAATAGACAACCCTTCATATATAGAAGACTCCCGGGAAAAGGAACTTTTGAAATAAAATGTGCACCTTACACTGTTGAACAGATCCTTGAAGAATGACAATGAGTTGATCAAGCAAGTAGTGGGAAAGGTTATTTCATGCAAAGGCAGAGAGAACAGATTTGGGAGAGTGAAAATATTGGCACAGATATACTATAATGCTATAGCATCTGATGTTCCTTGAATAGATAGTCACACCATTCAATTTGATAGTCAAAGCAAATGACTCAGAATTCCTCTAAGTATCTTCTTATTTTATCTTCTTTTCCTATCTTGCTTTCAAAAGGATTTGTTTCTCGAAGAAAAAGATGAGAAGAACTAGATTCATCATTCAAAATGGAGGTACTAGATCAACATCACCACCAAAATTAGCATGCATAAATTATGTAAGTGGCAAGAAATGACTAGAGGGGCTGGGGATGTGGCTCAAGCGGTAGCGCGCTTGCTTGGCATGCACGGGGCACTGGGTTTGATCCTCAGCACCACATAAAATAAAATAAAGATGTTGTGTCCACCAAAAACTAAAAAATAAATATTAAAAAATTCTCTCTCTCTCTCTCTCTCTTTAAAAAAAATGAAATGACTAGAGGATGTCTGGGGTACATATTTGATAAAAAAATGTGTACCCTATCCTTTTTGTGCTATATCTAATTTTTTTATTTATTTTAAAATTTTTTTAAATTATAGATGGACAGAATACCTTTATTTATTTATTTATTCATTTATTCATTTATTCATTTATTTATTTATTTTGGTGTGGTGCTGAGTACCTCACACACACCAGACAAGTGCGCTTATCACTGAGCCACAACCCCAGCCCTCATATCTTATTTTTATAAGTAGAAAAGTTTAGAAATTGACTCAGTCTTTTTTAAGATAACCTTTAATTTCTATTTATTTGAATATTATAAGAAAGTAGGTATCAAAAACAAAATACCATTATAGTTTTTTTGTCGATATATATTAATTATTTTTTATTAATAATGAATACCATGGATAATAAAAATTAACATTTAGAGGTTGCTCATAATATGTGAAGGTGACATTCTGGAAGTCCCCAATGTTTCTCTGGAGAGTCTACATGTTAGTAGCTTGACTTTGGTCAGAGATTATAATGAATTTAAATTTTTTTTCTCATAAATTAGAGCTAGGTGACATTGTATACCTTACTCCTTTTTACTGTTTCCTTATTGAATCTCCACCTGAAATGTTTTTTTTTTAAATAAGGTTTAAATGGAATTATAGAGGAATGAGAAACTGTTGACTAGAACTTGTATACAGAAAAGGCTTCAAAGGGTATGTGAGTATGTGTGTCTGTGTGTGTGTATGTGTGTGTGTGTGTATGTGTGTGTTTATCCCCAAAGTTTAAGACAGAAATAGTGAGTCAAACAACAGAAAATAATACAGAGTCTGACACAGAAATCAATAAATACATGTAAAGTGATTAAATTAGTAAAAATTAAAAAGGTTAAGTTGACAAAATACATACTTCTAAGTCCATAAAAATTTCCAAATTTGAGATTATCTGTGATTTTTCAATTGGCAGTAAGAACTATATTCTCATTATATTATTTCATTTATCATTTAAGTATGGCTAAGAAGTCTGTACTTCTAACAATTCTGACTCAATACAAGCATTAAAGCACTACATTTTGAAAATCAATGATGTAAATGTCACTCAGAGATGAGATCTACACTTACTACTAAGAAAAACGATTTTTACAAAGCGCATGCACTCATTTGATTGACAGACCTTCAGACAGAATTCAATAGCTTCAAGTTGTACAAATATAAATTTGCTGATATGTGAGCTGGTTTGTTTTAACTGAAAACAGTTTAGGACTCCTGAAGCTAGATGGAGAGGGAGTGTTTGAGAGAGATGCATTAAAAGGTGCAAAATGATAGACATTTACATATATAGAAAACATAGTATAATGGAACCTTTCAAAAAATGAAGGGACAAAGTATCCTGTGTAAGTTTGCAATCTCTCTGTGTCTTAGTGCATATATGTTCCATAAGCATGTTTTAATTTTAAAACCAGAACAGTGACAACTTTTAAATTTACTAGGTGCACTAAAATTCCCTTAGAAATACATAATCTTAGAGACAATGTCAGCTTTCAAGGTGCTTACCAACCAGCAAGTAGAGAAAGCCACCAACACTTAATTTGAAAATCAAGCTGCTGATTAGCAGTGCAAGACTGCAAGAGATGTCACACAGTAGTAAGTGATTAATTGCCACTTGAATCAAATTGACAGTAATTGATAAAGGACTTCAAGGAAGGGAGAGGTTATCTGATGACCTTCAGTTATGCAGAGGTGAACCTGTGATGGGTGCCTCTTGGTGAAAACTCACGTAGAAGGATAAAGCACTCTAAAGTAGCAGTAGAAAGGACTAGAACACTAAAAGCACTAGAAAGTTTTTTAAAAGATAAAGTAGAGCAATAAAGTTGGCACTCTGTATCTCCTTGGGAATGTACTAGGTATTCCACATACGTTCATTTCCTTACACTTCACATCCCTGAGAATTAGATGTTACAGATGAAAAAGCTGGATTCTGGAAGTAAATAATTGACCCAGTGTCATATGATAGTGGAGTATGGGATTTGAATTGTGGTTGATAACTCCAAACTTGCTCCTGTTCTATCATATGCCTCCAACTTCTGATATATTTGGAAAAAACAATAATATAAATAGGTGATGATGTCAGATCAATGCATTTTAAATGTAATCATTCCAGTTATAATGTATTTTGAGGCTGTCAATTTCAATCCTTTAGAAGTTTGGATTTTTCTCCTCCTGTAATCTGTCTTCAACTGACTGACATACAGTTTCTAGCCACCCCTTTAACTGTTGTATTTGCCTTCAAGTTCTACTCTAGGACTTCTTAGTGTAGAGACACTTAGGAACTATTTTCTGGTTGAGTTTACTTTCTTATTGTGGCATTCTCCATTTTTTAAGACTAGTTGATACAAGATTAAATACCAATTTTGCTTTGAAAAATGCTTGGAGAGAAGAAAATGTGGTTTTCTTTGGGCTTTTACTTCTACATTGCAAAAAATATTTATTCTTAGACCATTTTCTCTCATGCAAGTAGATGGATACTTTGGTGTTGCTAGAAAAAAAGGTGGGAATTGAAAGTTTATATATATATATATATATATATATATATAATATATATATATATAATATATATATATATATATAATATATATATATATATATATATATATATCTTCAAATTTTATCTGTGTTGAAGGTATCATGCTAAGGATAATAACCCAATTGGAAAGACAAACACTCCATAATTCCACTAAGGGAAGGTCAAGAATGGTGGTTAGCAGGGTCTGGTAGAAGGGGGAATTGCTGTTTAGTGTGAACAGTTTCGGTCATGCAAAAATTTCTAGAAATCTGTTGTACAGACACCTGATTAAATATGACAGTTCTAACTGTACACTTGTAAATTTGTTAAGCAAGGAAATCTCATTTTAGATGATTTTTACCATAATAAAAACAACCGAACTAGATATTCACAACAGAAAATTATTGTGTTCCAGAACTTAAATAATAAACAAGGTAGTTAGAGATATCTTTAAAACATTCCTTATTATTTCCAGAGTGCGGTGGCACATACCTGTAATTTCGGAGATTCTGGAAGTTAAGACAGGAAGATCATGAGTTCAAACCCAGGCTTACTTAGCAACTTAGCATGACCCTTAATCAACATAGCAAGATCCTCTCTCAAAATAAAAAAATTTAAAAAGAGTTAGGTATGCAGCTCAGTTATTAATTCCCACCCCCTGCCAGCCGCTGGGTTCAATCCCTGGTACAAAAACCAAAACAGAACAAAACAAAAACCTTGTTTTGAGACTTATGAATCTGATGAATATCTGAAAGAAATTTCAAGGAACTGAGCAAAATTCAAACTACTTGATCATTCAGTTAAAAAAAAAATGGCAGACTTGTTTATTCTCCAGTATCATTGGTTGGGGCACTAACTAACCTGGAATAAGTGAGTGGCAAAAATATTTTTAAATTATCATTTTACTCAATCTGTTATCTGAAATTGACATCAAAATGCCAATAGTGAAATAGAAAAGGATATAACATGCAATTAATAATTGTAAAATGTTAGGTTGGCTGTGTTATTATAAGACAAAGTAGAACTCAGATCAAGAAATGGTACAGAGAATAAAGCTTAAAACTACATATTGACAAGGTAGTAAATTCTTCCAAAAGACATAGAAATTAATCAACATGTATGCTCCTTAAGCAGAGCTTCAAAATAATTGAAGCAGAAATTGATGGTACTGACTGACATGAGCATCTGACAAACACTCAAATATAACTAGAGACTTCAACAATCTCCATTAAATAATTTATATAAAATGTCGATGGAAGATCATTAAGTATGTAGAAGACCTGAACACCTTTATCACACAACATAATCTAATTGACAACTTTAAAATACTTTACTCTGTAATAGACCTGTCAAATCATAAAACAAAGCTGAGTAAGTTAAAATGACCAATATCATAGAAATTATAGTTTGGACCCAAACTAATTAAACTAAAAATCATTACCAAATACTACCTGTAAATTATTCAAATTAAAAATTAATAAAATATTTAAAGATCCTGAAATCAGAGAGAAAATGCAAAGAAAATTATACAACATTTTAAATTGAGTATGAAAACCACAGCATATCAAAATGTATGGGGGTGGGGCAGGGGATGTGGCTCAAGCGGTAATGTGCTCCCTGGGATGTGGGGGTGGGGGCGCTGAGTTCCATCCTCAGCATCACTTAAAATAAAATATAAAGATGTTGCATCTGCCAAAAACTGAAAAATAAATATGAAAAATTCTCTCTCTCTCTTAAAAAAATGTATGGGAAACAAATAAAACTCTACATAGAAGGAAATAGAGAGCACACAATGCTTATACCAGAAAATAAGTGTTTTCAAAGAAATAATTTAATCTTCAACTTCAAACAAGCAGGGGAAAACAAATTAAACTAAATACAAGCCAAAGGTGGAAAAATAAATATTAAAGCTGAGACCAATCAAATAGAAAACAGAAGAAGAATACAAAAATAAAATTCTACCAAAAGTTAGTTCTTTAAAATAATAAGAAGTTTTTAAAACATCCAGGTAAACATACTAAGAAAAAAATAGAAAAGAAATCAATAGCTAATACAACTCAATTATTAGTGAAAGAAGGGACAACATTCAGATATAACCACGCTCCGATGGTAATGTATGCCGCAAGCTTTTCCAAATAAATTTGACGATAAAGGTAAAATATTTCTTAATAAAAAATTTCTTGAAATGTACAAACTTTTAAAACAAACAAACCAAAAACATAAGTAATATTAGTAGGAACTTATTTTATGAGGCTCAAGTTATCTTAACACCAATACCAAACAGAGGCAATACAAGAAAAAAAAATCCAGAATCTAACACCTTTTATGGGCTTGATCATGTAAATGTCCTTCACAAATGAAAAGTAAACAGAATTTCAGCAATTTTATAAAGAAAAACAAAACATTATCAAGTGAAATGTATCCTAGCAATACCAGATTTTATAGTATTCCAAAATAAAAGATAATTCATCATACCAACAGATAAAAAATATATCTCAATAAATGTAGAAAAATACTTGATGAAATTCAACTTTTATTCATGTTAAAAATATTCAGCAAAGGAGAATGGAAATTAACTCTCTTAGTATAGAAAGTGGAGAGTTTAAAGAAGCTATGACTGGCATCTTACATAGGTCGTAAGTGTGGATGCTTTCCTTCTGATTCTGGAGACAAGACAAGGATCAAAGGTAGATTTTTAATACTTACAATTTAATACTTTATTTGTGGTAAGATGTAGTCAGTGTAATAGGACAAGAAAAAACAGAAAAGGCAGTGAATCAGGAAGTAGAAAATTGGGTTTAATTGAAACTTAAATAATTGTTAACATCCCAAATCACAAGAAACTTTCACAATAGCTATTAAAAATAATAAGTGAGTTTAGTAAGTTAGTAGAATCCTAGGGCAATACAATTCTAGTCATACTTGTATATTCAACCAATGAAGTTGAAAATAAAAAATGTACTAATTACAATAGTATCCAAAATGATCAAAATCATAGAATTAACTATAAGAAAATATGTTCCAGATTAGTATGATAAAATAAAAAAAAATTAATAAAAGAAATAGTGGATGACTGAACTGGGGAGAGTTACCATATCTATGAATTAGAAGATTCAACATAATGCCACTAAAAATGTAATGGATATTTTTGTAAAAATCTACAAATTGATTCTAATAATCATATGGAAAAACAGGAACTTAGAAGAGAAAAAATGGTTAAAACAAATGTAGTTTGAAAATTGACATTACCTATTTCATTCATTAAGACATTGTGGTATTGGCCTCAGAATAGACAAATATAGATGGAATCAACACATGAGTCCAGAAATAAAACCCATACATACATGGTCAGCTGGTTTTTAATAAAGGTACAAAGTTAATTCATTATTTAATACACAATAGAGGAGAAAATTTTTTCCAACAAATGGTACTGGATTAATTTGTTATATGAGATAATAAAAAAGAAAAAAAAATTATATATTCTTCACTCTGTATACAGTATTCAGCTCAAAATGAATCAAACATATATAGCTCTATTTTAATAGTCCCAAACTAGAAACAGCCAAAAAGGCCCATCACCTGCAAGCAGATAAATTTTGTGCATGCTTACTTTCTAAATTGCTAAATACTACTTAGCAATTTAGAAAGTAAGGATACCACATGCAAAAACAAGAAAAAAATACCGAAAAGCATGCAAAGCAAGAAAGTCAGATGAAAAGTTTTACAAAATGTACGATTTCACTTATGCAACATTATTTAACAGGCAAAACCATAGAGATAGAATGCTGATCATGATCATTGGTTGAGAGGGCCTAGGGTTAAAGGAAGGATTGGGACTGAAAAGGAGAAAGTATGAATTTTTCAGCATCATGGGGATGGTCTACATCTAAACTATGATGATGTTTATACTATTTTAAACATTTGTTGCAACTCACTGAGCTAGTAACTAAAAACGATTAAATTTTCCATGTATAGAATAGGTCACAGTAAAACTCAATACAACTATTTATACAGCACTTTTTTTTTCATATGCTTGGAGCCTCTACTAGGTCTAGTTATCCTTACGGTTCCTGAGGGAGACTGTTTCTATTCATTCTTTAAATATTATCTTCTTCAGACATTAATATAAATAGAGACAGAAGTATAAAATAAAATAATAATAGTTGCTAAAACTTTGAGATTTCCAATATAACCTATCAAATAATTACTGGTGTTAAATTTGAGATTAAAAGTTGAAAATAAAACAATCAACCAAACCAACAAAACAAGCTCAGCACCATTCACTGTCCTCTTCCTGACACACATGACTCGATGTCTGTGCAATTCCTTTCTGGTCACTTCTGGCAGGCCCTAGGACCTCCAACTGACATTTTCAATCATGCTAGTCCATGAGACACTTACCTTGCATATCCATTGTCCATCTCCCAATCATTTCATCAGATACTGGCTCAGATTGCTTTCACCTGATCTGTTGTTTGACTTTGTTAATTAGACTCTAAGTTTCGAAGAGGTCAGGGTGTAACTATAATATTTTAAGAAAAATATTAAGATTTAAAAAATATTAAAGTTTAAAATATTAAAACTATAAATTTTTAAAAACTATTTCTGAAAGAAAAATAAAGAATATATTTTGGGGTTAGTCAGCTTTTTGTTACTGTAAAAAGAGATTATGATATCTGTATAAAGACACTAACTCAAATATTGGACATAATAACTGAAAGGAGAAAAGATTTATATTGATTCAGAGTTTGGAAGTTTCAGCCCATAATCCACAGACTCCGTTTCCCGGGGCCTGAAGAGAAGCAAAATATTAGGGATGAAGAATAACACGGAGGTAACTTCCTCAGCTTGTGGCAGTAGGGGTAAGAGGAAAGGTCAGGAAACAAGATATAGTCCTCAAGTTAGTGCCCTCAAGGACTCACCTGCCAAAACCTGCACTTCTAAACCCTAGAAACTGGCAAGGGGTGATGGTGGATTAAGAAGGACACACAAACATTTATAGAGAGAAAGCTGGGACTAAGTGGGACACTGATCTCTGATGAAGGAACAGTGACCTGGAACTACCTCAGCAAGTTTATTGTATTAGGGTCTCACAATCAGGAAGTTAGTGCACATTGTTATTTGTGCACTAAAATGTCAGAGAACTGGAAACATTTTGTAGCTATTGTATTGTTGCAATACTAGGAATTTCCTGTTTTTATCCTGCTGCTCCCAAGAAGCCCATTGCAAAGCAGGTAGGCTTGTAGGTTGGACTCAAGGTTAAGAATGTTATTGTTCTGTAGTTTTGTGCAGAACTTTCTCAAGCAGGGCATTACCGTAGGTCCTGGGCAATCCCAGGGCAAAGTGCAGCCACAGCTTACAGAAGTCAAAGAACATGATCCAAGTCACTGCTCTCCACACCCTCCCCAACTAAGCCCCACCTCCCGGGTTTCCATCACCTCTGTGGTCTACTCAAATCTTGACTCCCTCAGGGGATAATCCATTGGTAAGGTCAGAGCCCTCAAGTGATCTAATCACCTCTCAAAAGCCTACCTCTAACTAAACATGGCCACACTGAACACCAAGTCCCAAAGACTTTGGGGGACATTCCATATCCAAACCAGGTATGTGAAGGCAAGAGGAGATTTTAATCGCATCTCTATTGCATTTTATTTCACACCTCCTCCCGCCTGGCTCCTTTCCCATACAAATCTCAAGCAGGTTCCTATAACTAAGAGATGTGCTGCTGTGATTTCTTTGTCTTGCATTACTTTGCAGTCTATTCAGCACAGTTAGGCTTTTATTGTTCCATTTGAGCTACTTGCCCTAAATACTTTCCTTTCCCCATTGTCTGCAATTTGGCAAAAAAAGCTTTCAGAACTCATCACTCCTTAAATTCTGTACAATTTCAGAATGTCATTTTGCAGTTGAGTTAACATTTTCAGTTCATAAAATGCAGAGTCAAGGATCAAAGACTACACACCATACCCGGTCAATGTAATCTCTCTCTCTCTCTCTTCTCCATTTAAAATATTTGAAATTATTTGGCATAAGATATTGCATCTTCTCTCTCATTTACTTATTTCATCACTTATATCTACTAATACTGGTTAATTTATACGTTAACTTATGAACTAATTGAAAGAACGATCAAGGCTTGCTGTAGGAGAAAATGCTCATTTATTGAGGAACAGCTCTGCATATTTATAGAGCCAGGGGTGGTTGAGAGAGAGAGAGAGAGAGAGAGAGAGGAGTGCCTGTTCTAACACCCCTCAGGACCTCCCGCTCATGAACCGGGTTCCAGAGAGTCCACTGTGACCATGAAGGTCATGGTGGGGTGTGTTCTCTCCTCCAGATTGGGCATACTCTCTGGAGCCCGGTTCATGAGTGGGAGGTCCTGAGGGGTGGAAGAACAGGCACTCCTCTCTCTCTCTCCCTCTCTCTCTCTCTCTCTCAACCACCCCTGGCTCTATAAATATGCAGAGCTGTTCCTCAATAAATGGGCATTTTCTCCTACAGCAAGCCTTGATCATTCTTTCACTAATGTTACTTTATCTTGTTCAAGTTGTTCCAGCTTTGGCTTGCTTTGGAAGTTCCTTCAATTAGTTCCTGTATTTTTTTTTTTGGTGTTTTTTAAAATATTTATTTATTTTTAATTTATTTTTGCATTACAATAACATTTTTAATTACATTTTTCTTCCATAACGTTTTTTTGGTTCCTGTATTCTTTTGACATACTTTTATTATGCAGGTTCTTTTGATTTTTAATTTTTTCCCCATATCATGCATGAGTTTAGATTGCAACTCAAAATTCTTTATTAAATCTATGTTGAAAAATAATTGATCTTATGTTTCCTTAAGCAGTTTTATGACTTTTGCTATTAAGTTTAGCTCTGTAATATATTTTAGTTATTATTAGTATATTATATGGTATTAGATCAGGATGTAACAGAACTTATTATTTATTTATTTATTTGTATAGGGATATCTAATTGTTCAGCATAGTTTTTGAAAAACTTTGCCAAGTCTCCCACTTCATAACTTTGGAAATTTAGTGAAAATCAGTTTACCAAGAATGTGAAAAAAAATATTTCTGAGTTCTCATTAGTTTTCCATTGTTTTATAGGTGTATTCATGCACAAACTCTAAATTCTGTAACTTTACACTTTAGCTTTACACTGTAGCTTTACACTTGTTTTAATATATAAGGCACTTTGGGTCCTTTGGATTTATCTCCCATTTCTAAATAATCTTGATGAATCTGGGTGCTTTGAATTTCCCATTGAAATTTAGAATTAGCTCATCAGTTTCTATGAAAAAGCCTGCGCCAAACTTTTTTCCAATATTCATATTACAATTCCAGACAAATCTGAGAGGAAATCTTTATTTAATAATATCAACCCTTCCAATTCATCTTCTGTTACTTGTTTCTATTTTATTTTCTTTTTGATTGTATTGTAATGAAATTATTTTCTGAGTTTTAATTATGGATTTTTCATAGCTAGTTTACACGGTTGATATTTGTATGTTAAACATTTATCTTTGTGACTTTGGTAAACTTGCTTACCAATTCTAGTAGTGTTATTATTTTTACTCTTTTCAAAATAGATTCCTTAGAATCTGCATATCAGATCCTGCTGCCTCTGAATACAACTATTTTGCTTTAATTTTTGGACTCTGAATACCTTGCCCCCACTACTGTATTGCCTACAACCTCAAAACAGCATTGCCTAGAAGGGGTGAGAACCCATACCATGCGTTATTCCTAACCTTAAAGAATCATATCTTGGCTGTGGTCTTGTAAAGGACTGAGGAGCAGGAAAGAGAGGCTGCAGGTGGGCAGACATTACCTTCATGTTGATTGCTGCACTCTCAAGGCAGCAGGTGAAATTGCTTGAGGACAACACTTCATTGTATTTAAGAAGTCGCTGCCCTTCCACCATGATGTTGTGCCTCATCTTGTACCCAGAGTAATGGACTCTGCCAACCTTGGACTAAACCTCAGAAACGGTGGGCCAAAATAAACTTTTCCTCTTTTCAGTTGTTCTTGTTGGGTGTCTTGGTTATGGTAAAGCAAAACTGTCATCTTCCTTCTCCTCCTTTTTTGGTAAATTGTAAAAGCCCGGATTTAAACACCAAAATACGGTAGAGTTAGTTGTCTACCTGAGTGCTAAGATGTCTGCAATCACCTAGGTTCTATTTGATGTAACAATTTACCCCCTGGCAATATTGCTTATAGCTACAATGGTCTTTTATTTACTTCCTTTTTTTGTATTATTAAATGCTGAAAAGATACCTTTGTTCCATTTTTGAGAACTAAAAGAAAGATATCTTATGTCTCTTCTTTGAAGGAAGTGGGAGTTCTGTAGAAAAAGTAGAATCCATGCTTTGGTCAGAGAGAAGAAAAACTTAAATCTCGGTAGTTTTTCATTTACCAATGAATCAGTAAATATTTTATTGAGTACATTCTTTGAGAATACACTCAGTGTGGGTTATATGATAATTTCACAGGAGACAGATGGTTTTTGTATTGTTTTCTTGTTTGTTAATTCACCTGCATCGTCTATCCTTGACTCCTATGGTTATATACTATTGTATACAACAATAATTATATTTTTAAATTATGCTAACCATGGTTGCTGTGTGTAAGGAAATGAGGGTATTTTTAGTAGTTTCTGATTTATGCATTCAGCTAAAACATTAAGCAGAACAATAAGAATTGCCATTTTAGGGAATCACAATAGAAAGAAGAAAAATTAAAGCAAAAATCATTAAAAGATATTGATTCCGGAGAATGGAACTAGGATGAGGAGAGTTGGAATAGAGAATGTGACTATTTTTCAGAAGGCATTCTAAGTGTTTTGTAAGCTTATACATGCATTTTACTTATTATAAAAATATACAAAAATAAATACTCCAAATCACACAGCACATATTTAAATAACTCAGTCAATTTTCATCCAATTAAGAGGTTCCATTATTGCTCTGTGGAAAAATGTGTGTCTTCTGAACCACTTATTTGAAATTTAATCACAATCATCTGGTCATTTTATTTATGTGGATATGTACTTTGCCTATTTTAATCTATCAAACTTTATTTTATTTTTTTGAAAAGGATCATTTCTACAGAAAACCTGGAGAGCAGGACAATGAATAAAACTGACCCTTCAACGAAACTTGCTATTTGGAGACATTTACCACATTTAATCCTCTCATGCATATACAATTCATGCCTGCATATGTGTATTTGTGAGCAAATTGTAAGCATTGCATTTCACTTTTCATACTTCAGCATGTGCCTTCTTAGAATAAGGATAACTTCCTAGAAAATCACATCATCACACAATTTCAATGAAATGCTGTTATCATCACTTATAAATTGACATTCAAATCTCTTTCAGTCATACGGAACGAGGTTTCTCTTGTCTTTTTCAAAGTTCCTCACCCAAGAATACTTTATATTTATTTGTTATGTTTAAGCTACTACTATTTGAAAGATTATATATATGTATATAAATATTATTTTGTTTTCATTGCATCTTTAGTCCTAAATCTAGAACATTCTCTGTGTTTCTTCTCATGGTTTTCTTTTGAGATACCTAAGCCAATTATTTTATATATTCTAACACATTATGAATTTGCCAGAGCACTACTGATGATTACTACTGTATTACAGTAAATATTTGAGAGCAAGGATGCAATATAAATGACACAGAGTTCTGGTACTTTGTCAGGAGGCATATCATTTTAGAATGTTCCAAACTTAGTGGTGCCAAATTTGATTATTTGGAGAAACTGGTAAACACCAGATATCTCCATTTTAATGGCATATTGTCCCCTATTAAGTACAAATTTCAAGCAATCCGTGGGGCAATATTTTGAGACTATGTGATTGTCCTATTCCCCAGTGACTTTTCACCAAATATTTTTGCATATATCACCACCCTTTCTTAAGTATTAGTTCAGTAGTTCCAAAATGATGTTTTGTAATTATAAGAGTTTTTTCTTATGTACATGGCCTTATCGTTTTCTGGGAAAATAAGTTATTTTCTTTCCAAGCTAATATTACACTTTCCTGCCCCAGATTTAAAATAAGCTATTTTTTATAATAGTTAAGTGATATTTAAAGGAAATGGTGTTTTTCTAGAAATAAATTTGTAGGTTAGGTGATTGCATTTAAGATATATCAAAAGATATAAAGTTTGTGTATTTGGGCTGGGGATACAACTCAGTAGCAGAATTCTTGCCTATCATGCATGAGGTCCTGGGTTTGATCTCCAAAACTGAAAAGAGTCTGCATATTTATATTTAAGAATATAAATATTTGAGTGTATACTGATATTTCCAAATCATATTTAATATGGAAGGCTATTTCCTTTCTTTATTTTTTAGAAAATAAAATCTGTATTTTCTTTCATAGATTAAAATCTTGGTTATTAGTAACTTTAATAAATTCACTATTTTCATATTACAATATTCACAGAATGATTTCAGATTTAAAACACCAATATTACTTCTAAAATAAACTAGCTAATTAAACTTTGATTTATTCATGATTGTTCTCCCTTATGGTGTAGCCCACTAAGGATATGAAAGAACTTTGCTAATTTTAAGATTTATTAGATTTATTTGAGAAGAAGAGAACAATCAAGAGCATTCCACTTACCCTCCAAACAAGAAAAGTAAATGGACTAAATGTAAGTCAGGTTCTTTTCTGGAATGTTTCCTCAAGTTGGAGGCAAATAACTCTCATACTATCTGAAAAGAGAAAGACTCCTTCTGGGAAATATAGTACCTGGGAGCTGACTTGAAGGGCGGAAGCTACCAGATAGTGCTTATGTTGGTGAGATTAGTTAGCAATATTTCATGAATGGCTAAAAGACAGTTGTGTACTTGCATGGGGGATGTTAGACACAGAGAGGGTTGACCTTCTGGAAGGTTTTCCCTGTGGGATTTTTGAGCTTCTCCTCTGATAATGATTGTGAGTAGATGCCGGTCTTGTTCAATCTTTTTTCTTTCATATACAAAACAAAAGCCTTACTCTGTAGAGGAAGGGGGTTTAGATAACTACAGCATTGGAATCTGGTGAAAACCCATTGCAGCTTGGAAGTATTAAATAGGGGGAAAAGATAAAAAGGCTCCATCCATGGGAGAGAGGCCCGAATATTTGATATGCTCTACATTACCACTGAAGAAGGAACAGACATTCACTTGAAGACACAAAACTCCTAGTCAGAGTTTCACAGTGCTGACTTATAATTAAGACTTACTCTAAATACTGAAGAAGGCTGCACCATCATTATGACAAGAGCTAGGAGGAAGAACAAGAAAATACAATTGAGGTAGATTGGAGATCAGTAAGAGAAAGATTCTACTTACTAAGTCACACACACACACACACACACACACACAGCTGAAATATTAAAAGCAAGAAAAAAATTAGTGAAATATATCTGTATAGTTAGTACATGTATCAAATACAAGGCATCAGAGCATAAATAATATACGCATGATATGTGGTGCATTTAAAGTTCTGTTATTAACATCAATAAAATTTATCCTCCAATCAAGCATTGATCAGATTAACATAAATTCTCAAACTAAAGGCTTAGAGAAGGAACATCTTACTTTTATCTAATGACCTACATAATATTTCTAGCCTTCAGTGAGGTAAAAACATACATAGGAAAAAAATAAAGTGTATGAAGAAACAACACAAGTATCAAAATCAAATCAAGACATATCACAAATATAAGAATTATCAGACATATTCTATAACAACTTTGATTAATATATTAAAGGTCATAATGGAAAAGATAAACACTATGCAAAATCTGGTAGATAAACTTACCTCAAGGATAAAACTGTGAGGGATAAAAACAAAAAATAAGACAAGCACTTTAATGTCATTTTTCACTGAGAGCATCATCAATAGATTCTATATAGCAAAGCTAAGAATCATTGAACCTAAAATTAGATCTGTCACCCAACATGAAAACCAAATATCACAGGAAAAAAAGCAACATATAAGTGTTATGTGGCAATTTAAACCATTGTAAATTTCATGAATATGGAATTTAAACAGACAATGGGACAGAAAAATACTTAAAAGATATGACAGTCAAAAGTTTCCAAAATTAATGATAAATTCTAAACCAAAAGTGCAAAAAGCTCATAAAACATGAAGTTGAGCAAGTAACAAATATATTTTTGCCTCAATATGTCACATTAAAATGTTAAAAATTAAACAAAGAAAAATTATTGAAAGCAGCATGAGTCATGGTAACACACTGACTATAGAAGAAAGTGCCAAAATTATAGGTTATTTATAGATAGAATTCACATGAGTGAGAAGAAAATAGAAAACTATTTTAAAATGATAAAGTTTTAGGATTATTAAGAAAAAAATATTGCACATCAAGAATTATTTGCCCAAAGTAAATTGCCTTCAAACATGAGGAAGAAATAAAGGTTATTTAAAAGAAATGGAATTTGAAGCAATCTATTACCAAGAAACTATTCTACAAAGAATGATAGTGGAAGTTCATCAATGAGAAGTAATATGATATGGATTAGAAACTTTATTTTTTAATGATATTTAAATTTAAAATTTTATTTGCTCTTTTTAGCTATTAAAGACAGTAGAGTGTTTTTTGGGGGGGGAATATATATATATATATATATATTTTTTTTTTTTTTTTAGAGTAGCTTCCCAATCTTGTGTCTTATGGTTGTACATGATGTGGAGTTATACTGGTCCTGTATTAATATAATGAGCATGGGAAAATTATGTCCAATTCATTCTCCTGTCTATCCTATTACCATCCCTTCTCCTTTGTCTTCATTCCTTTTGACTAATCCATTGAAAATCTATTCCTCCCCTCCATATTCTCTATTAGCACCCAAATATCGGAATAACATTTGCCTTTGGTTTTTGAGGATTGGCTTACTTCACTTAGCATGATAGTCTCCAGTTACATCCATACCAGCAAATGTCCTAAATTCATTCTTCGGAATGGCTGATTAATACTCTATTGTATGTATACACAACAATTTTCTTTATCCGTTATTCTGTTGGAGGGCACCTAGGTTGGTTCCATAGTTTAATTATTGTGAACTGAGATGCTATAAACTTTTCATGTGGCTGTGTCACTATAGTATGCTGATTTTAAGTGATTTGGGTATGCATCAAGGAAGAGATAACTGGGTCATATCATGGTTCCATTTCAAGTTCTCTGAGTAATTTCCATACTGCTTTCCAGAGTGGTTGCACCAATTTGCAGTCCCAACAGCAATGTATACGTGTACCTATGCCCCCACATCCTTGCCAAAATTTATTGTTACTTGTATTGCTGATAATTTTCATTCTGATTGGAATGAGATGAAATCTCAGTGTTGTTTTAATTTGCATTTCTCTAATTGCTAGTGATGTTCAACATTTTTTCATGTATTTGTTGACCAAAAGTAAGATTTCTCCTGTGAAGTGTCTATTCAGTTTCTTTGCCCACTTTTCCCATTTATTGATTGGATTATTTTTTTATATTTTTTATTAATATTTTTTGCAGGTGTTTGGTTTTTAGAGTTCTTTATCTATCCTAGAGATTAATGCTCTATCTTAGGTGCAGGTGACAATGATTTTCTCCAATATTTTGGGCTCCCTCTTCAGGTTCTTAATTGTTCCTTTGCTGTAAAAAGCTTTCTAGGTTGATACCTTCAAATTACTGTTTATTGATTTTACTTTCTGCACTTTAGAAGTCTTTTCAGGAATTTTGTTCCTAAGCCAACATGACAGAGCATCATTGGGCCTGCATTTTCTGCTGATAGGCATGGGGTCTGGTCCTTGATAAATTTTGAGTTGATTTTTATGAGGGTTAGACATAGGAATTTCAATTCATTTTGCTATATATGTGGATTTTTAATTTTCCTATCATTATTTGTTGAAGAGGCTATCTTTTCTCCAATGTATGTTTATGGTGCCTTTGTCTAGTATGAGATAACTGTTTTTATGTGGGTTTTTCTCTGTGTCTTCCATTCTGTACCATTGGTCTTCATGTCTCTTGATGTCAATATTATGCTGTTTTTGTTACTGTAGCTCTGTAGTATAATTTAAGTTTTGATATTGTTATGTATCCTGCTTCACTTTTTTCACTGATGATTGCTTTGTCTATTCTGGGCCTTTTAGTTTTTCAAATGAATTTCATGACTGCTTTTTTATTTCTATGAAGCATGAATTTGAATGTTAATAGAAATCACAATAAGTCTATATAGCGCTTTTGGTAGTATGGCTATTTTCACAATATTTATTCTGCCTATGCAAGAACATGGAGATTATTTTCATATTCTAAGGTCTTCTTCAATTTCTTTCTTTAGTGTTTTGTAGTTTTTCATGGTAGAGCATCTTTCACCTCTTTGTTGGATTGATTCCCAAATATTTTATTGTAGCTATTATTAATAAAATAGTTTTCATAATTTCTGTTGTATAAGAATGCAATTGATTTATGGGCGTGTTAATTTTGTGTCCTACAACTTTGTTAATTGATTAATGAATTCTAGAAGTTTTCTGCTGGAATTTTGTGGGTCTTCTAAAAATAGCATCATGTTGTCAGCAAATAGAAACAGTTGAGCCTCTCTTTTCCTTTTTGTATCCTTTTAATTTTATTTTTCTGCCTAATTGCTTTAGCTAGAGTTCCAAGGAATATGTTGAATAGAAGCAGTAAAAGAAGGTCCCTATCTATTGTAGTTTTTAAAGAGAATGTGTTAAATTTTTCTCCATTTAGAATGATACTGGACTTGCGTTAAACAGATAGTTTTCAAGGTTGTGGTATGTTCCCTAGCTTTTTTGTGTTTTATGTGTTTTGATGATGAATAAATGCTGTATTTTGTGAAATGATTTTTCTGCCTCTATTGAGATAATTATGTGATTGTTGTTTTTAAGTTTATTAATGTGACAAATTATGTTTATTGGTTTCTGTATGTTAAAACAACCTTACATCAGTGGGATGAACCCCACATGATCATGATGCACTATCTTTTAAATATGTTTTTGTATCTGATTTGCAGTATTTTATTGATAATTTTTACATCTGTGTTCATCAGGGATATTGTTATGAAGTTTTCTTTCCTGATGTGTCTTTGTCTGGTTTTGGTATTAGGATGATTATAGCTTCATAGAGTGAATTTAGAAGGGTTCCCTCCTATTCTATTTTGTGGAATGATTTGAGGAATATTGGTGTTAGTGTGCTGAGAATTCATCTGGTCTGGGCATTTCTTTGTTGGTAGGCTTTTGGTGGTGTCTTCAATTTCATTGCTTGAAATTAATGTGTTTCAATGGTGTATGTCCTCCTGGTTTAATCTGGGTAGGTTGTATGTTCATAAAATTGCCAATGGCTTCAGGATTTTCTATATTATTAGAGTGCAAATTTTCAGAATAGTTCTGATTATTGTCTGTATTTCAGTTGTATCCTTCATTATAGTTCCTTTTTCATCATCAATTTTAGTCACTGGAGTCTACTTTTTCTATGTCTTTGCTTGGCTAAGAGTTCATCAATTTTGTTTATTTTTTCAAAGAATCAACTTTTTTTGTTTCATCAATTTTTTTGAATTATTTTTCTTTTATTTTTATTGTTTTTTAGCTGATTTTAATTATTTTTTGTCTTCCACTGTTTTGGGTGTTGACTTGTTTTTCTTTTTCTAGGGCTATGAAATGTTATGTTATTTATTTGGTGACTTTCTATTCTTTTAATAAATGAGCTAACGCAAGGAATTTTTCTCTTGATTCATACCAGAGATTTTGATATGTTGTATTGCTATTCTCATTTACCTCTAAGTATTTATTTTTTATTTTACCCCTGATTTCTCCTGCTATTCATTGGTGATTCAATAGCATATTATTTCTTCTGCAGGTGTTTGAGTAGTTTCTAGTTTTTTATTTTATTGTTAATTTCTAATTTCATTCATTATGATCTCATAGAATGCAAGATAGTATCTCTATTTTTTATATTTGCTAAGAGTTTCTATGTGGCCTAAGATATGGTCCATTTTAGAGTAGGATCTTCATGCTGCTGAGAAAAAATATGCTCAATCATTGATGGATGATATATTCTATATATGTCAGTTAAATCTAAATTATTAATTATATTTTTTAGTTCTATAGCTTCTTTATTTTGTTTTTGTTTAGAGAATCTATCCAGTGGTGAGAAAACTGTGTTAACATCTCCCAATTATTGATATTGTGTTGGGATCTATTTGATCCTTGACATTGAGAAGGTCTGTTTGATGTACATAGATGCTCCATTATTTGGGGAATAAACATTTACATTGCTATTTCTTGTTGATGTACAATTTCCTTAAACAGTATGAAATATCCTTTTTTTCCTTTTGATTAATTTTGGCTTCAAATCCACTTTATCTGATATGTGGATAGAAACCCCTGCTATTTAGAAGATTAATGTGAATAATATGCTTTTATCTTCAGTCTGTGGATGTCTGTGCCTATGAAGTGAATCTCTTGGAGATAACATGTTGTTGGGTCTTATTTTTAATCCAATCTGCTAGTCTATGTCTTTTTTACAGATAAGTTTAGGCCATTTATATTGAATGTTCTTGAAAAATGATTTTTATTCCCTATCATTTTTATTTATTTCTGGATTTTAATTTGAATTAGGTTCTCCTTTGATTAACTATTCTTCTATGTAATTTCTTCGTTTTTCACTTTTTATTTCTTCTTCATGAAATATTTTTTATTGTGGATGTTTTATAGTGTAGACTTTCTAGTTGTAAATCCTTTTATCTTTTGTTTATCATGGAAAATTTTTATTTCATCATCAATTCTGAAGCTTAATTTTGCTGGGTATAGTATTCTTTGCTTTTATCCATTCTCTTTCAGTGCTTCATATATCTTATTCCAAGAACTCCTCACTTTGAGGGTCTGGGTTGAAAAATCCAGATTTTTTTTCTCTGTCATTTTTTTCTAAAAGCCTTTAAAATTCCATTCTTATTCTGTATGTTAGGTATTTTCCTAACAATCTGCCTTTGTCTGTCTTAATTTTCTATATTTGGGGTCCTGTAAGCCTCCTATATTTGATTTTCCATTTTATTCTTTAAGGAATTAAGGAATTTTCTGATGTAATTTCATTGAAAAGATTTTACATTCCTTTGGTTTATATTTCTGATGCTTCATTTATCCTGATAAATTTTTAATTTGGTCTTTTCTAGTTATCCCATCTTTCTTGGAAGTTCTGTTCATAGTCTCCTAACATCTTTTCTCCATGGTCAACTTTATTTCCAAGATTATATATTTTCATTGCCTGAAACTCTGTCTTCCAAGTGGTCTAGTCTGTTGTGCTTTCCATTGAATTTTTAACTTGGTATATTGATTTCTTTACTTTGAGGATTCTGCTTGATTTTTTTCCCAATATCTCTACCTCTTTATTGAAGTGATCTTTCACGTCCTGCATTTTCTCTCTAATTTCACTAATTACATAGTCCTTTACCTTGCAGATTAGTTTAATTATGTACATTCTAAACTCCTTCTCTGACATTTCTTCCACTGTGATGTCAATGGATTCTGTTCTTGAAGTACCTTGGTTTATTTGGAGCAATCTGTTTCCTTGCTTTTTCAGATTGTTTGTTTGTCTACCTGTCTAACTGTACAGATCTGAGGCAATAAAGTTTCTACCCCATGGACTTATGTGTTCCTGAAAATTTCTAATATCTCACCATCTAGAGGGATATGAATAATAACAGCCAATGCAAACATTATATATTATTAAACCAAATAGTTGCTGCTATGATGTATACAATTTTAATTGTCACCATAAACAAATTATTTGATCAGTTATTGACTACAATAAAAACAGTAAGTTTGGAAATATGTTTAAAATACTGAATGGTGGACACGTAGAGAATAGACATGATATAGGATGTGATGATCTGAGGGAGGAGAAGATAGAAACAAAAAGGAAGACTGACCAAACAATAGAGATTAGCTGTTAGCAGAAGAGAGAGACTCCAGGTGTGGTGGCATGCACCTGTAATCCCAGTGGCTTAGAAGTCTGAGGCAAGAGGATTGCACAGTTTCAGAGCTAGCCTCAGCAAAAGTGAGGCACTAAACAACTCAGTGAGACCCTGTCTTAAAAAAAACCAAACACACACACAAAATAGAGCTGGGGATGCAGCTCAGTGAGACCCTGTCTTAAAAAAAACCAAACACACACACAAAATAGAGCTGGGGATGCAGCTCAGTGTTTGAGCCCATGAGTGTAATCCCTGGTAACCCTCCCCCCCAACAAAAAAACGGGGGGAAGAGAGAAAGTGAATCAAGGGAAATAGATATGTGAGACAAATATATATAGATGTATAGAAAATATTTTAAAAATTAAAAATATGGGAATACAAAAGAAAACTGAAATATGCTATTCAAATATTCTAGTCCTCATAATACTGTTCCATGAAAAACAACTGGCTTTAAAAATGCCAGAAATAGAAAAAAAAACACATATGAATAAATGTAAATTTCCACAGACCATTAAGGTCACAATTAAACAGAGAATAGAAAATGAAAATAAAAAATCTCAATAAAAAGTTAATGAATTATTTCCAATGGAGTTCAAGAGATTCTCAGCTTTTTTCTTTTCAGCAGTGTTAAATGGCATTGTTTATCATGAAAGGTTTTTATTTCATCATCTATTCTGAAGCTTAATTTTGCTTCATCCTCAGGGAGGGCTTGCTGGAGTGAGAGGTAATCCCATAGGCCAAACTTCTGGAGGCAGAATTTAGTCCTAGGTGTGCTTTGGGTTCTTTTCTAAATACCTGTTGTCTGAGGATTTTGAATCAGTGCATCCTCAGGGCCCAGAAATTGCCAGTCCACTCTGGAAGACTGCACCTAAGGGATTTCCCCTGGATTCCAATCATGTGGTGGAGAAGCCAATTCTTAGTCCACTCTGTCATCTGCGGATCCCATGTTTCCCAGTCTCAGGTTCAGCCTCCAACCTCAATCTCCCTGGCCTCTGCCCTTTTGAATTTCTGGCCAGATGGTTTCTCCCAATGAGTCCTCAAACAGCTGGATTAAATGGGGAGGGTGAGAGAGTGAGCTGGTTATCCTTGAACAGTAGTTCCATGGTCTACTGGGTAAACATTTTATTTTCTCTTGGTCACTTAGGGACACTCTTTGTGGTGCAGTGTGGTATGCCTGTTTTGCATTTTGAGCCAAACTCAGGTTTGCCAGAAATCAGCTTCTCCTATCTGTTGGCCCCCCCTGCTGCAGCTGTATAATGATTTCTTCCTCTGTCTTCCACAGGCAGCCAGGAGAGATGTGGCTTCTTTCCCACATAGGGATATTGGAAAGCATCCCTTTCAGTTTAGTGGGGCAGTGTCTTTGATCTCTAAGTTCTCTGTACCCAGACATGCCTCAGGCCTCATAAAAATGCAGGTTGCTTTAATTCCCCATCCTTTCACTTTGTTCTAAGAGGGACTACTCTGTCTGGTGCCTCGGGCCAAGCAGTGGCAGTGATGCTGGGGATTTCTTCCTCATTTTCATATATCCAGCCTTCTGAGTCCCCAATCCGCTTTGAGTGTCCAGTATTAAGTTCCAGTAAAGTTCCCCACACACACTTTTTTTTTTTTTTTTTGTTACCCACCTTGCTCTGAAGCTGCCAGTCTGCTTTCTTAGTTTCATGCCGTGGAGTAGTCAGGAAAGCAATCTTCTCTATTCCACCGTCTTGAAACCCCAGAAACTTTATTTTACCCAACAGAATAAAATGAAATAAAAATGACATATTGATACAGAGTTTAATTCTCCAAAACTTTATGATAATTTTTTGTTCTTTATACCAACAATAGATCTTCATATTTGGAATACTTGTGGGCAAATTAGTTGGATAATTACATAGAATTTGGTCCGTATTCAATACACAAAGTCAGAGTAAAATCAATAAAGTTAAATACACATAAAATAATAATTGATAAACTCAGCTAAACTGACATGCATAATGCCCTTCAAAACATTAGAAGGAGATCTAAAATATAGAAGAAACATTGACCTAAATGGTGCCTATTGCGGAACATAAAAAAATAATAACAAATTTGGAATGAATTACTTTATATAAACTGTTTTTCAGTTAACAACAAAAATAAATAGGAATCAACAATACAAAGATATCTGAAAAATTCCAAATACTTGGAAATTAATTCATTTACTGTAAAATAACTCTCATAGGTCCAATTAGAAGTCTCAAGGGAAATTAAAAATTATTTTGAATTACTGAAAGTAAAGTACAATATATCAAATATTTGGAGCTTCAGGCAAAGTATTACTTAGAGGCAAAATAATAGCATTAAATTATTACATTAAAAAGCAAAGAAGTTTAGATTGAATAACCTAAGCTGTTACCTTAAAAAAGGAGATAAAAAGAAAACTAACCTCAGAGCAAGCAGAAGGAAGGACACAATAAATATAAGAACAGAAATAAAGAAGAAAAAATAAAACATTAGCTTACTTCACTGAACAAATAGTAGTTTCCTTGAAAAATATAAACCTCCAATAATACTGATGAAGAAAATTATTTAAAGGACACAAATTTCAAGTATAAAGATATAAGAGAAATGAAACATGATTTCACAAATATATATAGTACCAGAAACAACTCTATGCCCAGAAGAGCAAATTTTAGTGTGTTTAAACTGTGTTTAGGGTAACCTGGTAGTGGGTACCTGTTCAGATTTTCAAATCCATAATACCATATATCACAAAGAATGAACTTACTTTATATAAATTTCTAAAAATCATCCAGACTCTGTTGGATTCCAGGATTACAGGTGAACTGTGACAAGTAAACTCAAATTTTTCAACCGTATAATATAACAACAGTGAAGGAAATAAGTAAAAGGAACTAACTTTAAAACTTTACAAATTAATGTTTTGAATATTTTTAAGGTTAAAGATTTTTTTAAAAAGTTATACAAACTTTCTAGTTGATAACTGTTTCTCACAGAGATGTGGATTAGAAATTAAATTTTTTTCTATGCACATGAGAATTGAAAATATACACAAATAAATTACAGACATTAGTGGTCAAGTTTATCACTACATAAACATGAGCTATAAATGAACATAGTGATGGGAGACTAGAATGAGGACAAACAGACCAATAAATAAATAAAGATGATTATTTTTATCAGGAAAAATGTACACATGTTGATTACACACAATTTATAGAAATAGAAGGAAGAAATAGTAAATAGAGATTCATATTGGAACCTCAAGGCAATAATGAAGGTTAAGGTGAGTGAGGGAATTTTGTGAAGGTAAAAATTTATATTCCCAACCAGAAGGGGTAAATAATTTCCTTCCTCTTGCATCTGAATTGCATTTAGTGTCTACTTTGACAAATAGATTGTGGGAAGAGAACAATAATTTTCAGTGTAGAAACTTAGCAAAAAACACCCTGATAAATGTTAACATTGCCAACAATAACTTATATGGATATCATATATCCCTTGCAATGTGAAGAGTGCACTTCACATTGAACCAAGAAAGAATCTTAGACATATCTAAATTGAGGGTTATTTAAAAAGAGGTGGACTGTATTTCTAAGAATTAAAGAGATCAATACTATACACTATTACAAAGGGCAGAAACTGTCATCACTAAATGTTAATGAGAATGAAGTGCAATAGAAACTTGCATTCAGTGCTGCTAGGAATGCTTTTAAAATGTTACAGCCACTGTGGAAGTCAGTGTGGTAGTTTCTTCCAAAACTAAGCCCACCTTTACTATATAATCCAGCAAAAATGCTTCTTGGTATTTACCCAAATGAGTTAAAAACTTATGTGTATGCAAAAAACTACACACAGGTGTTACAGCAGCTCTATTCAAAATGTCAACATTTGGAAGCAACAAAAATATTCTTCAGTAGATGAACAGATAAATAAAGTGTGGCATAACTACTCAATGTACAGTATATTGGTGCTTAGAGAAATAAGATATTAAGCCATAAAACGACATGGATGAAGGTTGTCATGATTTGGATAGATACTGTCCCCCAAAAGTTCATGTGGGAGACAATGCAAGATGTTCAGAGGTGAAATGATCAGATTATGAGAGTTGTAACTTAATCAGCAGGTTCATCCGCTGATATGGTTTAACTGTGAAATATCTGTTGGTGTTAGGGTAAGACTGGAGGAAGTTGGTCACTGGAGATGTGTGTCTTGTTGGGTTTATTTTTTGTCACTGGTAAACAGAGCTACACAGCTACAGGCACCCTCTCCCCGCCTTCTCTATTTCCTGATTTCCATATTCTAAGCTGCCTTCCCCACATCTTCTGCCATAATATTCTGCCTGATCTTGAGCCCAGAACAATGGTGTCAGCCATCTATGGGTCTATGGACTGAGACCTCTGAAACCTTCAGTGGCAAATAAACATTTCAATTCTATTGGTATTGTCCATTCTTTGGGTTACCATGACAAAAAAAGCTGACTAAAACAAACCTTAAATTCATATTTAGTAAGGGAAAAAGAAGTTCATTGGATTAGACAAAGGGGAATGTAAGGAAGAGAGGAGGAATGGGAAGAGGAAAGATAGTAGAATGAATTGAACATAACCAGTGCAACTCCACATCATGTACAACAACAAGAATGGGGAGTTATAATCCATGTATGTATAATATGCCAAAGTACATTCTACTGTCATATATAACTAAAAAGAACAAATTTAAAAAAATTTAAAAGCCATTCTAAAAATGCTATATATGCTTTATTATACCAACTACAGGTCATTCTGGAAAATGTAAAGCTAGGAAGACAATAAAAAGATCATTGGCTTCCAGAGTTGGAGGATGGATGAACATTTAGAGCAGAAAGGATGTTTAGGACAGTGAAACTACTCTACATGATACTACAAAGGCAGACCCCTGTCGCTGTACATTTACTCAAACCTATAGTATATTCAATATCAAGAATGAATTCTAATGTGAGCATAGCCATTAGGAAGATAATGATGTTTCACAGTAGGTTCATCAGTGAAAACAAATGCATTTCCACTCTGATGGGGTACACTGAAAACAGGTTGTGCATATACAGGGCTGGGGATATTTCTGTACCTATTATGCTGTGACTTAAAACTGCTCTAACAAAATAGTCTTATATAACAAATAAAAACTAAAATTGCCATGAAAAAAATTAAATTTGAAAACAAGATCAAGAAGCACACATTAATATGTAAGGAGTTGTGAAGAATTGATTGATATAAGAAGTCTTTTGCACACAAATTTCTGCACACAGCTATTTACAATAGTCTTAAGTGCATAAAAAAGCATATTGGTAGAAAATCCTGTGAAATTTTAGTAAAGTTGTGAATATCAAGTAACAATATTAACTGCATACTTTTTATAAATATATTACATTTGTAGCAGATGTTAACTTTAGAAATGAGGGGCAGTAAATACAATTTTTGCAATGCTGGTAAATTCAATTTGTGTCAAAATTAAATGCTTATAAAACCCAGGAAACATTTTTGTTGAATTACTTTTGTTTTTTTCTGTAATTATCAAATTTATATACACAAGAATTATTTATCTCTTCTTATTTTTCAATTAAAATTCAGTTTTTTCATACTCATGAATATATTTGAAATTATAAATAATTATAAAGAATAATTATGTAAATTATAATTACACAAATATATAAATTATAAACAATTATACATAAATCTATAAAATAATTATATAAATTATAAATAATTTGCATGATTTAAAATGCTGAGCTACAAAAAATAATGTCAGAAAAATCTTCTATTTTTCTCTCTTCTATCCTGTTTCAACCAATACCTTCAACAGATCATTTTTCATTAACTTTTGTTTGATCCTTCAATAATTATTATTTCTTTAAATTACTGTTTAGTTTGCTGGGATTTTGGGGGGTATGTAGAAAAATTTAATTTTTTAGACTCATATTTAACTTTATATTTAAAGCTTTTATAACAGTAAAATTTCTCTTGACTAATCTTGATTGCAAATATCACTTTCTATTAGATTCCTCAGGATGGGTTAAGAGATACAATATTCTCTACATTCTTACATGTTTAAAATAGTTTTTGGACAACTTTGATAATTTAAATCAGTTTGGCTAAATATTACATGGATTTTTAATTAACTGCATTTCTTCTGCATCTCTTTGTTTTCCCTTTCTTCTTTCTTTCTCCAAAGACATCTTGCACTGTAGCACTGAACAAAGTGCTCACTTTTTGAAAACCAGTGGAAATGATTGTCAGTATTTCATCGATGTTGGACTTTAACATGTCCCACATTATGGCATGTCTTATTTTGTTACCTGAAAGCATCACATCGTGTAGGAGTATCATAGATGGCCCCATGAGGGTGGACATTACACCATGTATCCCTCATTCTGTCTCTTGTTTTTTAATTTTGTTTTTTACATCTTCCTTCATACTTACACACACACACACACACACACACACACACACACACACACACACTTTTTGCTTTATTTTTGCTTTTTTTGTTAAATTCCCAGATTAAAAGATTGTCTCACCCTGGATTTTGATCAATTATAGATATTCAAAATATTTTACATTACACAGGTTTAGTTTTTCTATAAATCATTGCTCTTAGAATTAAGCAAATATATAGTGACTGAAATAATGAACCAATTCTTTTAGTCAGGTCTTTTTGCTGCTATGACCAAAAGACAAGACAAAAACAATTAGAGGAGGAAAAGTTTATGTCAGGGCTTTGGGTCTCAGAGGTCTCAGTCCCTAGATGGCAGACTTGGTTCTGTCAAGATGAAGCAGAACATCATCGTGGAAGAGTGTGGCAGACAAAGTAGCTCAGGGCATGACACCAGGAACTAGGGAGATAACTGGCCTCACCCAGACAAAATATATATTTCAAAGGCATGTCCCCTTTCACCCACTTCCTCCAGCCACACCCTGATGGGGTGACCAGCACCCCCACAAAGCAGTTTCCTGCTCAGGAGGTGTGAGCTGCCTGGGAAACTAGAGAGTCTGAAATAATCAGTTAAAAAAAAAAGCCAAAGATTAGATTTAATAAGAGGAGCATCTGATAGGTCTTCCAATCCTGAGAGAAACTGGAACTGAACAACTAAAAAGGGCTCCAATTCTTTATTTCAGGAGGAGTATATCAAAGGCAGGGATACGGTTTCATTGGGAGGAGTCTAGTTTCAGTGCTTGAATCTCAGTATGGCAGGGGTCTTGTGGTAAATAGGTTGATTGGATTTTGGCAGGATACACCCATCTCCAGGAGGCTCTTTGACTCTAAGGTTATGAGCTAAGAAAGGGGTCAGCTTGATCCAAACGTTCTCAAACTGGAGGATTTCAACACAGGAATTCCCAGAGGAGTGTCTCCCTGCCTTAATGGCTAGAGCAAACTATAATATATATATATGTGTGTGTGTGTGTGTGTGTGTGTGTGTGTGTGTGTGTGTGTGTGTCTCATTATATGTGTATATGTAAATACATATATATATATATATATGACTTTGCTTTTATTCATAGTTAGTAAGAATTCCCTTCTCCTGCCTGCTTGGAGGGGAGGCAGAGGAGTTCTAGTGGAGTGTCAAAGTTTCTACTAACGCTTAATGGGCCTAGCACCACTGCTTCCAGGGTATCTATCAGTGGAGGCCAATTATGGAGAAGTAATGAAGAACCTCTAACCTTCCTAGCCAGAGTGAATAGTGGCAGTCTCAGTGAGATTCTGCTCTATATAAGTATCCCTCAGAAATCTGTTTTCTAAAAAAATTTCAGTATTAATGATTTAGTTCAGCTATATGTATATATAGCTTCCAACAATACCCTACCTACCTGCCTACAGTTATCACCTAGTTAATGTCAATCAGCAAATTAATACACTGATTAGGTTAAAACTCTCATAACCCAATCATTTCACTTAAAGCTTTCTTGTATTGTCTCTGTTATGAGCTTTTGGGGGACACCCCATATCTAAACCATAACATTAACAAATTACTTATTTCTTAAAACAAATGATGTATTGTTTACTTTAGTTTTCTAATTACCATGTGATTAACCTGCACAAGAGACCCAATATAAAATACTTTAAAAAATTTCTTGATAGCTGTGAAAAATGTCTGCCTACTCCTCTAAGTTGTTCACTCAGAGGGCGAAGGCCTGAGAATCTGGATGGTCTATGGTATATATCCCAGAGTCCTGGGATTCAAGAACTGAAGTTCTGATACCCAGGGCAGAAGGTAAATGACCCTTCTCTGAAGGAGTGACTTGATCCTTCCTCTGCCTTTTTATTTAATCCAGGCCCTCATCTGATTGGTTCCCACCTGAATGTCGAAGGCTGATCTGCCTTAGCAGACTGATCATTCAAATGCTCATCTCTTCCTAGAACAGCACCAAAGAAACATCTGGAAATAGTGTTTACCGGCTACATGGGTATGTATCCCTCTTCCCAGTCAAATTGACACATATGCTTGACCATCACAAGCTCTTCAATGAATTGTGTTGCCATAAGTTTCTTATTTTCAACTTGCATTGCTTATGTTTGTAAATTTTATAAAGTTGAGGTCTATTTTTTATTTATTGAATTTTGCTTTTGAGGTCACCTCTAGGAATTCTTTACCAAGTACTCAATTTGAAACATCTGTCTTTTTTTAAAATTCCTTTGCCTCTTCTAATTCATTTGTATTTTTACATTTGATATTTAAGTCTATGATCCATTTTAATTATTTGGTATAACATTTGATGTTGGAGGTTAAAGTTTAAATTTTGCCTATGAATATCCATCGTTCCTGAATAATTTGTTAAAACTCCTTTTTAAAATCTTTGTCAAAAATAACCTAGCCTTTCTTATGTGCAGCAATTTATAAACTGTCTATTGTCCTTAGTTAATCTGTCTACCTGTTTTGAATAATATGCAATATGTTTTCTCATCTTATTCTGCTTTTTCTAAATGTTGATTATTCAAGTTCCTTTGGCATTCTGTGTAAGTTGTAGGATTAAATATTCTATACCTATAAAACATCTTTCTGAGATTTTTGATATAAACTGCATTAACATTCTAAGTCAAATTGCAGAGAATTGACATTTTTACTTTGTTAGTCCTTCAATCCATGGTGTCTCATCACTTATTTAGATACATTTAATTTTCCTTATCAGCATTTAATTTTTGACATACAAAACTTGTACGTTTCATTAGATTTAAACCTGTTTTTTTTCCTTTTTCTCTCTGCCTTGTTCTTCCCTCCCTCCCCCTTTTCTTCCTTTCTTCCTTCTTTACCTTTCATTTTTGTTATTGTTGTTCTTCATTCTTTCTTCTTCCTGTTTTTTTTTTGGGTGGTAATAAATGGCATTGCATTTTCAATTTTGGATTTCACATATCCATTGCTAGGACTTAGAAATTCAATTGATTTTTGTATGTTGATCTTATATCCTGGGGTCCTGCTGAACTAAATCATTAATACTGATAATTTTTTAGAAAACAGATTTCTAAGTGGTACTTATATAGTATAACACTCTCTCACTGAGACTGCCACTATGCCACTCTGTCTAGAAAGGACAGAGGGTCTTCACTGCTTCTCCCTAAGTGGCCTGCACTGAGACCCTGGAAGCAGTGGTGCATGTCCATTAAGCATTAGTAGAAACATGGACACTCCCCTAGGACTCCTCTGCCTCCCCTCCATGTAGGCAGAAGAAGGGAATTCTTATTACCTATGAATAGAAGTGAAGTCTAGAGTGCTCACACAGCATCCACCTAGATTTATAAAGAAGTAGGCTCCTTTTTGCTCTTCGGAGATGACCGTGCTACTCCTCACTCAGTCTAACTGCACACCATCCTGACTGTGAGTGTGGTCATTCTGGTTTTACCACAGCAAGGATAGCACTCTAGTCTCTCCATTTCGTCTTTCCTGATGGGGTTGAGGGTCTGATTTCTTTGTGTGGTATTTGGTTAGAATGGTCATTTCTAACCTGATAGGATGTCTTTTTCTGCATCCTTTGGGAAAGAATGGTTTTCTTAGGGCTTTTTTTCCCCCCTGTGCTCATGGATTCTTCTGGAATGCTGCCTACTCTCATATTTAGTCTAGGATATTTGAGAGAAAGATAATCTGGGGAAAATAGTATTATGCTAGTCCTCAGTTTCTGGGGTCCCTTCCCAGGTTGTCTTCAGTACTCCATCTTCCATAGTCTTATCCTTGTTTTAAATATAATTTCCCGTTATGGTTTGAATATGAGATGTCCCCCACGTGTGCCAGACAGTATAAGAAAGTTTAGAGGAGAAATAATAGTTATGAAAACCTTAAACCAATCACTGAGTTAATCCTCTAGTGGAATTAATTGAGTGGAAACTGACAGTGGAGAAGGGTGGATTGGGGAGGTGGGCATGGAGGTTGTGCCTTTGATATATATATATATATTTAGTATCTGTTGAGTGGAATCTCTCTCTCTGCTTCTGATCATCATGTGAGCTGCTTCCCTATGCCATACTCTTCCACCATGATGTTCAGCCTCACCTGGAGCCCTGAGGAATGGAGATGGTTGTCCATGGACTGAGCCCCTGAATAAACTTTTCCTCCTCCAAAATTGTTCATGCCAGGTCTTTTACTCATAGCAGTAAAAAGCTGACTAAAATATTGCCACAGTTTTCAGTTGCACTCACCAAGAATAAGGAAAAGTATGTTTACAGCATCTCATCAAAAACAGAAATCTCTGAAACATGTTTTAAATCAAACTATTTATATAAACAGAAATTCCACAAAAATAGCGGCCCAGAGCCCTAAACAAAATGGTAAATTACCCTGTCTAAACAGTATAACATCACCATACCCAGCTGTCTGATGGAGAGAAATAATAAGCATTTTTAGTTGAATATAAGGTTATCCCAATTAGAACTAGGGTTCTCTTAGTACATACAAAGACAAAATGGTTATTAGGCAAACAGGTATATCTCTCACACATTTGTTTTGTTTAACAACTTGTTTTAAAATAGTGTGTCTTTTAAGAGACCACAGTAAGCTTCTAACTGTTAACTGTTTATGAATATGTCATTTTGTGTGGCTGTCCAGTGGAAAATACTCATATGTAAACAAGTTAATGCTGTGTTGTGACTTAAATGATGCCCATCTAAAATGTTGGAAGAGTCCAAGAGCTGTGTGGGGTGTGTGTGTGTGTGTGTGTGTGTGTGTGTGTGTGTGTGTGTGTGTTTCTTGACCTCTGGAATGAGAGTAATGGGCTCAGTCTAATCTGGAAGGCTTAGGTAGAAAGATCCATGTGCTCAGCACAAGATGCCCAACTTTAAGCTTTGGAAACACCCACTCTGTTCAGGTGTAGCATGGTCATGAAGGAAGCTGGGATTCTCATTCTGAACTTAGGGAACTGGGGTAAAATTTGAAAGTTAGAAATGTTCAAACTTAAAAGGCATTTGAGTTATATATAGATCAATGAGTATTTTTGAAAACCTAAGAACTTCTCCTAAGAAAAAGCTCCAGAAATTCAATGAGAGATTTGGAAAAATGATGTAAATAAATAAAAAGATTGATTGATCTTTAGAAGTAAAGACTTAGCAATACTAGTAATCAATAATGTTGCATAAAAAATAATTTAGACTTTAACTATAGATCACACTATATTAAAAAATGTACTTAAGTGAATTTTCATTATAATATTGTTAATAACATTTTCTCTATTGTGTTCCAATGCTTATTTTGTTAAAATGTTAAATAGACAATACTTATAACAGTAGAAAATATATTTAAAGATTTATACAAACAAATGTCTTTTTTATTATTATACCTTGTTAACTCAGTGTCTTTTTATATGAATAATCATTTTTTCTTCTCTATTTTTAACACAAATTTTTAAAAAATGGTCATATATGAATTATGTTTATATATTACATTTTCTCAAATGGCAGCCAAATTCAACATAGAATCATTTAGACCTAACTCCATTACTTCATAGATAATATATCTTAGATATTATTCCTTTCTACAGTAATGACAAGATCTTGGTTGTTTTTTACCTATTTAATAAAACTTTATAGAAGCATAATGTACATATATAGGTAAATATTTTGTTAATTTACTATTAGTTGCCGTATTAGCAGAGTAATATTTTTATAACTGCTGTGCAATAATCCAGTGACCTGATTAGAATCTTTTTATATTCTACTTTCACAGTATACAATCTTTCTACTTGGTTTCTTGAGAGTCAGTATTGTACTTTCATTATAGTCATTGCCTGTTGCCCTAGTGTCTGATCTATTACCTATACAATAACAATGGCACAACATGCCTTTTATTGAGCATCCTGTAATAGAAACATGGCTAACTCCTTTGCAAATTTTATTTCATATACAACCTATAGAATAAATATAGAAGGGAGGTAAAAGTTTTAGTCTGTTTTTTAGAGATGATGATAGTAAGACTTACAGAGGTTAAGTCACTTTTTATATGAATGATGAGCATGATAGATTCTGTACCTCTTTACCTCAAATGTTGAGTCATGAATCCTGTTATCCCTTAAATTACACTATATGAATTTCTTGCATCATCTAAAAATAAAAAGAGTCAATTTTTGAAAGATCAGAATTTATTACTGTAAATCATGGAAACTCCATATAAAATATATCCTTTTATTTCATACATATGTTTCATTAGAGAAAATGTTTAAATAACTAAATATGTGCTATAAAACCAATAAATTTTATACAGAAAGTTCAAAGATTACACATATTTTGTATCTAATATTCTACATTTAAATATCTCTAATTTCCAAATGCTCTTCTTTATGCTGATTTATTCTGAGTCCAGACTCTGGTCAAGCTCCCTGCTTAGCTTTTTGTAGTCTTGTTTTTGAAGCCTCCTGTAATCCAGAAGACTTTCTCTGCTTTGATGATGGCACAGAGGGAATTTGACATTGATGTCTTTGAAGAGTGAAGGCAAATTGTTCAGTGGATTGCCCCTGAATTTGGATATGTGTGTTTGTGTTTTGATATTGGATATATGTTCAAACGTTTTTTTCAAGAATGTTGCTAGGCAATTTTGCCATCTGTTTAGTGGCCACTCAGTTACTCTTTAGTGATGATATTTAACTTGATCATGTGGTTGAGTGCAGAGGTTAGATGCTCCCCTTAAAAACACCTTTCCCTGTGTTTAATAGATAAAGGAGTAGGTGAGGGTTTAGACTGTGTGGACATCCTGCTTTTAACAGCAATTGATGGTGGATTTTTTTTTATATTTTTTTCTTTTCCTTTTTCCTTTCTTTTCAGGCTGTACTAGTGCTTAAACGTATAGCTTTTGCATATGCTAAGCTTGCAATCTACCACTGAGCGATAGGCTTTTCTTTACCATTTTTTTTTTTTGCTTACAATTATACTTATTGCATAAGTAGTTGCCAAATGGTGATTTTCTAATTCTCGCATTCCTACCTCAAGATTAGATAGTATTATTTTTTAGAGGGGGTGGTACCAGGGATTGAACCCAGAATTGCTTATCCTCTGAGTCACATCCTCAGTCCTTTTTATATTTTATTTTGAAACAGTGTCTTACTAAATTGCTAAGGGCCATGCTAGTTGCTGAGGCTAGCATTGAGCTCATAATCTTCCTGCCTCAGCCTCCCAAATCACTGGAATCACAAGTGGGTGCCACCCTGTCTGGCTGATGGCATTATTCTTATTCTCTTTGGGGGATGGGGTACCAGGGATTTAACTCACAGACACTGGACCACTGAGCCACATCCCCAGCCCTATTTTGTATTTTATTTAGAGACAGGGTCTCACTGAGTTGCTTAGTACCTTGCTTTAGTGGAGGTTGGCTTTGAACTCTGCATCCTCCTGTTTCAGCTTCCCCAGATGCTGGGATTATAGGTATTTGCCACCATGCCTAGCTGATAGCATTATTCTTTACAGAAAATTCTTCTTTGTACCCATTCCTTTTCTCTTCCTTCCTCTCTTTTTTTCTCTTTTTTCCCCTTTCTGCCATTGCTATTAAGGTTCATGAATTCTGTTTCTTTCTCAGGGTATCAATCACAATAAAAATTATAATTGTTTGATATTAATATTATTATTATTATTATTTATATTATTTTTGGTGCTTAAATTATCTTCAACAGCATGACATATTTCCATTATTATTTGAAGAATATTTTCTTCTTCTCTTGCACAGTTTAAGTGTTATTCTTGAGTTTATATTTAAGTATACTTATATTTAAGTTATATTTATAACTTATATAACTTAAGTTATATTTAAATGTAATTCTTACCTTCACAATACCAAAAGTTATTCAGAAATTTATTTTTTAAGTCTATGTATAAAATACATACAGTAGATTAAAATATGATGTTTGGTACCTACTATTACAATGCAACACCCCTGATTCACCCTTTTGTCCCCCATTTATATCTCTTGCCTTTCATGTATTCGAATCTCTTGCCTTTCCTAAACAGACCTATGTCCAGCAATACCAAGGGGTTTATTCACTTTATTTCACTTGCAATAATCTGAAACTTATAGAAACTATTACACCAATACCACAACCTACAAGAAACTTACTAAATGCAGTTCAAGATTTCTTTAGTTGCTTGAAGTGGAAGCTGTATATTCACTTAAAAAAAATGTAATGTCTTTTAAATATTTGAAATATTATTATGGTTTAAAAGTAAAAATTATCCAAAATACATTCTCAGAGGTACTCCTTATCTCTTCCATTCCTTTCCTCAGTATAGATAGCCAATTAATTCATTTCTGTTTATTCTTTTTGTGTTTTCGTTTTGAGAAATATATGCATTTTTCATTTTCTTTATCATACAAAATCTTTAAGCTGTATATATTTTATTTGCATCTTACATTTTTCCTTGAACTCTGAAATTTACTCCATTTCTATTATAAAAATTTACATTTTATTTTTTCATTTAGATCTGTATTGTGTCCATTTTATGAATGCACCATAATTTATTCAGCCACTTTGTTCAATATAATTGTGGGGGTGGTTTCCATTCTGTTTGTCTATCTATATTGTTTTTCTGTATTTTGTGGGTGAATATTCCTCATATATGTTCCACATTGTTAAGTTTTGCCAAATGACTATTATGTATATTTTACTACCCTATACACCTTCCAGCAATGCAAGACAGTGCTTTTCCACCTGTGCTTTACAAAACAGTGTGGCATTGAGGTTTTGATGGTTGACAAAGGATATCTCACTCTAGTTTGTTTGCATTTCTCATTGTGAATAAAATGGAACAATTTTCATTTGTTTAAGGTCTATTATCTTGTCTTATTTTATAAAGGAATGGTTTATATTTAATGTAAATATTTTCCATTGTGTGTTTGAAGTTTTTCTCAGGATGGCTAGTTATTTATTATGTTAGATATCAGTCTACTATGTATATTGCAAATATTTATTTCCAGCTTTTCATTTGATTTTTATTTTGCAAAATAGTTTTATATAATATTTTAAAATCTAATTTTATCATTTTAAATTTTTATTTCTTGAATTTTGAGTTACAGTTTAAAATATTTTCTATTTTCAAGTAATGAAAGAATTCATTTATCTTTGCTTCTATTATTTGAATCATTTCAATTTTTAAATTGATATCTTTTACATTTGGACCTTTTCATGGTTTATACTGTTAGGTATGGTTCCAGTTTGCCTTTTCTTCAATGTCTAGCTGAACTTTTGTAAATGTTATTATTATTTACTAGAAGACTGTTTTTTTTTTCCAGGGCTTTGAAATATCTGTCCCATAGGAAAGGTCTAAAGCTTTTGCTTCTAATCCTAGACTTTTTGTTGTGTTTCATCAATTACTTTCTTTTCCCCACATGCTAGCATCATACTGTTTTCTATGTTAAAGATTCCATACTATGATTATTGTACTAAGGTTCTTTAGAGGAACAGAATCAACAGGAAGTATAATCACAAAGGGGGAACTTACTAGGTTGGCTTATGTGACCAGAAGCTGGATAGACCGCAATGGCTGTCTGCAGGCTGGAAGAACCAGTAGCTGCACAGTCCATCAGGACCAAAGTGTTCTGGAGAATCTGCTTTGAAAGAATGAAGAAACTAGAGTTCCACATAATCAGAGGACCATAGCAGCAATCAAGAACCCCTTCAAGAAGAATCCAGTTTGCATCTGCTGCTTCTTCCTTGTTCTTCCAATTTTTATTCCATCCAAGCCATCATCCTATTGGTCCATGCTGCCCACATTTATGGAGGGTCTTCATTTCAGTTGACTATCCCACATGCCAATCATTCCTAGACACACCCTCATTGACACACCCATAATTCTCTTAATTCTTGGTATCTCCTAATACAATCAAGTTAACCATTCTAATTAATTATTACAATTATTTACTGCTTGAACAAGTCTATTCTATTTCCAAGGTCTTTCTAGCTATCATTACATGTTTTTTTTTTATCCAAATGAATAGTATATTTAAATTTTCTTTATAAAAACACCCAATTAATATATTTTTTAACTTTAGAAAGGGCATCTTTATAATGTTTACTCATTATACCAAAGAATAAAATAATGCCTTTCCTTTTGTGTGAGTCTTGTGTTTTTCAGTAAGGGATGTTTAAGGTTTTCCTTATGTAGGGTTAGCAAGTTTCTCATTCAATCTAGTCTTGATTATTATGTCTTTTTTTTAATTCAGCTATTTTAAAAAGGATGTAACATTTTATTTTATCATTTAACTGATTCTGCACATGAATGCTATTGATTTTTGTGAGTTAATTCTACATTACATGGTACAATTAAATTCTTTGTTTCATCATTGCAATAATTTGCAATAGAAATAATTTTATTTATCTTTTCTGCATTTGTTTTTCTGGTTTAATTACATTTTTAATACTTTAAAGTCAAATGCTAAATATTAATTGAAATGCATGAATTCTAACCATTTTCTTGACCTTAATGGGAATGAATTTGGGTAATTCCACATTAACTAAGATAAATGACTCATTCTTTTTAATGTAGTAGTCCATGATATAACATAACTTATTTAATGAGCATATACTGATGGAAATTTAAGGACTTTTAATCTTTAGCTATAACAGAAATTGCTGAAAGGACATATTTACATATAAAACACTGAAAATTGTATGACTATATAAAGATAGAGCTGAACTGGATCAAGCAGCATGTTAAAAATTCCCTATGGTTTCTAAATTTATCTCAATATAAATTTATACTCATTCATGCCAAGTATATATGATTTCTTGTTTCTTATTACTCTTGCCTACATATTGAATTATACCATGTTTTTTATTTAAGCAATAAACAACAATGGTATAATGTTGTCATTTAAATTTGCATCCAATATTAAATGTGCAAAAATAAAAAATATACAATAAAGGAAATTAGCATGGAGCTCATGCCCTGAAATCATACTCAAACATTCTTCTTAAAAGAGAAATACCTATTTATTTGAAGAATCGTTGTATTTATTTTATTTGCCCTTTGCAATATATTAACAAGATTCTTTGTCAGTTTTAACTATATCAGTTCTTTATTATTTCTGGTGATTTTGCCATGCACAAATCTTTATTTTATTATATGGTAAATATTGTCACCTTGATGGCTAGACTATATGGCATAATAAGAAAGGTCTCTTAAATACCAAGGTTATTAAAACAGTTACTCAATTATTTCTATCTAGCATTTCTAAAATTGTTTTTTATAATATCCAATTATCTCTTTGGAATATACTTGGATGAAGGTTATAAATTCTTATGTGCATTTTTTTTCTAGATTTTCACAAAACAAATTTTTTTAAAAAATATTATCTTTCTATATTCTCCAATAATTTAAATTTTATAATTTCTCATGCCAGGGGGCGGGGGGCGGAGGGGACTAACACTGTTTTACTTATTATGAACCACACACACTTTTCTGAGACTTTACATCTAGTATCACTATGAGTCAACTCTGTCAATTATTATACTAATAAGTAAACAAAGCAGTTCAGCGCAGTGCCATATGCTTATAATCCCAGTGGCTCCAGAAAGTGAGACTGGAGGATCATGAGTTCAAAGCCACCCTCGGCCATTTTGTAAGGTCATAAACAACTCAGTAAGACCCTGTTTCTAAATAAAATATAAAAAAAAGAGTTAGCATGTGACTCAATGGTTAAACATCCCCGAGTTCAATATCTGGAATAATAATAATAATAATAATAATAATAATAATAATAATAATAACAACAACAACAACAACAACAACAACTAAGGAAAATATGGTATAATGTGATCAGGGTCATTTATGATGTGAGGGTGGTTCTAAGATGCAAATGCAGGCAGGATGAACTCAATGTCCATGTGTTTTTCCCCACTACAGATGCTCCTTGAAGAATATCTCAGCGGATTTGCTGGAATTTGATTGTGTCCTCTATTCAGGATGTATGACTTCTTTGGAAAGGCTATGCTTTCTAACTTTGCCTGTGATCCCCAGATTTGAAGTCCTTTTATACCACCCTTCCTGCCTCCTATTAAACTATTCATGTAGAACTTCTCCACATATCTAACAAGAATTCACTCTCTCTATCTCTCTATCTATATCTCTTTCTAACTCTCTCATCTCTCTCATGCACGCTGAGCATAACCCCTGCCTGAGTTAGCCCCGTTTCTTTGTTTCATAAAGGCTAGGAATCCTGCCCCCCACTTTCTGTTTATTTTAGATAATTACAGAGCCAACGGCAGGAAAAAAGTGGTATTCCGCATTACCAGTTTAAGTCAAACTCAAACCTAAGTCATAATGTCTTTAAGGAGGAGAGAAGCTAAAAATGCTCTATTCCAAATACTTTGCTCTTTCGTACTCACCATTTTTTCAAAAGAATAAAAACTTATTAAAATAAAAATAATAACTCTTTGGAGACCTAGACATATCAAATTAAAATGACAGAAATCACAACATGCTGAACTTGAAAGACAGGCAGGAAAAGCCTTCCTGTACCAAAGAAAGAACTAATGGCTAGAGCTCAAGTGGCACCTGATGTTGCTCTACTGACAGTGTTCTCTCACTTCACATTGGGCTCAAGGAAGAGTACTAACCAGTTCAAATGCTAGGACAGGAGAGCCATTGGTGGGCTATCTAACAAGGGGAAGCCATGCCTTGAGTGCTTCTCAGAATCTGGAGACTAATAAGTTCTCATAGGATAGAAATCATTCAACTCCAAGATAGAGCAATGGTGAGGAATTCTGACAATTTTCTAGAGCTTTCTGTAATAAAATTAAAACGTTACCGATGAGAAACTGAGATCCAGCATTTATTCATAGGGTTTGTAGCTCAAATTCAAAACAAATTTATTACACATGAAATCTCAAACATTACATTAAATGAAAAGCCGGTACAAACTTCCCAGACTAAAAGCAAATGAGAAAGTAATATATAAGAACAGTGAGGCAATTGCAAAATTCATAACAGACCCAAAAAAGAAGTAGGAGAGAAAGAAAGAGAAAGAAAGACTTTCTGAATTCAAGATATGCACCAAAACCACATCCAGGAAGCTCAGAGATCACCATGCAAGACAAATAAAGAATAAAACAGAACTTGGATATTTCATATTCAGATTGCAGAAGGCCAACACCAAACACAACCTGGAAGATTAAAGCAACAATTAAAATAAGCACAGGGGCACACGCCTGTAATCCCAGAGTCACTGGAGGCTGAGGCAGGAGAATTGCAAGTTCAAAGACAGTCTCAGCAACTTAGTGAGGTACTCAGAACTCAGCGAGCCATAGTCTCAAATAAAATGGAAAATAAATAAATAAATAAAAGGGAGGGGAGCTGAAGATGTGGCCCAGTGGTTAAGCACCTCTGGGTTCAATCCCCAGTACCAATAATATAAGATCTACAAAACAGAGAAGAAAAAAGACCTGACCTACAGAGGAAAGTAATAGGAACTACAACAAAATTTTCCTTAAAAACTTAGACAAGCAGTAATACCACAAAATGAAATATTTAAAATGTTGAAAGAAAAAAATTCCACTAACCTAGAACTTTGTATCTACCAAATGAAAAACATTCCCAGACAAAAACTGATAAATAAAAGTATCAATTGAAGGAAAAAATTGACAGTATATCTGTCTTGCAAGAAATGTTAAAAGAAATTCTTTTTAGAAAAGAACAATGGTATAGTTAGAAAAGTTGGCTGTACAGAAATAAAGAAAAAATAACAGACAGTGAATAAAAGTAACACAAAATATTTTACTTTTCCTATTCTTAATTTATCTAAAGTTGATTTATAGTTTAGTTAAATATTCCTAGCAACAATGTATTTTAAAATTATAGTTTGTGGATCAGCAAATGAGAGTAATAACACTCACAGTAATGCTATAAGTGATGGTAGGGAGAAACTATCATCAGGTATCTACATTGTTTATAAATCACTAAAGTGCTATTTGAAAGATAATTCAGATTATCTGCAAAAATATACGTGTACTGAATATTTCAGAAAGCTAGAAGAAAGGATTTTCATACCATCTTCATAAAGAAATGGTAAATATTTGAAGATATAGATATGTTTAACCTGATTTAAACATTTCACAATATATACACATCTGCAAAAATATACATTATAAAATCTAGGCCAGCCAGTAAATCCATTCTAAAAGAAAAATAAATTTCATGTTAGGAAAGGAGAGAAAATTGAATAATACAAAATGCTCAGTTAAAACTTAGAGATGACAGAAGAAAAGTGAAATATACAAAAACGGAGAGAGAACAGCAATCAATTGCACAAATAATTACACTAATTAAACCTTATTAAGAATCACTTTAATGTGACAAGTTTAAATTAAGCTTAACTAAAAGACAGAGACTCTCAGGATACAAACAAAAAGTCTAACCTTTTCTTTTTTTAATGTAAAACCTTTGTTTATAAACTGTTATACTCAGAAAGACTGATGCTTTTAAAGTATGGGGAAAGGCATACCACCTTAACACAAATTAAAATAAGTCTGGAATTACTGTACTAATTTTAGAAAAAGAATTCAGGTAAAATAAATTAGAAAGGCAGACAAATCTAAAATCAATAATATCGTCTTCTACCTTAAGTAACCTAAAGAATGAAACTAGACCCTATTACTGATCAGTTGCCAAGATCTACTCAACATGGATTAAAGACTTAAGTGTAAGGCCTGAAAATGTAAAACTATTAGGAAGAATCATAGGATAAATGCTTCAGGATTTTGGAGAGGGAAATTTTTTGTTTGTTTGTTTTGGGACAAAAGCAAAAATTGACAAATGAAACTATCAAATGAAAAAAAAAGTCTTCTCAGCAAGAATAGCAATCATAATGAAGAGACAACCTGTGGAATGGGAGAAAATATATGACACTAAATATCTTATATGTGGTTAATATTCAAATTAGACAAATAACTCCAAAAATCAATAACAAAAATACATTCATACATAAATAAAAATAGTAAGACCCACAAAATAATCTCTCAAAAGAATACACACAAATGGTCAGTAGTTCCATAGAAATGATTAATATTATTCTTAGGAAAATATCAATTAAAATCACAGTAAGATATCACATCTCCCAGTAAGCAAGGATGTTCTCAAAAAGGCTAAAGACAACAAGGGCTGGTGGAACTGCAGAGATAGGAAACACTTGCATACTGCTGGTGGGAATGTTAATTAGTATAATTATTATGGAAAATAGTATGAAGGGTTCTTGAAATTTTTAAAATAGAACTACCATTCGAGCCAACATATCACTAAGGGATATATCTGCAAAGGTAATAAAATCAGTGATTTCATCTCACTCCAATCAGAATGGCAATCATCAAGAATACAGGCAATAATAAATGTCAGCTAGAATGTGGGGAAAAATGTACAACACTCACACATTGCTGGTGGGACTGCAAATGAGTACAACTACTATGGAAAGCAGTATGGAGATTCCTCAGAAAACTTGGAATGGAACCTCCATTTGACCCAGCTATCCCACTCCTTGGTTTATACTCAAAGGACTTAAAATCAGCATACTACAGTAACAGCCATGTCAGTGTTTATAGAAGCTCAATTCATCATAGCTAAACTATAGAACCAACCTAGTTGTCCTTCAATAGGTGAATGGATAAAGAAAATATGGTATATATACTCAATGGACTATTACTCAGCTTTAAAGAAGAATGAAATTATGGCATTTGCTAGTAAAAGGATGAAGTTGGAAAATATCATGCTAAGCGAAATAAGCCAATCCCCCCAAAAACCAAAGGCCAATGTTTTCTCTAATATACAAATGTTAATTTGCAATAAGAGGGGTTGGAGCACTAGAGAAGAATAGAGTTACCTTAGATTAGGTAAAGAGAGGTGAGGGAGAGGGAGGAGAAGGGATGTGGAAATAGGAAGGATAGTATAATGAAACTGACATTATTACTGTATGTATATATGTGACTGCATGACCAATGTGATTCTACAACATGTACACTCAGAAAAATGAGAAATTATATTCCATCTATGTATGATATATCAAGGTGTATAAATGCATTTTACTTTCATGTATAATTAAAACAAATTAAAAAGTTAATAAAACAATATTTCAAAGTGCTACCTGAACTGTTTATTGTAGCACTATTTCCAATAGCCAGGAAAGGGAACAATCTAAGTGTCTATCAAGTGAATAGACCCTTGAATTAAGAAAATGTGGTGTGTGTACTCAATGGAATACTCTACATCTGTGGAAAGAATTTAATTCTTATTATTTGAAACAATGTGGATGGAACTGGAGACCTTTATATTAAGTGAAATAAGTCAGTTACAAGCAGACAAATACTGCATAATCTCACTCATGTGGAATCTACAAAAAGATTATTTCCTAGAAGTTGAAATGAGAATTGTGGTTACCAGAGGCTCTGAGAGTAGGCAGAGGGAGGTATGCTACAGTTAAGCCTAAAATGTTTTGGTGTTCAATTCTATAGTCGGTTGACAGTAGACAGCAGCAATGTACTGAACATTTCAGAAAGCTAGAAGAAAGGATTCTCATATCGTCTTCATAAATAAATGGTAAATATTTTAAGATATAGATATGTTTAACCTGATTTAAACATTACACAATATATATACATACCAAAACATTCCATTGTATCCTATTAATACATATGTCTATAAAATTTATGTATCAGGGGCTGGACTGGGGCTCAGTGATAGAGTGCTCACCTAGCATATGTGAGGCCCTGGGTTTGATCCTCAGCACCACATAAAAGTAAATGAATAAAAAAGTAGGTATTGTGTCCAACTATGACAAAACAATAAAATATTGTTTAAAAAAATTATGTAAAAATGTTAGTGAAAAAGAAATTTGAGCTATTTTTTTAAAAGAAGCAAGACAAGAATAAATATGAAGGAAGGAAAAGAAAAAATGATAAAAATTAAAGTCAATGAAGAGGGAAACAGTGAAAATCAAGAAAAAACAGCCAAATAAAAGCTGATTCCATAAAAATATCAATACAATTGAAAAATCCTTAGTCATTTGAGCAAAGGAAATTCAGAGAAATAATAAATTAATAATATCAGAACTGAAAGAGATGCTATCACTTCTGATCCCATTGACACAAAAGAAAAATTTAAAAATTACCATTTTAAAATGCATTAATATAGCCATCATGACAATAGACTAAAGAATAAAATTGTAGTAATGGATGCAGAAAAATATGTTAGGTAAATTCAAAAATCAATTATTAATAAAAATTTTCCATAATCTAAGATTACTTGAAAAATATTTCTCAATATGATAAAGAATACCTATGAAAAAACTATAACTAACATAATAATATAAAATGAGATTATTTTCTTGGGAAATACAGAACAAGGCAAGGATATCCTTTCCCACCACACCTATTCAGCGTTGCACAGAAAGACCTACATCATATAATAATAAAAGAAAGGAATTTAAAACTTACACAAATTGAGAAGAAAGAAATAAAGTGGTTTATATTAAAAAATGACATGATTGTCCCCTCCCCCTTTTCCTCTTAAAAATAAAGAAAAATGACATGATTGTCTATGAGAAAAATCTCTAAAAATCAACAAAAGTTTATCTGAAGCTAATGAGCAATTAGAGAGCAGTTACAATATGCAGGATTAATACACAAAAGTCAATCACTTTTCTATGAATCACCAACGAGCAATTGAAATTTAAAATTAAAAACACTTCATTTCTATAGCACTGAAAAGAAAAAAATCTTAGGAGTTTTTAATTTTTTTTTTATTTTTAGGTATCTAAGCTAACAAAATTTGTATGAGATCTACATGAGAAAAACTAGAAAATTCTGATGAAGAAAACTGAATAATTAAAAACAAGTAGAAATGCTTCATGTTCATTGGTAAAAAAAGAGCTATTCTTTTGTACTTGAACTATAGGTTCAACAAGATCCCAAGAAAAATTCCAGCAAATTATTTTGTAAATAACTTGTACATATTTTGCAAACTTATCCTAAACTTTATATAGAAAAGCAGAAACTCTAATAAACAAACAAATCTTCTGGAAGAAGATTCATACTGGAGGTCTTACTCTAAAGACCTAAAATTAAAATGTATTAATTAAAATAATCTGACACTGGCACAAGAATGAACAAATAACCAAACAGAACTGAATGAAGAGCTCAGAAATAGACACATATAAATTTATTAAAAGATCATTGACAGGAGAACAAAAGGCACTTTATTAAAAGTGGACAAATTGTGGTATTTTCAACAAATGGTTCTAGAAATGGATACCCAGATATTAAAAATACATATAAGCATTAACCTGTTGTATTTTATAAAATTTAATACAAAAATTGCTCATAAATATAAATGCAAAATGAGAAAATGTGAAGTTTATAGGAGATAACAAATGAGATAATTTGGGTTAGGAAATGAGATATGTTGGGCAACAAGTTTCAGATATAACATCAAAAGTGATATATAGAGAATAAAATTAATAAATTGCTTTTCAATTATATTGAATATCCTGTTCTACAAAGATGATTGTTGAGAGGGTAAAAACCTCATCATAAAAAATAGTAAAATACATATCTTATTGAGGATTTTATATATTAAATAGCACAGAAATCTTAAAGCCCAATAAAAAGAAAGTGAATAATCTCATTTAAAAATTGGAAAAAGTTCTTTAAAAGAAAACAAACAACCTAATTTCAAACTGGTCAAAAGTTCTGGAGACATCTCATCAAAGAAAAATGTTAAACAGGCATATCAAAAGTAGACATATTTCATGTGCTAGAGAATCATAAATTATAACAACAATTTGATTCCACTTCATACCTGCTAGATGGTGAGATGCAAAATACTAACACCTACAAATGCTGCTAAGGATGGGGAGACAAAGGAACCTTCATCATTGCTTGTGGAACTGCAAACTGGAAGATAGCTTGGAAGAGACAAGTCTAAATGCATTCTTACCCTCTGTGTGTGTGTGTGTGTGTGTGTGTGTGTGTGTGTGTGTGTTTCCATACCTCAGAATGTGACCTTAATAGGGATAAGCACTTTATCAAAAATAGGAAGCAGCAAGATGGCTTCCAACAGGTGAATGGATAAATAAACTATGATATAAAGGTACAATAGAATCTTAATAAAAAAAAATGAGCTATCACACCATGAAAGAATATGGAGAAATCTAAAACATATATTGCTATAAGAAAGAAGTCAGTTTGAAAAACCTAAATACTATACCATAACAGTCATGTGACTTTTGGAAAGAGGTATATAGAAACAATAAAAAGATCACTGGTTGCCAGGGGTTCAGATAACAAGAGAAAGGGATGAATAGGTGGGGCACAGATCATTTTAGGATAATTTTAATATTCTGTAATGACACTATAATGATGGCTATGTGTTACAACACATTGATCAATACCACATGAACACTTATGTGCATTATGGATTTAACAAAGATATATAGGTATTTGGTGGTCAATTGTCACAAATTATCAAAGTAATGAAAGATGTTAAAACTAGTGCAAATCATGGCTACAAAGAAAGGCAATGTGGTTTCTTTTTGAACTTTCTATTCTAGTTTTCTGTAAACCTTAACCTATTCTAAAGAAAAAAAATTCATAATTTCAAAAATTTAAAGAAAATGTTAAGGAGAAAATCAGAATTAAAAAAAATAGATTGACATTAGTTTGCTCTTTGGCATCTATAAGAACCCAAGAGAGTACATTGAAACTGCTCAGGAAAGTTGTACACTCAAAATTCTACACTTAATTATATTCTAATTTAAAAGCATGTCTAATAAAAGTGTATTCTGATAAACAAAGACTGCAAGTTTGACACAAATAGACCCTTCCTGAAAGTGCTACAAAAGAATGTATTTCAACCAGAAGCAAATTAAACCCAGAAGGCAGGTCTGGGATAAAAGAAACGATGCATCTACACACTAGAAACCCTCCTAATCAAAGGTTTCAATGTCTCAAGCTTGTATTCTTGACATAATAACATTTGTCCTTTCAGAATAACAAAATCAGTATCTAGTTATTAATTAAAAGTAGCAAATACATGAGACTTTTGTTATATGGCAATAAAATCTTCACAAATTATTGGTTTATTTCTCAAATCATTAAGTACTACTATGTTCATGTAAACTTCTCTACAAAGTAAAAACTATCCAGGGGATGTTATTTGAAAATTTTATAAACACCAGTACTGGTATCTCACTTTGTGATCAATCCCTGTTGCCTTTGATTTAATCCAGAACCTGGGAAGATAGACCATAGGGCATAGACCCTTAGTTCACTCTAATGCATATATTGTTTCATGGGTGGTGTTATATCATAGCTACAATTTCCATGCCTACTGGCTGAATGTGAAAAATTAGTGATGGTTCCTGATTATCTGTGCATACTAATGATAAAGGACAGGGTACTCAACTTAGGTCAACTGGGCAGAGTAATGAGTCATTTTCTTCTGCACAACAAAAGACTTGTCAAGAATAAACAGAAGGGAGCCATAAAGAGGCTCCTTCACAGATGTGCTTGCATATGGTGGAACAGCACACATTTAAAACACTTTAATTATTATGTAGAAGAGCAAATTAAATGTTCTGCAACCACGAGGACAAAACATGCATAGTGAGTCATAAAATAGTTCTGCAGTCCCCTTCAGCACTTTCCTGATGAAGATGATGTCACTAGCCCAGGTATAAATCTCCATTTCAAGAGGTCTCTTCAAAATCAGGTCTGGCCTAAAAATAGTCATAAGCTCATAAGCCAAAGATTTGTTTTTAATCTAATTTATATTAAGTCCATTTGGCCACTGTAAATACATATTACCAGGGTTTATTTCCAAACTCTGAATGAGACACTGTAAATTATCTTTTAGAGGTCTGAGAAGAAAAAGAAAACAGGAACAAAAACACAGAAAAAAAAAGAAAAAAGAGAAAAAGTGCCCTGGGTGATCAGAAAGGATTTTAATGGGAAAAGATTAGTTCTGACTCCACTATGAAACCTGTTCAAATCCTTGTGCAAACTATTAAATTTCCTTGTATTCAGTTTTCTTATATGTGGTGAAATTTTTTTGCATAGCATGAGAGACCAATTAGTGATTTAAAATATATTATGAAAGTATAAAGTATAATATAGATGTCAGCATCATATGTAGCTTGCTAATTGATGCACCTCGGCAGTATTCAAATTTTCCAAATGTTTAGTTGCATCATTTCCATTATTTCTTCTTTATATGACTTTTGCAAATAACCTCCGTGGCGCAGGATGTGCATGCATACACACACACACACACACACGTGGAATCTTCACACTTGATTCACACCCATGTCTCCTTGGTCACTTACTTGTTTTGGTCATGGGAGGCCCAGATAGGTAATTAACCATTATTCATCTGAGGGTCTTTCTAGGAGAGATTTGTATTTGATTGGTGAATTGTGTAAACACATTGCTGCCCCCATGTGAGTGGGCATTATTCAACCTGCTGCAGGGCTGAATCCAACAAAAGGCACAGTGAGGCTTGTAAAGGTAAAATTTCCAAGCTGATTCTAAGCCGCAGAGCCTGAGTTAAAGTGTAAAAGACCAGGCATCCTAAAGTTTCCAAAGTGCAGGGATTGGGTTAAAAAGTAAAAGACTAGGTATTGTTAGAGTCCCTCTGCTACCCCCAAAACCTGTAATCCCTGTAGTTGTTAGGACAATACTGGAACTGCCCAGTAAATATTTCCACTGACTTTCTGGTTGTTTAATAGCTAAGGGTTCCGAGTTTCTTGGCACGTAGGCATTGCAGGACCTAAACCAATCAGTTTGAATGTGTACCCCACTTAGGAGCACCAATCACCCCTGTCCAATCTGTTCCCGCCAATGTATGTACCAATCCTGACTCAGAGATGTTGTTCAATTTTCCCGCGCCTCATGATGATTTGTTCTGATGTATGCAAAGCCCCCCACCCTCTCCAAAAAGTGTACTTAAGCTCCTCTTGACCTCTGCTCTGGGCTCTGGGCTGCTCTCCCTTCTTGAGTGAGCACAGAGACCCAGCGTGCTGGAATGGATCCCCAATAAATATCCCCTTTTGCCAATTGCATGGATTCAGTCTCTTGGGTGTTCTCTCCCTCCGACGTTTCGCCAGACCCTAACAGGCTGAATTTTCTCTCTTCCAACATATTAGATCTCTTCTTGCCCTTAGAATGGAACTTGTATCATGGACAATTTTTATTTTTAAGTATTATTATTATTATTTGTACTACTAGGGATTGAACCCAGGGATACTCTACCAAGGAGCTGCATCCTCAGTCCTTTGCATTTTTTAAAATTTTGAGACAGTCTCACTAAGTGGCCCAGGCTCACTTTAAACTTGTGATTCTCCTGTCTCAGCCTCCTGAGTCTCTGGGATTACAGGAGTACACCACTGTGCCCAGCTTGATATTGAGCTTCTCAACTCAGACTGTAATTTATGTCACTGTCTTTCCTGGATCAGCGGCTTGTAGAAGGCAGGTTGTGGTATTTCTGAGCTTCCATAATCATGCGAATCAATTATTCATGATGAATCTCATTCTAGATAGAAACATTTGCACCCTGTTGGTACGTTTCTCTGGAGAACCCTAATACAACTCTCACCTGTGACTCTTCTTTGGAAGAAGCCGTCAGGGTCCAGAGGCTTGTTTGCCAAATGTGTGCAGAGAGCTGGAAGTAAGAGTATGTCCCCACAGAACAACTTTAATTAATCCAATACCGACTGCTCAGTAGCATAGATAGATAGATAGATAGATAGATAGATAGATAGATAGATAGATAGATAGATAGATAGATAGAACCAAGCAACTATGTCTCATGTCAGGTAGTACATGACAGAGTTCCCTTATGGGAAGAAGGTGTCTCTCTCTTTAAAAGCTGCCATAACAAAATAACTCCTGTGTGCTAAGCACAGGAGTGTCACCTGAGAACCGGCAACAGTCTGAATATGAGAGAATTTTTCAATAACTTGAAATTGGTGAGGCCCTGAGGTTTCTTTTAGGAGAAAATACTACTATTAACATAGTCTTTTTAACATTTTAATCTAACATTTCTTTTTCAGAATGATTTTTAAAAATTTAAAATAGTAATATTGCTGTTTTTGCTTGCTCAATTAAAGGCAGATGTTTAGTAGATAAAAAGAAAATCAAATAGTTTAAAAATTACTGTTAAATAAGTCAGGAGCTATGAAATTACTTACCTAAAAGCAAATTCATAAAACAGAAATAAGAACTTACATCTATACTCAAATCCTTTAACTAATTATGAGATTGGCTTTTCAAATATGTTTTGAGATTTTTTTCTCTCCCATCTCTCTAAGTATTATAATACAACAGATATGTCAGAGTATAACATTTTTCTTATTAGATTTTTCCCTGAATTAATAATAAATTGTAAAAATTCTCTTTGGTCTCATTGTTTCTTCTCAACACTTTCCAAATCCCACTACCTTCTGGGGACACAGGGCAGGAACATGTAGAGATTCATCCCAGAGACATTCCCTCAGGTGTGGACCCATATTGAAGGCAATTCTAAACTTCTGTTTCCATAAAAACTTTTTTGCTTCTTATTTACCTACAAAAATATCATTCATTTTAGGTCATCAAAATTCATCTCTTAAAACAAATACAAATAAGCATAATAATAACTACAAAAAGTCTAGTGTGGATTCACTTCCTACCCATATCAATGTCCCTATGCAAAAACACATTCTGTTTTCTTGGATAGAATTTATAAAATCTATTAGTTGCAGTGTTTTGAAGGACACTAAATATCATACAATCTGACTACTTCATTGGAAAATGACATCATTACAAGAGTTGCTTTAAAATTACCCACCCAATTAGCAAAAAACAACAGAAAAGTACAATAAATTAAAATCATTGTCTTCTAATATATCAACATTTTGGAGGGAGGTGTTGTTTTTCACTGTTTGTTTTTTTTTTTTTTTTGTATGAGGGATTGAACTCAAGGACACTCAACCACTGAGCCACATCCTCAGCCCTTTTTCGTATTTTATTTAGAACCAAAGTCTCACTGAGTTGCTTAGCCCCTTGCCATTGCTGAGGCTGGCTTTGAACTTGTGATCCACCTGTCTCAGCCTCCAAAGCTGCTGGGATTATAGGCGTGTGCCACAGCACCCAGCTGTTTTTCACTTTTTTAATAATTTTTTTCTTTATCATAATCTATCAGGGAAACAAGTGGTCATTGAATATTGTACTTCTCTCTTCTAAAAATATTATATTTCTACATAATGAGATAATTCTTTTACAAAAGATAATGAGAACATTTTAGGTGTTCCATTTCACATGTGTGCCCTCCCCAATATTACAGCCATCACAAACTCTCATGCCTTTGGTTTTATAACAAGAAAGAAAAATAAGATGTTTCAGATAAAATAACTGTAGCAAAGATTTATTTTCCCTGAAAACAACAAAAGTAAACAAAACACAAAAGAAATTAAGAAACAATCTCACCTAGACAAAAACTCTGGCACTAAAATCCCCCTAAATTTTATGTAAAAATATGTAAAAAAAATACGCACATGTGGAACCTTCACACTTGATTCACACCCATGCCTCCTTGGTCACTTGGTCACAATCCATATGCATATGGATTGTGGCAAATTAGCCATTCATTCAGACATACTTGGGCACATTTTCATTTTATTTTCTTTCTATATCATCCAACCTGTTCATACACAGCAATATTTTTGAACGTGGACTATTTCCATATTTGGGAAGGTCGTCCTCTTTAAGAATTGCTAAAGTTCCAAAGAGAAGTGAAGAATTTATCTCACTGGTTTGTTTTCCAGATGTACTCTTCTGTCTGATTTTTCAGCTCCTTAGATGACAGCCACCCAGGAAATGCACAGAGAGATGTATGATTGATTAGCTATACAGACTGCTCCCCAGAGTGAATTAGGCAGCTAAAGAAACTGAACTAGACAGGAACCATGATGAATGCCAGACATTAAAAACATCCATATCTTTTTCTGGAATAATAAATCTAAAAATTGTCTACAGTAAAAGTGAAAAGATTAAAAAAAATAATAACAAGCCTTAAAATCTAAGTGTATAAGAAGACAAATATCATTAGTTGAATTATGTTTATTAATTATGTATTATTCCTTCATAACCACTTACCTTTCTTTAGAATGATGTGATAAAATGTTGCACAGACCCTAGTTACTGCTGATGATAACTTCCAGCGACCATGTTGGGTATCGCTCATACAGAAGTGTTGTATTTGATGACTGTCAATATTTTTCACATGGATGGAAGTAAAGATTGAGGATGCTTTGTTTTGGTCAATAACAGCTTCACGATACCTGATTCTATCTACAGAGGGCGAAATGAGAGCCAGACATCCTTTCTGAAGTTGTGACAGACCTGACAAGCAAACCTTTGGTACTTTGAGAATCATAATCTTGAGAGATTTAAAAATCTCTATTTGCTAGATTCTAAAGATTCAATTATTCACATTTGTAACAATGAAGAACTCCCAAATTATCTACTTCCAGTTAAAATTTAGTATGATTTAATTATCCAGTATCTATCTGGGAATAGACAGAAGAGGGTGTGTATAAAATAAATCATTGAATTTAGTGTGATGATTATGAAACTCCATTGCTTATTCAAACAAGATACATATAGCAGTTACTAAGAAAAAAATGATCATGAAGTTCATCTGAGTAAATTTCCAGCTTTTTTATGTATGTATTTATTTATTCAAATTGAGACTTCATTAATTGATTTTATTAATGAAATATCTAAGGTTAATTATGATAGATATAAAAACAGAAGAATATATCTTTCTTTTTCCTTTGGAGCCATCATTATTAAATCAATATTTTTGCTATAGAAAAATTAATTGAAATAAAGGAAAACTGAAAATTCTTAAAAATTCTATTTTTCAGAATCATAATTCATGTAATTAACAAAAAACAGTTTAAAAAGCAAACAACATTGTTTTCCTTAAAGTCTCCACAGTAAGTGATCCACTCATATTTTTAAATGTTAATACATATAACAATCTCTACTGTCCATACTTCTGGTAGGTGGTGAGGAAACATGTTTCACAACTAAAATGTTGCCAAATAGGGGGGAAAGGAAAATAATGGCTTGGAAGAGCAACTGTGTATTTGCAACCCTGGCCAGAGAGTATAATTAGGGGCCTGTGGATGAGACAAAATTTGAATTGAGTTACAATCCTCAATTTATGATTAAAACAGCTAATAAAAAATGAAGGAAGGCTGAGGCTATGGTTGGCTGGGGCTGTAGCTCAGTGGCAGAGCGCTTAACTAGCATGCTTGAGGCACTGGGTTGGATCCTTAGCATCACATGAAAATAAACATAAAATAAAGACTTGCTGTCTATCTACAACTACAAAAATTAAGAAAAAAAGAAATGAAGGAAAAAGCCAGGTGCAGTAGTACATGCCTGTAAACCCAGTGGCTTAGGAGGCTGAGGCAGGGTGATCTCCAGTTCAAAGCCAGCCTCAGCAACTTAGAGAGGCCCTAAGCAACTTAGCAGGAGCTTGTCTCAAAAGTTAAAGTAAGTAAGTAAATAAATAAAAAGGGCTGAAAAAGTGGCTTGGTGTTTGAGTGATCCTGTATTCAATCCCTGATACCGAGAGAGAGAGAGAGAGAGAGAGAGAGAGAGAGAGAGAGAGAGAGAGAGAGAGAAGGAAAATAAAAGAGGATTCCACACATTAAGACACAAAAATATATTTTAAATTTATTCCTTTGCAAACATGAACATTTAGAAATAGCTATTTAATTAAAAGGACTTCCTAGAAATTTACACACTGCTATGTATATGTATATGAAAACACATTTAATTACATTGGCCAAACATAAATAGGCAGTGTTATTCCATAGCTTTCCTCTGAGTACTCATTTTTCTACAAATAATATCTTGAATGAATATAAATATATGATACCTTCTCCTATACCTGATAATTTTAGCATTTACAAAAAGGGGGAAAAAGTAAATTTTATATAACTAGCAACCACTGTTTTCATATAGTTCCCATTTTACAGGATGGCTGACAGTCTTCTCAGTCAGCTTCTTTACAAACCAGGATACAGCTAATTTATAAAATCTGTACATTTCATGCTTAACTTAGCTAACAGGTCTAATTAAAAAAAATAATATTAGTGAACAGAGAAAACATTTCTCTATTTCAAAGGTAAATACTTCTAACAAAAAAGTAGGTAGATTTATCCTTTCTTTTTCAACTGTCCTTGGATTTGATGCTTATTCTGTATTATTACCTAGTAAATAAAAAGGTATTTACTCAGTGGATGGACTGAGAGCATGGATGAAGTACACAGGTGCAAGCACCATCACGGACCCAGCCTCAGCTATAGCACCAGCTGTGGTTGACTGACAATGTATTCTGAATTTATAGTATCCTAATTACCCCTAATACAATGCACCTACATACTCAATTCTGTATGTTGTATTAACATCCACCATGGGTCTTTTCCATGCAAGTTCTGGCAACAAGAAAAGATTATATCACAGGTGGTGTGAGCTTTATATTTATACAGAAATTGTGAACTTCAGAGTGAAATATGTGACTTTTCTTGTTCTGTTCCTCCCCATGCATAGTATCTATCCTTATTGTGCATATAAATGGTATTGTCACAATTATGTCTAGTAATATATAATATATTCATATACATATATAATTATGCTAAGATAAAAGAGTTTTCATTTTTGCCCAATGTGATTCTCAGAGGTAGATCAGCTTTCCTACGGGGACATTTTAAACTTCAAGGATGCATTTTTAGTTGGCCCCATGGGTGGGAAATGCTATTATAAATGCACTGGGCTGTTGTGCACAACAAATAACTTTCTTATCCAAAGTGCTGATGTTGTGTTCTTGGAAAGCCAAGAAAAGGAGTGAGGGTCATTCCACACAGGAGGTCTGGCATCTATCCAAATTATCAGGAGTCAGAACATCACAGTGTATTTTACCTGATGTACTCCAGTTCCTGGAATACAGCAGACTTTACCAAATGCTTGTAGATGAACAAGTGATCAAAGGGAATTCCTGCTTCCTTTCTTGACCCCTTTCTAGGTGCCTGAAAAGAGTTCTGTTAACTTCAGGTTCTTGCCTTTGAATATAATTTTTTTAGGCAATGCAAGGGGGAAATGGAAGAATATATATATATATATATATATATATATATATATATATATATATATATATATATATATATTACATTCAGACAAAAGCAAGGCAAATATGCACTTTGTACCTGACATTTCAAAAATGTTTATTGAGCACTGATTCTGAGATCGGCACTTTTGCTAAGTACTCAGAAATTGAAGGTAAAGCAGACATCAAGTGAGGTTGTTTTCCCTGAATTTTGTTTGATTCCTGAGTGACTTCATAGTCAAACATTACTTTCCTGCAGTCTTCTCTAATTATTCAAGTTTTATGTAGTTTGCCTCATCTTCGTGCTCATACAGTACCTTGTGTGTCTTTCTGAAATGGAATTTCATACTGACATGTTTTTAACAGAACTATATCACTAGGTTTATTCATCTGGTGAAATTCATCTATACATCTTGCTGTGTTAAAACCAATACTCAGCTCTTTAACATGATGGGAAAATCATTAGCCTTTTTTTTTTTTTGTCTCTTTTACCAGAATCCAGGGAGAAAATTGTGAAGTCAATGTGTCCTGGCAATGATCTGAACTCCCCTGAATTTATTCATACTTTTGAGAGGAATAAGTCATGTCATTGTGGTCCTAAAGGAATTTCTAGATAGTGGACTTTTAACACTGAAGTTTCTCGGTCTCTCTGTGTGTGTGTGTGTGTGTGTGTGTGTGTGTGTGTGACTTTCTCTCTGTCTTTCTCTCTCTCTCTCTCTCTCTCTCTCTCTCTGTGTGTGTGTGTGTGTGTGTGTGCGTGTGTGTGTGTGTGTGTGTATGACAGACATGGGCATGAATTATAACTCTTGATCTTGGCTTTATGTTCTTGAATATATCATCCAGTCAATGCATCTCTGGTCATTTATGCCTAAAAGTGAAAAGGATGACTCACGAATTGAACTAGAGTTGAGAGTATTCTCAGCTTTGATTGTAATCAAGTCAGGATTTCACAGGAAATATTATCTTGTGCATCCATCTCTGACATTGCATTTACCTCTTAAGATGGTAGGTTCCACATGCAGATAACTGTGAGATGCCTTCAAGTCCTAAATCCATATAAGTTTAGAAATACATTAGTGTTATTTAATATACTTTGTGGATTATATCATGGAATAACTATCTATGAGCCAAATATCTTTTGGTTCTATGAAGTATCATATATTGGCTTATCAGTGTGAAATTATAAAATATATTATAAATTGACTGTTACAGTGTGAATATACTTAATAACTGAATACTGTATACTTCAAAATTGCTAAGATAATAAATTTCCAATATTCTCATCACAAAAAAGTTAATTATTTGAGGTAATATGTTAATTAGTGATTTAATTATTCTATATTATATTTAAAGATTATGTTAAGCATGGTGGAGCATGTCTGTAATCCCAGCATCTCAGATGGCTGAGGCAGGAGGATGCAAGTTTGAGGCCAACCTAGACAAGGTCAAGGCCAATCTGCACAATTTAGGGAGACCTTATCTGAAAATACAAAACAAAAATAAAAAATATAAAATGGGCTGAGAATGTAGCTCTGTGGCAAAGCAACCCTGGGTTTAATACTTACTATGCACAAAAACAAAAGCAAAAATAAAACAAAACAAAAAAATAAAAATAATAACATCACCATTATATAACTTGTACATACATAATTTCATATTTGGTGATTTCTTTGACCATTGCAAAGCACTTTAAATAGAACATGACTATTAATGTATCCTAGTGCCTACTTTGCTGCTTCTTCTTCTTCTTCTGTTTTTTTTTTTTTTTTTGAAAAAAAAAGAGTGAATAGTGTCTCTCAAAAGCTTTTGTATATATTCTATTCTCAGCCTACTCCATTTTCCACTAGATATTTGCTCCAAAGTAAATCATTCAATCTTCCCCTAATTTTCCCTCTCTATGGAATGCAGCGGCCAACTCATAATGCCATTGTAAGACTTCAATGTGCTTAGCATAGTGTCCAACAGGTACTGGATGCTCATCACTTTATAAGGTCACCTCATTTTGTGGTCTTGCAGTAAATGTTTCATAATGACACCAATGACATCCTGAAAGTCTATAATCCATACACCCTTGTTTTGCATTGCTCTGACCTGGTTTTGACTAGGTTCATGTAAACTGCATCAAAATAAAGGTGATTTGCTTTATCTTGGTATTCTAAAGGTGTAGTAAAAGCATGTTATTTGAAGTTGTTTATACATAAGTAGTATAGAAAGAAAAAAGAGAGAGAAGAGAAGGAAGGCAGGAAGACTAGAAGGAAGGAATGGAGAAAGGGGAGCAAGATAAAAAGAGAAAAGAGAAAGGAAGAAAGAAAGGAAGAAAGAAAGAAAGAAAGGAAAAAAGAAAAAGAATGGATTAGGGAAGAGACAAAAAAAGGAAAGCAAGAAGGAAGGAGATAAGAAAGGGAGGGAGGAAAGAGGGTGGAGGAAAGAAGGAAAACCAATTCCCTCTTTTTTTTTTTTTCCATCAGCAGCATGGTCTCAGCTCTGGAGGCTAGGCTGCATATCTAATAATCTTTTCTATCCTGTTCTGAGTACAGATATTGTCTATTTTAAAAATGATACAGAATGCAGGTCCTTGAAATGGTTTATGGCATCCAAGTATTGCTCCAAAGCCTACCGGCAGCACCCAGTTATCTTTGAGTAGATCCAGTTTTCCTCTACCTACCTTTTCCTTCTTAGTTTTCCTGAACAGAAAAAGAAAAAAAAAATAATAAAGAAAGTAAAAAGGAGGGGAAACAATCAGCAGGAAGAGATAGACAATGGTTCCTTTGGCAATAGATTGTGTTTTCACTTTCCTGTTGCGTTGGTTGAATTTCAGGGTTCAGGAATTGGAAGGTTTTTAGCTAAATATTTCATTTAGCTCAGCAAATATTCTATTAGGTGACTTCCCCTTCCTACTCTGCCTGGCTACAAGATTGTGATGAGAGTGGAAAGGGCTGGATGCAAATGTCTCTGATAAGTATATGCAAGCCTCAGAGTGAAGAGACAGTGAATTTGACTTCCACCAGGAATTGATATGGTGGGGCTGTGGGTTGATGTGCTGCCATGGAGTCAAATAAAATGTGTGTGATTTAGATAGGCAGTCCTGTCGAGGGAGAAAACTAGTTGGAGAGATTTAATTGCTGTCAGGGTTGAGTGAAAGAACAGAAATGAGTAGGTGTCTCACTAGCTTAGAGAGAGTGTTTTCTTTAGTACCTGTTTTCTGGTAAAGGTAGACTGGGTCTCATGGGTTAATTGACTGGCTAATATATCAGCTGCTAATCCCATCTCTTTCATCACTACCCTTAATGCACAAGTCCTGAGCTAGAGATAATTGAAGTGGACAAAGCAGACACATGATTAAAAACTAGAAAGAAGAATTTCATTGGCATTTGTCAGGACTGTTCTAGTTTGCAAATGATAGAAATCCACTGTAACTGGTATAGGCCAAAGGGGAATTTATTGACTCATCGGCTCTGTGCTGGGTTATCTTTGTCTCTCTTGATCTATTCCTGCTTTTCTCTACCTGCTCTTTCCCCAAAAGGTTGACCCCTATGAACTCTGTAAATGGATCCCTTGCTCTTGTGATTCTTATTTGGAAACTGGCAGGAGATCACAAAGACAAGGAGAATGAGTTGGGTACTCCCGCATCTTTTATCAACTGATTTTTGGCTACATTCCTTATGAAAGGTTATAGTTACACTTATGAAACTTTCTCTATACAACTTCTTATTTGCCATTGGTCTTATTTCCATTCTTTTCCCTTTTGTCTTAAGAGTAGCAATGGTTTTCCTCTCTTATCACTTCAGGACTTGTGTTCTCAATTTTGAAAATAGATACTCTATTGATTAAAATGTCTTCAGTTACCCAGCTCAAGGACTCATATATTTCTTTTCTGAGGGAGTCTTGACTAATATCATCTATCTTGACCAATATCAGCAACAACTCAAAGTATGAAAGGTCAAAAATGAAATTGTGCTTTGGAATATCTACAGTCAAAGGCAAGCAAACAACTTTCTCTTTCATTTTTTTCTTTTTTTGATATATATGTATCTTGTACAAATGTATAATTCTCACTCATTGAAAATAATTTATACTCTGTCTTCCAACAGAAGGCAAAGAAATAAAAGCACCAATTTTAATCCTAGATTTCTAGTCTCATATTTTCCTTTACAAATGAAAAATGGCTCTATTTGTGAATTGTTGAGAGTGAAAAGATGAGATTTTTATTGTAGAACAAAAATGGGCCCTTTTGCTAATATACGCATGCATCCCTAGATCTACACTTAAAGCTGTTCATTCTCATACTGATAAGTTCCTGCTACTAGGCAGGGGCCATACAGCTAAACCCAGAAATGTGAAAGGGAAGGTAGCTGATGTTTACTGAGGGTAAGTGACAGTCCCTTCAACAAGAATTTTCAAAAGTACTTCATTTCTTTCTAATAAATAGACAGACTTTGAATGCTCTTTTGCCCATGTTCCACATGAAGAAATAGAGGCTCAGAAAATTAATTAAAATACCAATGTGGGTGCAGCTGGGTTTGGACTCACTCTTTTTAATTACAGTCTAGCTTATACTCTGTATATTACAATATTAGTATTTGCCCTAGTTAAATGCTAAATATGGTTCACAAAATGTATGGCAACATTCTGTGAGGTGAGCAGGTCACTCATCACTAAGTGAGGCACTACTTTGGTAAATTTACTACAGTCTAAATTTAGTCTTCCCTTATTTATATAGGCTCATAAAACTGGTTTTGCTCATTTGTCAAAAGTAGATCCAGTTAAGCAATAAAATCTACTTTTCTTTTCAGTGTGTATTTTAACATTTAACATGTTAAGTACATTTTTTTTGTAGAAATCCATGGGGTGGGAAGATGAGTTAGAGGATATAAGCTCTACTCACATTTGTAAAGATAATAAAATGTTTTTGATTCTAAGTGTCTTAAGGACTTTAAAATGAGTTGAATGAGGGCCATAAAGAAAACACACACACACACACACACACACACACACACACACACACACGGAGGCTGTTAAGTTTGGATCTTAAAATCTGACAATGATCCTGAAAATAGAAAGTAAGAAAAAGAGGGGATTTCTACTAGTGGAACCTAAGAGACATAGAGCCTAGAAGTCACATCATCACATCATATTCTTCACAATGTTTAGGGCTAAGGTGGAGCTCAGTGGTAGAACATGGACCTAGCATGTGTGAGATTCTGTGTTGGACGCCCAGCCCCACACGTCAAACGTTTCAGTTGCTGAGATATGGATGGAATTGACCCTCAAGATACAATTCAAGTCAGTGTTATCTTTTGACATTTGTAGTCCTCTGGAGAGATACAAACTTATTGCTAGGGGATTCATATTCAGCATCTTCCCAAGTCAGAGACTGAGGTCTTTGTTTATCAACACTACTATGTTCTTGGCACTGCCCTAAGATCAAGGAATACAAATTTGGATCAAATGTTATCTCTGTGAACTCTTTGATTAGTGATTAGAGGCACAGACAAAATAATATAAGTCATTGTAGTAATTAAAATAATAAATATAAACATTTTTATATTTATTATTAAAATAATATAAACAGAGTGTGTTACAGTGACAGAGTGGCAAGCCATTGAGTCTAGGCTGGAATATGAAGAGAGGATTAGCATAGAAAATTAGGCTCCAGTGAATGGTAACTGTGTAGGAGAAACCCAAGGGACATTCGTAGCATGATCAGATTGACTTGTACAAAAGTGTCAAGGAGTGAGTAGCAGTGTGCTCTCCCATGGGTGTATGGCTTTAAGTAGGATGGTGGTTCATTTCAACCACTCTTTGCTTCATCTCCACTCTCATCCTCGAACACTCACCTAATTAGTATTTGTCACATTGTGAATGGTAAACACCTCTGCAGGGTGACTTGTGCTATGCATATCCTGAACATAGGTATCTTTAATGGTAAACTTAATGGACACTTCATGCCCTTTCTTTTTCACATGAGCATTGATTTATAAAGAAATAGCTGCATCTGATGTGCATGTGGTAAAAATTTGCTCCCATTTTATAGGTTCTCTCTTCACCTCACTGATTGTTTCTTTTGCTGAGAAAAACCTTTTAAGTTTGAGTTCATCCTATTTATTGATCCTATTGATTTTATTTCTTGTGCTATAGCCTCGTCGTGGCCTAATACAACACACTGGGGATTTGGGCCTACTTTTTATTTTATTAGGCACAGGGTCTCTGGTCTAATTCCTATGTCCTTGATCCACTCTGAATTGAGTTTTGTGCTGGGTGAGAGATGGCTTAATTTCATTTTGCTGCATATGGATTTCCAGTTTTCCCAGCACCAATTGTTGAAGATGCTATCTTTTCTCCAATGTATGTTTATGGCATCTTTGTCTAAGATGAGATAATTATATTTATGTGGTTTTGTCTCTGTGTCATCTATTCTATACCATTGGACTACAAATATGTTTTGGTGCCGATACCGTGCTGTTTTTGATACTATTGCTCTGTAGTATAGTTTAAGGACTGGTATTGTGATGCTACCTGCTTCACTCTTTTTGCTAAGGATTGTTTTGGCTATTCTAGGTTTCTCATTTTTCTAGATGAATTTTATGACTACCTTTTCTATTTTGATGAGAAATGTCATTGGGATTTTCATTGTAATTGCACTAAATCTGCATAGTGCTTTTGGTAGCATGGTCATTTTGACAATATTAATTCTGCCTATCCAAGAGCAAGGAAGATCTTTCCATCTTCTAAGGTCTTCTTTAATTTCTTCCTTTAGCATTCTATAGTTTTCATTGTAAAGATATTTCACCTCTTTCAATAAGTTTATTCTCAAGTATTTTATTTTTTTTGAGGCTATTATTAATGGCATGGTTATCTAAGTTCTCTTTCAGAGGATTTGTCAGTGATATACAGGAATGCCTTTGGTTTATGGGTGTTGATTTTATATCCTGATACTTTGTTGAATTTATTTATCAGTTCTAGAAGTTTTATGGTGGAATTTTTTTTTTGATCCTCTAGGTATAGAGTCATGTCATCGGCAAATAATGATAGTTTGAGTTCTTATTTTCTTATCCATATTCCTTTAATTTCTTTTGTATGTCCAATTGAATTGCTCTAGCTAGAGTTTTAAGAACTATGTTCAATAGAAGTGGTGAAAGAGAGCATCCTTGTCTTGTTCCAGTTTATAGAGGAAATGCTTTGAATTTTTCTCACCAAAAAATAACTTAATCAATAAATCATCTAAGGAACTGAACAGACACTTCTCAGAAGATGGTATAAAATCAATCAACCAATATATGAAAAAAAATGTTTGACATCTTAGCATTTAGAGAAATGCAAATCAAGACTACTCTAAGATTTTATCTCTAGTCAGAATGGCAGCTATCAAGAATACAAACAACAATAAGTGTTGGTGAGGATGTAGGGAAAAGGCACAGTCATACATTGCTAATGGGACTGCAAATTGGTGCAACCAATCTGGAAAGCAACATGTAGATTCCTTGGAACACTTGGAATGGAGTCATCATTTGACCCAGCTATCCCACTCCTTGATTTATACTCAAAGGATTTAAAAACATCATACTACAGGGACACAGCTACATCAATGTTTATAGCAGCACAATTCACAATAGATAAATTGTGGAACCAAGATGGATGCCCATCAATAGATGAATGGATGAAGAAAATGTGAGATATATATACAATGAAATATTATTCAGCATTAAAAGAGAATACAATCATGGTATTTGCAGGTAAATGAATGGAGTTGAAGAATATCATGCTAAGTGAAGTAAGACAATCCCCCCAAATCAAAAGCTGAATGTTTTCTCTGATATGTGGATGCTGATCCAAAATGGGAGCGGGATGGGGGCATGGGAGGAATGGAGGAACTTTAGATAGGGCAAAAAGGAAGGAGGAGAACAGAGGGGGAATGGAGGTAGGAAAGATAGTGGAATGAGATGGACATCATTACCCTAAGTACATGTATGAGACACAAATGCTGTGACACTACTTTTGTGTACAACCAGACAAGTGAAAAATTGTGCTGTATATGTTTACTATGAATTGAAATAAATTCTACTGTCATGTATAACAAATTAGAATATAAATATATTTTAAAAAGAAATAGCTTGTAGTAAGAAAACCCAACTTTAAGTACCATTGTGGGTATACAATTTTACTTAGCTAAGGTATCAGGGGAGGAAAGACTTGAGTAGATGGTCCAACTAAGAAAGTGATTATAGTAGATAAATATTGCAATAATATAAGACAGACACTAGGGCAACTAGGCCAGATAAAATAGTGATAAGTGACCAGATTACAGATGTTGAAGATAGAGCTGAATCAATTTTCTGATGAATTAGATATAAGAAGGAGAAAGAGATGATTTCTGAAAAACTTAATGATTGCCTTGAATGAAAGCAAAACCAATATTTTCATTTACTGATGTAGAAGGAAGAAGTTATACGTTTATTTATTTAGGCAGGCAAGGGAATATGGGATTATTTTTTTAAAACTATTAATGCTTTAGATGTGTATTAAATATGCAAATGAATATATGAAATAGGAATGTACTAAGAGAGATGAGAACTTGAGATCTATAATTCCATGTAAATAAAATGGGTAATCTACATATTCAAGATAGATAGAAAAGGAAATCATGGGCATGTAGTTACAATGTTTTATGATGATCTTGAATGTTTCAGAAGTGATGGTTTCTATAGTGACTGGAGGTAGGTAAAGTTGAGTTAGCAGATATGAATAATTCTTTTAGGAACTTTTGCTCTAAAAAAGAAAGAAAGACTGGAAGGAGATTAGTAGTTTAGGTAAACAACGCCAAAAATTGGTAATATATTAGTGTATGTGTTTGCTTATGTGAATAAATCGTTGAAGTGATAAGAAAAAAAGAGGTAGTTGAATGGATGGATGGATGGGTAGATAGATAAAGAGAAAGATGTAGATAGGGTATAACTGGTAATATAGATGGCTAAAGAAATAGTTAGAGTGAGACATCCTTGAGTGGCTAAAGAAGATGAAATTTTATGGAACAGTAAAGATTCTAAATCCTCAAAAAAATACTAGCAAACAGAATTCTAATACACTTATTAGAAATATTATACATAATGATTTAGATTTATCTCAGGAACACTAGATTTGTTTAACATAAAAAAGAAGTCAATTTATTATACCACATTAATAGAATTTGAGAGAGAAAAGCAAACACGTGATTGACACAAGAAAGGCATCTGGAAACATCCAACCCACAGAAATCTAGGAATGCAAGTCATAATCCCATGTACCTAAGAATATGACCTTATTTGGAGATAGGATGTTTGAAGAGGTCATTAGTTAAGTAATGATGAGGTCAGGTGCATTTTAAACCCAGTGGTTTTTATCCTCATAGGAAGGTTATATGAAGACACAGGGACACAGAGAAGACCCACAGTACAGATGGCCATGGGATGGCAGTGGGCAAAGCTGAAGTTACCCAGCTAGCTACAAGACAAAGGATGATAAGGATTTCCAGCAACAGCAAAATGCTGGAAAAGGGGTAGAAGGATTCTTTTCTTGAAACTTCAAGGAGAGTCTGAGCCTGAAGACACATGAGATCGGCACTTAATGCTTCCAGGACTATGAGAACAAAGTTATATTGGTATAAGTCACACAGTTTGTGGTATTTTATCCTGGCTCCCCTATAACACTGGTACATGTGCAATGGAATATTATTATTTGAATGTGAAAAGGAATGAAGTAGTTATACGTGGTTCTGATGTGGATAAGCCTCAAAAATATTATTCAGAGTGAAAGAAGCCAGACACCAAAAGTCAGATATTGTATGATTTTTTTTGTGTGTGTGAAATATCTAGGATAGGCAAATCCATAGAGACAGTGGTAGATTGGTGGCTTCTTATGGTTTTGAAGGAAAGAGCATTGCTTAATGGGTTCTGAGTTTTTTGGAGGGATTATGAAAAATAATTTGAACTAGATAGTTCACAATGTGAATGTGGCAAATGCCAATGAATAATTCAATTTAAAATGCTTAACTGATGCTCTGTTAATTTCACCTCAATAAATTTAAAGGTATTGGATTTGGTTAGAATTGTAAAAAATTTAAGGAGAATAAGAAAATCCCAAAGTGGGTGGATTAGATGAGCGACTGTATGTCCAAGTTGCCTCTATACCTTTTCTTGATGCTTCCCATGTGATCACACCTTTTTCTGTTTTTAATTGGGACATATCTAAAAGTGTTTTTACTTTTTATTAAAGATCTATGAGTGATGGAAGATATTTGTGAGTGATCACAAGAATTAATTGTGGATTTAGAGATTTCAAATTTCATCTTTAATTTTGGTTAAATAGGTTAGAATTCAACATGTATAGAATGGATCAACTAACTTTCTGCCATTAGTTGTGTTTGGAGCCTGTGACAGATTATCATTTTAGACTTGTTGGTGAAAGCTTTTACAAATGAACCAAGTTCTTTGACAGAGCCTTGTTCTGTTAATAATTGAGAGAGAATGTCTATGTTTGCTTCAGTTTAGAAACTTATGCATGTGAATTCATTTTGATTGTTGATGAATATTACACTACTTAAATGAATAGTTTAGGAGAATAAACCCAACATATCTATCAAGAATCACTTAATTCTACTCTTTGGGCTTTTTTTATTTTCTGTTTGCATTCCTACTGCACATATTTGCAATCAACGAGGACTCATGCTTCCTTCATTTGCAGTTAATGAAATAGTTGTTGAGAGAGATTCCTCTCTTGATTACACTGCTTAAATATAGCTAAGAAGGGTTCTAGACTCCCCACCAAGTTCATTTGCTCTTAAATGATATTTTTCATCAATGCTTTGGTATTCTCTGTATCCAGAACAGATCTCTGTATCAACAGCTGGACATAAGTCAGAAAATAATTTGATTCCTTCGTCATATGTAATTAAACAAGAATTTCTGGGTGGGTGGAAAGATAATTCTGAAATTTGATACATGGAATGTTTCATATTTTCTTAAAAGGTAAATACATGTACCTCAATTATGTTTATTAGTTGAAATAGTACAATGAATGGCTATAGCTATTACTCTTTCTTTGACCCAAAATGCATCCCAATGGTGAACATTTTAATATTTAGATATCTCTCCTGTTTTCTTCCATGCATAATGCACTCGATATTAGAAGTACTATGGAAATAAATTGAGGTTTAAGAGAATCAAGTCTAAAGTCACAGGAAAAAAAAAAAGCAAGAGAGGTGCTCTTTCACTTCAGTGACTGACCACAGGATAACAGACCCTGGGAAAGAAACTTGTTCTCTATGTTCTGCAGTAAGTATGGTCAGGAAGGATGCATGTTTTTTCTATCCTTGCTTTTTTTGCCTTATACCTTTGTCCAGCTGGGAGTGAACATTAATTGATGAAATACAGAAGGTTTGTAGGAGCCAAGAGAAATGTTGCTATCCTTCCTTTCTCTGTGGACTGCTTGCCGCCATCACGATGGGTTCACAGGGGCTGTCTGGAGTGCATGTTCCTAAGACCACTTGCCCAAAATACTTGTGAACCATTTGCATTTGCTTTTGTTCATTCTCTCTCCTATTTCTAGCCTGGGAGTATAAGGTCTAAAAGCCTGAGCATGACATATGTGCCTTGAGCTGTGTTCTCCAAGTAATCTGCCTAACTCTCTTCTGTGATCAGTATCACCACGATGTGAAATGGAAAGGCTAAAGAGTTAGAGATGTCTTTGGAGTATCACCTTTTGAATCCAGAACTCATTAACACTTTACGCACTTGGTTGGAGATAATAATTTCAAGATTATAAAGACAAGCTTTTCATATTCATACATCATCTCTGGTGCTATGCCAAAGTGCTTCATGCTTCTATGTCCCCGGTGGTGATGAGGGAATCCAGCATTATCTCCTTCCCAGAAGACCATGGGGCATCACAGGTCACACTTCACAGTCTATAAGAGCTTAAGCATATTTCAGCTGTCGGTTAAGAGGAGTGTCTTAGAAGCCCCCCTTCGTAGACGAAAGCCTCCAGAAGATGTTTGGTTACTTTTGAAAGTTGGTCAGTCTGAATGTTTTACAGAAGTTTTAGAGGCTTGGGGCAATCCGGATATAATCTGATTCATAATTTAAGAGTCATCTCATTTCTCCCTTTCAGGCAGTTAAAGATTTCTAAATTATCATAGGCACACTTAGACATTTATAAAAGATCTCTGGGGGAAGATGACTTCAAAGCCTTCTCAGTAGCTAATTCAGAGACTAATGACCTTTCCAGTCAGTTTTTCCTGAAGTTGAAATTGAATTGCTATGACAATCAAAACTCATTTATCTTTAGCATCTCTCTGGGACATAGCATAAACTTGAAGAGTTTTATAATAGATTATTTGGCAGATGAATTTCAAAAATACCAACAGTAATAGACTTACCATCTAATAATAAAATCAAGAAAAAAAAAGCACATGAAACAATAGCTTGTAAGAAGCTACTAATTGGAGCCAGCAACCCAGAAGGAACTGGCCAAAATGGGCAATGTGTAATATCAAGGAATGAGGTGGTATCACAAGGTTAGAATAACATTGACACTCAATAGGTTACACAAGATCCCTTTGTTATTTACATATAACAACATTATTCATAATACTCTTTTCAGCAAGTTCAAGGGGAGTGAATTCATGACGATGTGTGTGTGTGTGTGTGTGTGTGTGTGTGTGTGTGTGTGTGTGTTTTTAAGCAGTCCACAGGAAGAAAACGAATGGTCTAGAACAAGAGGGAAATTAGGCTAACAAGAAATCTAAAGCCAATTTATTTTTTTCTACGATACTTTGAGCTCTAGATGTGAGGAGATAGGGAAGACATAAATGTCTGTGTGCTTCAGGTGAGGTATTGTCCATGTCTGGCCCTAGGAGGTGAGTCTCTATTAATCAAAGTCACCCATGACCATTCCATTCTTTGTGATAGATGGGGATGCATTCACTAAGTGCAACCCCAGGAAACATTTCTGTCCATCTTAAAGCCCGGGAAGAAGAGGCTTAGTTTCCTTATTCTTGTCATTGGATTTAGCAGTTTAAAACTATGATGGCTTGCCGCAGTCTGGCTGGGCACAATTCAGGAGCCACTTGTCAAAAGAAACTAACTTTCTTTTTTGGAACCACACACACCAAACAAAACAGCTCCTCAGGAAAAATCCCTTAGAGCCCAACTGCAACCACCGGCTTCCACAAGCCTCTCACCCCAACACAAGTCTCTCCACCTCCCACAATCCTCCTGCTCTTGAGGCCGATTAGCTGGGTCACATGGGTGGAGCCAAAGAAGTCCCCCAATGAGCAGCTTCGTGGTCTGAAAGGGCAGGGAAACAGCCCAATGAGCATCACCGCAGAGGAGCCAATCAGCTAGATGTTGCTGGGGCCGCTGTGAGCCAATCATCAGCTGGCAGTCTGAAAGTTTGCTGGCAGCTGCAAGTTTGCTGGGGCCCCTTTGGCTGTGGCTCTCAACAATGGCTGGAAGAGCAGCAGCCACCTAATGATCTCAAGATCACAAACTTGAAAACCATGCCAATAAACTGAGTAGTCAGGGTGAAAATATGAGATCACATTTATAGGTTTATGAGTTAACTATACTGGGACCCACTTGGCTCCCCTACTGAAAACAAAACTCCATTCAATGTTATGACTTTGATATGTAAGTGTGGTAAAAAGAGATACTCAGGAAGGTTAGCTTCTTTTCAACTTCTTTTCTCCCTGTCATGGTTAGAATTTTAAATTGTCCCCAAAACTATTGGTTTGATGCTTGGTCTGCAGCCTGTGGCATTGTTGGCAAGTGACAGGACCATTAAGAGGTGGACGGGGCCCAGTGGGAGGAAGTTAGGTGTCCTGGTTTGGATGTGAGGTGTCATCCCCAAGCTCACATGTGACACCATGCCAAGAAGGTTCAGGGGAGAAGTGATTGGGTTGTGAGAGTCTTAACCTAATCTGTGAGTTAATCCCCTGACCAGGATTAACTGAGAGGCAACTGAGGTGGGAAGGTATGGCTGGAGGAGGTGGACATTGTGGCATGACTCTGGGGTAGCTTTGGGGTATTTTCTTTTCTTTTTTTAATTGATTTTATTATTTTTTTTAAAATACGCAACAACAGTGGAATGCATTACAATTCTTATTACACATATTGAGCACAATTTTCCGTATCGCTGTATATATATAAAGTATGCTCACATTAATTTATGCCATTATACATGTACTTTTTTTCTTTACATTAAAATTCTTAATACACGTATATACCACAATTTTTAATATCTCTGTTTGTATATAAGGTAGGTTGACACCCAATACAAGTCTTCATACATGTACTTTGTATAATGGTGACCATCATATTCCACCATCCTTGCTACTCCCCTTCCCTCTCCCTTTCCCTCCCACCCTCTTCCCTACCTAGAATTAATCTAATCCTCCCATGCTCTCCTTTCCTACCCCAGCTTTGGGGTATTTTCCTATCTGGAGAGTAAAAACTCTCTCTCTGCTTTCTGATCACAATATGAGCTGCTTCCCTCTGTTACACTCTTCCTCATGATGTTGAGCCTCACCTCGAGCCCCAGAAATGGAGCCTGCCTTCCATGAAATAAGACCTCTGAAACTGTAAGCCCTCAAATAGACTGTTCCTCCTCTAGGGTAGTGCTGGTTGGGTCATTTAGTCACACCAGCAAAAAAGCTGACTAAAATATTAAGTGATTGTGGGCATGTTCTTGACCCTGGCCTCTTGTTCTTCTTGTGGTCTTGGCTAACATGATGATGAAAATTTGTTCCACCTTACACTCCCTGCTACAATGTTCTACCTGCAACAAGTCCAAAACAATGGGACCTGACAATGTTTTTACATCTATGGCACTTTGCATGCCAGATATGAGGCGACAGGGCAGATGTGAGTGTTTATAAAGGAAACATAAACATCTGAAACCTTGATCCAAATATTTTTTTTCCTTCACATAAGTTGTTATGGTTTGAATGTAAGATGCTCCCCAAAATCTCCTGTGTTGAGGCAGAAATCTTCAGAGGTCAAATGATGGTATTGTGAGAGCCTGTAATACAGTTCTTCCATCCTCATTTGAATGTAACTGTAGTCAAGTAGGTTGTGACTGAAAGAGGTGTGTCACTGGGGGGCATGTGCTGGAAGGATGCATCTGCTCTGTGGGTCACTCTCTCTGCTTCCAGAATCCATCATAAGATGAGCAATTTTCCTCCACTCTGTCCTTACTCTGTAATATGCTGCCTCAATTTGGACCCAGAACAGTGAAGCTGGCCATCTATGAACTGAGACCTTTGAAGATGGGAGCCACAGATAATTTTTCTTTTTCTAAGTAGTTCTTGTCAAGGTATTTTGGTCACTGTGACACAAAAGCTAATTGAAACATGAGTTCATTTTCTCAAGTGTTTTGTCACAGCAATGAAAAACTAATAATTCCCTCTCTCTCCCTCTCTTTTCCTTTCTACTTCAGTGTTAGTGAAATTGGTAGAACACAGAATCGGAATCCAATTTAAGATAAGTTTATCTTATTTAAAACAAGTTTTCTCATCAGGAGGTGAGTAAAAGGATGCTAATATATAAGTTACAGCAATAACAAATATTAACCACTGGTTGAGCAGCAGTAGAATAGAAGAAACTTTCTCCAAGGAATCCCATTTATGAGACAGTGACACCAAGACATGAGAACATTTTGAGAACATACCAGTCCTGCTCCAGTGTGATGGAAATGTGACTCACTTATGAATCACTTTTTAGATATAGAAAACGAAAATCAGAGTAGAATAAAAAAATCAAACTAAGAAAGAAGGAGAGATCGTCCCTGTCCTGATGCTCTTATGGAATCATAACCTAAGTACAGAGTGTCCTCCTCGAACGTGTGAAAACACATGCTCATCATTAGAGTATCATTCATGTTAAAAAAAATGACAAAATGCTTTAAAAAGGTATAGAACCACTCACTCACCATTCTCACAGTAGCATGATTAAGACATAAATATATTCCATTTGTACAACACTTGATTCATCCTATTTAATGATGAATCATATTTAATGATGAATAGAGAATATTGTAGATACCATTTTTATGATAAGAAAATAAGAATATTCATAAAATGTATATAACTAATTAATAAGAGACATACAACTTCATGTGTATAAAAATAAAAATAAAGTAGTATTTTAGTCTGCTGTTTTGCTGCTGTGACTAAAAGACCTGACAAGAACCATTTTAGAGGAGGAAAATTTTACCTGAGGCTCATGGTATCAGAAGTCCCAGTCCATAGACAATTGGATCCATTCCTTGGGCTTGAGATGAGGCAGAACATCATGGCTGAGGAGTGTGACAGAGGGAAGAAGCTCACATGATGATGATCAGGAAGCAGAGAGACTCCACTCACCAGATAAAACATCTATCCCAAAGATATATCCCCGATAACCTACCTCTTCCAACCATGTCCTATGGACCTTCCTTTATCATTCAGTCAATCCCATTAGGGAATTAATTTATGGATTTGATTTTGGCTTTCATAACCCAATCATTTAATCTCTGAATGTTCTTGCTTTGTTTCACACATGAATTTATGTGGGACACCTAATATCTGAATCGTACAGGTAGAGATGGGCCTAGTGGATTTATTTCAACTTATCTCTCACTAATTTCAAGAGTGATGGACTCAGAGGAGATTGGTCACAGCCAAGTGTATTTCTTTAACCCTCAGGCTCAGAAAAATTTAGACCTTGAAACACACTGGACAGATTTCACACTGGGTCACCTCACAGAGTGGTCCCCTGTAGAATGCCTTCACATGCTTGTAGGGATACAAGTCTGTTCATTATTAATCTTATGATATGGAAAATAGTTCATTTGTATGGAAATAGCCGAATTGGGTTGATGTGTTCCTTGTTCAAAGTGAAACACAAATTTTTCTGATTAAAAGCCAAATCTTCCTTTGAAAAGGTCGAAAATGATGGCTTCAAATGAAATTATTTCAGCTCCGTTTTATGCAGGTCACTGATGAAATGCCCTGTCAAAATAAGATCCGCTTCTCTACAATCCGCTTCCCTAGTGTTTCTTTATGATTGCAAATTAAGAAAATCTCCTTCTTCTTTAAAGTTTTAAAAGGCAATAAGCTTTCAAATATATATATTTTGCTTTCATATACATTGCATAAAACTGAAATGCATCAAATAATAAAAAATAAAACTTGGGATACCAGCTCATCAGTGATATATACTTAAGGAATTTTAAAACCAGATTTCTAGTGAGCATTATGTACACTACAAAAGGTCCACATGAGCTATTTCTTGACTTTGTATTTCTTCTCAAAAGGTATGGGTTAATATACAAAAATGAGAACAAACTGTACATCCTTGAATACCTGTGCACAGAAATGCTTGTAGAAACAATGTTCATGATAACAGAACTGGAAACAATCCAAGTGCCCATTAACAGTGGACTCCTAAAATAAATTTTAAATTCAGGAAGCTGAGGCAAGAAGATACCAGCTTCAGCAACTTAACGAGGCCCTAAGCAATTTAGCTAGACCCTATCTCAAAATAACAAATAAATAAAAGAGCTGAAGATGTGGCTCAGTGGTTAAGTGCCCGTGGGTTCAATCCCTGTACCAAAAATAAATAAATAAATGAATAAATCCTGATATGTGCCTCAATGTATGTGACTTGGAAACAGGGCACTATCATGACATGAAAGAAAACGGATGGATCCCACAGACAGAATATTGTGCTAAAGAAGTCAAACACAATCATGACACATGGGTAATTTAATTTATATCAGGTTTAAAAGGTGGCAAGTTTTATATATGGTGTTTTGTGTTTTGGAGCAAATTTGGACTTTTTAAATGGGATAGATTAACAGAGAACATCTGGCCTACTAGAAACATTTTCTCTTTTGATTTCTATGCTATGTATATTTGTAAAAAAATCACAAGGAATTCACATAAAAATTGTAAATAATGTGTAATAAAATCAATTCATTCAGAGTTCCTGATTTCAAAATTTTCCATTGGAGGTAAAAATTTCACAAATTTAGTACCAATTTGATTCTTTAAAATCTTGTGAGTGGACAACCAGGAAGAGTCTGGTGTGTTTCTTATGACCAGCTTCTACATAACAGGGCTTCTAGCTCTTCTTTACATTAACATAGATAATGAGCAGTAAATTTGAAACAAGTTTTCATGTACATTTATGATAGTGAGTTATTTTTAGGTTTCACTCCAATGATTAAATTATTGGGAGAAAATGTATACTCATCATTGTATTTATTTGAAAATTATAGTTGATTTATATTGAATAGTGTGATTATTCCATGTAAATTGGGTTTCTAATCTACAATTGGACTTCAATAGTAATAATGATTAAAGTAAGATTATTTATATAGGTTATTCATATATAATTAATGTTGCATTGTGAGCAGTGGTTTTCAAATGTTGCAGGAAGAAAAATAAGAAGTTTTTTTTGACTTAATTTATGAAAATATTGACTTTCATGTATGTTATTTTGTATTCTTAGTTTATCATGCATAGTGTGCACAGAAATCTTTGAACCAACCAAGGTTTAATAATTTTCTTTAAACAGTAGTGCTTTCATGGTAATGGTTTTATTCAGAAAACAATTTCCAATTATCCCTTCTATTTTCTCACCAATGTTCTTAACTATATTTTAATGATTTTGATTTCTAGATAATGATATTCATTCTCACAGACCAGAGAGCTCCAATTTCATCCAACTATTTTATGCAATGAGCCTTTCTCATTGCATTATCTTCTAATACAGGAAAGATTTTGTTGTTTTGTTTTTAAGTCAGAGGACTTCATTTTTATTTTTATTTTTTTTTTTTCCTGCGCTGGGTGGATCACAAGGCCTTGTACAAACTAAGCAAATGCACTACAGGTGCCTTACTAAGTTCTGGGCTTTAACTTTTGATTGTCCAAGGATTTTTCTAGTGTAGGTAGTTTTACTATAGTCTTTAATAAAGTCAAGTTCAGGGTTTCATATCTGAAAGGGAACTAGACCTTACCTGGGTTTGATGAGCTGACTTGGAAATACCTCTCAAAACTAGGGATTTTGATGTTAAATCCCACCATCAATCCATTAATAAAATTAAAACATTTTCTATCTTCATGAAAGCCTTAGCTAGACATCTGATTCTGAGAATTTTGACAACATTGATGATATGTGTCATGTATTTCAAATTTTTCTATATATGCTTTTTCATTCTAAAAAAAATAAAAAGAGCTCAAAATACGGCAGGTAATGTACATAAATACTTAAAATATAAGGATCAATAGGACACAGTCCAAAACTTCAGGTAATTCTCAAGTAATCGAGGAAGGAGTGTATTTGTGAATATTTATTAATTAATTAGAGTGCACTGCAAAAAGCACATGCAAGACAGGGATTAAAGAAAGAAGAAGGTAAATAACACCAATTACTATATATTATATATATATGAAAATCATTTCACACTAACAAGCAATAAACTTTATAAAACATGCACAAGACAAATTTTAAATTTCAAAAATAAGCTGGAATTACATATTTAAAAATAATTAATCTTTTATTCCAATATTTCTTTTTATTTGAGTGTTGGTGTATATATGTTGACTTTTATATAAATATATAATTATTTTATACATGGAACTCATATATGTAAGACACATATTTTATATATGTCATAAGTCCTAACATATGTTTATGTGTGAATGCATGATTGCTTGTGCTTCTTTAATTTTGATAATACCGACAACACCAATGGTATAGCATTTCAAAGAGTTGGTCCTAAGTTCAGTTCATGTTGGAATTATTTCTAATGATTGTCATAAATGAAATATTTCATACACAAGAAACAGTTGAAATAAAATCTAGTAAGCAAAGTTCTTGTAACAATGTTGGCAATGTGTCCATATTCACATGTTAAGTAGTCTCCATGATTGTAAAACATTTGCTGCTGTTTTCTGTTATATAAGATTAAAGTCTCATTTTTTTACTCCTGTGTTTCAGTTTAGAGCTGATACTAGATTTATAAGTGTCTTGCTCTCCCCATTCTTTATTATTAATATGGACTACATTATTAATAGTGTTTTCATTTTGCAATTTCCTTGTAAGTATATTTTGAGATTGTATGTCTATTTTGTTAGGATTTCTTCAATTGAATTATACTATTTAATTTTTAAGTTAGACTAAATATTAGTTAGATTATATATTTGTAAATTGATTAATTATGTAAATAATAGCTGCAGTATTTTGCAATGTACTGAAAGCAGATCAGTGAATGAGGTACTACTTTGAAACTCTTGCTCTTTGACATTCTGACCAGTAGAACTCACATAAAGTTGGGGATTTTAAAGTATAAATTTTAAAAGTTAAAAAAAAGACTCCCTCAAATACAACGTAAACACTTGCCAAACATTTTATTCAGTGTGTTAACCAATAATTTAAATAAGAAGGAAGATAAAGATGATTAGAAGAGGGGTTGAGGTGATGTATATGTGCAGAAGTTCGATAAAAGGATGATGGGATAATATCACTGGTTGAATGTTCATACAAGGACAATGGTCATAGTATCCAAGTTATGTTCACAGGTGCCTGTGAACAGACAAATGGATCAAGAAAATGTGGTGTATGTACATGATGAAGTTTTACTCAACCATAAATAAGAATGAAATATGTCATTTGTTGTAAATGGGTAGAACTGGAGAACATCACAATTAATTAAATTAGCCAGATTCAGAAAGTTAAAGATTGAATGCTTTCTCTCTTATGTGGAAGCTAGAAAACAAGAGAGAGAGGGAGAGAATGGAGCTGAGAAAAGAGAAAACTCATAAAAATAGAATGGAGACCAGTGAAGGAGAGGAAGGTGATTGAGAGGAAGAAGAAGAGGGTATAGGGAACTACTAGGGAACTAAATCTACCAGGTTATGCTATGAGCATATATGACTATACTAAAATGAATCCTGCATTTATATTTATATATATATATATTATTTTAATGTTTACTTTATATTATATTATTATTATTTTAATGATTTCTTTATAACTACATATGTTTTATATATAGTAATCATTAAAATAATAATAATAATAATAATAATAATAACAGTGGATTAGCTGAGTATTGCAAATGGGTCAGGCAGGGGGAAGAGTAAGGAATGTGCATATATGATTATGGAATAATGGATTTCACTATTATGTATAATTACAACACATTTTAAAAAAGCTAAAGATGATTAGAAGAGGGGTTGAGGTGGTGTATATGTGCAGAAGTTCGATAAAGAAATGATCACTTACTTATATATAACATGGAATGATAAAGGGTAATGCTCAAGATGTGTGCATTCTGTACCTGTCATTTGTGATCCTACTAGAAAAAAAGTTTACAAACTAACATGTGATTTCACTTTTGTATCTTTAATAATAAATAGTCATTTGAATAAAGTACATTCATTTATACAATAATTCTTAGGTGTACCTATGTCCTATGCTGACCACTTTTACTTAATTTCTCAAACTATTTTTCTTTAACACTATGAAAAGTATTGCTTCCATAATACATAATAAGGATAAAATGCGTGCACAAAACTGACCTAATCTAACATTTCAAGTCACAGTATTCTGTGATCAAAACCATTAATGTTTAGTTTTCAGTCTATAAACTTTAGGGGCAGTTATTTGAATCAGTATAATCATAAAATATATTCTTGAGCCTAACAGAGAAAGAAATGCAATACCTAATGGTTTTTATTATCAGTTATAAGGTTTGACAGTGTACCAACTGAGAGCAAAGAGGTCTGTCTCATGTATGAAAATGTAAGGACAGCAGAATAAATAAATAGATAGATAGAAAGATAGATAGATAGATAGATAGATAGATAGATAGATAGATAGATAACTGGCACTCTTTGAGAATTTATAACTCCCTGGAAGGAAGATAATGCAAAGACCACAAAGAAGAAAAGGACACTTTTTCATATCATTGGTTGTACATAAAGTATGTTGCCACTAATTTGTGTATTCATACATGTACTTTGGATAATGATATGTATCACATTCCACCATCCTTGCTAACCCCCTGCCCCCTCCCTTCCCCTCCCATCCCTTTACCCTATCTAGAGTTCATCTATTCCTCCCATGCTCCCCCTCCCTACTGCACTATGAGTCAGCCTCCTTATATCAGAAAAAAACATTTGGCATTTGGTTTTTGGGGATTGGCTAACTTCACTTAGCATTATCTTCTCCAATGCCATCCATTTACCTGCAAATGCCATGATTTTATTCTCTTTTGTTGCTGAGTAAAATTCCATTGTGGATATATGCCACATTTTTTTTATCCATTATCCTCTAAAGGGCATCTAGATTGGCTCCACAGTTTAGCTATTGTGAAGTGTGCTGCTATAAACTTTGATGTGGCTGTGTCCCTGTAGTATGCTGTTTTTAAGTCTTTGGGGTACAGTCTGAGGAGAGGGATAGCTTAGTTAAATCGTGGTTCCATTCCCAGATTTCCAAGGAATCTCCATACTAATTTCCATATTGGCTGCACCAATTTGCAGTCCCACCAGCAATGTATGAGTGTGCCTTTTCCCCCACATCCTCTCCAACACTTATAGTTGTTTGTTTTCATAATAGCTGCCATTCTGACTGGATGAGATGATATCCTAGAGTAGTTTTGATTTGTATTTCTCTGATTGCTAGAAATGATGAGCATTTTTTCATATTTTTTGTTGATTGATTGTATATCCTCTTCTGAGAAGTGTCTGTTCAGGTCCTTGACCTAAATCACTATTATTCTTAATTTTTTTAAAAAACAAGAAACAGACAACAAACTATCATTGTAATCCAATGGATATCTACTTATTAAAGAAGACTTCTAAAATTATATATAAATAAAATAAACAGAGTAAAGTACTGAAAGTAACATGTCCCCATAATAATGAAATTTTAATCACCATAGATGTGACATAGTAGTGAATTGCTATTGGAAAAATATATAGAATGTTCTAATTTTATTAATTTAAACTTAAACCAGGTTCTATACAAATTCTAAAATATTTCAGTTTTGTGGAAGAATATATAATCTTGGGAACTTTCTGAGAAAACTGATGTATATTATCATTATTTTTGAAAATTCTTAATGAAAAACTCTCGCAAATTTGTAAATAAGTTAATGGTAGAGAGGAGCATATTCTTTAAAAATCGGACAGCAGGATTATTTAGCAAGCCAAACATGATTGTTTATTTCTCTAAGAGAATGTACTTGAGTTTATTTTTTAGTTTGCTATTTGAATATAATTCAATATTGTGAAGTTGCACATTAACTTGCAAGTATCTTTTCAGTAATAAAGCTGCAAAATTAGACTTTTTACTTTCTTGAAATTAATGTTTTCATCTAATGTTTTCTTAGACTTTGCCCCTTCTCTCTTCTTTTTTCTCCCTTTCTTCATTTTTTTCTTTCACTTTCTTGACAAGTGCATTTCCTCAAAAGCTCTTGAAACCAGTTCCATCATTGTTACTGGTCCCTATAATGATAATTTGATTAAATCTTTGACCTTAGCATCATTATTGCTGTTGTTTTTTTTCAAATCTTGTTTCTAAGTTATTGAAGATTATGAATTAATGCACACATGCATATACTTATGTAAACACACACACATATATATATGTATATAATACTTGTAACTATATAAAAGAACACATACACGTTATCTATTAGTATATCTCCTTGGTAGTATAACTTATAGATTAATGATGCCAACTTTAGAGTGAAACATATTGTACTCAAATTTAAGCTGTGTGTCACATAAATTGTGTGAATTTGAACAGATCCTTTTACCTCTCTATGTAATACAGATAGTGGTAGTAACTACCTCCTTTGTTAATTTGTTAATTGTCAAGACTAACATTAAACATTTTAAAGTTCTTGGAAAAATTCTGACACTAAATGCTCAATATTCCTATTATCCCAATAAAAGTAACTTATCTAAACATGGATGTAATAAGCAATGGCCATGATATGTTATAGTTTTATATTTGCAAGTGGGTGAGAAGAGAGATCAGCTATAGTTCTATAGCTATAATAGCTAGAATAAAATTACTTGTGTTTTCATGGAAGATTCCCCGTCAAATGCTGGTAAAGTTGGTAAAGAAACATTTCCCATTTTCTTAATGTGTGAATTGCTGAAATGGATTTTCTTAAGTGAAAGATTTCTACTCTTAAATCCTTTTAAGTGTGTCCTAGTTCCCAGAAGACAGGTTGGAAATTGCTCCCAGTCACCAGACACACATTTCAAAGTGCAATATTCAGTGAGCCCTTCAGAATCTGCTTAATAATGAACACTTGTGTGTTGACATGAGGCTAATATAGGTGATATATTGATTATAGTCCTGCTGAAATATGAACTTTCCTGCCTAACCAAGTGTCCTCAAGAAAGAAATGTAGAATCTCTGCCTGGACCAATTAGCAGGAGCATGAATCTGACTTATTCTTTTACCTCCCTGAGTTAATATTAATAAAAGAACTGAAGATACTTATTAAAATTTTTTTCCCTTTTTTTTTCTTTCCACAAGGGCAAAGCAAGTAAAGAATGAGTGGCCGAGGGCCAGTAGCCATGCCTGTGATTAACTGGTGAGAGGAACACTTACAAGGACAGTGGTAATCAAAGTATGGGTGGGGGTGATACTCAACTGTTTTTTTACCCAACTCAGAAAAGAGCATAGTCAAGAAGTGAGGCAGAATAGAGAAGAGCAATCTGTAGACTGCCTTTTCCGTGCTAGAAGAATTTATAAACTTAAAATGATTTTCATGTACTCCCCAGCACTTTCTGAGGCTTCCTTTTTACTACCACCAGGTGTGTATGCAAAACATATCAAGTTTAATAGGATCCAAACACAGGAATAATGGGGAAAGAAATGGCTCCATCTTATAGTGTGTGGGAGGGAGAGCAAATACCACTGGGATTCCCTCCCAAGAAAGAGTGGTAGACTGCCATTTTTATTTAAAGCAAGTTGCATTATTACATCTGCTCTATGTGATGTAGTCGAACTTCCTTAAACTACCCAGGCTCAGTTTCCTCATCTGTAAAATGAGAATAACACCACCAGCATATCCAAGGGTCTTGTTGAAACTAACAAAAGCATGAATGTTGAGCTGACTCAGTGAAATTATGATGGTAGAAAATGGTGCCTGATGCTGAGTATCGAGCTAAATAGTGCTAGTCACCTATTTTTAAGTATTGCTCACGAACAATTCATCTTACTTAATCTACATTACTGTCTTCTGATATTATCATTAATATCAGAATGCAATGTTTTGCTCCATATTGTTTCCTTGAAAGAGGTCTAGGATGACTGGCTCTCTAAAACATCTAATTCTGTCCCTTTGAAAAAACCTCCAGGGAAATATTTCATAAGACTTCAAAGAGTCTCTATGTTCAGGTTGCCCTTGACTTATCTAGAACAGATATGTTTCCTGTAGCCACAATGCTAAGGTTTCTTTTTCAAAACAAATTGTCCAACAATCCAGGGATTTGATGGGTATTACTTTTTGAGGCTGGGAATCTAAGTGGAATATCATGCACAAACATTCAGAAATTCATACCCATCATAATTATAATTACCAATGAATTTTTCTTAAGTGAGTACAACTATGTAACCAGACAGATCATTCAATTCCATGGTAAGGAATTTGTTGGTTGTGGCAAACTTAGGGGATTCTAGGTCCTTTTCTTGTGCAGACTTAATGCAGAAAACATATGACTAAAACATTAGTTCCGAATTTACAAGCCTGCAAGTGTGGCTTAATGATGTTCCGCCCATGTGTAAGGATGAAAGCAGCTAATATTTCGCATCCTCTGTACTTCTGCAGCTCTACTCAAAGATGACCTTGACAGAAAATGATGAAGGAACATTCACCAACTGGACAGAATTTCAGACAATATATCTATTTATCTAATTCCCATGAAAGAAAATATGGACTGAGTTAACTGATCCTGATTCATAGTTGACCACTGACTTAGAAAGACCAAGGATTGGAAGACAGCTGAGAAGAAAAATCTGAAGAAGAATGTGGAGAGACTGCTTTGAGCAGACAGTTTATAAAGTATCCCTGTCTCCTATAAATGTTATCAGAGGACATCCTCTGTAGGAGAGGCTCAGATCAGTTGGAGAAGATGACCCATCTTGTGGATGTTTATGAACCTTTCTTTCCAAACAGTATACATTAAAAACATGACCAATGCATCTGAAATGGAGCCTTATCTGAACTCTACAAACTGGAATCGCCTGCCCATCGTGTGTTCAAATGGCCAACAAAAGAGAGGAACACTGAGTCCTAACTGGTGGGTCCTAAATGGGAGATAGGGAGCTGTTTGATAAAGGTTAACTACCTAGGTTCCTTTTGTTTTTGGAGAAAACATTACTTTGCCTTTAGGGAATATGAGCTTACTACTCCTGAACATGATTTATGTTCCTGTCACACAGGAATCCTGCCAGCACAAACATCTTGGCTTATGAAATGGCATGGGATCCCACAAATGGTGACCTTTTATCAATGTCCCCATTTACATAAAGAGGCTTAGCACGAGGCTTCAAGTAATGGAACTCTCTGGCGTTTCCCTACATTGTATACATCAGTGGAAAAGCTAATAATTAGAAGACAACAAACTGAGAGATGAGAGTTTTTTTTTCTTAAAGATATGATATGAACCTGAATCCAGCACCCAGTATTTGATGCTATTTCCCCATACCTAGAATGTTAAGGAGATGGTAGGTGGAAGCTCTACCTCTTGCTAATTAAATCAGGTAAAATGTTTAAAAGTCATCCTCTCAACCAGAGGGTTGATGAATTCAACATTCCTGGTGTCCATGTGGGGACTGCCAACACTAATGAACACTCATGTTTTCAAAAATTGAATTTTGTAAACTGTGACCTGACTGATTGGAGTTCTTCATGCCAATGAACCCAATGTCAGAAAGGGGTCGTGTCAAGTGGCTGCAGGGCTTGAGCTTGATTATCATGGATAAACTGAGTGAGCAGTGCATTGGGTTTGCAAGAAGAAATATGTGAAACCCCTCAGGGATTCATTTGGACACCTATGTGTGCTCTCACATTCATTCCATAATAAAGATTGTGAATCGTGGCAACCAACACACACACACACACACACACACACACACACACACACACCACGCACGCACACACACATTACTTCTCTAAGAACTTGGATTCTATGAAAATAGTCATCAGGAAGAAATTCTGAGGATTCAAGGAGCGAGAAGAAGGTAACAGGAACAGGGATAGGGCAGAGAGAAAAGGCAGATACAATCATTAATGGGGCTGTATGATCAGCTATACAAGCAGGTATAAAAGTGGTCATGTTTGTTTCTTAAATATTTCCTTCTCCTATTTTTCCTGCTTTATATGCTGAACACTATTAATAGCTAAAGTCTTCAGAGATACATTCAATATGACGAAGGAAATATAATTAAATTATTGCCACTCTGGCATGATGCATTGATTGATAGTTTTGATTTGATTTGTTTCATATGCTTTGAAGATGTGTTTTTATTTCTGATGGAAGGACAAAATCAGTGCTATGAGATAAAATAGAAGCAATTTATACTGCTTATTCTCCCATTCTCCTTTTGTGCCCCCAAATGCCTTCTCCGTCCTTCTGTGTTCTGTTTTGTGCCCTGGAAAGAGCATCTCAGTTGACTGGCTATTATGGGCATCTTGTCTTCTGGCTTCCTCATCCACAGAAGATCAGAAGATGGCAATATTTCCCCGTGCCTTGGTCCCCAAATTGGTAGTGGCCACAATTCTCATTCCTCATAGGTTTGTCAGTGTTTCTAGCAGGACTACTTCTCATGGGTTTCCTATCAGATTTTGGGATGCTTATAGGTTCCTACATACACTTATGAGGCCCTGGGTTCTGGGCATGACTTCCAGGTACTTTTAACACTGCATATACCTCAGGAAATAACCCATTGATTAATCTGAAATAAATTAAACCCTCTGAGTGTGCTATCTGTTTCCTGAAGGAATCCTTAACCCAGATTATTCATCTTTTTTTTGGATGGGGGTACCAGGGATTGAACTCAGTGGCACTTGATCACTAAGCCACCTCCCCAGCCCGATTTTGTATTTTATTTAGAGACATGGTCTCACTGAATTGCTTAGTGCTTTACTTTTGCTGGGACAAGCTTTGAACTCATGATCCTCCTGCACTGGGATTACAGGCATGTGCCACCTCACCTGGGCAGATTATCTATTTTATTCACTTTTAAAAAGTTTGTTGATTGGTTTCCCAATCTTATTATTATTTTTATAAATCCATCCCTATTTCTATGATACTTAGCCCTCACTTTAAGTTTTGCATTTTTTTTTTACTTTCTTCTTTTGTTATACCAAGCACTTATTTTTACACTGCTTCGTTTTAAATGTGGTGTGTGTGTATTTTTTTTTAATTTTGTTGTGTTCAGTGCCAAGTTTGGTGTGTTTAATGATTTGTAATCCTGCTGCATTCCTTGGCCATATGGTTTGTGATTTCTGGATGTGTGGTGTGAAGTCACAGTTACCAGGAGGTTCTTCTTCAGGGTCCCTCCTCCATGGCCATGAAAGTGTGTGGGTCTCTAACACCTATGGTGTGTCTTAGGAAATCACTAGTCTGAGCTCAGACTGTTGGTGAATATCTCAGCTTGGGGTTTCCATATCATGTGAATAGTGCAAAGTTCTATTTCATCTACTTAGAGTTTATTACTTAAGTCTATTACTTCTAGTAAATTCAGATTTCTTTTACCACTCATTCCTCCAGGTAGGGAGTATTGCTTGTGGTTTCCCTATAGCAGGAATCTGTTTTAAGTGTCCTATTCCTGAGAGTGCAATTCTTTTCAGTTTTAACTTTCTGTTGAGATCTTAGTTTCCAGGTTCTGCTTTGCATGCATTTAAGGCAAAATTCTTGTTCTTTGTATTTTCACCACTAGCTAAATAACCATTTCCAACCCATTCCCAGAATTTTTCTATGTTAGTTTCAAAACTGACTACTGTCTTTGAGGTTTCTTTTGCTGCTAGCTGAAGATCTCTCTTTTCATTTTAAACTCAGCTATAAATTACATTTTTAAAATAGATTGCCTAACATCTACATGTATGCATATTTATATGTATTTTAAGTTTCACAGATTAATTATAAGATTATACAGTATACATGTGTGTGAAGTCACCTTAGAAGTTATTCATTTTAATCCAAATAAAGTGTAAGTAAATATTTACCTATAGAATTTAAATATAAAATCACTAATGTTATTGAATTTAAGTCAAATTAAGTATTATTAGATATAGACCTGAATCCAAAGTGCTTACATATTTACATTGATAAGACTGTCATAACACACATACCCACATACACACACAGAGAGAGAGAGAGAGAGAGAGAGAGAGAGAGAGAGAGAGAGAGAAATTTTTTGAAATCAAGGATGAGAAAATTGATTTTTTTTTCTAGAACCATCTAGAGGCCAGAGAGAAATTGTTTCTCAAGCCAGTCATATTTATAGTAAAGGTAAATTCCCGTTACTATTTTCCAAAGCTAGTCTTGGGTTACCCTCATGTCTTGAACATGTATTGGGTGCCTCTCTGTTCACACTACTGTACTGAGAAATATCATGAGAGATAAAACAATATGGCAGGACTTTCCACTCATGTTTTCTGGGGGAAAGAAGTGATTGGGGTGATCCATTTTAACAGAATATGCACTTGGGTAATGACAGTAGTGCTTTATGTTGACAAAGAGAATATCTTTCTAATTGCTAAGACTTCATGGCAGTATCTAAATAAAACACTATGAGAGGGGAAAAGATAAACAAGTAAGTCCAGAAAAGCAAAGGGCAAACAGAAACTCAAAGGAGGGAGAAGGTGACAAATAGCCCAGGAACTATAAAGGCATCTGTAGTCTGGAACCTGAATGGAGGCGTGGACCTCCATATAAAAGTCATGGCTCTGCATCTGGATAAACTTAGTGTATCAAGAGAGTTATTTGTATGTCATTTTAGACTTAGAGCAGCAAGACAACATAGAAGCCATCACAGCCATGTAAAATCACCTAAATGAGGCCTGGAGATTATTTTCTGTTGGCTTTCTTCAAGTAACATATGTACTTCCATGAATTGCAAGTTCTGCTCTCCCCTGTTAGGCTATTGACATGCAACCTGTGAAAACAAAATTATTTATTCAATTATGACTGTGAATTCACAAAGAGGAGAGGTATTTACCAAAAACTACATCTGAAATGCCAGTGTTCCAAAGCAATTACAATTATTATTGTTATTTTGCATTCATTCAGCTGTATTTTATGTACAAGAGCATTACAATTGTAAGTGTATGATTGTGTTTTTCATCTGCTTTCTCTTTCTGCGGTCCTGTGAAGTGTGTCAGGGTTATTGGCCTTATTGTGTAGATTAAACATCTGAGGCAATTAAGATTTGAAGGAAGTTTCAATTTATTTTGGCTTTGGAAGAACAGTTCACAGGTAACAAGAGGTCCATTTAAAAGTGCAAAGGATGGGTTTGCAGAAGGTAGCAATAAAATAAAAATAAATGCATTCTACTTCTAGTAAATTCAGATAAGCCTCATTTCACATTAGAAGAATTCTTAAACTTTGAAGCTTGCTTTTTCATTAATCAGAGAGTAAAATGCACTCACATACACCAAAGACTTTTTAAAGTTAAGAGGTATGGGTTCAAATTCTAACTCTGTTATTTAACAGCTGTGTTGTTAGAGTAAATTCTTTAATCTCACTGAGTCTCTAGGATAAGATGTAGAAAATAATAGGCTTTTATTATTATTTTATATACACCTATAAATAGCAAGTTCCATTCTCCTCTGTTTGGTTATTGACTTGCAATCTGTGAAAACAAAATTATTCTATTATTACTCTGAATTCACAAATAAGAAAGGTATTTACCAATAATTGTTTTTCATGAATCATACTATTTTGTTTTTAATGTATTTATTTGGTATCTGAACTAGTTTAACATCAGGATAAATAGCATTTATCATTATAGTAGTTATCTTCATCACCAAGTATGTGATAAAAATTGCACCCCCCTCCACCTTATGCTGGTGCCACAGATGAAGAAGAACTTTGTCATTCTGGGGACATTAGATCTTTGGAATATTCAAGTACCAAGCTTTGATTTTATTCTACTGCAGACACGTGCCTTATCCCCAAGAAATTTGCTGGTTTCATTGACAAATGTAGACATGGCCTAGGAATCAAAAAGATATGGTACCTCGAATTCCAAAGAGTCAGAGCCATGCAAAGGCTGTCCCTGTCTTCCCACCAGGCAGAACAGTCACAGTGCTCTACCTACTTAGAACTGGACTAGCCCCTGCAAGGAGAGATGCTCAGCCACTCTGCCTCTACTGGAAGTGGAGTCACAGCTGCATTACTTTCCTCCCTTCAGGGCCTAAGAGACAATATCTTGCTATTCCTGGGCCCTAGATGCTCTTGCAACAGCCTCAGACACTGGGCTACTGTCAGGTTGCATCATCCAAAGGCAGCACTGTGTGCTCCTCATTCCCCAGAGCTCTATTGTTTCCAGATGTTGGTTGCACCTGTGTCCTGCTTCATGTGACCTGAGCCTACAGAAACCCCATCTTGTTCACAGATACACCAGTCCATCTGACAGGATTAGAAGTACAGCTATATCCCAGACCCAGAGGCCCTGCTGCTGAAATATACCTCAGGACAGCAGATGTTGGCTCAATGGGAGAACTGCGTCCATTAAACTCTCAAAAGGTGAACCTGAACATATTTTAAAATATATTTGTTGATCATGTATATTTCTTCTTTTGAAAATATCTGCTTTATTCTTTGGCCATTTAGTGATAATTTGTTTTGTCTTATTTTTTTGGGGGGGGTTAAATTTTTTGAGTTCTTTAGATATTCTTGATATTAGTTCCCTACTAGAAGAATATGATTGACATCCAATCAGGGAAATGCAAACCAAAATTACATTGAGATTTCATCTCACTCCAGTGTTGAGAGCCACAGCCGAAGGGGCCCCAGCAAACTTCCAGCAGCCCCAGCAACATCTAGCTGATTGGCTTTGCTGCCGTGATGCTCATTGGGCTGTTTCCCCGCCTTTTCAGACTGCCAGCTGATGATTGGCTCACAGTGGCCCCAGAAACATCTAGCTGATTGGCTCCTCTGTGGTGATGCTCATTGGGGGACTTCTTTGGCTCCACCCACATGACCCAGCCAATCGGCCTCAAGAGCAGGAGGATTGTGGGAGGTGGTGAGGCTTGTGTTTGTGAGAGAGGCTTGTGGGAAGCCGATGGTGGCAGTTGGGCTCTGAGGGTTTTTCCTGAGGAGCTGTTTTGTTTGGCGTGTGTGGTTCTAAAAATAAAGTTTGTTTCTTTTGACAAGTGGCTCCTGAATTGTGCCCAGCCAGACTGCGGCATTTGGTGGCCCATACGGGGAATGACTGAGGGTAAGTGATAAGGTAAACTGCTCGCCCCTGAGGGCAGGGTGAGAGGATGGGTAGCCATTTTAAGATTCCTCTTTTGTTTTGTTTCATTTTTGTTTTAAATTGCCTGTTCCTGGAGATGAGTGAGACGGAAGAAAAACCGCTCACATCTAAGGAAAAACTATTTATGTCTGAGGAACAGATAGGGAGAAAGGACGGATGCACATGTCAGGAGGATAGAAAGGCTATAATGATTTTGTGTTGTTCCATTTTTATTTCATTCTGTCTAGGTTTTGTTTGGTGTTATCTTGCTGGGTTGTATTATAGTAGAAATATGGGATCAGAAATTAGTAAAAAACAAACCGAAAGACTGTTAAGTAAATTGTTAGAGGAAGGAGGCATCCCAGTAAAATCAAGAGCAGTCAGGGCATACGTTGATACAATACAAAAATGTAGCCCATGGCTTTTTGAGTAGGAGTTGTTGAATATATCACAATGGAACCATCATGGTGAAGATTTAAAAAGAATAGAAAAGTACAGCCCAGGGACTCTGCCAGTTGGCACATTGCCATTGTGGATGTTTGTATCTGGTTTGCTTAGCCCAAAGCCTTTAGTTCAGACAAAGATAGAGGAACAAAGCTTAGAGCAGAAAAAGCCATCAGGGGGAAAGTTACAAAAGGAGACTACTACTAACAACTTTCTATCACCAGAGGGCGTAAGTGTCCAACTAACAAGGCTACCTCCATATGCTGGGAGGCCCCCAACCCCCGCAGTTGATAGTTCAGATCCTGAGACAGGACCTCAAGTATTAACATGCCCTGTATTTGAGGTAGGAGGGCAGCAAATTCACCATGCTTTAAATTTCAAAATAGTGAAGCAGCTAAAAGAGGCTGTAACAACCTATGGTCCTCAAGCACCCTTCACTGTAAGCTTAGTCAAATCCATTAACAACTTCAACATGACGCCAGCAGATTGGGCTAATATGTGTAAAGCTGTGCTAAATGGAGGTCAATACCTGTTTTGGAAGGTTGCCAATAAGGAATTTTGCAAGGAGACGGCTAGGCGAAATGCAGCAGCTGGTTATCCTCAGAGAAATCTAGATATGTTGTTAGGAAAGGGACCTTATGAGGATCAGCAGCAACAAATTGCATATGATCCTGGCATATATGCACAAATTGCTGTAGAGGCGGTTAGGAAATGGAAGACTTTACAAGGACATGGAGGTTTACAAGGTCAATTATCTCAGATAATACAAGGAGCTAATGAATCTTATGCTGAATTTGTAGATAGGCTTATTCAAACAGCTACCAGAGTTTTGGGGAATACAGAACAAGCAATGCCGTTAATAAAACAACTGGCTTATGACCAAGCAAATTGTTGGTGCAGAGATATCATTAGACCATGGAAACATGAAGATTTAGACACATATATTAAATTGTGTAGAGACATTAATGAACAAGAGCAAGTCATGGCAGCCACAGTAAAACAGGCTTTAGATGCCAGAGACATTAATGAACAAGGGCAAATTGTGGCAGCTGCAATAAAATAGGCTTTAGAAGCCAGGCCAAGAACATGCTACAATTGTGAACAAACAGGACATTTTCAAAGGAATTGCCCTATAGGAGGAGGGTTTAACAAAACTAGGTATCAAAGGAGTAGAATACCGGGTATTTGCCCAGGATGCCATAGAGTGAGACATTGGGCTAATGAATGCTGTTCTCAAACCACCATAGAGGGTACTCCATTATCAAAAAACAAACAAGGACGAGGTGTTTATCCACGATATCATGAAGAAAGGCATCGGGCTCCATTGCCAAAAACTGGACAGGGGGGCCCAATGCTCCAGGGCCCCAAACCACAAATATACGGAGCACTGGTGGAACCCAGCAACCCCATCAGGGTAGTGCCCAGGACACATTGTCCATAAGATCCCTCATCAGACAAGCCAGAGGGAGCACAGGGTTGGACATCTGTGCCTCCGCCAGAGCAGTACTAACTCCAGAGATGGGAGTTCAAATCATTCCCACAGGGATAAAAGGACCTCTTCCCAAAGGAACAGTAGGCTTATTATTGGGACGCAGCTCTTGTACTCTAAAAGGACTTATGATAAGTCCTGTGGTAATTGATTCTGATTATGAAGGTGAAATAAAAATTATAGCCAGTTCTCCAAAGGGTATATCAGTAATTTCACCAGGAGATAGAATAGCACAGTTACTAATAATACCAAGCCTACATGATAAATTTTCCAGTCGTGCTGTAGAAAGAGGTTCCAAGAGATTAGGCTCTACAGGTGTAGATTGGGCTATGCTCTCTTTAAATTTAGATTCTTGCCCCATGCTAAAACTAAATATTCAAGGACATGAATTTAATGGGCTACTGGATACAGGTGCAGACCTTAGCATCATCTCTTGTCAAGAATGGCCAAAACATTGGCCATTACAACAAGCCACTCAAACACTTCGAGGCCTAGGAGTGGCAACTAAGCCCCATAGAAGTGCAATGGTATTAGATTGGAAGGATCCTGAAGGATGTGAAGGAACTATACAGCCATATGTATTGGATCATCTTCCCGTAAATTTATGGGGATGAGATGTCCTAGATCAATTAGGTTTGACATTAACAAATAACATCAATCAAAATGCACCCACTATTATGACTAGACAAGGTTTTAGGAAAGGAAAAAATTAGAAAAACAAGAACAAGGTATAGCATTACCAATACAAATATATCAAGGAACAGACAGACATGGGTTGGATTTTCAGAAAGGGCCACTGAGACAATAAAAATTACATGGAAATAAGAAAGATCAGTATGGGTTCCTCAGTGGCCCCTGACTAAAGAAAAGATACAAGCAGCCCATGATCTGGTCAAACAACAATTAGCGGAAGGACATATACAACCTTCTGTATCTCCCCATAATACTCCCATTTTTGTCATCAAAAAGAAATCTGGTAAATGGAGATGATTGCAAGATTTAAGAGCCATTAATAATGAGATGGTTATTATGGGACCTGCTCAATCAGGGATTCCTCAATTGTCTGCTTTGCCAAAAACTTGGTATGTTTTAATTATAAATATTAAATGTTTTTTTTTTCAATTCCAATTCATCCTCAGGATAGTCCACCTTTTGCATTTACTATCCCTGCACTGAATCATGAAGATCCTGATCAGAGATATGAGTGGAAAGTACTCCCTCAAGGGATGGCTAACAGCCCAAGTATGTGTCATATTTATGTTAACAAAGTAATCCAGCCACTTAGAAATCAAAATCCTGAACTACAAATATTTCACTATATGGATGATAAAAACACATTGCTAGAATGTTATGCCACACTTACAAACTTATTAAAAAATTATAATCTAGAGATAGCGATAGATAAAGTACAATTAAATTTTCCAGTTAATTATTTAGGAGTTCTATTATCCTCAACCATGGTCCGTCCACCAAAAATTCAAATACGAGTAGATCAACTCAAATCACTTAACGACTTTCAAAAGTTATTAGGAGACATAAATTGGATAAGGCCTTATCTAAGTATTCCAACAGGAGAGTTGGGACATTTTTTTGATATCCTAAAAGGTCCATCAGATCCAAATACACCCCGAATGTTAATGCCTGAAGCAAGAAAGGCATTAAAAATCATTAAAACATATATGGAAAATATGCATTTGGATAGAATTGATATAAGTTTGCCTTTATTATTTATTATACTACCAACAAAAATTATTCCTACAGGAATATTTTGGCAAGAAGGTTAATTATTATGGATACATTTATCTTATTCTCCTAACACTATTCTTACTAGGTATCCTGAGGCTGTAGGACAATTAATACTCAAAGGAATAAAAGCAGCAAAGGGAGTGTTTGGAATTTCTCCCAATAAAATTATTACTCCATATACTATGAATCAAACTGATTAGTTAGCTAGTGAGTTAAATACTTGGGCAATAATCATGTGCAAATCTAAATCTAATCATTTGATAACCACTTACCATCTAATCCTTTATTGTCTTTTTGGTCATTGCATCCTGTAATTTTTCCAAAAATGACAAGAAAAACACCTATCATGAATGCTCCAAATATATTCATTGATGGGTCAAATAATGGTACAGCAGCAATAGTTACACCTGATCAAACTTTTACATTTTTAGTACCCAAACAATCAGCTCAAAAGGTAGAGCTTAATGCAGTTACAAGCTTTTGTGATGTTTAAAGATTCTGTATTTAATTTATTTTCTGATAGTCAGTATATAGTTAATGCTAAAGTATCCCTTGAAGATGCTGGTAAGATTTCCTCTTCCTCTACTGTTTTCTCTTTGCTTTCCACTATACAAAGTCTAATCTGGGACAGAAAAGATCCATTCTTTATAAGACATATCAAGGCACATACAGGATTGCCTGGAGCCCTTAGTTTGGGCAATGATTTAGCAGATAAAACTACACATGACATACATATTTTCTCTACACTAGAAGAAGCTATAAATTTTCATAAAAAGTTCCATGTAAATGCTAATACTTTACAAAAGCATTTTAAAATAACTAAAGAATAAGCCAGACATATAATAAAACAATGTCAAAATTGTGTGTCCTTTTTACCACAAGTTAATCTTGGAGTCAATCCTAGAGGACTGATACCTAATCATATTTGGCAGATGGACGTCACACACTTGCCAGAATTTGGAAACTTAAATATTTGCATGTTACAGTTGATACTTCTTCTGGATTTTTGATGTGTTCCCTTCATGCCGGAGAAAAAACTAAAGATGTTATAGCTCATTGCTTACAAAATTTTGCCACTGTGGGCGTTCCAAAACAGTTTAAAACAGATAATGCCCCTGGTTATACTTCTACCTCTTTTAAATAATTTTGCTCATCATTTGGCATTACTCATATAACAGGAATCCCATACAATCCACAGGGACAAGGCATAGTTGAAAGAGCTCATCAAACTATTAAAATGTACTTATTAAAGCAAAAAGATGGAATTGGGAAGGGGTATATATTTCCCAAAGATAAACTTAAAATAACTCTTTTTACTCTAAACTTTTAAAATTTGGATTCATCAGGACTTAGTGCTGCAGAAAGGCATATGTGTCCAAAAAATGTGCATAAGCCCAAGGTACTTTGGAAGGATATTCTAACAGGACAATGGAAAGGTCCTGACCCAGTAATTGTCTGGAGTTGGGGGTCTGTTTGTGTGTTTCCACAGGGAGAACAGCAGCCGATTTGGATTCCAGAAAGATTAACTAAAGCGATTTCTAGAGATCAAAAAGATGATTTGGCTCAATTCCATAACAACTGATATCCAAAACTCCAGTTTGGCTATCCTTATATCTGGCTGAACCAGGATGCTTTTTTCAATATCTATTTTATTATTGCCCTTTGCCATATCATGAAGTTCTATTTTGTTTTTTGAGCTCATAGAGACCTAGGTTAATGTTTTGCTGATCAGTTCTATTTTTTGACTATAGAGTTTTTAAACATTGCAATGGAGATTTCACCTGTAAAAAGTTAAGGCCTTTACTATTATGTTATGTGTTGTATGTATTATATTATGTGTACACAGTTGTGTTTTGTGTTATATGTTTGAATGTATGTATGTCCATATATCATATATGATGAGTGCTCATGAAAAAATGGATCCAAATTGTTTTTTATTCACGTAATTTAAATGGTTTAATTTAAATTGGGTAAACAACTGTTGAGGATTGTTTTAACATGTGAACAAAAAAGGAGGGTAAGAGATCTGTTTGTTTACTTTCACCTTTCCTTTTCATTATATTTAATAATTCTCTTCAAGATAATGTAAATTGTTAAGAAAATTGTTTTCTTTTAGTGCCTTCTGGAATGTTACATAATTTTTTCTTCAGCCATTATTGCCAGAATTCCTATCTTCATCCCAGTGCCAGTGAAGACAAAGATAAAACCAATCTACAGCTTCTGCAATAGCCATCACTGAACTGCTTGCAGAACTTGCCTGGACTATGTATCACTTGTATGCATTGTGAATTCACCTGTATGCATTGTGAACTATCTGTTGGTGCAGCAACTTGTGGTAGTGTTGGGGTATTTTTGCTGATGATGTCATTGGTGGTACAATTTTTCCAAAAGGAGCCGTCAATTGGCTTGGTGTATCTTCCTCCCTTCTGCTTGTCATGATGGTTCAGCTAAAATTTTGGGGGCCAACAGAGGTGAGGCAAAGAACCTCACCCCCCTGGTGGTACAAAGACCTCTCCACAAGTGTGGCTGTATACTTGACCAGTAGTCAGTGATGGATAAGATCCAATTTTATTCTAGAACTTACATGGCTCATCGTCTAATTCCTTGATCTTTTTTTTAAAAAAATAATTTGTTTATTAGTTATACATGACAGTAGAATGCATTTTGACACATTGCACTCAAATGGAGCACAACTTTTCATTCCTCAGGTTGTACATGGTATAGAGTCATACAAGAAGTGTAATCATACATATACATAGGATAATGATGTCTGTCCCATTCTACCATCCTTCCCATCCCCATAGCTCCATCCCTCCCCTCATTTCCCCTCAGCACAATCCAAAGTTCCTTCATTCTTCCTTATGTTCCTGCCACACATTATGGATTAGCATCCACTTATCAGAGAAACATTCCAGATTTGGTTTGTTGGGATTGGCTTTTTTCACTTAGCAGGATATTCTCTAGCACCATCCATTTACCTGCAAAATGCCATAATTTCATTCTTCATTAAGACTAATATTCCATCATGTATATGTACCACGTTTTCTTTATTCATTCTCTGCTGAAGGGCATCTAGTTTGGTTCCATAGTTTAGCTATTGTCAAATAATATTGAGCTGCTATGAACATGGATGTGCCTGTGTCACTGTAGTATGCTGATTTTAAGTCCTTTGTGTGTAAGGTAAGGAGTGGGATAGCTGGGTGAGATGGTGGTTCCACTACAAGTTTACTAAGAAATCTCCATACTTCTTTCCAAAGTGGTCACATCAATTTGCAATCCCACCAGCAATGTATGAGTATACCATTTTCCCCACATCCTTGCCAACACTTATTATTACTTGTATTCTAGATAATTGCCATTCTGACCGGAGTGAGATGAAATCTCAAGGTTAGTTTTGGTTTGTATTTCAAGATGCAAATAAAAATGAATTCTTTGATCTTTTATCCATTTTGAGTTGATTTTTGTGCATGATAAAGAATAAGGATCTAGTTTCAACTTTTTCATATGGATAACCAGTTTTTCCATCACCATTTGTTTAAAGGGCTGTATTTTACCCATTGAATGCTTTTGGAAACTTTGTCAAGGATCAGATGACTGTGAATGTGTGTGTCTTTGTGTCTTCTATTCTGCACCATTATTACTCTGTGTCTGTTTTTATTCCAGCAGCATGCAGTTTTTGTTACTAAAGCTCTGTAGTATGATTTTAAATCTCCAGCATTGTATTTTTCCTTTATAGCTTAAAATTTTATTAGATATTCTAGATCCTTTATTTTCTCAAACCAATTTTAGGACTTTTTTTTTTTTAGTTCTGTGAAGAATGTTGCTAGTATTTTGATGGAGATTTTATTGAATCTTTATCTTGCTTTTAAAAGTATGGCAATGTTAACAATATTAATTGTGATTATCCATGAGCATGGGAGGTCTTTCCATTTTCTGAGGTCTTCTTCAATTATTAATTTTTTTGTTTTATTTAGTACTTTATGTATTAAATTTTAACTATCTCTTTATAGTAATACATGAGAGTAAAATTCATTTTGATATAATTGCACAAGCATAAAACATATTTTAAGTAGGATCCAAGTCTAATGAATGTACAAAATCATGGGATTCACTATGGTGTATTTATAGATAAACATAGGCAAATTGTGTCAGATTAATTCCATTATCTTTCCTTTTCCTATTCCCCTTACCTTCCTTTCATTCCTCTTTGTCTAATCTACTGAACTTCTATTCCACTCCCCCCATCTTATTATGGGTTAGCTTCTACATATCAGAAAACATTCAACCTTTGGCTTTTTCAAACTGGCTTATTTCACTCAGCATGATAGTCTCCAGATCCAGTTATTCACTTACAAATGTCATAAAGTCATTCTTCTTAATGGCTGATTAATACTCCATTGTGTATGTACACACCACATTTTCTTTATCTATTCACCTGTTGAAGGCACTTACACTGGCTCCATAGCTTAGCTATTGTGAATTGATATGCTATAAACATTGATGTGACTGTGTCATTGTAGTATGCTGATTTTAAATCCTTTGGAAATATACTAAAGAGTGAAATAACTGGGTCAAATGGTAGTTTCCACTCTTAGTTTTACAAAGAATATTCATACCAATTTGCAGTCCCACCAGTAATGTATGAGTGTACCACCAATTTGATCACACCAATTTGCAGTCCCACCAGTAATGTATGAGTGTAACACCTCCTTGCTGATGTTTATTATTACTTTTATTCTTGATGATTGCCATTGTGAATGGAGTGATATGAAATCTCAGTGTGGTTTTAATTTGCTTTCTTCTAAATGCAGGAGATATTGAACATTTTTTTCATATATTTTTGACCATATTTCTTCTTCCGTGAAGCATATTTCAATTCCTTTGCCCATTTATTGATTGGGTTATTTGTTTTGTAGTATTAATTTTTTGAATTCTTTTTATATCCTAGGGATTAATGTTCTATCTGAGATGAAGGGGGCAAAGATGTTCTCCCATTCTGTAGGCCTTCTCTTCATGATCTTGTTTCCTTTGTTGTGAAGAGGCTGTTTAGTTTGATACCATTGCAGTTATTCATTTTTTATTTTACTTCTTGCATTTTAGGAGTCTTGTTGTGGAAGTCAGTTCCTAAGCCAGCATGATGAAGTGTTGAACCTACATTTTCTTCTACTAGGTGCAGTTTTCACTTGCTAAAGTGTCCTAGACTGATCTAGTTTGAGATTCCTTCATAGGTGTGGCATACACAGCCTTTGTGTTGATTCTCTCTTCTTACTGTAGTGATGGATATCAATAGATGAAACCTTGGGTCTACCATAGCCAGTTCTGCTTGAGTATCATTATTCAATGGGTTTTTTGTCTCTCTATTCTTTGTATTAAAGTATGGTTGACGATTGTCATTAATTTGTGTTGAAAGCGAGGTATGCTATCTTTCTTTGAGTTTAGTTCAGCAACAGAGTCTCTACCTTGTAAACTTGTAGAATGACTGTATGTTGCCAGCATCTCAAAAATAGAGGGAAACAAACAATAGCAACAAGCAATTCAAGCAATATACCACATTAAAATAAATACCTGGTTTCTACTGTGATATCAACAATGTTAACTGCCACACCCTGCACCCCTTGAAAAAAAAAAGAAAAAGAAAGTAAAATTTTTAAAAGCAAATTGTGGGGTCATAAATTGCCAACAGCAAATACAGCAAGTAACCATACACAAGATCTGGCATTAAAGGAAACAGCAGTGGTCCATTGTATCATCCATAGTAGTAATAATTGCAATAGCATTAATGGTGGTGACAGAATTATATAAATTAATTAGTTATAAAGATTATAAAAATAGAATTAAGAGAAAAGAAAATGTGTTAGGAATGTAGAAAAATGTTTACAATTTTAAAAAGTGAACAGACAAAAGTTGAATAAAGAAACTATAGAACACAATACCACAATCAATAACCTAGACTTAACTGACATATATAGAATATATCAACCATCATCAAATATACTTTTTTCTCAGCAGCACATGGATCCTTCTCAAAAGTAGACCATATATTATGCCATTGGGCAACCCTCAGTAAATATAAAGGGATGGAGATAATACCATGCATTTTATCTGATCATAATGCAATGAAACTGGAAATCAATGATAAAAGAAGGAAGGAAAAATCCTACATCACATGGAAAATGAACAATATGTTACTGAATGATCAATGGGTTACAGAAGACATAGAGAAGGAAATAAAAAAATTCTTAGAGATAAATGAAAATACAGACACAACATATCGGAATCTATGGGACACAATGAAAGCAGTTTTAAGAGGGAAATTCATCGCTTGGAGGTCATTCCTCAAAAAAAGAAAAAAACAACAAATAAATGAGCTCACACTTCATCTCAAAGCCCTAGAAAAGGAAGAGCAAAACAACAGCAAATGTAGCAGAAGGCAAGAAATAATTAAAATCAGAGTGAAATCAATGAAATTGAAACAAAAGAAACTATTGAAAAAATTAACAAAACTAAAAGGTGTTTCTTGGAAAAAATAAATAAGATCGCCAGACCTTTAGCCATGCTAACAAAGAGAAGAAGAGAGAGAACTCAAATTACTAACATACGGGATGAAAAAGGCAATATCACAACAGATGCTACAGAAATACAGAAGATAATTAGAAATTATTTTGAAAACCTATATTCCAATAAAATAGAAGATAGTGAAGACATCGATAAATTTCTTAAGTCATATGATTTGCCCAGACTGAGTCAGGAGGATACACACAATTTGAACAGACCAATATCAATGGATGAAATTGAAGAAGCAATCAAAAGACTACCAACCAAGAAAAGCCCAGGACCTGATGGGTATACAGCGGAGTTTTACAAAACCTTTAAAGAAGAATTAATACCAATACTTTTCAAGTTATTTCAGGAAATAGAAAAAGAGGGAGCTCTTCCAAATTCATTCTATGAGGCCAACATCACCCTGATCCCGAAACCAGACAAAGACACCTCAAAGAAAGAAAACTACAGACCAATATCTCTAATGAACCTAGATGCAAAAATCCTCAATAAAATTCTGGCGAATTGAATACAAAAACACATCAAAAAAATTGTGCACCATGATCAAGTAGGATTCATCCCTGGGATGCAAGGATAGTTCAATATACGGAAATCAATAAATGTTATTCACCACATCAATAGACTTAAAGATAAGAACCATATGATCATCTCGATAGACACAGAAAAAGCATTCGACAAAGTACAGCATCCCTTTATGTTCAAAACATTAGAAAAACTAGGGATAACAGGAACTTACCTCGACATTGTAAAAGCTATCTATGCTAAGCCTCAGGCTAGCATCATTCTGAATGGAGAAAAATTGAAGGCATTCCCTCTAAAATCTGGAACAACATAGGGATGCCCTCTATCACCACTTTTATTCAATATCGTTCTCGAAACACTGGCCAGAGCAATTAGACAGAAGAAAGAAATTAAAGGCATAAAAATAGGAACAGAAGAACTTAAATTATCACTATTTGCAGATGACATGATTCTATACCTAGAAGACCCAAAAGGGTCTACAAAGAAACTACTAGAACTAATAAATGAATTCAGCAAAGTGACAGGTTATAAAATCAACACTCAACACACATAAATCAAAGGCATTTCTGTATATCAGCGACAAAGCTTCTGAAATGGAAATGAGGAAAAACACTCCATTCACAATATCCTCAAAAAAAAAAATACTTGGGAATCAACCTAACAAAAGAGGTGAAAGATTTATACAATGAAAACTACAGAACCCTAAAGAGAGAAGTAGAAGAAGATCTTAGAAGATGGAAAAATATACCCTGTTCATGGATAGGCAGAACTAACATTATCAAAATGGTGATATTACCAAAAGTTCTCTATAGGTTTAATGCAATGCCAATCAAAATCCCAATGGCATTTCTTGTAGAAATAGATAAAGCAATCATGAAATTCATATGGAAAAATAAAAGACCGAGAATAGCAAAAGCAATTCTAAGCAGGAAGTGTGAATCAGGCAGTATAGCAATACCAGATTTCAAACTATATTACAGAGCAATAGTGACAAAAACAGCATGGTACTGGTACCAAAACAGGCGGGCGGACCAATGGTATAGAATAGAGGACACAGAGACTAATCCACAAAGTTACAACTATCTTATATTTGATAAAGGGGCTAAAAGCATGCAATGGAGGAAGGATAGCATCTTCAACAAATTGTGTTGGGAAAACTGGAAATCCATATGCAACAAAATGAAACTGAATCCCTTTCTCTCTCCATGCACAAAAGTTAACTCAAAATGGATCAAGGAGCTTGATTTTAAATCAGAGACTCTGCGTCTGATAGAAGAAAAAGTTGGCTCTGATCTACATACTGTGGTGTCGGGCTCCAAATTCCTTAATAGGACACCCATAGCAAGGAGTTAATAACAAGAATCAACAAATGGGACTTACTTAAACTAAAATTTTTTTCTCAGCAAGAGAAACAATAAAAGAGGTAAATAGGGAGCCTACATCATGGGAACAAATTTTTACTCCTCACACTTCAGATAGAGTCCTAATATCCAGAGTATACAAAGAACTCAAAAAATGAGACATGAAGATAACAAATAACCCAATCAACAAATGGGCCAAGGACCTGAACAGACACTTCTCAGAGGAGGATATACAATCAATCAACAAGTACATGAAAAAATGCTCACCATCTCTAGCAGTCAGAGAAATGCAAATCAAAACCACCCTAAGATACCATCTCATTCCAGTAAGATTGGCAGCCATTAGGAAGTCAAACAATAACAAGTGCTAGCGAGGATGTGGGGGAAAGGGTACTCTCATACATTGCTGGTGGGACTGCAAATTGGTGCGGCCAATTTGAAAAGCAGTTTGGAGATACCTGGGAAAGCTGGGAATGGAACCACCATTTGACCCAGCTATTGCCCTTCTCGGACTATTCCCTGAAGACCTTAAAAGAGCATACTACAGGGATACTGCCACATCAATGTTCATAGCAGCACAATTCACAATAGCTAGACTGTGGAACCAACCCAGATGCCCTTCAATAGATGAATGGATAAAAAAATGTGGCATTTATACCCCATGGAGTATTACACAGCACTAAAAAATGACAAAATCATGGAGTTTGCAGGGAAATGGATGACACTAGAGAATATTATGCTTAGTGAAGCTAGCCAATCCCTAAAAAACAAATACCAAATGTCTTCTTCGATATAATGAGAGCAACTATGAACAGAGCAGGGAGAAAGAGCAGGAAGAAAAGATTAACATTAAACAGAGACATGAGATGGGAGGGAAAGAGAGAGAAAAGGGAAATTGCATGGAAATGAAGGGAGACCCTCATTGCTATACAAAAGTTACATATAAGAGGTTGTGAGGGGAATGGGAAAATAAACAAGGAGAGTAATGAATTACAGTAGATGGGGTAGAGAGAGAAGATGTGAGGGAAGGGGAGGGGGGATAGTAGGGGATAGGAAAGGTAGCAGAATACAACAGTTACTAATAGGGCATTATGTAAAATTGTGGATGTGTAACCGACGTGATTCTGCAATCTGCATTTGGGGTAAAAATTGGGAGTTCATAACCCACTTCAATCTAATGTATGAAATATGATATGTCAAGAGCTTTGTAATGTTGTGAACAACCAATAAAAAAATAAATTAAAAAAATCTAAATAAATAAATAAATAAATAAATAAGTGAACAGAGAAAATGCAAAAAGGAGGTAGGAGGTGATGGTTATAAGGAAAGAGGAGAAAAATAGAAGAAATAAAGAAAACAGAGATTAAAAATAGAGAACAATAAAATTTGGCTGGGAAGAAAAGACAAAAAGAGAAGCAAATAAAAGTAACACAAAACAAAATATACAACTCAAAACCCTTAACCCTTAAGAAACAAGGCAAGAAAAAATAACTACATTAAAAATGCTACAGATGAGAAAAAATAAACTAATATGTATATACATATTTCCATGAACCAATTAGCACAGCATGAACACACAGAAAAAAAGGAAAAAGATTCTCAACGATAAATGAAGGAATCATTTCCATTGAGGTGGTCAAATAGTAAATGAGAATAGCCGGTCACTTTCTATGTCCATTTGTCTTTCTTTCTGTTTCTCTTGATCTATATGCTGAAAACAAAAACTATGTTGGGGGTTGTTTACTCCTTCCTCTTTTTTGTGTTGCCCCTTAAAGGGCCAGTTAAAGTCACCTAGGAATGAAGCTGGTTGAAATAAGTCTGAGCTTTCTTTCTCACTAATATGAGGTAGTTTTATATACAAAGAACTTTCAGTGGAAGTTTTGTCTTCACAGACCAGAAAGCGGTACTTCTGGGGTGGTGCTGCTATAGAGTTATATTAAGGGAGTCCTGGTGAGTGGAGCTTACATCTAATCAGGTCTCAGGTGCTTTGTTGGGTGGTTTCTGCTATGGAGTTATTAGATCAATACACCTCTAGATATCAGCAGTTGCTTATATGTATCAGAGTATGGACCTCAGAAGCCTCCCAAGAATTCTACTCTTGCAACTGGAGAGCCAATCCTCCACACACTCTGTTTTCCACAAACATGGCCTTTCTAGGTTTAGTATTGAGTGTGTTCACATCTGCCTGTTCATGTTTACAACCCTCTACAACTGGTCATGTGAGCTGTCAGACTCAAAGGGTCTGTGATCCAGGCTCCTATTTGCTTTTTAGACTTGAATTCCCCTGAGTGAAATCTTTTCTCTGTTTGTTTCACTCACGTTCTGCTAGGTCAACTTTAGGACACACAGTAGGTAATCGCCAGCACAGTGTGGCACTGTTTGCTCCGATCTCTCAACTCCCAAGTTAAAAGTAGAATTCTTATATTTGACAAAGTCTTCTTATTCATTTCAAATAGTTTATTACAACTCTAAGATGTTTTATGTAAGCGTCATGGTAACCACAATGCAAAATATTACAGCAAATGTACAAATGATAAAGAGAAAGAAATCCAAACTTAGCAGAATAAGAATGATTTAATCAGAAACATAGATAATGAAAGAGGCAAAAAGAAACAATAAAACCACTGGAAAACAAAGACTGAATTACCAGTAGTTAAGTCCTTATTTATCAGTAATATCCTTGAAAGTAAATTGATCAAATTCTATTACCTAAAGCCATAGAGAGTGGCTGAATGGATAAAATGAAAACAAGACCTACTTGTGCTTCAAATATGCACATAGGATAAAAGTGAAGAAAAAAAGAAGATATTCTAATCAAATGGTAACTTTAAAGCAAATTGCAGTAAACACACACACACATATAATAAAATAGTTTAAAAACTTTTACTTGATAAAAATAGGACATTATTTAAATGTCCTATTTTTAAATTATATAAATTATTTAAATTATGAAGACATCAATTCACCAAGAAGGTATAAGAATTGTAAATTGCATCTAGAAAAATAAGACAATAATGAATATGATGGGAGCAGTAGATAGTAATGTGATACTAAGAGGGGTTATCATATGCCAAGATGGTGCTGTCTCTTTTACACATGAGAATCTACATTTTGAATTGTTTGTATAAATTGACATGTGGTGAGCATGGGAGGAACAGCTTCAGGCCACCATGGAGAAAGGAAACCTTGTGACATCAGAGAGAGAGATTGAAAAAGATCTCACTCCAGGTAAAATAAATAAATCACAATTTCCAAATGCATTTAATTCCAACTACATGTCATAAAAGACAGCAAATAAAATATACATATCCCATGCTTATAGCAAAACTGGAACATAAAAAACGCTACAAATTTCAATCCACTTGCAAATAATAATCTGAAATCAAATAATATATATTAAACAAGTTATTTGACAGCACTAGACCTTGCTAGGGAGAATCTCAGCAATAAAAGAGAATAAAATCTTAGCATTTGCAGGTAAATGGATGGAGTTAGAGAAGATAATGCTAACTGAAGTTAGCCAATCCCCAAAAAACAAATGCCGAATGTTTTCTTTGATATAAGGAGGCTGATTCATAGTGGGATAGGGAGAGGGAGCATGGGAGGAATAGAGGAACTCTAGATAGGGAAGAGGAGTGGGAGGGAAAGGGAGAGGGCATGGGGTTATTAATGATGGTGGAATGTGGTGATCATTTCATCCAAAGTACAGGTATGAAGACACGAATTGATGTGAGTATACTATGTATACAACCAGGGATATAAAAAATTGAGCTCTATGTATGTAATAAGAATTGTAATGCATTCCGCTGTTATATATAAATCAAAATAAATAAATAGAGCAAAATTAATCTCTGGAGATAGAAATCAAGGCAGTAGTTTGGTTTAGTGACAAGCAATGACTGGGTGAAAGAACTCATGATTCTTTTCTTCTATTTCTGAATGAACATTTACTCACAAGCTTCTTTGAGTATCTTGAAAATATTTTTTCTAGTGATTCCTTGTCTGCTGTGATGCTTTTGAAAAATGTACTTCCATCTTGTTTTCTTTCATCTATATGCAATTTGTTTGTTTTGTGTAGGGGCCAGGATAATTACAAAAAGAAAGTGCTGTGTGAAATTTCAAGAAATATACAGTTGAAGGAATATTTAAATTCAGCACTTTGTTTTTGTATTCTGTTATTTATCAGCATTTATGTAGCTCCAGATTTTGAGTATTGCCATAATTAGGATATTGTTTGTTTTCTGATATCTCATGCTGTAAGTTGGAACCTCAATGCGATTATATTGCATGATTGTGTTTAAGAAGTGGACCTGAGCGGTGTTGATTAGATCATGGGACAACATCCTAGAAGGGATTCCTGCTGGTCTCCTGGAGTGTTCCTCAGAGAGCACATGACTCTTCTGCATGTGGCCTTTCCCTTTCTGGTTTTCCATTATGTTGTGACAAAGCCAGAGGACCCTCACCAGAAGCTGGTATCATGCTGTTCAGACTTTCCAGTTATCAATTATCATCGAAATAGAACTCTTTTTTTTTAAATTCATTATTCAGTATCAGATATTTTGCTCTAGAAACACAAAAGGGACAAAGAAAGGAATTATGAGTATTGTTAGTATTATTGTGAATTTCTTTTGATAAACATTTGTGTCCATTTTTACTGGAGTTGGGATATACTTGAGGTAGAATGACTAGGTCACATAAAGTACTGCCAAATAAGTATACAAAAGAGATTGACCCATGTGAACTTCCACCTTGGTGCATGTGAGATCCTACTGCTCCAGATTCTTTGCCATTTGTCTTCTTCTAGACCCTTTGGTGGTTTTGACACTGCTGTTTCATTTGTGTTTTTTTTTTTTTAAATCTCCCTGACATCTAAGGAGATTAAGGACCATTTACTTCTTATTTTAATTTCCTTTATTTTGAAGTAATAATTCTTGTTAACTTTTGCTTATTTTAATGTTAGGTATTATTTATATATTCTATATGCAAAATGTTGTTGTAAATATTTTTAGATATATTTATTTTCAATAATACATGCTAATCTATGTAATTTCACTGTTTGAATTACAGTCTTATTAATCTGTGGCTTGGCTTTCATGTTCAATATTTTAATATCTTATATTCTCAGTTTTAATAAAATCAAGTTTTTTTTCTGTCACGATTAGTGTTCTTTTAATAAAATGTTGCTGACACTATGGTCATGAAGATATTCTCCTCTGTTTGCATCTAAGCCAATTATTATCTTATAATAATAATTCACATTTAGATCTCTAACCCATGAGGGAAGGTTTTGGCTATATGGTAGGAAATTATTATTTTTTTTTCTGCCCATACTAAAAGCTCCTTATTTTTAGCGCTATTTTCTTTTTAAAAAATATTTATTCACTGAACTTCTGAGAAACTTTGTCACAGAACAAGTCACCATAGCTTTGTGGATTTGTTTCTAGACTCTTCAGTATATATTTATTTCACATATCTTTGTAAGTACAATGTTGAATATCTTGAAATTACTTTAAGGAAAAGTTTGTATCTGCAGTTTTAATTGTTTTAAAAGTTTTAAAACCATTCAAATCTTTTTTCTGTTGTCTAGTAGGTTTTTGATTATGCATGATATTTTGATGAATATTTACTTAAGCTTTTAAAAAACTGGCACAAATTTGCATGCTACATATTCAAATTTTATTTTTACTACCTATTGGGACTTTAGCAAATTTTGGTGTTACATTCTTAGAACTGAGCATTTGTTCCTTTTTTATTCTCAGTTAACCAGACTTAATGGAGTGTATCAATTTAATGAATTCATACAATGCAGTCCTGTGCTACATAATAAAATTTTGGTCAATGATAGTTGGCATATGTGACAGTGATCTCATGAAGTTATAATGGAGATGAAGAATTCCTGTTTCCTAGTGACATTGTAGTCATTATATTGCTGTTGTACAATACATCACTCATGTTCATGGTGATGCCAGTGTAAACAAACCTCTTGTGCTGCCAGTTGCATAAAAATTCTGCATATACAGTCATGTATAGCACATAATACTCGATAATGACAATAAATAACTGCACTATCTCTTATTTCTTCACTGTTCTACATTTTTTAATAGTTGTTCTACAGTATGATCCCTCTACTTATAAAAAGAAAACTAAAATAAGAGATACTGTTTTCATGAGTTTAAATACTCAACCTGTATGTCAGTTCTTTCTAAATCAATATAATGGTTCACTACAATTCATATCAAAATTGAGATATTTTTTATTATAAGCATATTTATTCTAAAATTTTACAGATTGGCATTGGATCTACAATAACTTAAGCAGGTTTTTTTTCCCAATTAGAATGAACTGGTAGGAATGCGTTTACTTCAGGACTCACTGTGCAGTTCCTATGTGTGGCCAATGAAGAAAGGGATACAATAGAGGGGTGGAATAGAATAGGGTATTTAAAATGGCCTCCCTAGATGTGGCCCACTGGGTTTTGACAAAAGTATAACAAATTTCAATAGAGAAATCATTTCCAACAAATAATGCTGGAGCAATAGGATATCCAGAGGTGAAAAGAAACTCTGTCGTGTCACATGTCAACAAATCTTAATGCAAATAAATCCAGGATTTAAATGTAAAATGTTAAGCTTCTAGAAAAAAAAATAGGATTCAATCTTCCCCATCTGGAGGTAGGCAAAGAATTTTCAGATTTGCTGCCAAAATCAAAATCCATTAATGAAAATTTGAAAATTGTACTTCATCAAACTTAAAAGCTATGGTGCTACCCAATATCTTGTGAAGAAGAAAAAAAGGCAAAAGAAAGGCATAATTAGTAAAAAAATATTTGCAAACAACATTTTTTAAAAAGGAATATATTAAGAACTTACAAAACATGAAAAACAGGAACAATCCAGATTATCTAGTGGACAAAGACATGAATAGGAAAATAATCACATGAAGTGTACTCAACATAATTGGTCATTAGAGAAACACAAACTAAAATCACAATGAGATATGACTACACACCACCTATCAGAATGGCCCAAAATAAAAAATAGTGACATCAGGGAAGCAACAAATTAAGTTTCTCTCTAATGTGGCAGATGTCAAGAGATCATGGATTCAAGAACTCCTAGCAGAGAGAAAACAGACCTGGTTATAAACACCATCAACAGTCACTTCAGCTATGAAACTTTATTTTTTTGTGTTAAGTAAAGAACACAATAATCTTCATACCAGGAAGTAAATTTACTCATAGAATATAAAATTATTGATTTATATGAACTTTCACACATAGAGATCACTAAAGCAAATGTGAATTAAAATGATCTTATAAACTTTGCATCATGTATTTCATTTGTCTTCTTATTTTTTGTTTTATTGGATAATGGTGTTATAATAGTTGAAAAGATTAATTGTTGTATTCGCACCTGAACCTATTTTATTTAATATTACTGTGACAATTGACTGTAAATTGTATTGACAGGCTTTTCTTAATCATAATTATGCAAAAAGTACCATCCAGAATCAATTAATGTTGGATATCATAATCAATTTTATGGAAATCCAGAGCTCAGAAAATATGTATCCCAGACACTCAAGAGATAAAAGTAGCAGCAATAAATAGGTGATGTTTTCTTGCATGCTTATATTAAAAGCTAAAGGGTAGAAAGTTTGCACAAATTTGCAGACAGTTCATGGAGTATTGAGTTCCATAGAATCATTAATCATGTGTATCTATGTATGTTTAATTGATTAGTAATTGAATTCTAGTATTTTACCTGAGATTCACATTATAAATAGTTTTTCATTCATTCATACATATTGTTACCAAATTAGCACAATATGAGAAATATATGGATATATATATATATATATCCATATATTTATATTGGGATATAAATGTATATATTGGGATATAAATAATGGTAGATACAACATTACTATGAGAAATTTATGTGCCTGCATTCTGTCTCAAAATAAACTGTTAATGACACTAAAATTTTTTTGCAAGTAACATAAGGATATTATTTTTTAAATATTGCATAAAAGAAACATAAGACTCCACAAAAAAGCAATAACAGTCCTAAAGATCAAACTCTAATGCATATTTATAATGTATATATGCCGATGTGTTAATTAATTCAGGCATATAAAAGCCTATACTCTGTAGTAGTGATTTGAATTTCTCATAAACAAATTCCAGCTACTTTTCCAATATTCTAATTCTTTGCTATTTACTATAATTCCACAATGACTTGTTTCTGGTCATACTTTGAATAGTTCAATTATTTAGTTGTACCATTAATTCTAATCCTCCAAATTTAATCTTTTATATTTTAAAATTCATCTGTTTCTACACAGTTGAAAAGTCGTCTATTCCTAATATAACAATATGTTTATCATTAGTAAATGAGGATTTTCTATTTTCCATTCTTATATATGCTGATTGGAAATTTGGGAAATAAGGTTAGTTGTTTTATTTAATTGTTTTGTTATCTAAAAATTATTTGACGGTGTATATTCAGTAGAATGAAGCACAATACAGATATAACACATCTGCACTCCCTCTTTCTCAGCTTTAGAAGGCACAGAGGACCTTATAACTCCACTCTACCTTCTTTAGTTTAGCTCATATCCCTACTCCCAGTCTCCTAGGTGTCTTCCTTAACACTGTCTTCAAAATAATAGTCTTGTGCCCAAAGATCTCTGCTGCTTTCCCTGCCTGGAAGAAAAGCAAACAAACAAACAAACAAAAAAGAAAACAAACAAACAAACAAAAAACACACCTGAAATGATAACCCAGATACCAGTGCTATTTTAACCTAAAACTTCATCAGCCAATACAGAAGAAGTTTTTATTAATCTGTAGGTTAATATTAGGCTCCTAAAGTTTCTCTTTACTGAAATTGAAAGTAGTTATTTCCTTAACATTTTGCTGATCTGACTCATGTGAACTGATATTCAAGGATTGGTTCAAATCAGACATCTAGAAGACTTGTCCCTGTTTTATATGTTGACCTATTTTTGTCATTTGTCTTTGCAACTTTACTATAGCAGTTTTAAAACTACAATGGGGAATATTAATTGCTATACATTATTTTCTCCATTTCTTTGTCATATCATAAATCACTGGAAGCCAGGAGTCATGTATAACACCTTGGGAATACTCTTTTTAATAGCAAATATTCAAGGGCTAACATATTTGATGCTGCCTCACCTGTTTCAACTTCAACAAAAGGTACCAAAGAGAGACTCAGATAATTCTTGCATGACTTTTGCAAATAAAATTGTTTCCTACTTATAAGGAAGAATATTACATTACTTGTAGTAAAATTTAAAAAGAGATTGAAGAAGAGAGAAATATAGATTGGAAAGAAACTTGGGAGGAAAAGACAGCTGCTATAATTGAATATGTTAGGACCTTACTGACCAGAGTAGCAGACATGAAAACATGCATAAAGAGCAGTGGTCAAATTCATTACCTTTTCTTGAGCTGGGTAAGATCCACTTCAAGCAGCATATTAATTGCTTATTATTTTATTTTACCTTAACATCAATTGAATATAGGTTTAACCTTCTCATACCGAAATCAGGGCATAGTCACCACTGACATGATTTTCGAGTTTTAATTTCAGTTGCTCAATATGGCTGATCCAGATATCTGCATTATACAACCCTCTCCTAGTGACCAGCTTCCTATGGGGCAGCTAGGTAGACCCATTTGATTGTTATGGTTTGGACATGGAATGCCCCACAAAGGCTCATGTATTGAAGGGTTGGTCCTGCAAACATCAATATTCAGATTTAAGAATTTTGGGAAATGATAAGATCATGAAGAATCTGACCTCACTGTTGGATCAATTCACTAATGGGTGAATAATTTCATTGCATTATTGAGATTCGGGGCTTAGTTAGAGGAAACAGTTTCCAGCATGCCCTAGGATGTCATATCTTGTGCCTGGCCCTTTCCTTTGTCTCTGCTTCCCAGTTACCATGAATTAAGTAGCTTTTTTCCTCCTACAACCTTCTGCCATGATGTTCTGCTCATCTCAGATCCAAAGCAATGGAGTCAACCAACTGTGGGCTGAAACTTCTGAAACTGTAATTCAAAAAAATGTTTCCATATTTAATTTTTAATTTTTTTTGGGGGGGGCACGTATTTTGTCATGGTGATAAAAATCTGACTCACCGATTCACCTCATTGATCCTTAGACCCTGCATAGACTATACAGATATTCTATAGTGACTGTCTTTCAGTCACAGCACTATTTCATGGCACTCGTATCTGATTGCTCTAATTAAACCCCTCAAGGGAAATGTGATTGGCTAATTTCCTGTACCCCCATGAAGGCTTTCTCCCATAGTTCTCTCACTTTCTTTTGCCCCCACTGATAGTTGAGATACATGTCGTGGCCCTGTGATATGCCTACCCTCTTTCTGTATTCTGTAGATAATACATTTCTTGTAACATTTCACTTGCTTTGTTGAGTTCCTTGCTCGGTATCTCACCTGATCAGCACTCTGAAACCTAACTTCTTTCCTCAGTCAATGTTTTCTTGGTTAGTGTCTATCTCCTTGGAAATAAATTGGATACAGGTCAGACAAGGGCTATGAAGGTGTCTGCCATTATAAACAAGTTTCCTATGAGAGAGCCACCCGGGCAAAGATTGGATATCTGCCAGGTGAAAGGTCCATGTAGTGAAAGGCACACTAAACACCCAATCCTCTGAAGTTCCATCAGTACTGAACTGTAGTTTTACAAACACTTTCCTGAGAGATAGAAGATGAAATTAAAAAGAAAAATTAATACAGCAATAATATTAAGCTGCTGACCTCTAACGATTTAGAACCAAGGACAACTAGCTGTTTATGAGAGGGTGATGTTAAACAATGGTTTTCTAGGCAATACTTAATCAATATTTAAAGTAGTAGTTTGGATATTAATATATTAAACAATGTGCTAGTTAAGTTCTCATGTGAAACAAAGAGTTGTCCTATAATGTCTCACTAAGTAAGTACTCGCAGTGCCTGTAAAAGGCTAGGTTAATATAAATGAATAGTGTAATTAATGTTTGGAATTCTAGTATAGCAGACCAGTATCTATTTTTATTCCAACTTTTCATGTAGAGAAACTCAAAAAACGTATACAATGCTGCAGAAATTGTGCAAAAGCAATACTTTTTTTCATTCATCAGTTTTATGCCCTAAATTAGCATATCACATTTTTTTCTTTTCAGTTTCTTATAATGTACACAGCAATTTTGAGCTAATTATTTTGAGATGCAAGTTATTATTATGCTTCTAAAAATGAGAAAATAAGCCTGGTGTCATATAGTTTGCCTTTTAGCAATGACAAGAATCAGTAAAGCTGTTTTATCATTCTGAATTATATCTTCTTTCCTATTCAGCTATTTTAAAATAGAATGTGCAAAGAATATTTAGTGATATTTCTAAGTCTCTTTAAAATTGTGTTTATTGGAATTTACTTCTATATTTTGAAAAAGTAGAACCAACTGTTATATAAGAAGGAGTTAATATTTATGATACCATAATGTAATATTATGGTTTGGAACTCTTCAAATCAAAAGACATTGAGAATTCCAGTTCAGGCCAATATAGCAAAAAATGTATTTGCTCTTTGCATATTATCTCCAACAGAGCAAAACACATTCGCAAGCATCTTGGGAAATAGTGATGTCTTTATCAAACAAGAGATAGTAATATGTGGTATTCTCTGTTACTAATTCAATAAATGTCTATACAATTCTCTAAATGACGTTGTCTTTATTGGTGCATTTAATGAACATTAAACAAAAATAAACACATTCATAGGGTCACACTGACCATTAATTTAATCTATAAAACTTCAAGTTTCATATTCAGTAGAGAAGCATAATAAATACATTTTAAGTGAGAATAATATGATTCAAAAATGGTAGATACACCCTGGAGAAAACATTTGCAAGTCTGCAATCACAGTTTGGAACGCATTTGTATTTTCTTTCTTAAAAATAATTTTTTAACTCCTCAATTCCTCCCCTGGTTCCACTGAAGATATATGCTTTGAAAATATATCAGTCAGTAGAGTCTTGCCTTTTATGTTTTAGTGCCAGTGCATTTAAGATCTTTTTATCTTTCTTGATTTAATCTAACCTTAAAATTTAAAACACAAATAAAAAAAATTTAAGAAAGTTATCATAATATTGAATATTTTCTAACAAAAATTATTCAGATACTTGGAATAAACAAATTAATCATGTCCATGCCTTGAACAACCCTCATGATGGTATCATTTTGGCATTTCTTAACCTAGCATGACGGCTCAGCTTATATGACATTTTCTCTGAATAAAGGATCTGATTGTTATGGCTGAGGGCTAAGTATTGTAACAGCTGACAGGAGACAGTTGAAATCTGGTCTGAAAGGTAAATGACTCATGAAAGCAACAAAATAACAGGAGCAATAAACTATGCCTAAGTTACTTTGACCACCCATCAAACACAAAATTAGTCCTAGCACATCTGTCTTAATTATGTAAAAAGCCTACTTACCTCAATTCATGCCAGTGTGGAAGCAAAATTGGTGTCATAAGAACAGTTTTTGTAAACCATGCTCATAAAAAAGAAGTTGTGTTACATAAAAATACCCTGAAGAAATAGGGAAGAAGAAGACAGAAGACTGGGCAGAGGATGTAAGAATTCATCCATTAGAGAGAAATGCAAACATTCAATAGTACCATTTAAATTAATTTTACCTCACTGATGAGTGCATAAATAAATAAATAAATAAATATTCATAATGAAAGTATATCAAAATTTCATTGAAATCTGGAAATTTGATTTTATACATGACTGGTAGCAATTAGAGAATGAATTGAAGCTGTAAGGTTTCTATACTTTATGACTTAGGAATTGTATTTTTGACATTTATTATGAGGAAACAATCATAGGTGTTCACAAAGACATTTCCAATAGTAAATATGCTATCTTAATTTATAATGATAATAATTTGAGAGACTATCTCCAATAGCAGAGAATTGTTATGTAAATTATGGTGTATACATTATTATTATTATTATGAGATTATTATGCCTATTTGTAAATGAATTTTACATTTAGTATGTTGATATGAATTTATTTTATTATATTTCTAGTTTTTAAAAATTGAAGAATGTCACATATACTATGTACAGTACAGCCTGTGAAGATGATTTACTTATAAGGATTTTGGAAGTGGCTTATAGTGAAAGTAAATTCTATGTTTTAGAAAAGAATGCATACTATTGTCAAAAATACCAGGGTCATTTTTTTTTCCTTTAATTTTTATTGTTGGTTGTTCAAAACATTACATAGTTCTTGACATATCATATTTCACACTTTGATTCAAGTGGGTTATGAACTCCCATTTTTACCCCATATACAGATTGCAGCATCACATCCATTACACATCCACTGTTTTACATATTGCTATACTAGTGTCTGTTGTATTCTGCTGCCTTTCCTTTCCTCTACTGTCCCCCATCTCCCCTCCCATCTTCTCTCTCTACCCCATCCTTTCCCCTCACTTCCTCTTGTATGTAATTTTGTATAACCATGAGGGTCTCCTTCCATTTCCATGCAATTTCCCTTCTCTTTCCTTTTCCTCCCACCTCTCACCCCTGTTTAATGTTAATCTTCTTCTCATGCTCTTCCTCCCAACTCTGTTCTTAGTTACTCTTCTTATATCAAAGAAAACATTTGGCATTTGTTTTTTAGGGATTGGCTAGCTTCACTTAGCATAATCTGTTCTAATGCCATCCATTTCCCTGCAAATTCTATGATTTGTCATTTTTTAATGCAGAGTAGTACTCCATTGTGTATAAATGCCACATTTTTTTTTTATCCATTCGTCTATGGAAGGGCATCTACGTTGGTTCCACAGTCTTGCTATTGTGAATTGTGCTGCTATGAACATCAATGTAGCAGTGTCCCTGTAGCATGCTCTTTTTAGGTCTTTAGGGAATAGACCAAGAAGGGGAATAGTTGGGTCAAATGCTGGTTCCATTCCCAGCTTTCCAAGAAATCTCCATACTGCTTTCCAAATTGGCCTCACCAATTTGCAGTCCCACCAGCAATGTACAAGTGTACCCTTTTCCCACATCCTCGCCGGCACTTGTTGTTGTTTGACTTCATAATAGCTGCCAAACTTACTGGAGTGAGATGGTATCTTAGGGTGGTTATGATTTGCATTTCTCTGACTGCTAGAGATGGTGAGCATTTTTTCATGTACTTGATGATTGATTGTATGTCCTCCTCTGAGAAGTGTCTGTTCAGGTCCTTGGCCCATTTATTGATTGGGTTATTCATTTTCTTAATGTTTATTTTTTTGAGTTCTTTGTATACTCTGGATATTAGGGCTCTATCTGAAGTGTGAGGAGTAAAGATTTGGTCCCAGGATGTAGGCTCCCTATTTACGTCTCTTATTGTTTTTTTTGCTGAGAAAAAAACTTTTTAGTTTGAATGGAGAAAAATTGAAGGTATTCCCTCTAAAATCTGGAACAAGACAGGGATGCCCTCTCTCACCACTTCTGTTCAACATAGTTCTCGAAACACTGGCCAGAGCAATTAGACAGATGAAAGAAATTAAAGGCTTAAAAATGGGAAAAGAAGAACTTAAATTATCACTATTTGCAGATGACATGATTCTATACCTAACAGAACCAAAAGGGTCTACAAAGAAACTATTAGAACTAATAAATGAATTCAGCAAAGTGGCAGGATATAAAATCAACACGCATAAATCAAAGGCATTCCTGTATATCAGTGAGAAATCCTCTGAAATGGAAATGAGGACAACCACTCCATTCACAATATCCTCAAAAAAAAAAAATAAAATACTTGGGAATCAACCTAACAAAAGAGATGAAAGACTTATACAATGAAAACTACAGAACCCTAAAGAGAGAAATAGAAGAAGATTTTAGAAGATGGAAAAATATGCCCTGTTCATGGATAGGCAGAACTAACATCATCAAAATGGCGATATTACCAAAAGAGCGATACCAGATTTCAAACTATATTACAGAGCAATAGTAACAAAAACAGCATGGTACTGGTACCAAAACAGGCGAGTGGACCAATGGTACAGAATAGAGGACACAGAAACCAATCCACAAAACTACAACTATCTTATATTTGATAAAGGGGCTAAAAGCATGAAATGAAGGAAGGATAGCATCTTCAACAAATGGTGCTGGGAAAACTGGAAATCCATATGCAACAAAATGAAACTGAATCCCTTTCTCTCACCATGCACAAAAGTTAACTCAAAATGGATCAAGGAGCTTGATATCAAATCAGAGACACGGCATCTGATAGAAGAAAAAGTTGGCTATGATCTACATGCTGTGGGGACGGGCTCCAAATTCCTCAATAGGACACCCATAGCACAAGAGTTAACATCTAGAATCAACAAATGGGACTTACTCAAACTAAAAAGTTTTTTCCCAGGGTCATTTTAAAGGCACTTTTTATTTTAGAACAGTTCTAAATTTAAAGATCAAAAAGCAAGTATAGTGTAGAGAGTTCTACCCTCTATTATGCACTCCATTTCCTTTATTGTTAAGAGTTTAGATTATGATGAACTCAAGACCAGAGTTCTATGGCACTTGTTAGATTTTTGCTCAATAATTTTTTTTTTTAATGTTCCAAGATCTGATCCTGGGTCCCCGTGTTAGTCAGATTTCTGCTACTTTAACAAAATATTTAAATGAATCATTTTATAAAGACAAAAGTTTACCTTGACTCAGTTTTGGAGGTTCCAGTCCATTAGGTCCATTATCATTTGGTCCCACAGCTTCGGGCCTGTGGTGGGACTTTAGTCATAGCCGAGACACTTAGTAGAGCAAAATGTTCACTCCATGGCTTTGAAGGAGAAGAGAGTAAGGAGGGTGGCTGGTACCACAATCCCTTTTAAGGGTCTCTCAACCTAATGACCTATGGGTCAATGACCAGACCACATCTCATAAAGGGCCCATCACCTCCCAATAGTGTCACCCTTTGAAGGACATTCAACATCTAAATTATGACAACACATGACATTGAGTTATCAGGTCTGTTCCGTTCCTCATGGTTATAACAACAATTTCAGATTTGCCTTCTCTTTTATGATCCAGACATTTTCAAGGAATACTTGCCAGCTGCTTTGTAGAATGTAGGTGAATTAGGAGGATTTGTCTGATGTGCTTCTCATGAACAAATTAATATTTTGGGGATCCACTCCCAACATGATTTATGATTGTTGATGCTGACCTTCATCACCTGGCTGAGGGAATGCTCTTACAAGCACTGTAAAAAATCACCCTTTTCTCTCTTCACACTGTTTTCTTTGGAATTAGGTCACTATGTGCAGCCTATATGTAAAGATTAGAGTGTTGTATTTCTTCTACCTTTATTTAGATATGACATCACTAGCAAACATAGGTATTATTATTTTTATTTTTTACTTTGTGGCACTTAAATAATCCATGATCTGTGTGTGTGTGTGTGTGTGTGTGTGTGTATGTGTGTATTTTTTTTCCCCTCCATCAAACCTTGAGCCCGACATTGCTTCAAGGAGCCTTGGTTATTTTTAGAGGAGGTTGGTACTTACCCCCACCCACACACAAATAAATAAATAAATAAAATCTGAGCTCTGGGCACTTAACATGCTTGCTCTACTGAGGTATTAATGTAACATTGTTTCTTCGCCTTCCCAGATGATAGAACTAAGACATATGTATATTACTATAAGTATCTTTGTAGTATGGAAAATGTGTTCATTCTGTTTTTTTTAACACTAAACCATTAGCATAAATCCTTATAGACATTTTCTCTTGCTCATATATAACCTGCAAGTGCAACAATAAGAAACCTGGTCCCTGCCATTCATCATTCACTTACCAAATTGTTCCAGTTCCAGGATATATGCATAGTGGTATCTGGAGTATTTACCCACACCTTCAATGCAAATGTCTATGAAGCTGCATTGGCTGTGTACAGTTTATTTAACCTCTTAGCTTAGAAAATGCACTCATTTCTAAAATTACTTATGTCAGCCCCTGTTATCACCACCTCGTCAGTGAGATTGTTTTACCTATTCTCAATATTAATATTTTGTCACATTCTACATTAAAGTTCACTCTCCTTCCTGTAACGTTCTGTAGATTTTAAAAAATGCACAGGGCCAGCAATGCATCATTATGAGATTACACTGAATAGTTGCACCATCCAATAAATTCCTCAAACATTATCCAACCCCTCCCCACTCCACCTGAAACTCCAGAAACTACTTATCTTTCTGCCATCCTATAGTTTTGCTTTTTCCAGAATGCCATGACCTGGTGAGGTTTTTGAAGGTGAAATTGATGAAAATGTTAGTACCAAGAGTGCAGTTTCCAGCATCTTCTTATTCTCGGGCTACTGCAACTGAAACCTTCAGCCATTTGCCAAAATTGCCACTGAAGTATCCCTATCTCGGTAGGGCTCCAGTCTCCTCTGCTCCAGATTAGCAGATTTTCACTGTGACTCTCTGGAGTTGCTTGTTATTCCAAAATTCAGAGTGACAATTTGCTCTGTAATTTTTTTTCCAGGTTTCGAGAAAAGTACGTCTCATCTCTGAGTTTTTCCAGTTTGATCTTCTTATAAGGAAGGAATGAAAATGCTCAAGCTCTTTCCATGCCAGAGCTCTCACCAGAGATTTTCAGAGATTTTTCACACATATAAGTAACTTTTTTGAGAATTAGTAAAATGTATGGAATTAGGATTTTATAAAGATGTCTGTGTGATCAATACGTTTTTGTGTCTCCCACATAATAATCAAACCTAATGTCATGGATGAGACTGCATGGGGGAGAGCAATATGTAAAGAAAGAGTGGAAAGTAGGATCCAGTGTGACAAAAGTCAACCTTCCATTGCCAGGCTGAAGACAAAAGAGCAAGGTGCTAAGGTGTCAGGAGCATTGGGGGGAAAATCAGGACATTAATAACAGCAAGGAGAGTGCTTCTTGGACTATGTTTCTGTAAGAAAAATTCAGATGAAGACTAAAGAACGTATCTATCTCATCAGTATCATGGTGTTAATAATAATAGAATTATTGTAGTAATGTGAGAATGCCTAGTCCAACTAGTTAAAGGATCAGAAAACAATGAAATTGTTGAAATATTTATTCTTGTAAAGATGGGATATTCATTATAGATTTAAGTTTGCTGAAAGGATGTATTTGGGAGATTGAAGTCTGATGATTTGGAAGAGAAATATTATCGGCAAAGATTTAGATGGTTGGTTCTTGGTAAAATTTGGGTTGAGATCACAGATGATGAGGGGCAGATATGTAACTGGAAATAATACCTCAAATTATTAATAGAGAGGTTATTTCTAGTTGGAGAGTTTTCTGACTTTTCTGCATCTACTTTTTACGCCTAAAGGTTTGGCACTGATTATATGCTTGTTTGGAATTAGAGAGGAAAATCATAAAAATAAAAATGGCAACAACAAAATATATACAATTCAGACTCAAGCTTTTCTCTGACTTGCAATTACACGAATAACAGTTCCAGTTTCTGTCTTTATGTAGTTTACATTCTGGAAGAGGAAAGAAATGGTGAAGAAAACCTCCACATAGGGCAATGAATACTAACTAATGTTTGCATACAGTGCTACAAAAACCCTCTATTTATTCAAATAAAATGACTTTTGGCACAAAAGTCACTGACTCAAAAATAGCATCATTTACTTTGTAGCTATAATTTTGGTAAAATTCATTATTTTTATGGGTGTCCATGGAATGAGGCTATTTCTCCTTGTCTATTGATTTGCTTCTCCGCCATCTCAAGATTGAGATTAATGAATCACAGGGTCAAGAATAACCTAAACACAATAAATAAACTGTCATCATTATTTGGTATGAATTGAACTGATTGCTGTAGAAAAGTTGGTCTTATGCAAAGTCCTGTATTCACATGGCATTGACTCATCAGTTCTGACTACTCTTTTTCTCATTCTATCCCAGTTCTATTATTTACAACTTATAGAAAAAGTTGTGAGGCCACAAGATGAGCTTTTCCTCTTCATGACAGGGGAAAGAATGGACAAATGCTGTTGTCATATACAATGCTTATAGCGAATATTATTTTAATTAAAAAATGTTTGTTTTCTTTGATACTTAATCTGTTTGTCTATTCATTTAGGTAGGAAACTGTAATAAGCAAATGATATCATTCAGAAGTACATTTTCCTATATGGGGTGTATGTTCCTCACTTTTATATTATTTTCTAACATGTTTCCCTGTGTGTTCCACACACACTTTAGTTGGTTTGTAATCATTAAGTATTACAATGTCCAGAAGCATTTTCCCAACATGAGCATTTTCTGCTAGTAACTTAAAATTGAGTACATCTAACTCAGAATTGAGTACATCTTTCTTGATATATTTCTTTGTGAATGTTTAAAAATAGTGGTGATTTTGAACAAAGTTATTTTGGTTTCACCTCTCCTTTTCAGGATAAGCTTAGAGAGGAAGAAATCTCCACCCCAACAGTGTTTATCACCATCTTTTCCTTTCATGTGATCTTAACAACAAATCTCAGTCCCTATGGGTATTATCTCACATATTGTGATAATGAGTTACAATTGATGCAGTTTTACAGCATAATAAAAGAAGGCTTGAATCTCAGGATTTGAGCAATGGCAGTCCCATCTCAGAAATAATGTAAACAGAATGAGATTGCAGCAGGAAGCTGAAACAACTTTATTAATCAGAACCATTTCTGTTTAATTCACTGTTAAGAGTCTCTGTTAAATAACATTGCCTCTCTGGTGCTCATCATGATCTTGGATGATTAAAAAGCATTTGGATAATATCTGTAATAAAATTAAGCTCACTGAGCTATATATACCACTGAGTTCTGGGGACCAAATGAGATGAAGGTTTCCAACTGTCAAATTAAGGAGAGTAAGTTAAAGGAAATTAAAACAGTGCTTCCCCAGAGATGCAATAGATGCATACTATTGTCATTTTCTTTTCCTTATTTCATCTCTGAAGACAAATGATGACAGCTGTTTGTGAATCACCACCAAAAGCTGTCTTTGGAGTAGAGATGTAGAAAACAAACCTAAATAAAATGTGCATTCTTTCATCTTAAGTATTTCATCAAATCTCAATCCCCAATCCACCTGAACTAGAATATTTTCTTTACATGTTTCTCTTACATTCAAAAAATAATAACTTTTTAACCATGTAGCCATTCAAACTGTTGGGACTGAAGTATTTAGTAAATACATCTAAATATGTTACAGTCCCTTTTCCATAAAGGTAGACATTAATTATACTTAACTTTGTCCACAAAGCACCAAGCTCCTTTAGCCTCACAACTCATAAAATTAACCATCTACATATTTTCCTGGGAAAAAACAGAGTTTAGAGTTTAGATTTTATTCTTCAGGAATGTAGGAATAAGATCCCAAATTATTGTAGAATAATAATGAAGATAATAACAACAATAAAAGCAATATTAAATAAATCTAGGGAAAATCATACTCACTTTAATAATGGCATATTTTCCTAGAACTTGGATGTGTAGGAGGTCCTAATTCTGAAGGAAAATATTTCAAAGTTCATGGGAAGATTCAGCTCAGAGATGGGCACTTTCTCTGAGGCCGTCAAACGGCATACACGTCACAGCAAGAGCACACATGTGAAATCTGCCAAGTGTCTAACCCTTTACATATTAATTAATTTTGAAGGCACTTCAAGCAGATTCAAATCTCAACAGGAACACGCTGTCTTTCTGCATGTGGACAAGTTGCCTAAACTTTCTGAGCTTCACTTTTTTTTTTCATTTATGAAAATTGAGTTGAGAAATAATCCTCCCCCTGGGGTCTATTGTGAAGAGTAAATAAACTCATGATCTTAACACATGTATTCCCTGAGTTGGTTCTTCACAGATAGCATTTGCTTTCTCATTCCTTTTAACATTTTCCTAATGATTCAAGTGGAAATTAAATTATCAAACTCACTGAACTCCTGTGAGTGTCAGTCTGAATGAGAAACTCTATTTTATAGTGCCAATTTCTATGTTGTAGAGCACTACGAAACAATTCTATTATGGACAATCAGTGCAGGTGGAGACATTTTCTAAATCAGCTCATAAATGTTCCAAGTTTGGGGCATAATTGTTTAGGACAGATCATGATTTTGTGTCTGGTAAATATTCACATTTCATTTTTATTATTTCCACTCATTCTATTGCCATCCAAACCCACAGTCCATCTGTCCCCAACTGTTGAAGACCCTAAAGCAATGGCTGTTGAAATTACCTCTGGCCCCATTATTTCCTTCTACAACTCCACTTGGAGAACTGATTTCATGTTGCACTGTCAGAATGAGCATTTGCTTACCTAGAATTGCTCAAAATATCTTTTTTTCCCCCTGGAATTCCCAAATGCCAATGCTTTTAGTAATTTTTATGGTCATTATTTCTGAAGGAAATATGAATTAAACTGAATTTTTTATGTGGTATCAATTAGTTTATTCAAAAAGAAGAGTTCATTTGAGATAGATGGTTTTGATGGAGAGAAGAAGGTTTGCACGATAGGCTTTGACAAATATATTTATAATCTATATTTACATAGATAACATATGTATATGTACATGTCATATATATTATGTGTTAAAGATGACATCTATCCATTTATTAGTTCTCTGTCTTCCTTCCACCTGTGTATGATCATAATGAGTACACAAGGAGATAGCTTGTTCAAGCTCACGTAGGAAGCAGTTAGCAAATTAAGGACAGCTCTGTTTGGCTCTAAGACCTGGTCTTGATATATGAAAATTCCTTTTTTTAAGAAAACTGCTTCATAGCTTTGATGCTTGATATATAAAACATCTGTTCTTATATGTGGGAAAAAAACCCAGGCAATTTAAAATACCATGTATGGGAACTTTCTGTCAAGTTTTAAAAGACAAGTAAGTAGAAAGCAGGCTACAAGAAGCTTATTATTTCCACGAGCTTCTTATAATCTCATAATTCAAAAGGATTTTTTGCTACAAAATACTTTGACACTGTTTGATGAGCTACATAGCCCAGCTAAATATTTTTATTGAATGTTTTCTCTAAATGAAATTTTAGGATTATATATTTAGTTGTCTGAGTCTGTTCAACTGCTAATGATCTACAGAGATTTTTTTTTGTACTTTTTCATTGAAACAGAGAAAAGAACATTCAAAGAATATACAGCTGGGCAGAGGCAACTGAAGAATTTTCAATTTTTCTCTAGTAGATGATGATTCCAGGTAATGTATGCTGTCAATTTTAGGGCTATGACAGTCACAACATCTAGTTTATTTATAAAGTATCTTTCTAAAATTGTCAAAGCAATTTTTTTTTATCTAATCACACACAGAAAAAGAGCATTCAGGTAGTGGAAGAGGAAAGAAAAGTGCCATTTTAAAAACAAAAGTTATCCAAAAAGGCTAACTGGGTAAATTCTACCGTTTTTGTTTGAGTTATATATTTAGCCTTTGATGTACACTGCAATGTATAGAGTCTCAGAAACCATTACAATTCAGTTGCAGGTTTCATACAGACCCTAGTTTTAAAATTCAGGATCCTTTCCCATAGTGTGCCTTATAAACTTCAGTTTTCCCATGGCTTCTTCATATAACGTTGCAGTTAAAATGAAGTGGAATAACACCTTTAGAAATCTTTGCAGAGCATCTGATTCTTTGTTCACAAAGTTTAATGTGACACTGGTAAATGACAGGTGATCATACTGAGAGTGATAAATTTGGAAGTGGTTGTGATCTGGGGCCAATGCCCAGAAAGATGGCAATTTCTATATTTAAAGCAAGCTTACTTTTATTTCTTAAAGGAGGAAAAAATCAGGGCTAGTGTGCATATTATGTGATTTTTATTAAATCTGGGATTCGACATAGCCATAGATGAAGATTAGCAAAGACCCATTAACTGACCATGGAAATCGAACCGATCTGGGTTAAGATCAATAAAGAGCAAAAACTTAAAGAAAGCTATAAGGTTGAACCCATGTGTTTTAGTCAGGTTTTACATTTCTGTGACAAAAATACCCAAATAACAATTTAAAGGAGGAAAAGTTTATTTTGGCTCACAGTATTGGAGTCTCAGTCCATAAAATGCAGATTTCATTGCTCTGAGTTCAAGACAAGACCAGCATGGGGAAAAACTGTGGTGAGGGGAACCTGCTCCCCTTGTGGTAGCAAGAAAGCAGAGAGAAGGAGGGAAGGGGATGTGGGGAGGATAAACCCTTTCAGGAAAGGCCCTTCCCCAATGACCTATCTCCCCCTGCCATACCCCACATGACTCCCATTCAATTTAGCTTAGGGTGGGCTGATTAGGTTCAAGTTTTCACAGTCCCATTGATTTACCTCTGAAATTTCCTGCATTAAAACAGGAACTTTTGGGGAACACTTTATATTTAAGCCATGTCATTTTACCCCTTAACCACCTAAACTCAAGTCCATCATGCAATGCAAATTGTATTTAGCTCATCTCCAAGACTCCCATAATATTAACAATTCCAGCCTCCAAGATAAAGTCCAAAGTCTCCTGTGAGACTGAAGACAGTCTTGGCTGAGAACCTCTGTGTAAATCACAACTCTGCACATGCAGCAGCTTTTCTGTCCAGCCAGTCCATGTTACTGGCATATATTAATTCCTGGGGTGTTTATTCCAGTTTAGGCTTCACTTTCTCAACTTCCCATATGACCCTCTTATGAGCAGCCTACAGGAACTCTAATCTGGTGTGGTTTGCCTGGCCTCCCAGGTCTTCCTTTGAAATCTCACTGGAAGCCTCCCTGACCCCTTACAGTGACTGGAGGACCACAGTAATGTTTAGGGTCTACCAGAATTATTGTCAGTTCAGAGTCAGTCAGTGTACCAGTTCCCGAAAGTCCTGATTCTTGCCTTTTCCCCAATGCAGTTACACTAATTAAAGGCCATGGGTCCCTTTGGGAGAGGATGGGTGAAAGGTTATCAGTAAAGGAGGAGGAGCATCAGATGGATGAACATACCATCAAAGTGAGTTTGAAAATAAAGGCAGAAGAAGGATATTAGAATTGGAAATGAAAAGGATGGTGTTAATGAGATTTCATTCTCTCGTCCTTTACTCCTCACCTTGTGACGTAAACATTGGTTTCTTGTCAGGTGTGGTGAGGGGTCATACTTTCATTTGGCAAGATAACAAAACTTGAAAGGAGATAGTTGCCTTGGTTGTCTCTCATGATGCCATCTTTAAAAGCAAAAGAAATGCAAAACTCTACAATATGATCATCATTGATTAATTTTGTATCTTTTAGAGCATGTTTGTACTTGCATTCTAAGAGAAGTTCTTAGGAAAGGAAGTTTTAAATTGCTATTATTCTTATTCAAGCATCTGTCATGAAGATATGTACTATTATTGAATTTTCCATCCATTAATTTTAAATAATCATATTTTATATAAAACCTTGATAGTTTAAGACTATGTATGCTCTTGAATGATTAAGATGCAACTTCATAATGGATTTGGAAAAACTGAATTAATTGTTTATAGTATGTCAGGTATATGCTGAAGAACTTTACATTAATTTAAATTGTAATACTCAAAAGAGATCTCAATGAAATTATCCCCCTTTTGTAGATAAAAATGTAGACTCAAAGGAATTAATAAGCCTAATACCACTATATCTAGACTTTGGCAGAGCTGAGATTTTAACCCAGATTTATTTAGTCCAATTTTTTTTCTTCTCTCTTTTGTGTCAAGTAGTTATTAATATGCATCAACAAAGCATCAGTAGAAAAGATTGGTATTCATTGCTCTTAGGCATCTAGTAACTTCCTCTCAAATATCTCAGTGTGGAAGTGCTTCTTCTAGGCAATATGATCAGGAAATATACAGTTATTGACTTCAAAGGGCAGATATGTATCCTAACTAGGTCAGCAAACAAAAATCACAAAGAAATGTTCTTAATTATTACTTAGAAATGATAAGAACTTGAAAGATGAGAAAAATCCAAAAATAGCCATTATAGATTTGGTTTTTCATATAATAATTAACAAATATTTTAGGAATCTGTGGTATTTGCTGTTTCTTGTAAACATTCAATACTGGCTCTAGTTAACCTGTGAGTTTGACTTCATGCTCTGAACCGGTTTTTACATTTTTCACATCTTCCATCCTCTTAAAGACATTTAACACATTTGCAATCCATAGCGAGATGTTACAAAATATGTCATTGATTTATTCCTTATGGCATATAAATTCTGGAACTTCTTTTTCCTGTGAAATTATTGATGTAAATGTTTCCACAAGGTGGAAGAATTGCATAACCCTCATTCCAAGAGAATTTCAAGCATTAGTATAGGGAGGGGAATGGGATGAGTTGTGGATGAAAGAACAGAAAGAGAAGAAAGGGCAGACTCTGCAACTGCTAGGCATGTTTTCATCTTACCCTTATTGATATAAAACCCAAGTCTTGCTCTTCTCTTAAATAGACATTTTTCTTCTCATCCCATGCACCTCTCACATGATGCAGAAATTAAATTTTTAAATGATAAAGGTACAAGGTCATTAGCTATTTCAAAACCATGGTTATGATGTAACCAGCTTTTCTCAGCCTTAGTAGAATTTTGGGAACAATTCTTCTTAAAGACATTCCTACTTCTATCCTCTGGTACCCATAGGCAATTACCAAATATCCAATATCACAGTGAGGATTGTCAGTTGTAATGGCTTTGGTGAGCTGCTTTCAATTTAGGAAGAAAATATTTCAATCCCATCTGGCACTGTTTTCCTTCACTGCAGAAAAAAAAAATATAATTAACCTTATTCTTATTCTTTTACCTGTAATGATAATAGCATTCTACATATTAGTACTCCAAGTCATGTGTTTAGTTACTTAATGAGAGAGCTGAAAACTGCAGTAATAAGTTAATAGTGAGTCAAAGAGAAAAAAAAAACATGATAACATGAAGAAGTTGAGCGAAATATCCTCGAATTTGTGCGAGACCATTTCATCTGGTCATATTATGCCAGAGTTTAATTACAGGAGAGAGAACTGAGCATTTGACTCTAGTTAAAATAGTTAACAAAAACCACTCCTGGAATTTCAAAGCATGAGTTGAAAACTTGTGTCTTATCTGAAAGGATCCCAGGTCATATGTCTGCCCTCCAACATTATGTATGAATATTAACAATTAAGGTGTATTTGAGTAGACTTTATGCCTCCTCTCCAATTTATTCATTTATTTTGGATGTAGGTGTCACACATATTGCAAGATAGCTAAATGATTAACACTCCTGCTCTATAGCACCATGTTCATGACATTTGTTTTTCTTCCCAATAGGGATCTATCTTCGCCATCCAAACAAAACAAATTTGATTTTTCACTATAGAAGAGAAGCAAATGCCACTGCATAAAGTCACTACACTGAATGTTTGTAAACTGGATTATTTCAGCGGGGATAAAATGGGGAATGATATCAACGTTCATTTTAATTAGCTTTTTTTTAAACAGTGTCTTTGCTCATAAATTTTATTGCATTTGTCATTTGTCATTTAGATTTAATCTTTTCCTTTTGATATGACTCTTTTAGTAAATCCTTTAGCACAGGTTTAAATGACATATTGTTATTCATCATTTATTTTTAAATAATCACTCAAATTCTAGCATAATTGTTTATCTGGCTATATATTCTTCACGAGTTTAAAGGTACTTTCCAATATCTATAAAGTGCTTTCATGCTATTGGAGGAGAAAATTATTTCTTGTGTCTTTTGGGAGAAAATATCTTCTCAGTTTTAATGTAGTTCATTTACTCTTTTTAGTTTTAAAAAAACTTACAATCAACCTGGGCCTGGTGGTGCATGTCTGTAATTCCAGTGACTCAGGAGGCTGAAGCAGGAGGGTCACAGGTTCAATGCAAGCCTCAGCAACTTAGTGAATCCCTGAGCAGTTTAGTGAGACTTTGTCTCCAAAAAAAAATTATCTGGGATTGCTGCTCAGTGATTAAGCACCCCTGGGTTCAATCCCTTGTACAAAAAATAAATTGCACTCATATATTCAGTTTCAAATTTAAGTCTTCAATAAATCATGAAAAATTCTCAGTTACTACCAAATATTGTTTTTAATATTTAGTAATGAGCTATATTAATTAACTTCTAGAATTTATTTTAGACAACAGTTAAAAACTTTCATTCCATGTATCTATCAACTTCTCTCTTTATGATTTGAATATTTTTATCTTTAGAACTATACTTCTTCCCTTTGCCTTGAAATTTACTAATTATAAATGAAATTTACTAATAATAAATGGGAGTTCAAAACCCAATTGAGTCAAATGTATGAAAGATGATTATCAAGAGCTCTGTAATGTTTTGAACAATCAATAAAAAAAAGAAATTTACTAATTCCTTTTACAACTCTATAAGCTTTTAATTAATGCATGGTTTTTAAAAATTCTAGATTAACAATTTTTAAAAATATGCCCAATATTTCATAATATTTCCCTTGTGTATGTAAATTGTATAATATTAGTTTAATTCATTATTTCAGGTTATTGTATTGTCTCATTCTAGGAGGAATTCCATGTTGGTTATAATCATCATATTACTGAAAATGGAAGCCCAAGAAGTCATTTTATTCCAGCATACGCTTGTATCCTGTTTTGCAACCTAAAAACTGCAAATAATTAAGAGCAATATTATTTCCTATCACATGCTTTGGAGTGTGTTTGCATTGGGATTATGGAAGAAGGACAAGGAAGACAGAAACTGTGCTTTGTTGCTTTCAGGTTTGACTTTATTCATGAATCTTATGATAGATTGTGTCCATTAAAACAAGTGGAATGTTCTTTCCATCTTGTTCCTTTTATCCCTAGACCTGCAAAATAAGAAAACCATCAATAGAGGCAAGAACACAGTTCACAAAGATCCAGAAAGTAAAGCTGCACATAAATGTCATTTCAGAAAAATAAATGAAGCAGGTAGGTAGAAAATTGCAGATTCAGTGGATGAAACAAATATCTCTATTAGTGCCTTTATGAAAACCTAGTTCTTACATTGAGCTTTAATCATTTGAAAATACAAATTCCAGTGAGGAGAAAAGAAAAAGTAGATAACGGGCCTAATACAAAGAAGCAACCAGTACTATTTGAATTGCACAATAAAATGAAGGACCCACATCAAAGTGTCTGGAGAATATGGAAATTAAGAAAAGAAGAACCTGGACTAGTAGTAAGTTCAAGGCTTATTACTAATTACATAAACAACTGTGATGTTTGGCTAGTTTAAACAAAATTAATGATTCCAAAATGTTGTAGTTGCTACAAAGAAGACAGACATGACTCTCATACAGTCACAGAGGTAGATATCCTCATTTAATTAGCATCATACACAACAAATTAATCAAAATGTTTTCTGGTGTAAATTGCAAAATTGGAAAAGAGGAAGAAAAATAACTAGATCATAAGAAAGTAGAGAAGTAAGCTCTTACTTATGTGACTGACAAGAATGCCCCATGAATAAAATTATTTCACTCATAACTGAATCTTTGTGTCCTTTGTTTTGCTTCTAGTGTTAATCTAGAGTTAATCTAATCCAAATAGTTTTGTCTAGATATCTTGCATGTATATGCATGGGTTTCCTTTAAACGTTACTCTGAGAGAATTTTAGAAAAGTGGCTAGTTTTCCAGTACAGTTACTATAGACCATCCATAACCCAGACAATGCATTGTCCAGATTAAAATTTAGAATGCTCACGAGGAATTAAAAGTAGGGTACCATGAAAGTAGTTAGACTAAAGAGAGATTTTCCTTAAACTGCTGGTGCAGTATAAAAACTTTTTTTCATCTAAGATCCTTGCATGAAATGTCTATGCTTGGGTTAATGTCAGTTGCCAAATTATTTAACAAAGAGTGACATAAAACTCAGTGTGATTTGCACTTAGAGATTTCTTTGTACTGTGAGATGAATATCACCTCTGTCACAAGAAGCAGATGGATTTTTATATTGGCAGGGTATCAAAGACTTTGCAAATTTAGAGAAAAAAAAGAGTGCAGTTAAAATTGCTAATTTCAGTTAATAAAAAGCTACTTTAACTTTCATAAGCAGCAACCTTAACTTTGTGTTCTGTTACTAGCTAATGGTAGAAAAAGTGTTTTGTTGTTGAGGAACTACAGGAAACATGGTTCTTAATTATTCAGCAGCCCTAGGGGCAACCTCTAATGTTAAGATAAAAATAAACTATCAGCTGCAAGACTCTAGCAGGATGGAAGAACAAATCACACCTTTATTTCATTTGTATGTTGCAAAATGTGCCTGGGAAATGATCTCAAGAAAGACTATTATAATCAGAACCGTGCCGCAGGGTGACTTTCCATGAGGTGACAAATTAGACTTTAATGTATCAGGTGACATTCTTCTAAGGCTTGAAACAGAAAGTGCCACGGAGGACTTGATTTTCTCACCCAGTCTGTCTTAAGGCGAATTCTCAGAGCAGGGTCCAAACAGAAATCAATGTAAACTATGTATGGGCAGATCCTTCCCCAGAATCACTAATAAAGAACATTTCCAATTAGAGTTTGCCACTGTCTTCATCTTAAGGAAGTCAGTTTGTGAAATTATTCACGACACAAAATGGTGTATAGGAACACAATTGATTTGTAGGTGTTAATATTATATCCTGCTACATTGCTGAATTCATTTATAAGTTCTGGAAGTTTTCTGGTGGAGTTGTTTGGGTCTTCTAAATGGGGTATGTCATCCCAGGGATGCAAGGTTGTTTCAACATATGGAAATCAATAAATAGGGATAGTTTAAGCTCTTCTTTCCCTTTAATTTCTTTCTTTTGCCTAATTTCTCTGGCTAGAGTCTCAAGAACTATATTGAATAGAAGTGGTGAAAGAAGACTTTCCTGTCTTGTTCCAGGTTTTAGAGGGAATGCTTTCAATTTTCTCCATTTCGAATGATATTGGTTTGTCATATATGCCTTTCAGAATGTTGAGATATGCTCTTATTATTTCTAGTTTTTTCTAGTATTTTGAACATAAATGGATGCTGTGTTTTGTCAAATGCCTTTTCTGAATCTATTGAGATAATCATGTGATTCTTGTCTTTAAAGTCTATGCATGTAGTGAACTACATTTATTGATTTCCATATGTTGAAACAACCTTGTATCCCTAGGATGAACCCCATTTCATTATGGTGCACTATCTTTTAAATATGTTTTTGTATTAAATTTGCCAATTTTTTTTTAAGGATTTTTGCATCTTTGTTCTTCTGGGATACTGGTTGGAAGTTTTCTTGATGCGTATTTTTCTGGTTTTGGAATCAGTGTGATGCTAGCTTCATAAAATAAGTTTGGAAGGGTTTCCTCCTTTGCATTCCTATACACAAATGATGAATCAGCTAAAAGAGGAATTAGAAAAATTAGACCATTCACAAGAGACACACACACACACACACAAAACAACAACAACAACAACAACAACAAAAAACCACTTTGGAATCTAACAAAAGAAGTGAAGACCTTTATAATGAAAACTGGAGAACACTGAAGAATGAAACTGAAGAAAATCCTAGAAAATGGAAAGCTTCCTATGCTCTTGTATGAACAGAATTAATATGGTCAAATGACCATACTATTAAAAGCATTGTACAGATTTAATGCAAATTCTATTAACATCCAAATGACATTATTCCTATAAATAGAAAAAGCAGTCATGAAATTTGTTTGAAAAACTAAGAGGCCAAGAATATACAAAGCAATCCTTAGCAAGAAAAGTGAAGAATGGTGCACCATAAAATCAGAGTTGAATTATAAATACCTGCATGGTATTGGCATCAAAACAGACATGAAGGCCAATGGAACAGAATAGAAGACACAGAGAAAAACCAACATAAATACAGCTTTCTCAAAGCAGACATAGGCATCTAAGCTTACAATAGAGAAAAGAGGACCTCTTTAACAATGGTGCTGGGAAAACTAAAAATCCATACGTAGAAGAATAAAATCTAACCCTAGCTCTCATCCTACACAAAACTCAACTCAATGTGGATCAAAGACAAAGGCATTAGACCAGAAACTCTGCACTTACTAGAAGAAAATGTAGGTTCTAACATATTGTCTTAGGAACCAACTTCCTTAACAAGACTCCTAAAGGGCAAGATATAAAACCAAGAATTAATAAATGTAATGGCATCAAACTAAAAAGCTTTTGCATAAGAAAGGGAACAATCAAGAAAGTGAAGAGAGAGCCTGCATAATGATAGAATTTTGCAATCTCCACTTCAGATAGAGCATTAATTTTCAGGATATATAAAAAACTAAAAAAAAAAATCTTAGCAATAAAAATAACCCAAGTAAGAAATTGACAAAGGAACTGAACAGACGCTTTTCAGAGGAAGAAATATGAATTTTCAACAAATATATGAAAATAAATGGTCAACAACTCGAGCAATTAGAGAAATGCAAAACAAAACTACACTGAGATTCCAACTCACTCCAGTCAGAATGGCAATTATCAAGAATACAAGTAATGAAAAGTGTTGGCAAGGATGTGGGGAAAAAGGCTCACCCATACATTGCTGGTGAGACCACAAATTAGTGCAACCCCTCTGGAAAGCAGTATGGAGATTCCTCAGCACACTTGGAATGGAACTACCATTTAACCCAAGTATCTCACTCCTCAGCTTATACCCAAAGGATTTAAAATCAGCACACTACAGTGACAAGGCCACATCAATGTTTATAGCAGCTCAGTTCACAATAGCTAAGCTACGGAACCAACCTACGTGCCCTTCAACAGATGAAGAATAAAGAAAATGTGGTACATATTCACCATGGAGTAATATTCAGCCATAAAGAAGAATGGAATCATGGCATTTGCAGTTCAATGGACAGAACTAGAGACTCTCATGCTAAGTGAAATAAGCCAGTCTTCCCACACCAAAGGCCTAGTGTTCTCTCTTATATGCATATGCAAACACACAACAAGGAGGGAAGTGAAGAATAGAAAGTTATTGAATGAGACTAAGGGCAATGAAAAGAAGGGAGGAGGGATGAGTATAGGAAAAACAGTAGAATGAATTGGATATAACTTTCCCATGTTCATAGATGAATACATTATCAGTGAAACTCCACATCATGTACAACCACAAAAATGAAATACTAATTAGAATGTTATACTTCATACACACACACACACACACACACACACACACACACAAACTCTACTGCCAGGCATGGTGGCACACTCCTCTAATCCCAGTAGCTCCAGAGGCTAAGGCAGGAAGATTACAAGTTCAAAGCCAGCCTCAGCAAAGGTAAGGCACTAAGCAACTCAGTGAGACTGTGTCTCTAAATAAATATACATAATAGGGCTGGGGATGTGGCTCAGTTGGTTGAGTGCTCCTGAGTTAAATCCCTGGTACCCACCACCCCAAATAAAATGAAATAAAACAAAATAAACTGTATTGTCATATATAACTAAAAATAGTAAATAAAAAAAGAATCTGCCAAAATCCACATTAAAAAAAAAAACACAGACACAAAACACAAATTGGTGACCTTGCCTCAGAACTCCTGTGGTGGACTGTGATTGCCTTGAAATCCTCTGAGGCAGGATGTTCAGATATCACCAACAGGAACTGGAAGTCCAGAGGTCAAGTTCTAGTTCTCTACCCTTAGCTGGACAGTTATGTGCCTTTGAACAGCTGTTGTCAAATAGAAATGAAAATGAGCACAGTGACAAGTCACATATGCAATTTCACATTTTCTAACCAATATATAAAAAAATTTAAATAAGCATAATAGATAGAATTAATTCAATACTATATTCTATTTACCTCAATATATTGGACATATTATCATTTAAAAAAGTCATCGATATGAACATTATTAGTAAGAGCAGATATTCAGATATTCTTTGAAAGTATTTTTCATTTAGAGAATATCTTGATTTAGAATTTCTACATTTCAAATTCTCTGTAATCAACAAGTGTCGTTTTTGGACAAATCTCTTTTTCCATAGTTTTTTCAAATCTTAGACATATGACACAGAAAGAAGTAACAGTGGAGAAATTTTGAAGAAATTATGATTAAATAAATAAAACAAGAGTTGGAGATAACACTGAGATAAATTTATTAATATTCGAATGGATGTCATATAGTCACAAAATAAACTTGGACTTGTGACACTGGGAGGGGGATATGGAAGATTCTGAAAGACAATTGATATTGAAATGTCTTAAGAAAATTAAAAACTGAAAGTTTTCATCATTCAGTAGAAAAAGGACACCGTAGTGCAAAAATTATCTTAGGTGATACAACAGAAGGCACAAGGAACACTTAACCTGTCGTAAAATAATCCTTTGGAGAAACAATACCTGCTTTCAAATAATAATTGAAACACTGCTGAAGAAAATAGTCAAGCTTTTTCTAGATGAACTCAGAAGGCATACTTGAGACCAAAATATGGCCATTTGTATGTTAATTCAAGCACATATTGAGTACCTACTATAGAAAACTCTGAGACTGCTTTTATGCAAATGTGAATGGTTAAAAAAAAAAACAACATAGTTTCAACAAATGAGGTATTTAACTTGGGTAATTCTTTAAAATGGATTGGCTGGCAATGTTGACCTGAGTTGTTCCAAACCAGTGAAGAACGTGAGGGACATGAAATGTAGAACACATTTTTTTTTTAAGCAAAAGTCATGACTTGAGCCCTCAGAGGACTTCCAAGACAGTATATCCAGATGTGAATTCAAATGGAGAGAGGACAGTTTTGAACAATCAAGAAGACATGTTTTGGCTGCTTTTTATTTTTAGTTTTTCCAAATAGTCAAAAAAAAAAAAAAAAACACTAGCGAACAGGCTGAGACAAGCAGCACTTTAGACACGGATAATCAATTAGGAACATATAAAGAATCTCAGTGTGTAACCCTAACACCATGCACAGTGGGACAAGCCTGTAATCCCAGCAGCTCAAGAGACTGAGGCAGGAGGATTGCCAGTTTGAAGCCAGCCTCAGCAAAAAAGCAAGGCCCTAAGCAACTCAGTGAGACCCCTGTCTCTAAATAAAATACAAAATAGGGCTGAAAATGTGGCTCAGTGGTTAAGTGCCCCCGAGTTCAATTCCTGGAACCCCCCCTCCTCCCAAAAATGTTCTGTTTTGTTGTGTCTTATATTATCTGAAGGATTTGTAGGGGTAAGCAAAATAATAATAATAATAATTCTATGCCACATTGACTGGTCTAGATGTCCCTGTGAAACATAGATATTTAAGGTTTATTTTTCAAGAATTAAATGAAAAACATTGTAAGTAGGAATAACTTCTTCCTCTGAACACTTGACATGCATTTTAACCTGTTCTGAGAGAATTAGAATGCTGTGTAATCACAGCACTCTTTCTATGAGGACTGACTGGGTATTTAATTTTCCAGAGAAAAATCTCACTTGTTTTAAATTCACCAGTTTTTCACTTTTATCTTGAACTCACACACACTCAATTACCTGAAAACATTTTGATGTATTTATTAAACTTAAGGATATTCATTTTTTCCAAGTTTCATGAACTTTCAGAAAATAGTTTTTTAAATGTATTTTTGTGGTCAGAAGAGATTATGTTTAGTTTTATTATTTGTATTTTTTCTCTTTTTCCTTTTTCCTTTAAAATGAGTAATTCAAATGTTGCTACTAAATGTCAAAAAAAAAATTTGAGGAAGCTGGGTTAGTAGTTCAGTGGTTGTGCGCTTGCCTTGCACGTGTGAGGCACTGGGTTTGATCCTCAGCATCATATAAAATAAATAAATAAATAAATACAAAGATATTGTGTCCATCTACAACTAAAAATATGTTTAAAATATTTAAAGACCACATGCAAACGTTTTAATGGTGGTATAATAAATATAATAGGGATGTACTTATTTGCTTAATATAAGAGTGTTGCTAACAACATCAAACAAAACTTTTCATTGGGAAATGCGGGATAAGAGAAGATAGAGGTAATAATTATGTAAAATAAAAAATATTACCACTTAATGTATTCTATGCCTGTTAAGGTCTGTAAACAAGTCAGGATGGCACCTGGCAAATGTTAGAGTCTGTAAACAAGTCTGGATGGCGCCTGGCATTTAGCAGAGGGAGTGGTTTGTGAAGTAACGCCAGCGAGCCATTAAGTGTGAAGATTCCTTATTGGTTGACTGCTGTATCTAGTTTATGTTAATTAAGATAAGCAGTGTGGAATGTATATATACCACTTCTGTCCTACAATAAACGGCTCCCACTCCTGCTGTATCAATCTACACAAGTTGTTCGTCACCCACCTCCCGTTATTTTGCTGCAGCCGGACTGTGGCATATGCCCTCTCTTAAAATGCTAATAAGTGGCAAAGATTTTCTCCCACTCTATAGGGTCTTTCTTCATGCTCTGAATTTTTTTTCTTTACTGTGAAGAAGCCCTTTAGTTTCATACCATTCCATTTATTGATTCTTGCTTCTTGTACTTTAGAAGTCTTGTTGAGGAAGTTGGTTCCTAGGATGATATGGTGAGAATGTGGGGAAAAAGATATACTCATACATTGCTGGTGGGTCTGCATATTTGTGCCAGCACTGTGAAAAATGGTATGGAGATTCCTCAGAAAACTTGGAATGGAGCCACCATTTTGCCCGGTTATCCTACTCCTCAGTATATACCTAAAGGACTTAAAATTAGCATACTACAGTGAAACAGCCACTTAAATATTTATAGCAGCTCAATTCGTAATCACCAAGCTATGAAACCAACCCAGTGCGCTTCAACAGTTGAACAGACAGAGAAAATGTGGTATATATACATAATGGAATATTACTCAGCCATAAAGAAAAATGACTGACTTTTGCCAGTAAATGGATAGATCTGGAGAATGTCGTGCTAAGTGAAACAAGCCAATCCCACTGCTAAAAGGTTGAATGTTCTCTCTGATATGCAGATGCTAGAACACAACAATGGGGGCAGAATAGAACTTCAGTGGATTAGATGAAAGAGAATAAAGGGCAGAAAGGGGAGATGGGAATAGAAAAGGCAATAGAATTAATCTGTTATAACTTTCCTAGGTTCATATATCAATACACCACCAATGAAACTCCACGTCATGTGCAACCACAAGAATGGCATCCTAATTGGAAGAAGTTATACTCCATGTATGTATAATATGTCAAAGTACACTCTACTGTCATGTGTATTTTAAAATAACAAATTAAAATTTAAAAAGAAAAGTATAAAAATGCAAAACTCATTGCTAGTTTGCAATGAAAGACTAAAGGGAGTGAGAAATCTTTAATGGTCAAATAATATATACACTTCTTTCCTAGAGACAGTTTAAGGAGATTTTATGTTTTACTCGTATAAGTTGACTAGTGGAGGCTAAGTCTGCCTGATTTTCTTTTTTTCACTGAATTTATAAAGCACTAAAAGACTTTAGACATGCAACTGATAGTTAAAACCAGAAATTAGAAGAGTGTCCACTTGTCATATCTTTTGGATTAATATAATCAATATAATAATCTTCAGACACTATATATGGATTAAAGTACAACTAAACAATTGAAAGAAAATTGTTTCAAGAAAATAACTAAACCAAAACTGTGAAGAGATCAAATGATTTACCTAATGTACAGAAAACTTCAATTACTATATAAGATAAAGTCAATGATTTAGCATAAGAAGGGGAAATTTGTAAAGATAGACAGAAAATAATTTATTTCAGTTTATAAATCACCTAAATATTGGGAATTATATTCTATCGTCTTAAAAGGCTAGTATGTAAGTAAGTTATTGAAAAAAATCCTAAAAGGGAAATTTCTATATTCTCACCATTTTTATGTACTTATTCAATACTTATATCATGAAAGACCTTAACTTAGAGGTCATTAATTTGTTTTAGTTGTCTAATTTTTTCTGGCTGAATTTCCAATACAATATTGAAAGGTAAGGCTGAAGCAGCTATTTTTGTCTTAATCCCAATTAGCAGGGGAGGAGCATCCAGTTTGATCATTAAACATGGAATTTACTGTAGATTTTTTGCAGATGTCCTTCACCATATTCTCTTACATGTATGGAAACATTGAATGGCTTTTCCACATAATGGCATTTTATTCTACCAAATAACTTTTCTGTGTCTTTTGAGATCATTGGGTATTTTTTTTGTTATATAGGACATTGATTGATTTTTAAAGATTATACCAAGTCTGCATGAGCTGAATAAATCCCATTTCCTCATTGCTTATATTTATTTTATAGGCTACTACATTCAGTTTGCTAGTATTTTGTTGAGGAATTTTTTGTGTTCATATCTCCAAGAAATAATTGCACATTTCCTGAGATGTTGTTTTTCAGTTTTGATATCAGGGTAATAATAGTCTAATAAAATATTAGAGGGAGACTTTCCATAGGAAAGTCTCCCTCTAATGTTATTTGGAATTTGTGGAAAAATTGGTGTTAATTTTTTAAATGCTTAGTAGTTTTAAGCTTTGAAGCCACATGGGCTGGGATAATTTTTGCATTATTAATTTAATTTCTTACAGGCATATTCAGATTAGTTTTTCTTGATCCAGTATCAATTGTGTTTGTCCTCCTAGGAAATTATCTATTTCTTCTAGGTTAACTTATTGGCACATAAGTGTTCATGATATTTGTTCATAAACCCTAATTATGTATGACCAGTAGTAAGTAAGATCTTACTTTCTGCTTGTATCTGAAAATTAAAGTTTTCCTTATATTTATGGTCAATATAAAGATTTGTCAATTTTGTTGATGTCTCTAAAAAACAGACTTTTGTCATTTCTATTTACTCTATATTTGCTATTCTCCTTTTTGTTATTTCCCTTGGGGGGGAAATATATATATATATACACACATACATACATACGCATACACACCATTATAACATTTATATACATATAACGTATATGTATATATGTATATTCATTATAAATGTGTACATGTGTGTGTGTATATATATATATATATAAAATGAATACTAGCAAACTGAACGTAGTAGCTTATAAAATAAATATATGTAACAAGGAAATGGGATTTATTCAGCTAATTCAGTTTAGTTTCCTTTTCTTTGTAGTTTCTTAATGTGGAAAACTAGGTTAGTGATTTTATATCACTTTTCTTTTTAATATACACATTTATAGCTATAAATTTCTCCCTAAGCCCTGTTTTAGCTGTTTCCCACGTTTTGCTCTATTTTATCTTCATTTTCATTCATCTCAGCAAATGTTCTTTCTTTCTTGATACAATGGCTATTTAGAAGGATGCTGTTTGATTTCCACATATTTGTGATTTTCTCAGATTTTTTATTATTGCTTTCTGCTTTTATTTCATTGTGCTAAGAGAATATATTTGTGTTACCTTCCCTTTAACATTATTGAGGTTATTTATAACTTATCACATGTTCTATCCTGGATAATGATATGATATATTTTTCCATATGTAATGGAGAAGAATATATCTATATAGTATTGTTCTTGGATAGAGTGCAGCATGTATGCTCGTTGTAAGTAATTATTTTAAAGTGCTCTCCAAATCCCTTATTTCCTCCTTGACATACCACTTATATGTCTGTACACTACTGACAATGCACATTGAAATACCTATTACTGTCTTTTCTCTTTTAATTTCTATCACTATTTGCTTTATGTTAGTTCTTTATTATTAAACACATGTATGTATGTGATTGTTATAGCTTCCTATAGGATTTATCCTGTTGTCATTACAAAATACATGTCTATATCAGTACTAATATATTTTGTATAAAAGTCTATTTCTCTGATATTAATATAGCCACCACCACTTTCTATGGTTTTCTATGACATGATTTTATATTCTTTTATTTAGAATATATTATAATTGTTTAAACTGCATCTTCTGTAAACAATATATAGCTGAATCCCATTTTATGTTCAGTCAGTCAATCTCTACATTTTGGCTGCATAACTTAATTAAATAATATTTAATGTTATTATTGATATGATTAGATTTACATCTTACATTTTGTCTTTGTCTTATATATCTAACACCCTTTTTTCCCTATGTTTCTCCCTATTGCTTCCCTTTGTATGAAGCACATATTTTATCTTGTACAAATTTAATTTCTTTAATGATTATTGTGATTAAAGTATACTTTAATGGTTCATCTGGAGTTGTCAGATGCATTTCAACTTATTTGGATTTATTTGAGATGTATCCTTGTTTAATTCAAGACAGATTATGTGAGTAACATTTCTAATATATGCATACTTGTCCATTAAATTAAATTAACATAAATTCTTATCATCATCCTGCTAATGTTTTATTTTACTTCCAATAATTGTCCTAAAGAATACAAAATACTAAATTTTTTTATGGATAGTATACTTTCTATGACAACTTTGACTTGATATTGTCCTCTAAATGGAGGAGCACTATGAAAGAAACATCTTTTCTGTGCTAAATTTTGTTTAATTCCTGACTTCAAAGTAGAAATTTTCTCCTTTGTTCCTTATTAACATGTACAACAGTTTATGCCTCAGCAAATTTGGGGAGTTGTTACTTGTAAGAATTTGATCTTTTAAATTAATATTTGCATTGTTTTTATCTTTATAGTCTCTGTTTTTGCAAATTTTAGTCCTGCATCTCAGCATTTTGTGCATTAACTGACCACATATAGAACAGAGATCCTATACAATTATAATGGACCTGAAGTCTGTTGTCTAATGACATCAAAGCTGTCATAAGGTCATTATCACAGACAACTCACATGTCTGTGATAATCTAGATATGTTTAGGTATACAAATGTTTAGTTACATAAAAAGCATTGTGGTATATTTGCCTATAATCTTCAGGACAGTAACATTCTGTGCATGAGATAGCCTAGGAGCAAAAGGCTCCAGAATATAGCCTATATTGTGTGGTAAACTAACATCATCTAGGTTTTTCAAAGTGCACTGGAGGATGTTCCCACAATGACAAAATCGTCTAATGACACATTTGTCAAAATGTGCCCCATTTTTAAAAATGCATCCCAGTCACTAAAAAATTCATACTCTCTCCTATCTTTTGTCTCTGCTTTTTAAGAACACCATCACCTAGAATTTTGATGTTCTGATATATAAAGAGATATGCCATTAGTACTAAAATACCTACCATTCAAATTATTGAGATCATCCCCATGAAACATATTCACCAGATCCTAGGGGAGTAGCATTCACTGGGGTAACTCATAGTGACCACAGAGATATGATGAGCCCCATACTTAATTCAGCATGCAGCAGTATCCATCACTAGTATAATACCTAGGTCCTTGATCCATCTAGCATTAGACAAAAGAAAGGCAGAAATGCATACAAATAGGAAAAGAAGAGCTCATCAAATCCGTATTTGCCAACAACATGACTCTATATTTAGAAGACCCCAAAACACTACAACAAAGCTCCTAGGACTTGTAAATGAACTCAGCAAAGTAGCAGGGTTTAAAATCAACACCAATAAATCAATTGCATTTCTATACTCTAAGGATGCATCAGCTGAAAGAGAGAGAAGGAAAACTATACCCTTTACAATAGCTTCAAAAAATATTTAGGAATTAACCTAACAAAAAAGGTGAAAGTCTCCTATAATGAAAACCACTTAACACTAAAAAAAAAAAAGAAAGAAATTGAAAAAGACCTCAGAAAATGGCAATGTCTCCCATGTTCCTAGATAGGCAGAAACAATATTATCAAAATGGCCATAGAGTGTTATACAGATTTAATGCAATTCCCATAAACATCCCAATGACATCATTCACAGAAATAGAAAAAGCAATCCTAAAATTCATTTGGAAAAATAAGGGGCTCAGAATAGTCAAAACAATTCTGTTATGCAGGAGGCATCACAACACCAGACCTTAAATTATACTACAGAGGTATGGTAACAAAAACAGCATGGTATTGGCACCAAAACAAAAATGAAGACCAATGGAACAGAATAGAAGACAGACAGACACACTCACATAAACCCAGTTATCTCATCCTAGACAAAGGTGCCATAAACATACAGTGGAGAAAAGATAGCCTCTTCAACAAATGGTGCTGGGAAAACTGGAAATCCATATGTAATGGAGCACAATTTAACCCCTATGTCTCACCCTGCACAAGACTGCTTTTTTTTTCTAAACATTTAGTTTTTTAGTTGTAGGTGGACACAATACCTTTGTTTTATTTATATGTGGTGCTGAGGATGGAACCCAGTGCCTCACACATGCTAGGCAAACGCACTTTCTCTGAGCCACAACCCCAGCCCAAGACTGCTTTTTAAATGAAGATAATTCTTTTCCTGGTTTCCATACCTGGGCACCATGATTATTCATGTCTTAAGCCACTTGGATTCAAATCTTTGCACAATAAAATTTAAAAGTACCTTCTACAGAATTATGAATGAGATTTTTAATGAGAAAACTAATGAAAATAAAAAATTAGTTTTTAACATAATATATACACATTATGGGTTGAATTATAATCCTCCACTCAAACTCATATGTTGATGTTCCAACTTCCCTGTACCTCAGAGTATAATTGTGTTTAGATAGAACATCTTTAAAGATTTTAGTAATTTAAAGTGATGTGCTTGGAGCTGGGGCCTAAGTTAAGTATGATTGTACTATTGTCAGAAAAGGAAATTTGAACGCAAAAAGAGTCACCAAAGATGAGCATATGCAGAAAAATTAACACAGCCTACTGAAGACCCATGGGAAAGATGGCTAATGAAAGGCCAGGAAAAGCAGTCTAGGGAGAAAGAAAACCTGTCACAATCTTGGATTCATAGCCTCTGGAATTGTGAGAAAAATGTTTCTGTTGTTTAAGCCTCCTATTCTGTCATAGTTTGTTATGGAAAATCCCCCCAACTTTTGCTGCAGCTGATATCAAATTGCAGTTGATTGACATTTTCTGCATCTCTGCTACAGATCCCAGACACCCTTCATCTCACATAGCAATGATGCTGGGCCATGGACCTGTGTAATGAAGCTTCTTCCACCATTAAATTTTGGTAACTGAGAGCAGCTACAAAAATTACAAGCATTTAGGCAGTAATATAGGAACATAGTCCAAATAGGGGCTAAGTTTCATTATATTCCTCTTAGGATTTTTTCTAAAGTGAAAATGGAAACCTGCAGTAGAACTATGAATTACGTAATCTAGTTGAAAGATGTGCAAGTTGTTTTTAAATGAAAGTATCAACAAAAATATAAAATATACTGTGCCCCTCTGCCAATTGTTTTCCACACAGTAATTGGTGAATTTACTAAAATCAAAGAGGAGGGGACGTGTGCATTATTTTCAAATTTCAATAAAAGATAACTAATGAATAAAAATCCTCAGATGTCACTGTCCCAAACTCAGTATAGTATTTCAAATTGTGTAATCATGAGTGATTGATTTAGTTTCATTAATCAAGCTTTTGTCTTGCTGCACTGTATTCAAAACAAAGGCTTATTAATATCCTAACCTTAAAGAATGGAGAATTTTTTATCATATTGAATTAATTGTATAGGAGTATTGTTTCTGGTTATTTAAATACCTACTGTAAAATACCAACAATAAAGAGAAAAGAGTAGGAAAGAACAGAACCTAGAATATTTTTTACTATTTACCTCCATATACTCCTCTGATATGTAGGAGCAAGAAACATTCATTATGGGGTCATAAATTAATATTTAAATGAATAGATCAGAGACGTCAATAGGACAAAAATGATTTTAAATGGTACTCTTCTCTGAATATTGATTATTACACACAAAATTGATTAATTTCCATTACATTTATATATTAATATTTTAAATATTTATTTTATGAATGCAGATGAATTCTAAAACCTATGAACTTGAGGCATTACAATAAGTAAAGGCTAGACTACTCATTAACTGAAGTCATAACATAGTGTTAAATTCCAGTAAGTAAACAAAAAGAGGAAAAGAAATCTGATCTATGTTGGTGGAGCTTGGCCAACACATAGGGGTCTTAGGTGAGCTTCAGGAAAATGAATAAACATTTGTAGTGCCAAATGTTTCTTCCCACAGTCTACCAGCAAGTTTATTTCTGAACTTTTTCCATTGAATACCAACTGTATCTAGAATATTTAACAGCTTACAAGAATTAATTTAATGAGATGTGTGATAGTCTAAATTGTTTTGTGTGCATATTTTTGAGCTTCTGAGACATAAGCCTGCTTGTCAGATACTCATGTGTTAGGAAATTCAAGCGATTATGTCTCTCTAAATTAGTCTCTAGTGCCTAGACAGAATGTATGCACCACTCGGGGTGATAATGCTATCCTTGCTGACCAATAAAGTATCAGACATGGTGGGTAGGGAAGTCTTTTCCAGTCTTGAAATCCTCCTAACAGGTTGACTTCTCTGGTAGTTGGGCACCTAGCTTCATCCTTACTATTTTCTTATCCTTTACGTTAAAGCATCCAACTTAGGATATACTACACTTTATTAGTTTAAACTTGGGCATATTTGAAATGGTTAAAAAACAAATGTTTACCTCAGTGCTTTCCAATGAGCTAAACATATCTTTCTAGATGTATCTTCTTAAGTATCTCACCTGCTTTCAAAAGTCCAAATATAATATTGTTATTCTCCATTTCACCTTCCCAAATTTTATACTTCTTCTAGGTTTCCTTAATAATTTTCATCCTTGGAAGAAATTTTAGAATCGTCCTTGACACTAAGTTACAATATGACATGCACATGAGATACATAATTGCTCAAAAAAAGTGTATTCACAACATAGGTAGCAGATGATATTCCTGGCCAAAATGTACTTTCCTCTGTAGGGTCATTCATGGACCCCAGATCCACCTCTTCTCCAGTACCATCCCTTTATATTATCTTTATCTGGATGGCAGCAGGAAAGGTAAAGTATAAAGGAAGCATAATCTTCTGGAAGGGTCCTGAACTTCTTTCTGCTTACATCCCACTAGTGAGAACTAGACACATTTGTTCTTTCACAGATACAGGTTGAACCATCAGTGTTTATTTTTGTAATTGTTATCTGCACTCTCCATCTTCCTACCTAAAAACATGCTGAGACTAAAACCCATGCTTCATTTAGTTATACATATGTGCCTAACACTATATCCAGAATAAAAGTGTAAATAAATTTGTTGGTTCAAAAATATGCAGCAATTTTTAATTTATTGATTGATTTTATTACTATGATTTAAATATCTAGTATATAGACAATACCCTTGCCGCTAAGGATATATTAGTGAACAAAATACATTTTACTCTCATGGAGCTTATGCATTTAAGCATGGAGAGAAGAAAAAGGGAGAAAAAGGTACATGTCCTGCTTTGTTATCTTGTGTTATAAAGAGCAAAGTGCTCGGAGGAAGGTATATGCATGAGAGTTGGAATATGGCCTGTTTCAGAGGCAAAGAGAGGATTTAAAGCTATGAAAGACCTGAAAAGTAGTGGAATCAGTGAACTCTTAGTCCATGGTGGGTGACTGAATTGTTTAAAGCACATCATTAGAGGGTGCACAGAAGAAATTTAGAAATTGATAGTCTGACACTTGGAGGGGATATGCTGTTATTGTTTTTGACAGTTATTATTATTCTGGTTACAATTGATAATGAGAAGGCTGAGAGTTTTAGTGATAAATATCACTACAGAATTGCTTCATAGTTACAAACCCCTGCTAAATAGGGAACTGTTGCAGCAGTTAAATACATCATCATTCCTCGATGCTTGTAGTTAAACCTGCTTATGGACTATTTGCCTTCACAATTCCTCAGTCAGTTCTCATTTTGTAAAAGTGATTGCTTTCGGTAACCAAAAGAAGCCCTTGGGAAAGAAAATAATCTTTTTCATGCCTATTTAATTCTAGGCTTTATATGTTTTTAAGAGGAATAAACCAATACACACAAAATAGCTATTTAAATTAATGAGCCCTGCCAACTATGGTCTAAATACTTGTAACTAAATATGTATTTTTAAATTCACAAAAACTTAGAAATAATTATACCCAGAAGTCCTTAAAAATAAATTGCTAAAGTCCCAACATGGTTATAATTTCCTCTTTAATCTTATGATTTAAATTGTGAAATGTTTCTATATATAAGCAAATGCATATGCATATATTTTTATAGGAAAATATTCCAAAAAAAGACAAATTCTAGTGTGACTACCATTTTGCATTTAATGAGATCATGGAACATAGACTGAAATATAAAGCTTCGTGAAATAGAAGAAGAAATTTACTCACTGTGTGGATAATTAAGCTTTCTGTTTTGTTCTCTTTCGTGATAAGGAATTTAAGTGAGCTTCTCAATGAAAACCATATTAATAGAGTGAAAAAAATGAAATAAAACTAGATTAAAATTATGTCTTCAACAGCTAGGAAATTTCCTTAGGTCTTAATTTTTGCTTATAAAGTAAGAATCACTTTTGTTCTGAGAGGACTTACTATTTCATAGAAAAGGGACAAAGTGCTTCAATTATGATTTTATTTAATGTTAAATAGTTTTTCAAGTGGACATAAAGGCATCAGATATTTAATACTCATATTTGCTTACTTTAAGTCAGCAAATAAATTAATAAATTTATTAAATTAATTTATAAATAAATTCTAACAAATCTCAACTATTTTGCTGTTTCAATATTCAAATTGTCCTAAGAAATTATTATTTTTATTAAATTATACCTTCAGAAAATTATGCTAAAAATATATGAGTAGATAAATTTTCTCATATTAAAATACTAATGTGCTCAGCAGTTGAATGATTCATAGGTAATTCCCACCTCACACAATAAAACAGCAATTAGAGTGACAAGATAAATTTGTCTATTTTTTAATTTAATAAATGAAATCATAACACTATGTGCAAATTTCTGTGACAGGCTTTTTATGCCTCAATATTTTGTTTGTAAATTTAATCCATGTTATTTCATGTAGTATATTTTTTCATTCTTTGTATTCATGCTATTTTGTTGAATTCATAAACCTAGTTTTATTTATTCTCTCTGAATTCAATGAACTTTGGGGTAGTTTCAAACGTTTGCATTGTATATTGTAATACTATAAACAGTCTGTGTGTATGTGTATTTATCTAAACTGTGTCTATATCTATCCAAACAATTACATATTCAAATATTCCTTTTTTTAGATACTACCTACTAGCCATAAAAAGCGATTGGAAAAATATCCATTCTCACTAAGCAGATATGAGAGTATTGATCACTCTGTATTTTTACCAACATTTAAGTATGCAACAATTTTAATGAGAACACACTGAATCATAATCATATTGAATCTTTTAGTGTTCATGTTCATTCAAGTAGCTTTCTTTAAAGAGCCCATTTAAAACATTGCTCACTTTTAATGTAGTTATCATTTTAATTCTTATTGACTTAGGAGTTTTTTATAAGCTCTAGATACTCATCTTTTCTTAGATATAGATCCTAAAATATTTTTCTCCCAAGCTATGTCCTGATTTTCACTCTGAATCATGGTTTTTGATAAACAAATATTCTAATTTTTAGAGCACAACATACAATGTTTTCCTTAGAGGTAGTTGATTTTAATGTCAGATTTAAGATTATACTTGCTTATTCCACAGTCATGGAACACCCACTTTTCCTCTAAATGCTTTTATTACTTTACTCACATTTGGATTTACTGGTGACTTAAGCACCTCCTGTTCATTCCATTGCTGGGGAAGTCACTACAATCTGAGAGTCACGCACGGGGAAGGCCAACAGAAGGCACTCAGCAATGGACCAGTGAAACTCACTGAAGTTCCCTAGTTGCATATATCCAGAGCATCAAGAGGAGGGCATGCCCCACATTTTAAAGTGGAGACTTAACTCGAAAACACAGTAAACAGGCAGGGCAGTGGGCTCAGGTTGAGAAATGTCAAAATGGTCAGTGTCCTTTGATTTCCATGAGAGCAAGTCAGTGGATTGATTCAGATATTTTGGAGACAGGTAGGGAACTATAAACCTCTATTGAGGTATAAGGAAGAATTGCACCTGTTTTCCTTGAAAGAGATGGTTGTTTGGTTGGAAAAGCCTTCACAGTAACAACATCGCAGGGAGAGGAGTTGTTTCTGGGTCATTTAAAACCCTTCCAGTTTCTCCAGAGGTCAACACAGCACATGATGTTAACCTTGATCTTAGGGCTTATCCCACAGTGATCAACTTGGAATATATGTATTTCTGATAAGAAAAAAATTATTAAATCCAGGCTATTTTTATGGCCTGCTCTCTTGATACTTAGGTTAGTTATCCATTTCTAGAACTCATTCTTTATCATCACTACTGTATTTGTAAATTCATATGGTAATTCATGCAGTCTTTTTTTTTCCTTTTGAACACAGTAATGCTTAACCACTGAGCCACATCCTCAGCCCTTTTTATCCTTTTTATTTTTTACTTTGAGATAGAGTCTCTCTAAATTGCTTAGCTTCTCGCTCAGTTGCTGAGGGAGGCTTGTAAGTTTCTCCCTCCTCAACCACCCATAACCACTGTCATTATAGACATGCACCACCATGCCCAGAGATGCATTCTTAATGGTTGCTTTAAAATAGATGTTGATATATCTCAAAGTTCTCCAGTTTTAATTTTTTTTATTAAAGATTACCTTCATTATACTAGGACTTTCCCTTGGCATTTTAGTTTGAAAATTGCCTTTCAATTTCAAGCGAATGACTGGTTGGATATTGGTTGTGATCATATTGATTGTAACACAATTTTAAAAATGCCAATTGCTTATGAATGTGGCATATGATACCCTTATTCAGTTGGATATTCCTTAATTTTGTTAATGTGGTGTGTGTGTGTGTGTATGTGTGTGTGTGTGTGTGTGTGCATGTACACATGTGCATTATTTTTTAGTGAAGTGAAATTCACATAACATACAGCTGACCATTTTAAAGTATGTGATTCATGGGCATTTAGTGCTTCCATAATATGGTGCAACATTAAAATATTTCATTAAATTCAAAACTTTTCTTCATCCCAAAAGACCCTTTACTGGTACTCTCAAAGTCTTCCTCCTCCAAGTCTCTGGTGACCACTCACCTTCTTTCTTTCTGTTTGTTTTTATAATTTCATAGATATTCCATATAAAGAAATCACACAACAACTAATGCTTCATGTTCATTTCTTTGACTTGGCATAATGCTTTTAAGATTCAGCCAAACTGAAGCATGTATTAGGACTTCATTCTTTTTGTTGCAGACTAATATTTATACATATTACCGTACTTGGTTAATCCATTTAGCCATAATGGTGGTGAGTATTGAGTCGAAAGTAATTTAAGTAATTCCAATTTTTGACTATTCTGAATAATGTTGCTCTAAGCAATCCTATACAAGTTTCTGTATGAACACATTTTCAATTTTTTTGAGTATATGTTGAAGAATGAAGTTGCTGAGTCATATTACAATTCAATATTTAGTGTTTTGTCACACTGCCAAACTGTTTTGCACAAGATATGCACCTTTCTCCCAGCAAGGTTACAGTTTTCAAATCTTTGTATAATTTTGCCAGTGTTACTTTTTCCCCCTTTCCTTCTCTTCTCCTTTTTCTTCTTCTTCTCCTTCTCTTTCTCCACTTCTTTCTCCTTCCCCCACCATTTCCTCCTCCTTCTTTCTCCTTCCTTCCTTCTTTCCTTCCTTCCTTCCTTCCTTCCTTCCTTCCTTCCTTCCTTCCTTCCTTCCTTCCTTCCTTCCTTCCTTCCTTCCTTCCTTCCTTTCTTCTTTCTTTCTTTCCCTTGCCATTCTAGTGTATGATGAGTGGTATATCATTGTAGTTTTGATTTACACTTACCCTATGATCAATTATGTTGAACAACTGTTCATATGCTGGCCATTTCTATGTTTTCTTTGAAAAATATTGTTTTGTTTTTAATATATATTTTTGTATTTTTGTCTGAGGTATAAGTTCTTCATTTATTTTAGAAATTAGATCTTTTTGTATCAGAACTTTATGATTATACATAGTAGTTGGGTTCATCCTAACATATTCATACCTGCATAGTAACCAATTTCAGTTCGTGATCCCCGCTTTTTACTTCTTCCTTTTTCCTCCCCCTGCCCCTCTCCTTCCTCTTAGACATTAAATATTATCAGATGTATTATTTGCGATTTTTAAAAATTGTATAACTTATTTTTCTTTTTCTTTCATCCCTTGATGCAAAAAGTATTTAATATTAAGGAAGAACAATTTATTTTAATTTTTTTTTTTGCTGTTCCTGCTTTTGGTGACAAACCTAAGAATCTATTACTAAATGTGATATACCCTAAAGGTTATTTCTGTGTTTTCTTCTGAAAGAATTATAATGTTTGCATTTAGAATGTTGATTCTAAGCTAATTTGTGTATATGAAATAAAGTAGGGGTTCAGCGTCATCATTTTACAAGATACTCTCCGATTGTTTCAACAATCTTGGCTATTATAAACAGTCAGTTGGTCATAGATTTTTTTTCTGAGCTCTTAATTTTATTTCCTTAATCTTTATATCAGTTTATATACCAGTGCCATATTATTTAGATTAATTTCATGATGATCTTTTACCTAACCTTCATTAACATTTTAAATAATATTTTTACTATTCCTTTCTTTTGGCAATTCCATATGAATTTGAGAATTGAAAGTTTTCATTTATGTAAAGAAATTTAGAAACATTAGATTTCACTAAATTTATAAGATTTCCCTAAATTTATAGATTAATTTGGGGCTCTTGCCATTTTAACAATATTATCTATCAATGACACACGACAAAATTTAATTTTTGTAGGCCTTTTTTATTTTAACAGAATTCTCTAGTTTTCAGTGCAAAGGATTTTCATGTTCATGGTTAAATTTAGCTCCCCAAAGTTTATTACAGATACTATTGCAAAGGAAATTACTAAATGAAGAATTTTCATTCTTAATCATCAAAAATACAACAGATATTTCTATTTACAACGTATTTAATCTTGTTAAAATCACCTTTAAAAATTTCATTAGCCAGAATTCCAATATATAAGCCCATACTTTGATGTCTGGATTCCAATAATTCATGAAATCTTATTTAATTGAGGTAAAGCAAGTTAACAAATTATTAAATATTGATTAATTATTTCTTTCATTCATTGATCTTTTTGAATGTCTAAATAACTTATAATCTTAGGATATACCCAGGTCACAATACCTTATTCTTTTACTTGAACATATTGCCATCTAAATAAGATATTTGGTCAATTAGAACAGATTCAACATCTTTGTTACTCTATTATGAGCATCTCAGACAAGGTTTTACTGGCAAGTCATTTTTAAAAATGCAATTCCAAGGAACAGAAGCAAGAAACTGAGTGGTATGAAATGGAGAAAAAGGTAAGACAATCAATAATTGCATTATCAAGTTGATCAATGCTACATACAGCTAGGGCTTAATAAGCTTATTAAGAATCACTGAGGAACTGTGTGGACAACATATAACTCCAGATATTTGTACATTTCTCTTATCTAATTTTTCAAAGAGAACTCTAGGTAGCATTTCCTCACACATGTACATTCATGTTTGTATATGAGGCAAATGAGTGAACTGGTGTCCAGTAGGTAGCACAAAACATGTCTTAAAATGAAGTGTTACTGAAGTGACACATTTTTTTACTATACCCACATGTAGTTTATTATGACAGAAATGCTATGGAACAGAGGAATATGTAATAGTTTATAAGATACATTCTATTCTGTTATGTGGACCATTCAGATTGTTTCTGTGCTTCATAAAGCCCCTATCCATCACAGAATCTTCAAAGTGGTGGTTAACCACAAAATCTACAAAAGTCTTAATACAGGAAAGACATTAGAACAAGCTGTAGTTGCTTCTGCTACAATAGGCCCAAGTCAGTAATTCATTTTCATCATCCTTTTACCATCATCCAGTCCAGATTTTCCTTACACTAAGTCAGCATTTCAACAGAGCTAGGTTGCTAAAATAATGTAATGTCAGAGACCTCATTCACTCAGGGATCTGAGGAATCTGTGATTATTGCATTTGTCTGCTTACTATAATCACTGGGTATCAGAACATCAAAAGGTTAATCTTATATATTCCATATGTACTTTTTATTGTTTATATTTTGTAGCAACCTTAGCTGTTTAGCTTCCTTAAACTTTTCCATCCATATCTTAATTTGTTTCTTTGATTGTTAGTCCATTGGCAAAAATATATATTCCATACAGCAATATGGAGTTTCAATATAACTTATTCTGCATTCCTTTGTGAAAGAGGCTCACTACTTGGAATAAGTATTTCCAAATTGATGTAGCCTAAGTTAGAGTACAAGATTAATTCTTCAAGAATTCAAAGGAAAAAATGTGAGTTTCTACTCTTCACTCTTTTTAAGTATGCAACTTAATCAGTTTTGACATATATGTAACCAAAACATTCAATAGAAAAAAACATTTTCAATACTTTTTTAAAAAATTGAAATCATGCAGACTGTGTTTCCTCCATGATTTAGAGCATTAGAAATCAATCACCTTAAGATACATAGAAACACACCTCCATGTGTCAACTATTTCAAAATTAAATGACATACTTATAAATATCTCAGAGGTCAAGGAAGAAAACAAAAGAAAGCATGATTTCTGTGATGAAACAGTACTCAGATGAACATTTATGATTTAAAACACTTGTATTAGAAAGAAGCTATATTAACAATCCAATTATTTTTAAATTATGTAGTAGGAAGAAAAAAATGGGAGTATGAGCAAAAATTTATGAAATAGAAAAGAAATAATACAGCTAAAATTTGATAAAATCAAACAATCTAATCAAGAAAAAAGCAAGAACACAAAAATTAATATTAATGGAAAGGGAGCTATTGAAATAACCCTATGGATTCAAAAAATATATTAATGTAATATTACAATTGTATAACAACATATGTGATAGCTTACATAACATGTTCTATATATTAGAGAAGGATCTGTGTGCTGCTGAGAAGAATGTGTATTCAGTCACTCGTGAGTAAAATATTCTATGTATGTTTGTTAAGTCTAAATTAGCAATTTATTTTTTTATGTCTATATCTTATTTACCTAGCTTTTGTTTGTAGGATTTATCCATTGGTGGCAGAAGCATGTTAAAGTTACCCAGTATTATTGTGCTATGATCTCTTTGATTCTTGAAATTGTGAAAGTTTTGTTTTACACTCCATTATTTGGGGCATAAATATTTAGAATTCTTATGTCTTGTTGATATATAATTATCTTAAGCAGTATGAAGTGTTCTTCTTTTCCCTTCTGATTAAATTTGGGATGAAGTCTACTTTATCTAATATGAGAATGGAAACCCCTGCTTCTTTATATATCCATATGAGTGATATATTTTTTCCCACCCTTTCACCGTCAGTTTGTGGATGTCTTTGCCTATGAGATAAGACTCTTGGAGACAACACGTTGATGGGTCTTGTTTTTTAATCCAGTCTACCTGTCTATATCTTTTGATTGATAAGTTTAGGACATTAATGTCCAAGGTTATTATTGGAATATGATTTTATTCCCAGTAATTTTGGATTATTTTTAATTTGAATTATTTTCTCCTTTGATTGACTATTCCTTTAGAGTAGTTCCTTCCTTCACTAGTTTTCATTTTTCTTTTTTGTTTATTCTTCATGAAATATTTTGTTGAGAATGTTCTGTAGTGCAGGCTTTCTGGTTGCAAATTCTTTTTATGTTTGTTTATCATGGAAGGTTTCTATTTCATCCTAAAATATGAAGCTTAATTTTATTGGTATAGGATTCTTGGTTGGCATACATTTTCCTTCAGAGCATGGTATATGTTATTCCAGGACCTCCTAGCTTTGAGGTTCTGGATTGAGAAATCAGCTGAGATCCAAATTGATTTCCCACATAAGTAATCTAATAAGTTTCTCATGCAGCCTTTAAAATTCTACCCTTATTCTCTATGTTAGACATTTTCATTATAATGTGACTTGATGTTGGTATGTTGTAATTTCGTACATTGGGGGTTCTGTAACTCTCTCATGTTTAATTTTCCATTTCATTCTTTAGATTTGGGAAGTTTTCTGATATTATTTCATTGAAAAGATTGTGCATTTCTTTGCTTTGTATCTCTGCATGTTTATCCACCCCAATAAATATTAAATATGGTCTTTTAATGTCATTCCATGGTTCTTGGAAATTCTGTTCATAATTTCTTAACATTTTCTCTCCAGGGTCAAATCTATTTTCAATATTGTATATTTTGTCCTCATTGCCAGCGGTTCTGTCTTCTAAGTGATCTAGTCTTTTGGTGATGATTTCTATTGGAAATTTTAATTTGATTTATTCTTTCCTTCACTTCAAGGATTCCTGCTTTTTTCCCCCAGAATCTCTGCCTCTTTATTAAAGTGACCATTTTATTTCCTGTATTTTTCTGTGGTTTTATTCCTTATTCCATCTTTTACTTTGTAGATCAGTTTAACTATGTATATTCTAAAGTCCTTCTCTGACATTTCTTCCACCGTAGTGTTGATGGATTCACTTTTTGGAATATCTTGGTTTGTTGGGATGATTTGTTCCCTTGTATTTTCATGGCTTTTTTTTTTATATATTTACCCATCTAACACTATGGATTAAAGGCAGTAGGGTTTCTACCTTGTGGACTTATAGTATCCCTGAAGGTTTCCCATATGTCACTGTTTAAAGGGAGAAAAATAATGACCACAACCAATGCAAATTATATTCAGCATTACACCAAATAGTTTCTACTATGATGTACACACTGTAAATTATCACAATAAACAAAAGTGATATGATCAGTTATTGCCTACAATAAAAGCATAAAATTTGCAAAAGTGTTTATAATTTCAAATAGTGGGAAGTGCAAGTACAGAAGTAATATAGGATGTATTGATTACAAGGTAGAAGAAGTAAATTTTGAAGAGTGCAAGACAGCACAAGAAAGACTGATGGTTAGCAGAGGGAAAAAAGAGAAGGGAAACAGGAGAAAAAAATGTAAAGAAATTTAAAATAAAAATAAAAGAATACAAAACTAAAATATTCTAATGAAATATTCTGGTCCACAAAAATTAATCCATGAAAAATAACTGGCTTCAAAAATGCTAGAAATGAGAAAAAATAGTATGCATATGTATAAAAGGACCATGTATCATTAAGGTCACAATTAAACAGAGAAAAAGAATACTAAAAAAAAAAAATCTTGACAAAAATTTGAAGATATTTTTTTCCATTGGAATTAAAAATAGTGTCATCTTCTTTTCTCAGCAGTTTTAGGTGGGGTCTTCTAGAGTGTGGTGCTCCACCCTCTGTATTGCTGGAGTGAGAGAGGTAATCCCATAGGTGGGATTCCTATAGGCAGGGTTTAGGCTTAGGTGGGCTCCAGGATCTTTGTTGAATGCCATTTGGTCTGGAAATTTTATATTAGCACACTTCCAGTGCCCAGTATTGCTGGTCCAGTCTAGAAAATTGTACCCCAGGGACCTCCCCTGGTTCCACTTATGTGGGGGGGACCCAGTTCTTAGTCCCCTGGATCACCTTTGGAGGCCACGTTTCCTAGTGTCAAGTTCAGTCTCCAAACTATCTCTTCCCCCTCCCCGTGCTCTTCTAAGTTCCCAGCCAGATGCTTCTCACCCAGTTGGTCTTGAAAGCACCAAGATTTGGGGGTCGGGGAGGTAGTGCTGTGTGAGATTCCCTGACCAGTGGTCCCCTGTGTAAACCTCTCTACACGTTTAATTTTCTTCTAGATACATAATCACACTTTATGTCATGCAGTGTGTGTTTACTGGACCTAGTTACCTGTGCAGTGGCCAAACTTACCTGTGCAGCGGCTACAAAAATGCTTCCTTCCTTTATCCTTTGCATGCTGTCTAAAGAGATGGCAGCTTCTTTCCCACACATAGATTCTCTCAGTGCATCTTTCAGGTTTGCTGGGCAATGTCCTTGATCTCTAAACACTCCAAACCCGGACTGCCTCAGGCCTCCCCCAAATGCAGGTTCCTTTAATATCCTTATCCCTCCTCTCTGCTCATGGAAGGACCGCTCTGGCTGTGCTTCTGGCATGGCCATGGAAGAGGCTGTGCCACTGAGGATTTCTTCCTTATTTCATTATATCCAACTTCCTCCAGCCCCTCATCTGCTTTGAATGTCATTTTAAATTTCAAATAGATTTCCCCCACTGTTTTTGTATGCTATTGCTCACACACCTGGCTGATATGTTGCCTGTCTGTTTTCTTTGGTTTCAGTCCATATAACAGCCAGGAAAGTGACTTCTTCTATTCTGCAATCTTGAAAAACCCCTGCATTCTTAATCTTTGAAAAAAAATACCCATGCATAGATTTTTGCTACAATAAATTTATTACATGTAAGAGGGCAACACACTGAATTTGTTGCACTTGAAGTGTACTGGAATAAGTATTTCAGATTATTTTTGAAAGAATATTCCATGGTTCCATTAATTTAGCTGCTTGTAGGGATATGATACATGAGAAGATACATCCTTGTTGGCAGATAACCATAGATACACTTCCTTTTTCAGAGAATAATATCTTGTCAGGGGCTAATTTATTGAAAATAAATGTTGTATGATTATTCTAGAAGTCGTCAGATCGTATAGTGCTCCCTCAGTATTCATGGGGGATTTGTTTGAGGAAACTTGTAGTTTTGATATGAGGTATAACCCCAAAGTTCCTGTTTCTATAGAGGAATATTCAGAGGTAAAATTATTGGATCATGAGAGCTGTGACCTAATCAATTTATCCTTGTTTGAAAGGATTTACTGAGTTTTAACTGCAGGTAGGTGGGACACAGCTAAAGTGGGGGTATTCTTGGGAGCATGTCTTAGAAGGGTTCATATTCTCTAAAGCCCCTCCCCTTTCTTTCTCTGATTTCAGGTTGTCCGAGCTGAGTAACTCTGCTCTTTTGTGCCCATAATGCTTTGCTTTACCTTAGGCCCACAGTGATGAAGTCAGCCAACCATGGACTGAACCTCAGAAAAGATGAACCAAATTAAACTTTTCCTCCTCTAAGTCATTCTTGTCAAGAAGTCACAGTGATGAAAAGCTAATTAACACTGCCCCCATGGTATCAAAATAGAAGTAAGCTCCATTCACTTATATAAAATGACATGGTGGGGGCTGGGGATGTGGCTCAAGCGGTAGCGTGCTCGCCTGGCATGGGTGTGGTCCAGGTTCGATCCTCAGCACCACATACCAACAAAGATGTTGTGTCTGCCGAGAACTGAAAAATAAAGATTAAAAATTCTCTCTCTCTCTCTCTCTCTCTCTCTCTCTCTCTCTCTCTCTCTCTCTCCTCTCACTCTCTCTTTAAAAAAATAAAATAAATAAAAAATAAAAAATAAAAAAATAAAATGACATGGTGTTGGCATTTAATCTACACACATCCTCCAGTATGCTTTTAATCAACTCTGGGTTATTTACAATACCTAATACAATGTAAATACTATGGAAATAGTCATTATACTGCTCTGTTTAGGTATACATGTAATATAGGTATATATTTTTCTTTCAAACATTTTGGATCTTCAATTGATAGAAACCAATGACACAGAACCCACCAATACAGAATTGTTGACTTTATTAGTAGATAAATAGCAAACAGGACAGACATATCCATATCAAGAATAAATTTCAATTCTAAGACAACAATGACTGACCCTTAAAAATGTTGGGATGGATTCCTAAGGAAATAGTGAACTAATGAGGAACCATGGCATGTTATGTTTTCAGAAAATAGCTGCAGTAGCCTTAGTAAGAAGGAGACTATCTCTGAGACCAGCGTTCAAATCTAAAGGAAAAGACGTTAGGACATTTCTTTCTTTCTTATTCTGTGTTGATAATTACCACTTAGTGAGACATCATATTTATAAGTAATCACATCACATTAAAGTGTTTATGAGGAATAATATAAATATAAGAACAATTTTGTTTCCATGTGTCTGCAATAAGCTATGCTATTTCAAGTATAAAAATTTAAGTTCTCCCTAAAATAACAAAGGATAAAATCTTCTATGAAGAGTATAATTGCTAGAATGTAAAAGAAATTTCTTAATTATATGAACAAAATAAGAATGGTTCCATGAGAGTTCTATATGAAAATATAGAAAAAAGTCTCTAATTTTTTTTATGTTTCACTGAGTCAGAAACTCAATGTACTCTAAGAAGAAAGGTTATTCTTATTTAAAAATAAGTATACAGACCATTAACCTCTAACACATACAGAATCCTGAGGAACTTATCAAAGGAAAATAAAATAAATTACTAAGTATGTGTGTCTACGGAGAGGTGTATAAGGAAATGTTAGTTTCAAATAGGAAAGAAAATGAAAAAAAAAATATTTGGCACTAAATCATGCCTTTCATCTCAAATAAAATACCCTCATATGTTGACAAAGGGTGACTTTGATTGATGAATCCTTCTGCAGTTTGCATGTCACTATCTGGGTCTGTCAATCAGCTAATACTCATCAACTACCTGCGAAATTGGAGTTCTGCACATATTGACCCTTCTTTTCCAAACATAGTGGTTTGTTTGTGCTGTTTCCATGAGAAGCAATTTGCTAAGCCTAGGAAAAATGACAAATTGTTGTTATGTCTCCTGTCTATATAAAATCAATCCTTTTGTTTTGGATTCCCATTTTTCCATTACTTTAAATTTTTTTTTAGCTTTAGATGGACACAATACCTTTATTTTGTTTATTTATTTTTATGTGGTACTGAGGATCGAACCCAGTGCCTCACACATGTCAGGCAAGTGCTCTACCACTGAGGAACAACCCCAGCCCTTCCTTTCCTTTTAATAGGAGTAATTAATGTATATTTTCAAGCGTATAAGCTATGCACTAATATATTCAGGAATTCTAACCTGGTACCTAGTTTGTATTAGCTGCTCTACTAGACTGCAATAAGAAAACAAAGATGCAACCATTTGGATTTATAATAAATAATATGTGACAAGTATTACAAGCTAGGCAAGGGGAAAAATGTCTTACAAAGTAAAGAATATCTGGAGTACTGTACAAATTTGTGAATCTTGAATTAGGATAAACATTATTTGAAAGTTGATATTTGACTGAATGCTTAAAGGAGTTTTGAGATCATCCTCCTGTAAGCAGAGGGATTGCTAACATTACGGACTTTAAGATAGAATTATGCCTGAAGTATCTGAGAAACGAAAAAGAAGTCAGGATGTTAAAGGAGAGAGTGGAGGTATGTGCCTGCAAGTAAACATGTTAAAGTAGGGTGGAGTCAGCTTTCCGTTGCTGTAACAAATGCATGATTAAATCAAATTAAAAGGAGAAAAAAGGTTTATTTTGGCTCATGTCTTCAGAAGCTTTAGTCCATGGTTACTCAGCCCTGTGGCTTTGGGCCTGGGGCAGCATAACACATCATGATGGGAGTGCATAGAGAAGGAGGCCTTTATGTTTCTTGATAGCCAGAAAGGAAAAAGAGAAAAAGGAAGAATCTGGGGCCCCTATATTCCATTCAAGAGCATACCCCCAATTACCTCACTTTTTCAATAGGCCCCACCTCCCTAAGTTCCACTACCTCTCAATAATGCTACAGGCTGGCTTCCAAACCTTTCATGGGCCTTTGGTGGACACTCCAGATCCAAACTATAGCAAGTGGTAGTATGAAAAGACAAAGTTCAAAAGTTAAATATGTTTTGAAAGATCTGCTATCATATGTTCTTTTCAGAAATTCATAATTTCTATTAAATCAGAGCTAAGAATTCCTGCAGTAAAAATAATAACATATTTGACACTTTGAAACACATTTATTCCCAAAGGTAACTGACCCAGTTTCAGAAAATTTTTGATTCCTATATGTGTGATAAATAATGTTCATAACTTTATGTGTTTCTCTACCTTTCCACAGGTCTCCTTGGTCTTCTCTTTTTCCACCTGTCTAATCTGTAAAGATCATTCAGTCTCAGTCTGATTCAGGGTGATGAACAGGTGAAACTTGTAAAGGGAAGTTATAGAAATAGAAGTGAAGCCTTAGAAAGAATGATCTTGAGATACGGTAAGTACTTCAGTCACCCTGCCCCTTACATTTCAATGATTTGATTACATAAAATGATTCAGCTTATAAGATATGCATGTATTCAGATACTCTGTGCCCAATTTTAAAACAATTAACTTAAATCTAACTCTACACTTCAGACTTCTTTTACCATATAAGTTCTAGAGATATATTGACATTGAGCAGAGATTGGATCATTACATTTGAGGTTAAAAAGAGTTGGATTTTCATTATTCTGGTTATCCATTACCCTGACTATAAAGATTCTTCCAAAAACCTCAATATATCTAAAAGAAATTTAATCACAGCCTCTCCTTTTAAATTTATATTTTCCACAATTAAACCTGAAGGATAATCATCATTGGAAATTTAACAGTACTCATATTTCTATTTAAAAACAAAAGAATTAGAGACTTACAAAAAACATTCTATACCTTTAGTTTTTATTTCCTGGTTTTTCTTTCTTTTTTCAGAAATCCAAAGCAATGAACTCTTCACTTTTACATTAATAGGCTCAAATATTTTACTCAATTCACTTTTAATTTTTTCTCATTTTTGGTAATTTATTCATTGTGTAAGAAACCTAATCATTGAAATGCATTAGGCATGAAAGTTGGTTGACTTAAGTTCTGCATATTATGAATAAAGTGAAGCAGGGCAGTTAATAGCTATAGTTAAGAAAAGCCATTTGGAAATTAACTAATTAAAGATTTCATTTGTGCTACTCTAGAAAAAAGTGTGTTTCCACTTTAAGTAATTACATATCCCCGAATTGGAAATTAATGTGGAGAAACTATATGGTTAACTGAACTCTGAACAATTGAAATCATCTACACATGAGATATAAATGATAGCATATGATATATACATATAGTTATGAAGTAAAATGATCATATTCATGATTTTGTACTGAACTAGATTTAATCTATTTACCTATATCATACCATTTTATAGCAAGCAGTATTAAACCATAAAAATAATAAATTGTCATTTAAATCATTATCAAGAATATTGCTACCATTAATGTTTAATGCCCTTAGAGATGAACTTGATCAAATTATGTTATGCACATATGTGAATATGTGGTTATAATTTTTTTATTTATAATTCTTTTTATTTTTTTAGGTGTAATGCACAAAAAATAATAAAATGTAATAATGGAAAACAGTAATCTTATCAGACTTAACAATAAAAAAATTAAGTTTAAAATCTTACAATACTTCAGGAATTGAAAAATAAAGTATCTTAGACTTTTTATGGTTCTTATTTCTAAATTTCCACTTTATTTCAAATAAATAGATTTTTAATAAGCTTGAACTTTGGGCTTAGATGATTAATTGGCCATTTTTGATGGAAGAAATTTGTGAATAATTATGTTCAAGAATTATACTTGTAATAGTCACCAAAGTTTAGAATAAATTATGTGTTAAGCATAATTTATTCATTGTGTAAAATATTATGAAAGACATCATTTTTTACACAGATAACACTTTCACTTAACTTCGTTGTATCTTAAAGTTTTTACAACTTTTATTTCTGTGAGATCATTATTTCATTTCTTAAGACCATTACTTGCTTGTAATATATATTTGGAAATTTATTTTCAAACAAAAGACTTTTTATTGTTTCCTATCTATTAATTCAAAGACTATTAAATGTTGAACTTATAGAAAACATTTTATAGTGTTTTCTTCTTTTGAAAACTTTCCAATAGTTAATTTTTCCTTCTTCTTTTCTTTTGTTTATGTACTGATGATGTTTTTGTTAATATTTTTCCTTTCTTCTATCTACTGGCTTCTTGAAAATTATAAACAACTGAAGAAAAAAATTGAAGGAGACTTTGAAAGACAGAAAGACTTCTGATGTTCTTGGATAGGCAAAATTAATATTGTCAAAATGGCTATAATCCCAAAGGCATTAAGAAGATTCAAAGCAATCCCCACTAAAATGCCAATGACATTCTTCAGAGAACTAGGAAAAAAAATAAAACAGTCCTTGAATTTATTTAAATAAATAAGAGACCCAGAGTAGCCAAAGCTATTCTGAGAAAAAAAAAACAAAAAACTAATGGTGGAGGCATCACACTATCTGATCTCAAAATTTACCATAAATTTACCATTTACTATAATAAGAAAATCAGCATGGTATTGACACCAAAAGGCACTAAGACCAATGCACTAGAATAAAAGACAGAGAGGCAACTCCACTTACATACAGTCTTTTGATAATGTATAGAGGGGCCCAAAATTTACATTATAGAATTATCTTTATAGCCTTTTTTAATAAATAGTGCAGGAAAACTTTATATTCAGATGTAGAATAATGACATGATTTCCCTGCCTCTTCCATGCACAGTAGTCAGCAAAATGTGGATCATAGAACTAGGAAGTAGACCAGAAACTTTTCAATTGCTAAATAAATCATAGAGTCAACAGTTCAACATATTGATTCAGGCACTAACTTTCTTACCAAGAAAACTAAAACTCAAGAAATAAAACTAGGAATCAATAAGTGAGGTGGCATCAAATTTAAAAATTTCTACACAGCAAAGGAAATGATTAAGGTCAGGAAGAGAGAACCTATAGAATGGGAGAAAATCTTTGCCATCTGTTCCTTTAACAGTTTATTAACATACAGAATGTGGAAAGATCGAAAAAACCTTAACATCAAACAAACAAAAAGCCACAAATAACACAATCAATAAATTGGCAAAAGAATTACACAGACATTTCTCATAAAAAAGATACAAATTGCCAAGAAATACATAAAAAATGTTCAACATTCCTAGCACTCAGGGAAATGCAAATCAAAGCTATATTCAGATTTCATCTCACTCAGAATAGCAATCATCAAGAATACATATAATAATAAATGCTAGTGAGGATATGGGGAAATGGTACACCAATACACTTTTTTTTTGTGACACTGCAAATTAGTAGAGCCATTTTAGAAAGCATTGTGGAGATTCCTCAAAAGACTAGGAATGGAACCACCATATGACCCAGCTATCCCAGGCCTTGATATTTATCCTAAGTAACTAAAATAAGCATACTATAATGATATAGTCACATTGATGTTCATGACCACACATTTCACAGTAACCCAATTAAGGAACAAATACAGATACTAGTACCAGGTACCACATTAATACAAAAAATTATATATATATATATATATATACACACACACACACACACATACATACATACCATGGAAGTTTTACTCAGCAATAAATTAGAATAAAATAACATCAAATTTTGGTAAAGGGTTGTAACATGATGCTAAGTGAAATAAGTCAGATGCATACAGTCAAGAGGTGAGTGTATTTTCTCGTATGCAGGAGCAAGAACGAAATAAGGGGGGAAAGCATTGTGGAATCCCATGAAATTAGAAGTCCTTACAAAAAAGCTCCTTTCTATTTACCCTAAACAATTTTAAAACACCTCAAAAAGATATAGTTACTCTGTAAGTAATTTAACTACTAACCAGAAGAAAGCCTATCACTCTATAAAAAGAAAATAAACTTCATATAATTAATCAGCATACTATTATCAAGGTCCGTTATCCAATTAAATGTTACTAGCTAAACATTAAAGTCAAATAATTTGACCTAGAACTGGAAAAACTTTATCAATAAAAACATTTAGGAATGACAAATGAGAGAATTAACTGACAAAGAACTTTAAAATGTTATCTTAAATATGTTCAAGTCCTCATTAGTGTTTTGGGGATTGTATAGCACATGTTTACCATTCTTTGGAGCCTATGAAGTGTACCATTGCTCACATTCCTATAAAAAAACTCTCAAATGTATTCTCAGTATCTCCTTTACTAGAAGGTTTTCTATATTTATAGGGGGCCAAAATGTAAGTTCCACACATCAGATTTCCAGATTTTTAGAAGGAGGGTCCAAATATTTATATCAGCTTTGGTCACACAAGCTATTTTAAGCAAATGCTATAGATGCTGTCAGTTTTCTATAATTCTCATTCATTGGAGCTAACTTGATTACCAGGTCTCACTTTTCTGAAAGTAAAGATCTACTTTAAAATTTTAACAAACGTGATTTCTTGTAGGCTGGAAATAAACGCTTTAACTTTCTACAATCTCTAAATAAAAGAAACAGAATACTTTGAAGATAATAATTTCTTCCATGTCACTATTTTGTTTATTTATTTTTCACTATTTTTAATCTTTATAAATTTTAAGTCAAAAAATGCTCTGCATACACATATATAATTATAAATAAATAAAAGTGATTTAGTTACCATTTCTTCTGGAAGTAACTTTTCTCCTAGTTACTTTTTTTTGCATTAAATTGGAATTAACAATCAATAAGCTCATGAAATAAAGCATCCTTAAATATACTAGCTACACTAGGAAGGCATATCAAAGCTTCTATATCTCATAAGTTGTGATGTTTGTTTTCCCAATCTATACCAATGTGGAATTCATTATTCTGACTTCTGGCATCATGGATTATTTAATTCATCTACATACACACTGATTTATTTGTTTTGCTTGTATAAGTGATAACATAAAAATATATATGCTTAAGTTTCCAACCATGAATTTGCTTTTGTCTATCTCCTATCAACTTTCATTTTTGTCTTTTATATTTTAAACAAAAACCACAAACACACACAAAACACACACACACACACACACACGTATAATTTTATAAACATAAAAACCTTAGGGCCATGTGAATTCTAGGCAAGAAATTTACCACTGAGTGAAAACCTCATCCTCTTTAAGCCATATTTTTAGATGAATACTTATTTACTAGTTATACCTTTCTATTGTATTGGCCATTTATTATTTTGTTAGATGTAAAAATATATATAGCTTAAAATACCTCTGTTTACAATAGAAGACACAGAGACAAACACACATAATTATTGTTATCTCAGACCAGAGAAAGGCACCAAAAATACATTGGAGATATATTTTTTCTTGAATAGAAAAAATATTCTATTCAAGATAAAAATGCTGGGAAACAGGAAATTCATGTGTAGCAAAATGAAACTAAACCTCTAACTCTCACCCTGCACAAAAATCAACTCAAAGTGAATCAAAGATTTAGGCACTAGAACAGAGACCCTGCACCTAATAGAAGAAAAAAAAACAGGCCCAAGTCTTCATCATGTTAGCTTAGGAACTGACTTCCTTAACAAGATTCCTTAAAGCACAAGAAGTAAAATCAAGAATGAATAAATGGTATGGACTCAAAATAAAAAGCTTCTTCTCAGCAGGGAAAAAATTAATAACACAAAGAGAGAGCCTACAGAATGGGAGAAAATCCTTACCACACATACATCAGATAAAGCACTGATCTCCAAGATATATAAAGAACTAAACAAAACTTAATATCAAAAAACCCCAAATAACCCAATCAATAAATGGGCCAAGGAACTGAACAGACAGTTTACAGAAGAAATACAATCAATCAACAAACATGAAAAAATTTTCATCATCTCTAGCAATTAGAGAAATGCAAATCAAAACTACTCCAAGATTTCATCTCACACCAGTGAGAATGGCAAGCATCAAGAATACAAGCAACAATAAATGTTGATGAGGATGTGGAGAAAAAGGTACTCTCATACATTGCTGGTGGGACTGTAAATTGGTGCAACCAGTATGAAAAGCAGTATGGAGATTCCTCAGAAAACTTTTAATGGAACCAGGTTATTTTGACCCAGGTATCCCACTCCTCTGTTTACATCCAAAGGACTTAAAATCATCATACTACAGTTACAAAGCAACATCAATGTTTACAGCAGCTCAAACCACAATAGTTAAACTATGCAACCAACTTATATGTCCTTCAGCAGATGAATAGATAAAGAAAATGTAGTATATGTACATAATGGAATATTTATCAGTGTTAAATGAGAATGTAATTATTGCATTTGCAAGTAAATGGATGAAGCTAAGCAAAATAAGCCAAATCCAAAAAAACAAAGCCCTAAGGTGTTTTTTTTTTAATGAGCAGATGCTTATCCATAATCAGAGGGATAGGAAAGAATAAAGAAACTTTGGATTGAGCAGAGGGGAGTGAGGGGTGGGAGGAAATGTGAGGGTGGGAAGGTCAGTGGAATTAAATGGACATTATTACCCTATATACATGTGTGACTACACTACTGATGGGACTCTACACCATGTACACCCAGAGGAATGAGAAGTTGTGCTCTATTTATGTAGTTTGTCAAAACGGATTCTACTGTCATGTATAACTAATTAAAACAAATTTTAAAACTGTTTATTTTAGTTTTAGATACAATGGTGCAGGGTATTATTTGTTCGTTGTTTGTTTAAGGTGAGGTTATGTCATTCTTTTTGATATTTGACCTTGAACTTATAGAACTATAAGAAAACAAATTTCTGCTTTTTAAGTCATCTAGTGTTTTGCAATGTTTTTGGTAGTCCTAAAATAATAATGTAAGACTTTAAACTCACATGCCATTAGAGATCAAAATGGAATTCTATAATAATAAAAAATGTTAAATTAATCCAAAATATGTAACAACGATAAACAAATATGCATCAAATAACAGAGCACATGAAGCCAGAACTGACAGAAACAAATAGGGAAATAGACAATTTAATAATAGTAGTTGGAGACATCAGTACTCCACTTTCAACAATGTATACAAAAATTAGAATGATCAACAGTATAATAAAAGACTTGAAAAACACTATAAACTAGTTAGGCCTAACAAACATCTATAAAACACTATTGCACAACAGAACATACATTCCTTTCAAGTATCCATGGAGCCTTCTCTAAGGTAGACTATATATGAGATGACAAACTTCAATAAACTTCAGACCACAGAAACAATGAAAAGCATGTTCTCTGACTGCAGTGTGTTCAATTAGATATCAACTTCAGCAAAAGATTGCAAGACCTTATATATATGTTGAAATGAGGCCACTCACTTCTAAATAACCAATGAATCAAAGAAATCAAAGATCATACTTTGAGATGGGCAAAAATGAAGACTCAGCATATCTAAACTTACAGGTTCCAGCTAAGTAGTGATTACAAGAATATTTATGATTATCAATTCTTATGTCAGAAAATGAAAAGGAAAACCTCAAATCAAAGCACTGAAAAAGAACAAATTATACCTAAAGCAAAAAAGCCAAAGAAAAAGATAAAGATTAGAGAAAGTAAATGCTTTGTGAAATAAAGAAGAAATAACCAACATAACCCAATATTTCTTCTTTGAACAGATAAGCAAAATTGACAATATATATTAGCTAGATTAAGCTATATAACAAGAGGAGACTCAAATTGCTAGAATTAATGAGAAAACTTTAGTAACTTTAGTAATAAAAGGGAATATGGAGCCTCTATGTAACTGCTAATTCCAATTACATTTCTAACACAAATGAAAACACATTCCTACAAAAACTTGTAGTAAAATGATTATAACAGCATTATCCATAGTAGCCCAAAGGTGACATTAACTAAATTGTCTGGTTACTGATTGATGAATAAAACTAATGTAGTATTTTATTTAAAGGAATGGTCTTCAGCTGTATAAAAGTAGCAAAACCATGGGATACACGCTAAACACGTGTGAACCTCGAAGAATTAGGATAGCTGAAAGAAGCCGGTAATGAAGGACCACATGTAGTATGAATCCATTCACATGAAGCATTCAGAAAAGGGAAATCTCTATATAGAGAAAGCTTAAAGGCTTCCTGTGGTTGTATGGACTTAGGAGAGTGAGAGCTAAAGTGTACAAGGATTCTGATTAGATGGACATGTTCTAAAAATGACTGCAGTGAAGGTTCACTTCTCTCTGAATTCACTAAAAGCCATTAGATGGCACACATTAAATAAGTTAATACTATGGCATATGAACTGTGTTTTCATAAAGCTGTCAATATTCTCCATTTGGTTCTTTTATGACTTTCCTGGGAGTTTTAATTATGCTGATTATTCTTATTTATTTAAAGTCTATTTTTAATGTTTCCAATTTATTTTCATTATAGTCAACATTTTCTGTGGCGATTGGGTGTTCACTTTTATCTTTCCTTCCTTCCCTCCTTTCTCTCCCCTCTTTTCTTTCTTCTTTTTTTCCTTTCCTTCTTTCTGTCCTTCATTCCTCCTTGTCTTCTTCTTTCCCTTCTTCATGAAATTCCCCCAGGTCAAGTTATTTCTCCATGTATTTTTGTGTTTACATTTTAGTATATTTTTACAGAAACTTTATGAACATGTCTACTGGGGGAGGGTTTAATCCTCCACATTAGATTGTTTGTTTCTACCAGATGTTGGAGAGGCATCCTGGGGATATGAAGAGCCCAGGTCAAATAAAATACCACAATATGTTCAAATGGTAATCAAGGAAATGCTGCTTAAAAGCAAAATCCTAAGTTACCGGTTCTAACCCACAAGATAGACAATTTTGTTTGTTTCTCTAAGTTGGAAACAGGATTGGGAGTGGTGTGGAGGATGGTGTAAATCAAGGCTCATTAGCAGGAATATAAATATTTACAAACACATATGTCAATATGCAGAATGAGAAATTCACTTTGGGAAGTCTACTCTTGAGAATATTCAATGCACGTGAATAATTTTTATAGTACAGAAAATACAGGAAAAAAACCATTAACTTCCTGAAATTAGGGAACTGGGAAAATATACTGATTTTTACCCATTGGATAGAAACACTACAAAGCACTTACTGAATAGATCATATATAAATAAATCAACAGAGAAATCCCCAAAGGATGATGCTGAAGAAAAATAAACATTTGCAAAAGAATATGTATAGTATGATACTATTTTCATTATTTTAAGGGATATGTGTGTGCATACATATTTACAACATCATTAAGTCTAAATCATTGATAGTATTCATGGGTTCCCAGTTCTACCAGAAAAAGAAATTGAAGGTATTAGCCCTATCAGACTATGGAAAGAGAGAGAGTAAATAATACACAAGTTATATATATATATATATATATATATATATATTATATTTTATATATTTAATATTATATTTATATGTATTATATTTAATATATAGATGATATATGTACCTGGAAAATACAATATCAGGCAATAGACAGGTAAGAGTCTGTTTTATTATTTTCTCTATTTTTCATATGTTCCAATATGTCCCTTAAAAACTGAGAGGAAAGTGTTTTCAGATAGAAAACTATATGAAAAAATTAATTTTGAACCTAATAATTGCCTTTAAAATATAAGTCTGGTTTTTTAAAAAAAATCCCCAGATCTTAATAGAATACAAATTGCCTTCAAATAGGATTTCTACACATTTTGGCAATTAGAGAAAAAAGAATATCTTTGAATAACTTAAATATGAAACACACAGTCATTTAAGGCAAAAGTAAGTTATTTCAGACTTGATTTATCCTTTCAAAAATCTGTCCAAAACTCTGGTTTTCATCTTGAGTTTTTAATAGCCTATAAAAAGTTAATCATTAAGTCCTAAGTTTTAAATTCTGCAAATATTTCAACAAAATTGACATAGATGCATTAAATTATGTTGGAAATCATAACCTAGATCTCATATGTATTATATTAATAAATATTATATATAATATTAATAAATATTATTATGCACTAATATATCATAATTATTACATAATACAACTATGTAGTAGTATATTCTATATGTTTTTATGGGTATTCTACATCTGGGACAATGGGAGAAAATGGAATTTAATGAAGAGAAAAGTTTTCCTATGTATTATGCAATTAAATTTGAGGTGTTTTGATTTTAAAATGGTATAATATGAGCATCTACTAAAATATGCAGCCTACTACCATTGGATTAGAATAAAGTAATAATAATGTGGATGATGATTGATACTTGCTCCAGTGCTTTGATCACTTTTTATCCTGTTATTAATGACTTATTAATAATTAGATCTGCACATTATGGCTATATATGTAGATCTCTATTCAAGAAGTATGGTCATTCTTTCTCATAATATAAATCTTTGCCAAATGCATTTGTAACTCAGAAGTTAAGTGCATATGATGAATGGCATGGTGATATGTTAAATAAATGTAAGAAAAGATAAAATCTCTCATTAAGTGAAAAAATGTGTGGAAGACTTGTTTAATGCACATGAAAAGAAAGATATGACTATATTTGAAAGACGACCTGAAATTCAGATTGTCAGAGTGGAGTAAATGTTTGCAACACTCAAAAACTTGAATCTAGATCATACATAAAGTACACAATTACATGGCTAATAAAAAGTCATAAAAATAAAAAGGGAACCCAGAAGAAATACATGAAAAAAATTCAAATTGAAAAAAAAATCAATTGCATGTTCAATAAATATTCATGACGTTTACACACTTAGGAAAATTCCATTTGACAATAATAGGAATGTCCATATACTATGTCTCCAAGACATGAGATGGAAAGATGACTCTCACGTGCTAGAAATGTGGCATGTGCCATCCCTATTGGAATGAAATGACCAAATATGGTGTCAAAGACTGACTCTCTTTGACACACACTCCTTGTCAAGCCCCGTTAAGCCCTCTTCTCCACTAGATTTCATCCTTGATCATTGAAAACTACAGAATTTCAGTAGGAAATGAGGAGTAAGACAGACTCCCCAGAGTAGATAGATATCTTCCCCCATTACCCCCTTTAGAGGGGAACACAAGCATAGCTTCTAGCACTAACATTAGCAGGATAAAGTCTGCAGTCTCTATATCCTCCCACTTTGGAAGACTTAACACTGCCAAAAGATTTTCTGCTTGTTCCAGGAAACACCTGAGGTTTGGACACTCTCTTCCAGTCTAACTTTGATAGGTGCCAGTCAAAAAACCCAGATGAGTTTCCCATGGACCAATACACATTCTCATTTCCATAAATGTCTGGAAAATAATCTAACTTTATTCTAATTATAGTCCCATTCTTGTGGGTGTACATGATGTGGAGTTTCACTTGTGACATATTCATACAAGAACATAGGAAAGTTATGTCTAGTTCATGCTACTGTCTTTCCTATTTCTAACTCACTTCCATTCCCTTCATTCTTCTTCATCTAGTATTCTGAACTTCTATTCTTCCCCTCCTCTCCCACTTGTGTGTGTGTTAGCATCCACATGTCAAAGAGAACATTCAACCTTTGATATTTTGGGGGACTGGCTTATCTCACTTACCATGATACTCTGTAAAGTCATAAAGTCATTTTTTTACAGCTGAGTAATATTCCATTGTGTATATATATTACATTTTCCTTAATACTACATATAATATTAATTTTCTTCATAATTGCCATTCTAACTGGAGTGAGATGAAATTTCATTGTAGTTTTCATTTGCATTTCTATTCTAGAAAATATTTGAATTTCTCAAATTGCTAAAGATGTTGGCCATTTTTTATATATTTGTAGATTTTTCATGTTTTCTTTTGAGAAGTATTTGTTTGATTCATTTTGCCCATTTATTGATTGGGTTATTTAATTTTGGAGGTGTTAACTTTTTTGACTTATTTATACATTTTGAAAATTAATATCTATCCAAGGTGCAGGTGGCAAATATTTTCTCTCATTCTGTGGGCTCTCCCTTCACGTTCTGATTGTTTCTTTTTCTGGGAAGAACTGTTTTAGTTTGAAGCCATAGCTGTCCACTTCTAAGATTCTGCTTTATGCACCCACAGATCCCCCTTCACTATACCCTTAGGTAAATCACCCAGTCACCTCTTCGCATGTCAAAGTTGAGTTCAGTAAAACCAGGAGACAGTTCACAGAGGACCCTCTTCTCTATTGCAAGAATATTACACATTAAAAGCTGCCTGTACCACTTTAATAAATGGCCAGTTTGGGAAATCTCTGACAATGGTGAACAAATTTTTCTTTTCTTTTTGTCTTTATTTTCAAACTTGACATTTCCAACCTCTTGAACATGGACAGAATTCCAATCTCTTGGGAGTGGGCAGATTCCTAAGGGAGCATCAACCATATTAGATCCACCAGGGTAACAGTCATAGATAAACATGGCATTGAGGAGGAAGAAAATAGTCTAGGTCTTGCATAATGTCCTCTAGTAATGATGCCCTAGTGGTCTTAGGCTGGCTATTCTAGACTGTTATATAATATAATAAAAAATAAATCTTTATTTGATCAAGCAACAATAGCTTGATTTCTCTACCTAAAATGAAACAATATATCACCTAATACACTTTGTTCCAGTCATGACATCTCAACAAAAATCTCTATAGAAAATGCAGGAATTGAACTATATTACCCTTAAATTTTTCCTCCAAACTTGACATTGTAATAATCATACAAATATTCTGATGCTAAACACTTTTGTATCTTTTAAGGCATTGGTGACATTATAATGATGATAAAAACCCTTAAGAACATGGGCGTGTGTTTCAGAAGCTTGCCAAGTTCTTCACGGTCTTAAAATACAAACCATTTGATCTGCTGAGATCGACCTGTGATGTAAGAGCCATTAGGAAAATAAATATTCATTTAACTTAATCATTCTGTATTTATCATCCTTGTTACCTCATGACTTAATTAGCTTCTATTGAGTGTGATGATCTGCTAGAAATCACACAATTAGTTCTGCATCTGCTGCACCTGCTGCTGCTGACCTCAGGGCATTTATACCTAAAGACAGATGCTCAAGCACAGATAGCGAGGGGGTGCTTCCAATGGCTCCTATGTGTAGTCAAAGAAAACTAAGGGTAGTGTATAATTTTCTAATTGTTAACTAATTTGTGTTTGTACTTATTTTATCCTAGCAGCTTCTTTCTTTTTTCATTGCCAAAGTATTTATTTCTACCCTGATGCCCTACAGAACAGTTTTGTAATGTTTGGAGAATATTCCTAAAATAGATTGAGATTCAGCAAAAATAAAAAACAGAGACGTCCTCTTCTTATCAAAATGATCGAGAGGAAGAAATACAGCGGGCATGGAACTTCAGTTCCACTTTAAAGATAAGTGTACCTCCAAAAACCATATTTGGACTGCTTGTAATCTTTACAATTTGTTAGAACACTTCCCGATAGTGAATTCAAAATATAGTACCATTAATCCTTGAAACATACAAGAAATGTAAAGAAAATTTTAATGTGTCCATGATTGATTTTTCAAAGTAGTAATTTTCTCAGAATATGAAAATCACACCATCTCAAGTTCTGACTGATTGAAACTGATTGGGCTATGTAGGATCTTGATGGCTTAACACAGAAGTACTTCCTGCCACATCAGAGTAAGGGCTCAATGGAAACAGGAGGGGAGAGAGAGAGAGAGAGAGAGAGAGAGAGAGAGAGAGAGAGAGAGAGAGAGAGAGAGAGAGAGAGAGAGATAACAGGGATCTTATGGAATATATAGCCAGGACTGGAAAGCACAAGAACTTGAACCTTGATCTATCAAATTCTAAAGTTCACAGACTTCCATTGATTTGTTATCAAAGTAAGTGCAACAGCAAAGTTTCATAGTCAAGTTGCTTTAGAAATATGAGATAAATTTTAATTTCTTTCCAAAGAAGAGACACAATTACGAAAAGAAAATTTAATTTCAAGCTTGAAATACAAAGGGAGAAAAAGTGGAGTGAAAGAATCTGAAGTACCTTAGCACACAAAAGGAAGAATGGGCAGAGCCAACACAGCACTCCCAACCTTCAAACTCTTTGGCCAAGAATTATTATTATTTTTCTATAACAAAGCTTTCCTGAGGAAATACTGGAGCAAAGTTTGCTTCATCCCCAAATCCAACTCCCTCAAGCTCCGCATTTTTCCCAGGTATTCATTTTTTTCCCCCAGGTATTCTTTTTTTTTTCCCAGGTATTCTTTAATGTAAACCATCTCTACATGACATATTATTCCATGGTTAACCTGTTTAAAAAGAAGTGCAGACTCCATCCCATTTTATAAACTTCCAGTGAAATTACAAATATAAGCCTTTGAGCCAAAGAATGGAAAAGAAACCTGTATGCTTTATTCAACTTACTGTCTTTCAAAACTACTTGATCAAGGGACATTTTATTCATTAAAATGGCTTTTGGTGTCCAACAGAAACAGGGAATAATTGAACACAGAAACACTGCATTTGCTTATTTTTCTATTGCTATTTCTAGGTCACTATGGGAGGAGTTAATTCTACATAATAATTTTAATCAGAATCCAACTGAGTAATATGTTATTTATTAAGGAGATATTTCAGAAAACATGATTATGATGCAAATGACAGGAATGTATCTAAGTTAAAATAGTAATTCTCAATCAAAGAAGAAAGAAAAGCTGAGAATTGGAGATAATGAAATGTGATGGCTAAAAGCCAGTCTATTTTAATTGAGATTTATAAAAACAACTAGCATTTCAGATTTAGCATATGCTGTAAAATGTATTTGCCTTGAGTGAGATAAGTAGAATTGTTTTTATGGTAATATAATTTTCTGAACGTTCAGATTGGTCAGAGTAATTTATACTTCCCTTTCATATCTATTTGTATAGTTGAAATTTTCGCTACTGGTAGATTACACATTTGCTGCCTTTGAAAATGTAAACCACTAGTCATAGTTGGTCTAAAGCCATTAGACTGTGCTTAGTCAACTCTGTTACCAACACAAATTGTATACAAAAAATTTTGGCTAATTAACAATATTTCTTTTATATACAGATATGTTTTCGAAGACTTCCAGTAACATAAGACTCTAAAAAATGAAAGCAACCCATTTAATAATAGGGCATTTCTTTAAAGATTCAGAAATTTTTTATCACCTTTTAGTGGCTTGGGGGTTATCCTAATAAATAAGCAGAATTAAGATTACATTGCATGGGTGTAACATTAAAGAATAAAAATTCTACTTGAGGGAGGTGGGCTTGGACAGCTCTTGTGGGAAAATTTCAGGAATGGCAGGGTGAGAGGAGGAGACACAACTTTAGGTGGATATGGAGAGAAAGCAGGATTTCAAGGTCTAGGGCAGGAGGAAGGTGTCAGCAACAAGGGGATTCCAGGAGGATGAGAGAGTGGAATTTCCTTCGGAGTATAGAAGGTGCCTCCAAATCCCCTCTCCCCACCCCGCACCCCCGCCAGTGAATGCCCAGTTTGACCCTTCTTGCAGTAGGCACTAGAGCTCGCCTTCAGAAAACAAAGAGGATTGGGTCCATCCTCAGTTTCAGGGAGCAGAGCCTGTGCTGTGGGGGGATTTCTTCTTTAACCACTGTGGTGCAGAAACTCATCTTCAGATACTTGCAAAACAGATTGCAGGTTCAGGTGTGGCTCTATGAGCAAGTGAATATGGGAATAGAGGGCTGTATTATTGGTTTCTATGACTACATGAACTTTGTATTAGATGATGCAGAAGAGATCCATTCTAAAACAAAGTCAGGAATAACAGCTGGGTTTTATCATGCTAAAAGGAGATAATATTACTCTGCTACAAAGTGTCTCCAATTAGAAATGATCAATGAAGTGAGAAATTACAGAGAAAGCTACAATTTTTTTTTCTTAATTTAGGTATCCTTTGCTGGGAATATAGTTCTAAAACATTTGTTCACATTGTTTTGATGACCCTTCTGTTATAACCAGATGGAAATAAATGTTTTGGGACTCTTTTTATTAAAAAAAAAAAAAGAAAAAAAATTTTACATTGTTTCTTCCTAAAAAAATGTGGGGTTGGAAAGGGGAGCAACTCTAGATAGGGCAACTCTAGATAGGGCAAAGAGGTCGGAGGGGAAAGGAAGGTGGAAGGAGTGAGGGAAGATGGTAGAATGAGACGGACATCATTACCCTAAGTACATGTATGAAGGCACAAATGGTGTGACTCTACTGTGTGTACAACCAGAGATGTGAAAAAATGTGTTCTATATGTATAATATGAATTGTAGTGCATTCTGCTGTCATGTATAACAAATTAGAATAAAAAAAATTTTAAAAATTCTACTTGACAGAATACAAGCTAGTCATCCAGAAGAATGTTTTTTTGTTGTTGTTATTATTGTTTTTGTTTGTACCGTGTCTCAAATACATGATCTGACTGAAACTTAGTCTTTTTAAACATAACTTGCTCTTATTGGGAAAATTTCCTATTCATGATCTTTTATAATTAGCACAAATTGTCTCCATCATCATTAGATGCACAAATAATCATACCTTTTTGCAAATTTTTAATGAGAAGAGCAGACATATAATTCACTGATTACACACATGAAAATTAATAATACTGATAATAATAGATCTTCATAAAATATCGTAATTTATTTGATAAGACTTTAACACAGGTAGTTCTAGATTAACACTAGATTCAAAAATAAACGTTTCTTTCTAGTTTTTAAATAATTATTATTAGGAGCTTGTTGTATATTACTTAATATATAGTCAATGAAAACGTTTGTACATCGTTTTGTAGATATTTACCAAGTGCCTAAAATGTGCGGATCATTGAATAGAAAAAAAACAAAGAGACTAATAGGAGGTATAAAATTGTGGTGATGTGTGTACAAAGAAAGAAATTGAACAACAATGGAAGAAATTGAAATATACAAAATATTGCCAAAGAGAATAATTTGAGGGAAGGGAATATAATACTGGAAAGGGAATATAATAGTACAGACAACCTTACACTTGGTCTACATTATTAATTAAAATTATTTATTAATTTAAAATTAGTAAATTTTTATTCTAAGAACATCACACATGGTAACACATTCTTTCTACAATACCATAAGTATACCAAAATTTTGACTTCTATACTAGAAAACTGAGCCATAATGTAGAAGTTAATTAACTTACTTCTGGTAATTGGTCCAGGTGCAAGCCCTAAGATGCATGCTTCAGAGCATCTACAACAGAATAACTTATACTGTATTTGGAATTTAATGGAGGAGTATATTCTCTGAAAATGGTGGATACCTGGCTTTCAGAGGCTTCATAAAAGGCATTTATTTTTATTACTGAATTTACAAACTTCTAGGAACTTCTAGAAACTTATGAGAAACTTTTTTTCAATCAGCCCAACAAAATGGATCTGCTTTCCAAGGATATCTCACATTCCTTTAGATAATAATTGAAGATACATAAACCCCAAATGACAACCATTTATATGAGACAATATATCAAAAGATGTGAAACATAAACCAGCAATATCTTCCCACATGTGGATCTATACTGGGAGATGGATTGTAGTTGTTAAAATGGTGAGCTCAGACTGAGATTAGTTGGTTAATGATATCAAAACAGGATGTCCAGATGATATATTCATAATAAAAGGATTCATGACTATGTGGAAGAGTATGTTCTCTGTCTGCACGAGATCAATATAAGATGTCTTACTGAATACAGCACCCCTAGATGTATGCATGGATAGCTGAGGGTAATAAATCATATTTTCAAAAAAATCTAGAAATAAGAAAAGTTAAAATTAAAAAAATGAATTATCCATAATCATAAAATCCCAAGAGTATTAATTTTCACAATGTATATTCTGTTTTTTTTTAAATAGGAACTCAGAGTAAATATTTAGTCAGATTAATATAATCATCTTCAAGATTCTCATTTTGTAAAATGTCCTGGCTTTAGATTGTGATAATGTTATTATTCAGTTATGTGTTTTCTTATTTAGGAACATTTAGATTGTATTTACTTTTTTCCTACTATAAATTATGCTGTCATAAGTATTACTCTATCAACATTCATTCAAATTTCTGAATTTTTCTTGGGTTGTGAGCTTATATATAGAATCAGTGGAAAATATGTGAATATGTTTAAAACTTTCTTATGGTTTGTTATTTCTACACACACACATCTATGACCAATAATACCATCCAGGCATGTACACACACACACACACACACACACACACACACACACACACTTACAAGGAAATTAAATGAAGTAAATATTTCATTTTGCCTTTATTCAAGTTCCAGTAAGGTAGATAATTGCATTCTTACATTTGCATTAGACATTTTTAATTCTTTTCCTTGAAATGTATTTTCAAATACATTATTGAAATAAATTTATAAACTTTCTACATTAATAATTATCTTTTTGAGACTTGTATTTCCCCATATTGAGTCTAATTTATGGTTTACATTTTATTTTGTTCTATGGTACAGATTAATATGCTCCCCACAAAACCTCATAATCCAGCTAAGATGATTAATATTTTATATTGGTAAAATTTCAAAAAGCTAGATTGAACTTCACTCACAAAAGACTTAAACTGTGATGCAGACATTAGAGGAAATAGGATAATGAAGAGGGAAGTCAACATAGCTCCAGCCTTCCTGTAGTGAATCAGAAATTTTATTTTTAATATTTATCATACATTTATTGATGGGCAACTATGGCTTAGGATGATTGGGCACTGGAATTCTGAATAGTATACCAACAATAACTGAGTTCTTTGGGAATCTGTGGATTCCTTGAGAAGACAACATTTAAACAATAAAAAGGAAATATACATGGATTGGATATGATAGATGCTATTCTGGTTAAATGGGCTTTCAGTAAGGCAAGACTCTGATGCAGTGAAAGGAGAAATAAGAGTAATTACAATTTAATAAATAATGTAAAGCTAAGTATGGTGGCAGACATAAAGGGTGATCTGGGTTTGAAAAATAAGAGCTGTTTCAGAAAAGAATAGAGAATAAAATGCACACGGCACTAGGTGTAGAAAAAAGGTTTAATTTTGAAGGACCTTAAATATCAGACTGAAAGTTCATCCTATAAACACTTGACATCAAATATTTTTAATAATATTAGATTTAGAAACTGAGATAATTCCTTATCAATAAATCGCATGGTTAATTTTCAGTGAAATATATTTTAAATAATGGATCATTTATGCCTTATATATTTAACTACTGTGCAATTCTGCTTTTATTATGTCTATTTAAAATGAAACAATTTCCTTCCAACAAAATAATAAATGAAATGTATAAACAAAAATGTAGTTTAGTATAGTGGAAGGTTCATGAGCTTTCAGGAAAACATCTATATTAAGTCCTTGATGTATTAGCAATTATGTTTTTGATACTTAGAAAATTATTAGTCTTTAATATTCTCAATTTTTATAATAATGCCAAGTATTGAGATTGTTTAGAAAACAAAATAGAAAATATAATAAATGTAATATCATATGAAGTATTAGCAGCAACACATGTCTCTTTTTTCTAAGCAAGACAACTTTCAAAAATAGCCACTGAATCAATTACTGTGAGTCAATCATTTTCAATTTATATTTTTGTCTCATGCAGTTGATCTAATTAACTAATAGATTCCATTGGATCATTAATTATAATGTAACAAATCACAAGATTCAATTATAAATTCATTTTTAGTATGAAAAAAGCAATTTTTATTTTGGAAACAGTCTCATGGAATTGTTTAAAATGAAAAAAACCCTGTTAATTTTATAAACATCCTTTCATTTACATGTTTTACCAAAGAACAGTTTGATATTGATATTTTAAATTTCTAAGCAAAGAAATGCAACTTATAGGTTGTATATCCACATGTATATAATTCTTTTTATTTTTTAACACATCACATAAGCATAGAAAAATAAAAAGATTAATAGTATGAATCATGTAAAGTAAAAATTAAAAATAATATTAAGATAATTTTTCTTTTAAAAACTCTCATTTAACTTTGGAGTTTAGCAGAAGAAATAAAAGTTATAACTCCTTTCTGCTTCAACTTTCTGGTCGGGCATCCATCTTTGGGGTTAAATCACTTCATCCCATGCTGACAATAATCGTTCAATACGTATACAAACGAACTTCCCAGAAGGATGCTGGGTGAGAACCGAGCCTGACTACACCAGGCTTCCAAATTGCTAGGCTGCAAAGCTTGTGCTGGAATCCATTTTTCCTGCAATATTGAAGAATCATGGTTGTAGAATGATACAAAAGACAGAGAACATCATAGCTAATGGATGAACAAATAGGAAGAACTGGAGATGATGCAATATGGTTTTTGCTCCAGCAATTCACAAATACATGTCCACCCCTGGACCTCCAAAGAATTCATCCTAAAATATGAAACTACCACAAATGCTACATAAACATGTACTTAATATTTTAACATTATGTGTTCTTTAAACTCTCTATTCATACTACTATATATATATATATATATATATATATATATATCATAATTACCTAATATATGATTTTGGGAATGTGAATTTTAAAGAGGATATCTAAATTTCCAGGAATGCTTTCAATGAAGATTTAGTGTCAATCATTCAGTTCAAACATTGCTCTAGGCAGCAGGTTAAAGTGTTTAAGATAGGAAGTAGGTTTTGATAAGTGTGTATAAGATTTGGATTAAGATTTTTTTCCTTTAAAAATTAGGAGATAACAAATCTAGTTATTTTTTCCAGTCAACTTTGTGGCAATATCGCACAAATTTTTACTACTATACAGAATACCCAGTTAAAGAAAATGGGAACAAAAGACAGTGGAACAAATATGTACATGTTCTCTCTCTTCATAGAACTATGGATTATTCTATTTAGATAGGTAATTAATTAATTTAAATAGAAAGAGAGGCTGAGTAATATTCCATTGTGTATATATTACTCAGCCATAAAAAAGAATGACTTTTTGACTTTTGTTGGAAAATGGATGGATCTGGAGACTATTAGGCTAAATGAAATAAGCCAATCCTAAAAAAACAAAAGTCAAATGTTCTCTCTGATATGTGAATGCTAATACACAGAAAGGGGGCATGGAAGAGAAGAAAAAAAGTTAAGTGGATTAGACAATGGGAATTAAGGGAATAGGAATAAGAAAGATAGTGGAATGAATCTGACTTTTCTCTATGAATACGTCACAGTGAATTACCACATCATGTACAACCACAAAACTGATTCTAATTAGAAAAAGATGTGCTCTGTTTGTATAAATATGTAGAAATATACTCTACTGTCATATATAACCAAAAAGAACAAATAAAAATGAATAAAAAGAAGCAACAAATAAATAGGAAGACAGTGATATACCAAGCCATTTATCTATATAGTATTATCTTGTTTGTGTGAAATTATCTCATTTAATTTTAGTAAGAAACTATAAAGAAGGTATTATCATTTTACTTTCCTATATGAGGAAGCTACATATTAAAGATATTGCATTTTATCTATCTCGTTCAGTTGGTGTCAGCACTGAAATTTTATTTAATATTTCTATGACATCAAGTGTACAGTCATTTTTGTGGTCTAATACGTTGCACTAAAGTGAAATTCTCAAAACTGGCTGTTCAACTTTTCTAAAATCCAATTTGAAGTTTGAAGTCTAGGTGAAATATCTGGAACCAGTGATCATATTGTGTTTCTGATCTTCTTCTCTTACCTAGATGAAAATACAAACCAACTTGACATAAATTTGTGGTAGTTTCTCATGGTTGCAGGATGAAGATTAAGGTAAAATACTGCTGGATCTCTCTCTTTCTAGTGTCATTTTTCATTATGTCTGCCTTAGCACACTAAGATGCAGCTACACTCAGTTTGTTTCCTTTTTCTCACACTTGTAGAACTCATTTCCCATCTACAGAAAGTGGCACCATATCTATTTGCCTGGAACACTCTCATCTTTTTACCACCCTAACTCTTGTCTTACCACTCCTCTTCATCTCAAACATTATGTGTGCCAAATATTTTTCTGAATCCCCGAGACCGGGGTTATGGATCCTCTAAGCAAGTTTCTATAACACGTTCAAATTTGTACAGAACTTGCTACACTGCATAGTGTCTGCTTATTTAATTTTTGTATGTCTGCTTAATCCTTGATTGCAAAATGGTAAAAAAAAAAAAAACTGTGCCAATCTTCTTCAAGATTCATCTCAAGAACTGAGTCTGATATCCAGTTTCAATAAATACTTACTGAATAAATGACCTTTTAAACTGCTATCACTAAATAATTTCTTTCAGATAAGGGTCATCTCCTCTCAAAGTTTCTAAATTAAAAAAGGAAATAGCAATGAATTCCACTTCTATTATGAATGATCTTAATAGAAGACTTTCAGACAATTTCAACTGGAAGATTTTATAAATCTATAGTTTGAATTCTTATGTCACATTAAATATACTATTCGAAATGACTGCCACTTGCTTACTTCTCTGTATATACTAAACATGCGGGAATATTGTGTTGAATATATATGAAATAGATTTTAACTCTACAGCTTAAAATCTGTAAGATTTAGATGGTGGAGTATTAATTTAAATTAGAATAAAATAAATAGATGTGTAACTCTGTTCTTATTCTTTTTTGTAATATGTAAAAATTGAAATTCCATTGACCTAAGCGCAAAAAGTCAACTATGAAAAAAAAAGATGTAAGCTTGTAAAGTAAATTAGACAGAAAATATTTAAAGTATGGTTTTCTCCCATTTAACTAAGTGTGGCTCTTGTATTAGTGATTGAAAACTTAGAGCAAAAGTTGGCCTGTTCACGATCATTTTTTTGAAATCTCATTAAGAAGAGTCAATTCTTAAATGTGTGTGTTTTTTAAAAGATAAAATTATTTCTCTTTGAGGTCAACATATTCAGGAGGCAAGTGAATTGATGTCAAATTTCCAATGAGCATGCAGATTTTTCCTAATTAACAGGATTCACAAAGAGAAAAAAAAAAACCCAAAAATTTAAAAAGTCAGATAATGTAGTCTACCATTAATCAACTAATTTCAATACAAGTAGCTGAGTCATTGATTCTTGTTACTTGTTGTACTGATCTCCAACATTGATGAACTATAGTGAACTGAACTTCTAATTTATAGCATCCACTCTAGAATTCATGACTTTCAGCTCTACTGGAGAAAGCCTACTTGTCCAATTGAAGGATCTATTTTTAGTTTGTGAAATATATTAATGTTCTTGCTATCACTCTGTAATACACAAATACATAAATCAAGCCAGTGCACAAGTACATTTAGGAGAAAATGGTATGTTATTTTTTTCTTCTTAAAAACACTTATTTTTTTAAACATTTTTTGTAGCTGTAGATGGACACAATACCTTAATTTATTTATTTTTATGTAGCACTAAGGATTGAACTCAGTGCCTCACACATGCTAGGCAAGCACTCTGCCACTGAACTGTAGCTCCAGTCCAAGAACAGTTATTTTAAAATCATCTTCTAATGACAAAGGTATATAGTCAGGCAGAATAATATTACAACAATGATTTAAAATATGCTTGTTCACTGATTTTTAGTACCTGTACCAATTTTCAAACCTCTCAAATACTCATAATCTATAGAATAGGACAAAAAATAATAATATCTTTCAGGGACTATAGTGAGAATTGAATGAGGTAAGCAGATAAAAATGCATCACAATGATTTGCATATATTAAACTCCCTGTACATGCTACTTATTAAATATAATTAAGATTAAATGTTAATATGGCAATTATCAGTATTAACATTGTCCCTTTTTGGAGGGGCTGGTAATTGGGGACTGAACTCTGGATGCTAATCATGAGTTCTAGCATTAAGTTGTATCTCTATGTCAGCAACATTCTTCTCTTGCAACAGTTGACCATTTAGCAATTTAATCCTTATTTTTCTTGAAACTAAGTAATTAATAATACTGATTATTAGGTGAGTGAAAAACACAGCTCAATCCCTCAGAATTCCATGATTTCTTTCATTGTACAAGGACAGTTAACATTAATTCAAATGTTAACTCCTTTTATTAAGTTTCATTTATAACTATATCCTCCTAGCTTAGCAATAGATGATTTTATTCAATAATTACATAACTCAGTTTTCACCTACATCTATTGCTTATTAATTTCATCTTCTGTTACATAATAAATTCATAAACTTCTTGTCACATTTGCTATTTACTAATGAAATACTTCATAGCCATTGTTTCTGGGGTAGAGGTTGTGATACGATCCTTCTCTTAGAAGATTTAGCATACTTAGATGCTAAGGAAAAGAATATAGAGAACAGAAAATGAGACTGATAAGAGAGGATGGATATATGCAGCTAAAACTTTTAGAATTTTTTGAAAGACAGATTCTCCAACTACTAGAACATAAAACTCATCTGGTTTATTTCTTAAAATAGTAATAGCTATTATCTTAGTCTGTTTGGGTTACTACAGCACAAAACCAATGACTAAGTGGTTTAAACAGCAAATGTTTATTCATTGTGCTTCTGGAGGGTGGATGTTGAAGATCAAGCTGCAGGAAGATTTGGTGTCTGATGAGCTTCCAAGTTTGCACTCTCCTTATATTGTTATGTGATGGAAAACATGAGAGAGTCGGGATGGAGAGAGTAGGAAAAGAGAGGATGTAAGAGAGACAGTGTGTGTTTTCTTGTACCTTTTCCTAGAAGGTATTCCAGAATACCTTACATTATTAATTCCCCTTTCCAGTGTATAAAAACAAGCCTCAAATGAGACTGAAGAGGTGAATATATCCAGGACTGCAAAAAAATGTAATTTTGGGGGGAATTTATTGATAATCGTGTGGTCCTGGCCAGCAACAAGATCAAGTGTATCCCTGTGATTTGAATCAGAAGGCAGCGTGTAGATATAGGTCAAGGCAAAAGTGACTTCATTCAAGTCAAGATGCATCTGGTTTATCTTAAGCTAATATCAAGGTGTCAAGAACATTCCCAGTGGCAGGTCCAGTTTTAAAGCTTCATACACCACTCTAAAAGATTTTTCTATTCATAGTATGCTGGAAAACTAGGCAGGAAAACTGACCAGGGTTACTCAGGGGTGATGTTTGGAGATTTAAGGTGACTGAGTTATGTTTTGCTGAATCCAGGTCCCATGGTACAGTCACCATCATGAGGGGTCCATCCTCACGACCTCATCTAAACCTAAAGCCCCCCAAAGGGCCCCTTCTCCTAACATACCATGGAGTTTGGTACTTTAACATCCATATTTTGAAGAGACACAAATATTCAGTCCATAGGACTTGATAATTCCTTGGTCATTCTCCCCATTCCAACAAATCAAAATTTTCTAATGAGCATCTGAATTTTTTAAATATATAACTCCTCAGTGCAATTCTCTCTGCTTGAAAGATTCCTCTTCTCACATCATAACTCTTCTGCTAAAATTAGTTATTCCTAGTAGAAAGTTAGTACCATCCTTGCTTATAGATCCTCTGACCCTTGCACAATTATACTTGTTTTTTTATTAGTTGTTCAAAACATTACAAAGCTCTTGACATATCATATTTCATACATTAGATTCAAGTGGGTTATGAACTCCCATTTTTACCCCAAATACAGATTGCAGAATCACATCAGTTACACATCCACATTTTTATATAATGCCATATTAGTAACTGTTGTATTCTGCTACTTTTCCTATCCTCTACTATCCCCCCTCTCCTCCCCTCCCATCTTCTCTCTCTACCCCATCTACTGTAATTCATTTCTCTCCTTGTTTTTTTTCCCATTCCCCTCACAACTTCTTATATGTAATTTTGTATAACAATGAGGGTCTCCTTCCATTTCCATGCAATTTCCCTTTTCTCTCCCTTTCCCTCCCACCTCATGTCTCTGTTTAATGTTAATCTTTTCCTCCTGCTCTTCTTCCCTGCTCTGTTGTTAGTTGCTCTCATTATATCAAAGAAGACATTTGGCATTTGTTTTTTAGGGATTGGCTAGCTTCACTTAGCATAATCTGCTCTAATGCCATCCATTTCCCTGCAAATTCCATGGTTTTGTCATTTTTTAGTGCCGCATAATACTCCATTGTGTATAAATGCTACATTTTTTTTATCCATTCATCTATTGAAGGGCATCTGGGTTGGTTCCACAGTCTAGCTATTGTGAATTGTGCTGCTATGAACATAGATGTGGCAGTATCCCTCTAGTACACTCTTTTAAGGTCTTCAGGGAATAGTCCGAGAAGGGCAATAGCTGGGTCAAATGGTGGTTCCATTCCCAGCTTTCCCAGGAATCTCCATACTACTTTCCAAATTGGCCGAACCAATTTGCAGTCCCACCAGCAATGTACAAGAGTACCCTTTCCCCCACATCCTCACTAGCACTTGTTATTGTTTGACTTCATAATGGCTGCCAATCTTACTGGAGTGAGATGGTATCTTAGGGTGGTTTTGATTTGCATTTCTCTGACTGCCAGAGATGGTGAGCATTTTTTCATGTACTTGTTGATTGATTGTATGTCCTCCTCTGAGAAGTGTCTGTTCAGGTCCTTGGCCCATTTGTTGATTGGGTTATTTGTTATCTTCATGTCTCATTTTTTGAGTTCTTTGTATACTCTGGATATTCGGGCTCTATCTGAAGTGTGAGGAGTAAAAATTTGTTCCCATGATGTAGGCTCCCTATTTACCTCTCTTATTGTTTCTCTTGCTGAGAAAAAAACTTTTTAGTTTAAGTAAGTCCCATTTGTTGATTCTTGTTATTAACTCTTGTGCTATGGGTGTCCTATTAAGAAATTTGGAGCTCGACCCCACAATATGTAGATCCGAGCCCACTTTTTCTTCTATCAGACGCAGAGTCTCTGATTTGAAATAAAGCTCCTTGATCCATTTTGAGTTAACTTTTGTGCATGGCGAGAGGAGGGGATTCAGTTTCATTTTGTTGCATATGAATTTCCAGTTTTCCCAGCACCATTTGTTGAAGATGCTTTCCTTCCTCCATTTATGCTTTTAGCTCCTTTTATCAAATATAAGATAGTTGTAACTTTGTGGATTAGTCTCTATGTCCTCTATTCTGTACCATTGGTCCACCTGCCTGTTTTGGTACCAGTATCATGCTGTTTTTGTTACTATTGCTCTGTAATATAGTTTGAAATCTGGTATCGCTCTTTTGGTAATATTGCCATTTTGATGATGTTAGTTCTGCCTATCCATGAACAGAGTACATTTTTCCATCTTCTAAGATCTTCTTCTATTTCTCTCTTTAGGGTTCTGTAGTTTTCATTGTATAAATCTTTCACCTCTTTTTTAGGTTGATTCCCAAGGGATAACAGGAACTTACCTCAACATTGTAAAATCTATCTATGCTAAGCCTCAGGCTAGCATCATTCTGAATGGAGAAAAATTGAAGGTATTCCCTCTAAATTCTGGAACAAGACAGGGATGCCCTCTATCACCACTTCTATTCAATATAGTTCTATAAATACTGGCCAGAGCAATTAGACAGATGAAAGAAATTAAAGGCATAAAAATAGGAAAAAAAAAGAACTTAAATTATCACTATTTGCAGGAGACATGATTCTATACCTAGAAGACCCAAAAGGGTCTACAAAAAAGCTACTAGAACTAATAAATGAATTCAGCAAAGTGGCAGGATATAAAATCAACACGCATAAATCAAAGGCATTTCTGTATATCAGCAACAAAACTTCTGAAATGAAAATGAGGAAAAACACCCCATTCACAATATCCTCAAAAAAAAAATACTTAGGAATATACTTGTTAATTCACTGACTTCACCAAACCATATGTTCCTTCAAAGCCAGTGTCTTTGTATCACTGTTACAAGACAGTTATGTTTTATAACAGTGAAAAAAGTATCTCTGAGTAGTTACACTAAGAATTTGTTGATTGAATGAATAAAGTATCTTTTCCTTGGAGACAAATGACACAGACTTAGTCATTAAATAAGAAGTGAGATACCAAGGCACTGAAGATGATGCACAACTCCACGAGTTCTCATCTCTGCTCATGTCAGGAATAAAGGAGCTGGTATAAATTAAAATGAGCTTATTAGAGGAATGTGCTACCTTCTGACTTTATATTTTTATATGAAAATAATGTGAACTTTGAAGTGACTAGGTAACACCTGAAGCTTTAATTAAGAAAGTACACTAAGCTGGGAGCATGGGTGCATGCCTGTAATCCCAATGGCTCTGGAGGCTGAGGCTGAAGCATTGCAACTTCAAAGTGAGCCTCAGGAACAGTGAGGCCCTAACCCTAACTCAGTGAAATCCTATCTCTCTAAAAACACAAAAGAGGACTGGGGATGTGGCTCTGTGGTGCCTCTGAGTTCAATCCCTGGTACTTCCCCAAAAATAGACTAGTTAGAAAATAAAAGATTTCTGGCCTTAGGGTTTGGAATGAGCCAAAACTTGTGTAGATGTGTTAGAAATACTGAGGTGTTGCAAGAAATCAAACATGTGCTTGGAAGTGTGTTGGCAAGGCAGTAAAAATCTTCTTCTGCAGAAGGTGTGTCCCCATAGGAATCCTGCTAGCAACCACACTAGGTGGGGCTATCCACAGTTTTTATTCCTTAAAAAGAACTGTTCCTTGTTCCCATGGGAAGAGTTCAGGGCACAGGGTACATGACTAGCTAATTTAAAATTGGGAAGGGCCCAGAAAGGGGCAACAGTTGTTATTGGATTCCTGATAGGTGATTTAAAATGAGTCCATTCTGACCACCTGGTTCCCTAACTTAAGATGGGTTCATTATACACATGAAATTTAAGACAGTAAACCTTTTCTTTTCTTTTTTTTCTTTCTTCTTTTCTTTTTTTTTTCTTTTTTTCTTTTTGCAGAAGATGTTTAACTTTGATAGAAAATAAAACATAAATCTTACAAAGGTAAATTAGCGACTCTGGCCCATGTTAACAAATCAGGAGAAGAACTGAATTTCCACAGCCAGTTTGGGGTTCCTCTCCTCCTGAACATTCTCCATTTCAAAAATGCAATCCTGCTTATGTAACAATTCGTGCTTTCTTCTGGGTGTGCCCTGTAGAATTAGTTTAAGTTAAGCTACAGATGAAGTAGGAATAAAAAGATTAGGTAATAAATAAGAGGATCGAATTTTAAATACTAAGTTTGGCAGTGAGAAATTTTGTGGAATACTTCAAAGCATTAAATGTAATTAGCCTTCTAAGAATAGGCACAAATTATTTTTTCTACAAAAATATTGGGTAAGAAAAAGTGTGGGTCAAAAATATGCATTAGAAAAGTAGACAGGAAAGTCCTTGGAGGTCTGTGAAATTTTCCTCAGCTCTGAAATTGTCCTATGTGAGAATTGACTCTCTTCCTTTGTATAAACGGTTAGTTGTTCAGATATATGATGAGTGACATCAGAATAATTCAATCTCTTTCCCATAATTTTTAAAAAATATAGAAAGGAGAGGTCTAAGTATTGGAAAAATAGAAAATTTATAAAGAGGAATAGATGAATAAAAGAGTAGGATGTTAAATAGAGCCAATGTATAAATGTATTTTTCATTTCATATAAATGATTGAAGAATCAAAAGTCCTGGGACCTAATGTTAGCTTTCTTTCTAGAAATCCATATGTCCATGTATAAATTTGTGCATCTTTCTGGGGCTGAACACTTAGGATTACCTTTAAAATAAGGGTCCAATGATAGATAACATCACAAACCTTCCTGGCATTAACCTGCTAGTTTGTTTGATAGAAAATAATCTTTATATACTCTATTGTCAGAATTGAGGAAGAGAGAGATTTCATCCAATCAAAATTTTTCAGAATTCAAATTTAATCAATACCTCAAAATTAATGTACATGGCAGGTATTTAGGAGGAAATCAAATAAACTTCCAACTAACTAATTTTTTAAATTGGTTATTCACAACATTACAAATCTCTTGACATATCATATTTCATACATTAGATTCAAGTGGGTTATGAACTCCCATTTTTACCCCAAATGCAGATTGCAGAATCACGTGGGTTACACATCCACAATTTTACATAATGCCCAATTAGTAATTGTTGTATTCTGCTACCTTTCCTATCCCCTACTATCCCCCCTCCCCTTCCCTCCCATCTTCTCTCTCTACCCCATCTACTGTAATTCATTTCTCTCCTTGTTTTTTTCCCATTCCCCTCACAACCTCTTATATGTAATTTTGTATAGCAATGAGGATCTCCCTTCATTGCCATGCAATTTCCCTTTTCTCTTCAGATCGTATAAATCTTTCGCCTTCAACTAACGAATTTTTATATATTTGTTGTATTTAAGCTTTTAAGGATGTTAGCTAGAGTTTTTAATTATGCAGAAAAAATTGATTTAATTTATGTAGCATAATCTCAAGATAAATCTAGATAGTTGAAAAACATTGATCATGTTTATATCTGGATTGTACAATTATTGAAAATTGGTTTAAATTTTAGTATATCTCTGCTAGATTTTTACATTTGTTTTAAATTTTTAAAAAATCTTTTAAAAATAGTTTCTATTATTTAGGGCTCAGAAAATATTTGCTTAAAACGCAGAATATTTTAAGTGTTACTTTGCAGCCACCATTTTTCAGTGAAGAACAGCTAGGATATGAGGAGGTTAGAGGAGGAGATGCTGTGTTCCTCCCCACTTTCTTGCTGAGCTCTGAGTTTGAATGAGCCTATTTGTTTTTGCTGCCATGGAACCACCTTAGTTTGTTACTATAAAACATAAATTCATGCTTCAAGTTTATTACAAATTCCCTCAATAGAATACAGGATAAACAAAACTTGAAAGAAAATGTCACAAGGTAAATTTGAAATCTAGTGAAGGATGTACTAACTTCTGATAACTTTAGACTTCAGATAGCAGTTCATCAAAGGCATCGTACAGTCACACAATGTTGTGCAAAGCCCAAGACATGAGGGAGAATGACAAGCTGGGAACTGGAAAAGAAGTCTCAGAAATGAGTCCAAACCAGCTTGTAATCGAAGCAATAAATTTACTAATATTTGTGCAAGAATTTTCACTGTCATCAATAGTGTTAGTAGTCTGTATTATTCAAAGATAGAAATCAATTTCCCCTCTGTAGATAATGAATTACCTCTAAGCACATTGACATACAGCGGCAATGTTGCTTGATGGGATAGACTGGGGAGATAAAGAGAATGGGGGAGTGGGAGTTCAAACCACTTGATTGATTAATTTCTAGGTCCTTTTCACATATTTTTTAATTTCCATACATTTTTTGTCTGTTTTAAAAATTGATGGAAATAAGAATAATTTTCTCATTTAATAGACATGAAAGCTGACTTCAGCTGATGATGGGAAGAATTGGGATGTGAACATCAATTGAACAACTCGTGAGCTTGACATTGCAGTTCGCTCTGAGATTGGATTACCCATTTCCAACATTCCTCAGTTTATATACTTTGGTTAAATGACATCTTGTATATGTACCAACATAAAACAGATTGAAAGTGTTTTAAATGACCAGGGAGAAGGACTTCCTGTCCTGTAGCTCTACTTGTCCATGAATAAAGTAATACTAAGGATAACTGGAGGTTGCTGCAGATGCAGTGGGAAAATCATAGTTCTGGGTGACTTTGAAGATCGTTCCCAGACATCTTTTATTCTTTAGTGTTGTGATTTCTCTTCAGATTTAATTCACAAAATATGTTTCCCCCATCATGATGTATTAGCATGTAACCTGTTTATAAAATCTCACTGAGCTTCTATTTCCTAAAAATTGTTCAAAAAATTATAAAATAAAAATTTCTTAGCAATTTTGTGGCTAGTACAAGAAATGATATCTTACAGCATTAACTAACTTCTTTGGTATATATTAACAGTAAACATTGAAAATTCAGTTGGTGTTTTGTATGGATTCTTTACTTTTACAAGTAAAGAGCAGATTGGAATTAAGATGAGGGAGACTAGTGAGGGTGGGCTAAATTCTGGATATACATTTCAAAAGACATTAGCTAATTTAAAATTGTGTGAGCAAATACTTACACAACTTAACAAGATAATGGAAGCAATTCAGATTTAGTAAGTAGTAGTGTGAATAAACAGATACAAAGGAAGACCATGAAGATTTTGGAAATGAGATAAAACTGGTAGGGAAAGAAGGACACTGGCGTTCTTTGACAGTGGAAGTAGGACTTTATGATGACTGTTAAATTCAGAAATAAGTCAATATTATTATGTGCCACTTAAAAATGATACACGAAAACTCAAAATCTGAAAACTGTAGGAATCCTTTGAAGATGTTGGCAGTGTTTTATGGTCTCAGAAAATGTTCCCTTCACCTCAAGACAATGTGATATACATTCTGCATCAAAATTCTACCTCTTTCTAAGAAATCAAAGAACCCTTTTGAGTCTCATCTTCTGCACCTACAAAATGAAGATGGTAGTAGCCATACTGAGGGATTATTATGCAGATAAAACATATCCAAAGACATGGCACATATTAGCTAGCCAACCAAACAGACAGAACTCTAGGCCATGATGTTAACTACTGTTTATGCTATCATGGTGTAACCTATACTTAACCTATAGGAGTCCCCATTTCACTCATTAACTCACTTCAGAATAAATCTAGTCATGGAAACTAAGCAAGGATTCAATGATGGTTATAACATATGGTCTGCACTGCCTCTTAAATGTAAGACAGGCTTTGTTTGTTTGCTTATTTTGTACCAGGGATTGAACCCAGGCACTTAACCACTGAGCCACAATCCAGCCCCTTTTTTGTATTTTATTTTGAGACAAATCTCTCTGAGTTTCTAGGGCCCTGCTAAGTTGCTGAGGCTGGTTTTGAACTTGTGATCCTCCTGCCTCAGCCTCCCAAGCCACTGGGATTACAGGTATGCACCAGTATACCCAGCAAGATAGTCTTTAATTTTGTTATATTTTAAAATTTTTAATTGGTTGTATATGAGTAGAATACATTTACAATTCACTTACACATATAGAGCACAATTTTTCGTATCTCTGAAAAGTAGAATCAAGCCATTCGTGTCTTCATATGTGTACTTAGGGCAATGATGTCCATCTCATTCCACCATCATTTCTACCCTCAATTCCTCTCCTTCTCCTGCCCTCCTCTTTGCACTATAAAGAGTTCATCTAATAGTCCCCCACCCCCAACCCCAATATGAATCAGCACTCTTAAATCAGAGAAAACATTCAGCATTTGTTATTTTGGGATTGGATAACTTCACTTAGCATAATACTTTCCAATTCCATCCATTTACTGCAAATGCAATGATTTTATTCTATTTTATTACTGAGTTAATATTCCATTGTATATATATATATACCACATTTTCTTTATCCATTCATCTACTGAAGGACATCTAGGTTGGGTTCAATGTTTAGGTATTGTGAATTGTGCGTTTCTGTAATTACTAGAGATGTTGAACATTTTTTCATATATTTGCTGATTGATTGTATATCATCTTCTGAGAAGAGTCTGTTCCATTCCTTTGCCCATTTATCAATTGGGTTATTTGTTTTTCTGGTGTTAAGATTGTTGAGTTCTTTATATATCCTATAGATATATAAAGGGCACTATAGATTATATATATAGGGCACTATAGATTAGTGCCCTATCTGATGTGCTTGTGGTAAAAATTTGCTCCCAAGATGTAGGCTCTCTATTCACTTCACTGATTATTTGCTTTGCTGAGAAGAAGCTTTTTAGTTTGAATCCATCCATTTATTGATTCTTGATTTTAATTCTTGAGCTGTAAGAGTCTTATTAAGGAAATTGGGACATAATCTGACATGATGGAGATTTGGGCCTACTTTTTCTTCATTCAGGCCCAGAGTCTCTGGTTTAATTTCTAGGTCCTTGATCCACTTTGAGTTGAGCTTTGTGCATGGTGAGAGATAGGGGTTTTTCACCACTTTTGTTAAGTTGATTCCCAAGTGTGTATATATATATATATATATTTTTTTTTTTAAGGCTACTATAAATGGGGTAGTTTTCCTAGTTTCTCTTTCAGAAGATTTGCCACTGATGTATGTAAATGCCTTTCATTTATGAGTGTTGATTTTATATCCTGCTACTTTGCTGAATTTATTTACAAGTTTTAGAAGTTTTCTGGTAGAATTTTTTGTCTATGTATAGAATCATATTGTTGGAAAATAGTGCTAATTTGAGTTCTTTTTCTATTTATATCCTTTTAATTTCTTTTGTGTGTCTAATTGCTCTGGCCAGTGTTTGAAGAACTATGTTTAAAAAACAGTGGTGAAAGAGGAAATCCTTGTTCTGTTCCAGTTATTAAAAGGAGTGTCTTCAATTTTTCTCCTTTTAGAATGATGTGGGCCTGGGGCTTAGCATAGATAGCTTTTTCAATGTTGAGATATGTTCCTATTATCCCTAGTCTTTGTAGTGTTTTGAACATGCAGGGGTGCTATATTTTGTCAAATGCTTTTTCTGCATCTATTGAGAGGATCACATGATTCTTACCTTTAAGTCTATTGATGTGATGAATTACATTTACTCATTTCTATATGTTGAATCAAACTTGCATCCCTGGAATGAACCCCACTTGATTGTGGTGCACAATCATTTTGATATCTTTTTGTATTAGATTTGCCCTAATTTTCTTGATAATTTTTGCATATAAGCTCATTAGAGATATTGGTCTGAAGTTTTCTTTCTTCGATGTGTCTTTGCCTGGTTTTGGAATCAGGGTGATATTGGCCTCATAGAATGAGTTTGGAATTGTTCCCTCTTTTTCTATTTCTTGAAATATTTTTAAAAGTATTGGTATTAGTTTATCTTTAAAGGTCTTATAGAACTTGGCTGTATATCCATCCAGTCCTGGGTCTTTCTTGTTTAGTAGGCTTCTGATGATGTCTTCTATTTCATTGCTTGAAATTTCTCTGTTTAAATTGTGTATATCATCCTGATTCAATTTGGGCAAATCATATTACTCTAGAAATTTCCAATGCCTTCAATATTTTCTATTTTATTGGATAAAAGTTTTCAAAATAATTTCTAATTATCCTTTGTATTTCTGTAGAACTGTTGTGATATTTTCTTTTTCATCATGTATATTAGTAATTTGATTTTTCTCTCTCCTTCTCTACATTAGCATGGCTAAGGGTTTGCCAATTTTATTTATTTTTTTAAAACCAACTTTTTGTTTTTCTCAATTTTTTTCAATTGATTCTTTTGTTTCAATTGCATTGATTTCAGCTCTGATTTTAATTATTTCCTATCTTCTACTGCTTTTGGTGTAGATTTGTCCTTCTTCATCTAGGGCTTTGAGATGTAATGTTATGTCATTTATTTGTTGACTTTTTCTTTTTTTAAGGAATGAACTCCATATAATGAACTTTCCTCTTAGTACTGCCTTCATAGTGTCCCAGAAATTTTGATACATAGTATCAGTGTTCCCATTTACCTCTAAGAATTTTTAATCTCCTGCTTGATGTCTTCTGCAACACATTTTTCATTCAATAGTATATTATTTAGTCTCCAAGTGTTGAAGTAGCTTTTATTTTTTATTTTATCATTGATTTATAATTTCATTCCATTATGATCTGATAAAATTCCAGGTAGTATCTTTACTTGTTTGTATTTGCTTAGAGTTGCTTTGTGACATGATATATGGTATATTTGAGAGAAGGACCCATGTGCTCCTGAGAAGAAAGTATATTCTCTCATTGAAGGATGAAATATTTTATATATGTCAGTTAAGTCTAAGTTATTGATTATATTATTGTATTATATAGTTTCTTTGTTCAGCTTTTGTTTGGTAGATCTTTCCAGTGATAAAAGGGTTGTGTTAAAGTCACCCAAAATTATTGCATTGTCGCCAATTTGACTTTTGAACTTGAGAAGAGTCCGTTTGATGAACATAGTTGCTCCATTGTTTGGGACATATATATATTTATAACTGTTATGTATTATTGGTATGTGGCTTCCTTAGCAGTGTGAAATGTCCTTCTTTATACCTTTGGTTAACTTTAACTTAAAATCTACTTTGTTTAATACAAGGATGAAAACCTTTGCTTGCTTCCACAGTCCATGCGAATGGTATGATTTTTTTCCCAACCCTTCACCTTCAGTCTGAGATGTCTTTTACTATGAGTCTCTTGGAGGCAGCATATTGTTGCATCTTTTTTTTTAATCCCATCTGCCAGCCTATGTCTTTTGATCAGCGAGTTTAGGCCATTAATATTGAGGTTATTATTGAGACATAATTTGTATTCCCAGATATTTTTGTTTATTTTTGGTATTTAACTTGACTTGGTTTCTCCTTTAATTAATTTTTTCTTTAGTGTAATACTGGCCTCTGTTTATTTTTATTGTTGTTTTTCATTTCCTCTTCATGGAACATTTTGCTGAAGTTATTCTGAAGTTCAGGCTTTCTAGTTATAAATTCTTTTAACTTTTGTTTATCATGGAAATCTTTTATATCATCATCAAATCTAAAGCTTAATTTTGCTGAGTATAAGATTCTTGGCTGGCATCCATTTTCTTTCAGAACTTGGTATATGTTGTTCCAGGATATCCTAGCTTTTAGGGTCGGGGGTTAAAAAATACGCTCATATACGAATTTGTCTCCCCCAATATGTGATCTGATTTCTCTTTTGCCACCTTTAAGATGCTATCCTTATTCTGATGCTAGACATTTTCATTATAATCTGCCTTAGTGTAGATATGTTGTAATTTTGTACATTTTGTGTCCTATAGGCCTCTTGTATTTGACTTTCCAATTAATTCTTAATGTTTGGGAAATTTTCTGATATTATCTCATTGAAGAGCTTGTGCATTCCCTTGCTTTGAAACTCTGTGCCTTCTTCTATCCCAATATCTCTTATATTTGGTCTTTTGATGTTGTCTCATAATTCTTGGATGTTCTGATCATGGTTTCTTACCATCTTTACTGTGTGGTCAAATTTATTTTCCAGATCATATACTTTGTCTTTATTATCTGATGTTCTTTCTTCCAAGTGATCTACTCTGCTGGTGATGCTTTCTATTGAAATTTTATTTGATTTATTGTTTCCTTCATTTCAAGGGTTTCTGATTCTTTATTTTCAAAATCTCTATCTCTTTTTTGAAGTAATCTTTGCTCTCTTATCTCTTTATTGGTGTCATCAATAGTTGCCTATATTTTCTGTCTTATCTCTTTTTTGAATGATCAATTTTTACCTGTAGTTGCTCTTAAAGGTCATTTGCTAATTCAGAGATAATTTTAATTATGAACATTCTGACTTTTTTGTGAAATTTCATCAACTCTGCTGTCCATGGATTCTGTTATTGTAGTATCTTGGGTTTTTTGGGGGGGAAATTTTCTCCTTTGTTTTTTGCATGTTGTCTATGTGTCTTCCTTTTTTACAGTGCAGATTTTGCAGTGCCGGTATTACAGTCTCTACCTTATATTTTTTAGTGTCCATGCAGATTATCTGTACCTCACCTTGGTATTGGGCTTCTAGATCCTGTTGATGTCCTTCAATGGATGCTACTGCAACTAAAGGTGGTGGCAGCAATAGCAAAGATAACTTGAGATAGCAGCAGAAGTGCCCCAAGATGGATTCAATGTCTTTCAGAGGTGGGGCTGAAGGGGTGGCACTATACTGGCTTTGGGATGCCTGCTCCTAGATGCGGCTGCTTCTAGGCCTTGTCTATAATTTCAAGATAGAAGCTACTGTGTGGGGAAGGCTATGTTGATGGCTGCAGTGACCCAAGATGGAAGTGGGTTAGGCCTGGGCTCCCAGATGAAGGGGGTGGACCTGGGCCTACCCTGGGACTGGGCTCCTGAAAGTCAGAGAAGGCAGTCCTAGGCTGGGGTCTGAGCTCCTGCGGGTGTCTGTAGGCAGGCTGGACCCTGGCCTACTCTGGGCCTGGCTCTCATGCAGGTCGGTGGAGGCAGACCTAAGACAGTCTTCTTAATGATGGTATTGTCTCATCCTAGGGCATCATCTGCTTGTCCAAGATTGATTTCATGGAAAAATGTATATATTGAAGACTTGGGCATGTTAGATATTTTCAAGAATCTAGAAAAAAATTCATTTTCACTTGACAATTTTTTTCCTTCATCATATCAGTGTCTCTCATTGCATCAATAACCTATCACTATGACACAAATTCTAAAACAAGACTGCTTTTTTTGTAAATTTTTGATAACCTATCAGAAACCTATTTATTATCTGTGTTTGTTAGTTTTTTATCACTATTACCAAATATAACTCAAGAAAACTTAGAGAAAAAAAGTTTTATTCAGGCTCATGGTTTTAGAGATTTTTCTCCATGGATACTTAGCCCATTACTCTGGGCTCAAAATGAGGCAGAACATCATGGTGGAAGGGTGGGGTGGAAGAAAGCTACTCTGCTCACATCCAATCAGAATCAGAGAGAGAAAGACAAAAAGAGAGAGAAGAGTCAGGGGCAAAGTATAATCCAGTCCATACCCTGATGATCTACTTCCTTTAGCTATGCCTCACCAGCTCACATTTACAAACCAGAACTTCACATTATTAATCCACCACATTAACTGACCCACAGTTGAGGTCACAGCTCTTATAATAATCTATTGATTTCACCTGTGAATATTCCTGCATTACCTAACCCATGAGCTTTTTAGGGCACATCTCACATTCAAATCATGAGAACGTTCATAATTTATCTGTAATCAGTATGTGTAAGTTTTTGTAGTAGAGATTGATGGTCAAAGTACCTGTAATGTGTAATGCTTTTATGTGTGATAACCACTGCCATGGGCTTTAGGTACTCTGATGAGACCTATATATCTTAGATTTTAATAAGAAAAATAATACGGAATTTCTCAAAAAATGTTGGGGCTCTGAATTAGAATTATTCTTCAAATGTAATTCAAGACTCAAAAAAAGAAAGGAATATATTTCCATGGAAAAACATTGTTTCAAGGAAAAATAAATTATCATTTTTGTTCATGTGTATATATGTGTGTATATATACACACATATGGGCATATATATGCTCATATGTATATAGTAAACACAAATATGTGTGTATGTATATATGTGTGTGTGTGTGTGTATATATATATATATATATAAAGAAAATTAAGGTGTTTGGGCTGCAATATTTTTCCCATGTGAGATTATTACTTTTCCCATGTGAGATTATTACTTTTCCCATGTGAGATTATTACTTTTCCCATATGAGATTATTGCTTTTCCCATGTGAGATTATTGCTTTTCAAAAATTTTGAAAATATATTTAAGCATATTTTCACCCTATATTACTACTTAATAATATATCTTGTACATGTTTTTCCCGTATCATCACACTTTGTTTTTTACAATATCTCTTTGAATTATTATCTGGTTGGTATTTGTTGAGTATAATATTGAACTATTTGGGGATTTAGATTGCTAAAACATTTTCCCTGCAATGCAGATACATTTTCCTCTCACAAAATATTAATTCCAGTCCTAGTAATTGCCAGTATAAAGAATACATAATGACTTTTTCATCAGCAAAGGATACCTGTGCTTATATTTGTAATTTGTGGTCACTTGGAACTGAGTGAATATGAGGTGGCTTGCTATGAAGCATGCTTTTAGCTACCTCACTTTTTAAAAATTTTCTACAACCTACTTTGCCTTCCTGAAAATCCCTCTTTAGTATTTAACTACGTTTTCTTGTAAAAACTCAAATTGACTCTGAGAAGAGTGTTAAGTTCTTAACTGGTTCCACATAAATAATAAGATCTGGGGAAAATCTAACTGGGAGAAAGGGATGTCTATAGTGAGCCCAGTGAGTCTGAGGGATACAGTAGCCAGATGTTGGTTCTCTGATAGGGAAGTCTACATTCAGTGGGAGACAGTCTTAATAATAGCAGCCCAAGTAGAAGGAGGACCTCAGAAACCTTTAAATGGTATCGTTTCCCTACATATGAAGCCCAAATGCCACGTGGGCTCTGGAATTCAGATTTGTCATCTCACATTGACTTTTTCATTGTGAAACTGACACTTTGCTTTTGAACAAACAGAGTTTGCAGGAAATATATTTTTAAAAAAACAGTTATATTACGCTTTCATCATTGCCAAGAAATATTAGAAAAGAGGATGCTCTCCCTTTTGAGAAAAAAAAAACTATCACAGACACTTAACAAGATTTATCTTTGCATAGAATAATGAAATCTGCTTTTTGGATTGGGAAATGTAATAACTCATCCAAATCCTGGCACTGGAGATGTTCCCCTGTTGAATCCCCTTCTGTTTCAGGCTGAAAAAGTAAAAGAATTGGAAAAGGGTTGAAATATTTAATATATGTAAAGTTGTAAAGATAATATATTTTTAATAAGCCTCTGTCTGCCCTGTCACTTTTTCCAATGATGGAACTATATAGCTTTCATTTCAAAACAGCAATGAAATGGAGAACTGATTGTGTTCAATTTATCATACATGTATTTTTTATTTTGCCAAGTACTCTTTTATACATAGTCAATCCAAAAAGCATGAAAATGATTTTAAGCAATAAAAAGAGAAGAAAAATATAATTGAGCCATTGAACCAGGTTCTAAAATCAAACTCATATTCAAAATAATTGTAACTAAGCAGTACTGACCTTCTACTTCAACTATCTCGCTCAAAAATCTAGGTTTTAAAACTCTAAATTATTTGATAGGCAAGGCAAAGTCCTTGAGAAAAGTTCAGATCCTTATAGCTGATTTATTTTGCTATATCAAATAATCATTAAAAGTCCAAATAATTGAATTTCTTATTACTTATTCATGACTTGTTCATATTCTTTATCAGAGGATTTGGGTAATCTAACATGAAGCAGAAAATATTAGTTAAAGAAAAAGATCAGAGAAATGTTGATGAAACAGAATATCAAATCTGCTTTGAAATTGGGGTTAGAACTCTAATTTACAATAATATTTGGGCTGCAGATATATTCATAGCTTTTTCAAACTGAATCAAAATTTAACTCTGATATTTGGGAGGCCAAAGAGAAACATAGAAACAGTGAGTTACATGATTCACAAGTTCTAAAAGAAAATCCATAACAAATTTTTTCAGAGGAATAGATATTTTCTTGGCACATATGTAGTTATTTGATATTGAGATTACTTTTTTCTTTTTTCATCTTTTTTTTGTAGAGGATATTGAATGAAGCAATAAGTAATACTCTTGTGACTGCATAAAGATTTGGAATGAAATATTTTATAGAGTCCCCCAACATTCAATTCACACTACAGGAAACTTTCATAGTACATGTCAGGGAGAATCATTTACTGAGAGGCCAAATTGTCCTGGCAGAGAGAATTTTGGTTCTTCAGGTTGATTCAATAACACCCCGATAATACTAAGAGGCATCAATACTCTGAACAATGTCCGTGGGCTTTACTCTGGGTAGAGAGAGAATCTTTAAGATTTGATGAGAGGTACCATCGTGTTCTAAGAAAACCCAAGGTCTGTTACTGACTGATCAAATCCCACTGTTATTATGAAGTATATTTCTGTTTGGGGCCTAGAGTTATTAAACATTGATTGAATGACCCAGGCTAAGCTATAATCACAGAAAGAGATTGCATACAAAAATATTTAAATGCTGGCAAGTGCTAAAAGAGCACTTTACTGATTCCTGGTAGATGAATAGTGATTGTTCTTAACATGAAACAAGCAGTGATTATAGATAGTAGTTGGTAGAATGAGAGAAAGCTATGTCTGTTTGGATATGTACCATTTAGAAAGATACAGTTAAAGTTTAAGCGCATATTTTACCTTGGATGAGATTATCAAAGTTAGACATATTTATAACATTTTTTTCTTTTCTTTTTTTTTTAAGAGAGAGTGAGAGAGGAAAGAGAGAGAGAGAGAGAGAGAGAGAGAGAATTTTTAATATCTATTTTTTAGTTCTCGGCGGACACAACATCTTTGTTGGTATGTGGTGCTGAGGATGGAACCGGGGCCGCATGCATGCCAGGCGAGCACACTACTGCTTGAGCCACATCCCCAGCCCTTTATAACATATTTTATGTCCTACGTATCGCTATTTTTTTTCACTTGTTGGTGCTGTCTACCAAATTATTTGGTAATTTTTCCAAGAACTGGACTTTTGTCTTGCTTTGTACATCTTGAAACCCTTAACACATTAGATACTTAATATTATTAAAGAGAGAGCAAGTTGACTTCTTGATCTGAGCAGAAATGTATTTTCACATTTTTAAGTCTTTTTTATATTTGATAATACATTAAGAAATTGCCTTAGTCCTAGTCATGTGAGGCATTTTATGTGAAATTCAGCCATATGGAACACTAAAAAGAAAATTTGTCCCCCCTGCTCTTAAAGAATGAGTTTGCATTTAACTTCTGTTCTATAGACAGAAATTCAGTTTTATGAACCAGTTAAAGAAAAAAGTGCATGGTATGCTTTTGCAGCACTTAGATATTGAAATATGATTATTTTCTTTTCCCAAGGCTAAGCAGAGGAAGCACAGTAATGGACTTTTTTAATGTGAGGGAAACTCTCATTTGAAGCGTTTCCACTACATAACTCCACTTGGTTGGCTTGATGGCTCAAGTAGAGACAGGCTGTAGGTTAAAATGTGAACAGAAGACTTTTAAATATGTGAATAACACTGAAGTTGAGCCAGAATATCCCAGAAGCAACAGTGTATTCCAGAGTTCTCTCTGTGGGAACTTCACACTGGTTAGTCCTGAGATGCCTCTACTATGATAAGCTCCAGTAGTGCTGGGCATCCGAGGAAACCAAGGATCTTCCCAGTTCACATCCATGTAAAGTCGCCATCATTGAGAAGGTTAAAGGGTACATGGGACACACAGTGACCAATGTCTATAATTCCTTCAAAAGTAGAAACAGTTGGTCACATCTTGCCCTAGGGTTTTATTTTATTTTAGTTTAGTTGTAGCTGGACACAATACTTTTATTTTATTTATTTTTATGTTGTGCTGAGGATGGAATCCAGGGCTTTGCACGTGCAAAAGGAATGCTCTACTGCTGAGCCACAACCCCAGCCCTTGCCTTAGGGTTTTTAATGAATGTGCTTCATTCTTCACTAAACTTATAAGTAAGAAATACCTCATCCAATAAGTCACATAAATATATCTGTCAATATATTTTTCTAATTTTCTTTTGTAGTAAATTCAATAAATTCATTGTGTTTCTACTATGTTCACTGCATTATGCTATACTATAGGCTGAAGTGTAACTGATCAGTAAATTACAACTGTGCTAGTTGGTTAATCAGACATTAGGTAATATACATTCATTGGGCATTATATTATATAGGCCTTGGGAAAGATATTATTGTAAAAAACACAAATGTGCACAGGGAAATACAGTATGGTGGATAATTAAGAGACATGTGGCAAACACCATTCTAACAAGCTTCGAAGAGTGAAGAGCAGTATTTGTCTGAGAAACATCAAATATTCTACTTGCCTAAATGTCTAATATATAAATATGGTATACTTACATAAATAATATTTTTATTAGTATAAATAATATTTCTTAAGTTTTGGAAAGTTTCCTTTTTTAAACCTTTCTCCCCAATACATTTTCCACAAATTAGAACTATTTGTGCCAAGTTTCCTTTATTTGTATTTGACTATGGGGCCTCATTTCTCCTGGGAGTTATATTCCTATTTTGTTTTGTTTTTCTTATTGTTCATTTTTAAATATACATGACAGTAGTGTATTTTGACATATTATATATACATGGAATATAACTCATTTTAATTAGGATTCCATTCTTGTAGTTGTACATGATGTTGAGTTTCACTGGTTGTCTATTCACATATGGATATAGAAAAGTTATGATTGAGTGATCAGAGTTGAGTACACATGTGTCCTAGACAGTAGAAGGAATTGTACTGTCTAGGACACATGCTTACTCAATTCTGATGACTCAATCTCCATAGGAAAACCATTTTCCTATGTGATATCTTCAAACTATGGATTCAGAGCATGACAAATAGCTTAATATATGCCAATATAAGCATGCTCCTCAGAAATATTTTATCAGGAAGTGGGATAGTCAATTGTTTTCTGATGATGGGTATCTTGGGGTTAAAGAGCTCTATTCCTTCTAGTAGAAAGACCAGGTTTGTTGAGGAGTGGGTGCATAGAATGAGAAGGTACACCTGACAGCATACAGAAGCAAAGATAGAGCCTGGAAAAGGAGCTCCAGGAAAATCATAGGCCTGAACCAGCTTATTCCCAGGGGGAATGTTGAATTCTCTCTTTTTTCAAGGTTTAATTATTGAAAACTATTGGAATTATTATATTACTTAATAATTCCATAAAAATAATGAAATTATCTGATAATAAAATAATTTGATTATTTAAACATAGAAAGCAACAAATGGTGCTTAACTACCAAACTAGTGCAATAGGATTCCTTTCACTTGTAACCAAAAAATTACAAATAATATTCCCCAAAATGTCTTATTTTCTTCTTTCTTCCCTCGTAACATAATCATCAGGATAAAACACTCAATAGATAACATAAACTGGAAATTATTGTTTATGTTGCTGTGGTTACTAGTATCAATAAGATTTCAATAAAATTATTCTTAGAAAATAATCTGCATAACATTTGGTAATTTATATCTCAATCTCTCGGTTTTTTACAAATGAAATTAATTTTGCATCTTCATTGATAAGTGGAGTTTTCTTCTTTATTGTCACCCCAGATGGAAATTTCAGTTTATTATCAAGGAATGAGAGATTGACATATAAACACCTTCTTATAGAAAGATAGGTAGAGAATTAATGGATGAAAGTCATGCTTCTTTTCGTACATACATCTGTCAACCTGCAATAAGATCACTGCTTTAAAAATGTAATGCCTGCCTAAAATCTTGAATAGACATATACTCTGCAATGAAATGCTTGAGTTCTTCAACACATTGCTCACCTATTTCAGGCAAATTCTGTCTCAGTGTAAACTGCATAAGGTTTTTTATGGCAGGATCTTTTTCAATCAGCATTTTCACCACCATCCCAAACATTTCACAGTCCTGTTGGTAAACCTGTTCAATCTCTTTGGTTTTGATATTACTGTTTGAGACCAACTGGTAACTTGACTGTCTTCAAATAATTCTTTGCCCTCTGTTGTATTTGACTTGGATGCTTATGGCTGGTCAATGAATAATGGTGGTGTGGACCCTGCCTCAAACTCAAAAAATGTAGGCAAATTAATTTTATCTGAATTCTCAAGCTTTTCAGCAGCCCCAGTTAGTTCCTTTCAGTTCGACAACTGAGTTTGTAAAACACCTTTCATGATGGAACTGCTGATGAACTTGAGGATGAAGGGTCTCTTGATTTTTCAAAGACTTTCCAGGTCTTTCTTTACCTCTTTCTGGCTTTCCCTCATGCTACTGTTTGTACAAGGCACCAACATACAAGGGCTCTCTATATTGAGACTGATGGGAAGAAGATGTTCTGCTTTGTTCTGGAGAGTGGCTTCTGCTACTGACACTAGAGCCAGATCTGCTGTGTGGAGAGTCCTTTTGACCTACAGGGGCTTCTCTGAAGAAAGAAGCATCCCTTTTATGAGGAGACAGAACTCTCGCATAATGAGAAGAGTAGAAACGTTCTCTTCTGAAGGCATCTCTTATGTCCCTGTACTCAGACTGTCAGTTTGCATAATAATTATCTCTTTTCCATCTATAGCCATATCCATCTCTTCTGTGCGGTGGACCATTTCTTCTATCATGAGAAAAAAATGGTGGCCTTCATCATAGTCTTGGTAATCAACATGACGGCAATATCTACCGTAGCTTCCTTCACCAGGTCTGTCTAGCAGTGGTGACTTTTGTCACGATATTAAATGTGGTAGCCATAACTGGGGTGACTCTAGGAGGTACTTGTTCTCTTGGAAGTCTTTCATAGTCATATCGTTCCTCAGACCACATTTTATCTCTCTGTAAGTCACTGTTCTAAAATCCACTGTGTCACTCCACCCTCAGTTGCAAGGGCAGAATTGTTGCATGACTCAAATGCAGCTAGAGACTCCAGGTTCCTCCTTGGAAACCACCCTCCAGCTCCCCCAGGCATAAGAGGTAGCTCATGTGTCTCATCACCTCTAGCAAAAGCAAAATGCCTATTCTGCTTAGCTTCATTCTTTTTGAATATGCTATTGTTCTGACAGTAACTCACATATTAGTGATAAATGATAAGTGGGGGAGACTTTAAGAAACGTTTCTCCTTAAGGTATACAGCTTACACTGTCCACTGTGGGCTTGTTTCTTCTTTATTTTATTCTGGTTTCTGTATTTATTGTAAAATGTTTTCTGAAGTACAGTGGGTAGATAACTCTTTCCCAGACTTCTTTTTATACTTGTGAGCTAATGATCAGTCAAGGATGCTAGAGGAAAATAGAGAAAGAAATAAAGAACTGGCCTCCAAAGTGACCTCTCTGAACCAAATAGATGTCCTGTGAGAATAGACCATTAACTGTATTCATTTTCCAACTTAATGTTCCAAATCCTAGATATGACCCATCCACAATTTTAGGGGGATTAAAATTCTGAAAAATAAAAGCCTTAATATTAACCTAAAAATGAATTTTGCTAATTTTGTAGTCAACACAATTTTAATATATGCAGCACACATTGCATAAAAATGATTATGGTCATATGTTGGAGCAAATTTTTTATTCTTGAAAAAACCCAGTTGGTCATGTTGTATGATAATTATAACATGCTGTTAAATTATTTTTGTTGGTATTTCTGGAGGATTTTTGCATTCATATACATCAGTGTTATTAGCTTACAGTTTTTCTTTAGTGTCTCTTGTCTGGTTTAGTTTTAGAGCAATGCTAGTCTCATACAGAAAGTTTGGAAAGATTCCATCCTCCTCAATAATTTAGAAGACTTTGAGGATTGGTGCTGATTCATTTTTAAGTGTTTGGAAGAGTTCACTAGTAAAGGTGTTAAAGTTTAGATCTCAAATGTCCCTTGAAATTCCATGTATTAAAGGCTTGTTCTCAAGCTGCGGCTCTACTAAGAGGTAACCTTTAGGAGGTAGAACTCAGTTGGGAAGTTGGGTGGCTGGGAACATACCGTTAGAAAGGATGTTAGCACCATATCTAAGTGCTCTATCTTTGCCTCCTGGTTGACATGAGGTGAAAGGTGAGCAGCTTTTTCTGCCACACACTTTCTACCATGATGTACTGAGCAACTATAGACACACGTCAACATAGCAAAGTGATCTTGGACTAAAACAAGAGTTAAAGTAAACCTTTTCTTCTTATTTGTTGATCATCTCAGATATTTTGTCATGGTAAAAGAAAGTTAACACAGAAATTATATGAACTTGAAATTTTCTTTGTTGAGAAATTTTTGATTACTCATTTAATCTTCTTACTAGTTTTTGGTCTATATTTGGGCTTACTACTTATTCATGATCCATGCTTAGTAGGTTGTATATTTTTAGGAATTTATCCACTTCTTCAAGATCATCTGATTTGGGTTCATTTATTCATAGTAGTCTTTATGAATTTTTTTTTCTTTAGCATCAATTTAAATGTCTCATAGTTAATCAAATTTATTATTTATTTATTTTTTAGTTTTGCTGGTTTTTTGTTTCCATTTTTCTTTTTTAAAAAAAACAATTTGTTTTGTTATTGTTGTTTTCTTATTTTTTATTGAAATTATTTCTGCTATGGTGTCTGGCATTTCTGTCCTTGTATTTATTTGGGCTTTATTTAATTTTATTTTTTAATTTCTTGAGGTAAAAAATTAGGGTGTATTTTTACATCTTTAATCTTCCTTTTTTTTTGACGTAGGCCTTCCTTATATATGTACAATGACAGGAGTATGTCTTTTATATTTAGTAATCATATTAAATATAAATGGATTATATACACCAATTGAAGAAAAATGCTTTATAAAACTGGATTTAAGAGGTCATGTTCTAACTCTATTTTTCTTTAAGAGATTAATTTTAAATTCAGACACTAATAGGTTTAAAATGAAAAAATGAAATAATATAACATTCAAATAGTAACCACAAAAATTATTATGGAAATACTAGCATCAGACAAAGCATATTATTGATTTTTTAAAAAATAAGTATTTTATTGATAAAAGAGTGAATTTATCAAAAAGATAAAACAATTATGTATTTATGTATGGCCTACTTAGGTCACCAAGATACATAATGAAACATTAACATGATTGAAGCAAGAAAAATTCCCCAATAATAGAGACTTTAATAAAGTAGCCAGAAAGAAATGATTTAAGAAAACAGAACACTTGTACAATACTAAAAATGAAGTAGACCTATTGCACTAAACAGCAGAACATAATTCCATGTTCATTGTTCATGGAACACTTATTAGATTAAACAATATAGATTCTTCATAAATCAATTCTTGGACTGTGGGTCTTGCTTATTGAAGCATGCAAAGATTTTCCCCAACCACAACAAAGTAAAGCTAAAAATTAATAACAATCAAAAGTAGAATATTTGCAAATATAAGGAAATTCATATGCTTTTTTTAAAAAAATTAACTAAAAACGTGAACACAATATCTTTATTTTGTTTATTTATTTTTACATAGTGAAAGGATTAAACCAAGTGCCATAAATATGTGAGGCAAGTTCTCTGCCATTGAGCCACATCCCCAGCCCCAATCAGACATTTTTAAGTTGCCAATGGGTAGAGAAAAAATCACAAAAATCAAAAATTATTTTGGGATCAAATTTAAGTAAAATTGCAGTAGTTGAAAATAGTGATAACAATATTGAACTCAGGGGCTGGGGATGTGGCTCAAGTGGTAGCGCGATCGCCTGGCATGCATGCGACCCGAGTTCCATCCTCAGCACCACATAATAACAAAGATGTTGTGTCTGCTGAAAACTAAAAAATAAATATTAAAAATTCTCTCTCTCTCTCTCTCTCTCTCTCTCTCTTCTCTCTCACTCTCTCTTTAAAAAAAAATATTGAACTCAGGAGGCTGAGGAAGAAAGATCACACGTTCAAATTCAGCCTTAGCAACTTATAGATGCCCTCAGAAAGTTGGGAAGACCCTGTCTCAAAATAAAACTTAAAACATGACTGAGATGTGACTCAGAGGTTAAGTACCTCCATGTTAAATACCTGGTAAAAACAATAACATTGTGCCTATTAGAAGAAAAAGTAGGCCCAAATCTAGATCATGTCAGATTAGGCCCTAACTTCCTTAAAAAGACTCTTATACCACAAGAATTAAAATCAGCAATTAGTAAATGGGATGGATTCAATCTATAAAAGCTTCTTAGCAAAAGAAACAATCAGTGAGGTAAACAGAGAGCCTAAAAAAAAAAAAAACAGAATGGGAGCACATTTTTATCCATTCAGGTTGAGCACTAATATAGATATATAAAGAACTCAAAAAGCTAAGCACCAAAACAAGCAAACAAGCAAACAAACAAATAACCTGATCAATAAATGGGCAAAGGAACAGAAGAGACACTTCTAAATCAACAAATATATGAAAAGATGTTCAATATCTCTAGCAATTATAGAAATTCACATCAAAACAACTCTAAGATTTCATCTCATTCCAGTCAGAATGGCAGTTATCAAGAATATAGACAACAATAATTGTTGGTAGGATGTGGGAAAAAAGGCACACTCATACATTGCTGGTGGGACTGCAAATTGGTACAGCCAATATGGAAAGCAGTATGGACCCAACCTAGATGCCTTCAGTTGATGAATGGATAAAGAAAATATGGTATATATATACAATGGAATATTATTCAGCATTAAAAGAGAATAAAATCATGGAATTTGCAGGTTAATGGATAGAGTTGGAGATTCCTTGGAAAACTTTGAATGGAACCACCATTTGACCCAGCTATCCCACTTCTTGTTCTATACCCAAAAGACTCAAAAATGACATACTACAGGAACACAGCTACATCAATATTTATAGCAGCACAATTCACAATAGCTAAACTGTGGAGCCAACCTAGATGCCTTCAGTTGATGAATGGATAAAGAAAATATGGTATATATATATATATATATATATATATATATATATAAGTGGAATATTATTCAGCATTAAAAGAGAATAAAATTATGGAATTTGCAGGTAAATGCTAAGTAAAGTTAGTCAATCCCAAAAAAACAAATGCCGATTATTTTCTATTTTATAAGGGTGCTTATTCATAATTGGGGTTGGGCAGAGAGCATGGGAAGATTAGACAAACTCTAAGAGCAAAGAGGAAGGAGGGGAAGGGAGGGGTCAGGGGGATAGTGGAATGAAATGGACATCATTACCCTAAGTACATGTATAAAGACACAAATGGTGTGACTCTACTTTGTGTATAACCAGAGATATAAAAATATTGCTCTATATGTAAATATAAATTGTAATACATTCTGCTGTCATATATAAAAATTAGAATAAAAACTATTTTAAAAATGGATAAAATAGGATATATATTTTAAAAAATGAAAAATAGAGAGATTGATAGTTCCCAGTTTCAAGACTTCTTCTACACTATTTGAACTAGTTATCAAATCTGTAGTATTGGCACCAGAACATTCATATGGACTGATAAAATAGAACCAAAAAAACATTTAAAAAAACTATGGCCAAATCATTTTTATAATACTGAGAAGAAAAGTTCCCCATTTGATCAGGAAAAAAAGTTTATTTTTTAATGGTGCTGGAACAACTGGCTTTTCACATAAACAGAATATTTCTCTTCTGTTCCATTGGTCTATGTGTCTGCATTTATGCCGTACCATGCAGCTTTGTTTGTTTGTTTTTTTTCTTACTATAACTTTATGGTATAATTTAAAATCAGGTATCATGATGCCTCCAGCTTTGCTTTTTTATCTTAAAGTGGCTTTGGATATTCTGGGTTCTTTATCTTCCAAATGAATTTCAGGACTGTTTTTGCTAGTTCTGTGGAGCATGTCATTGGTATTTTGATGGGCAATGCATTGAATCTTCATATTGTTTCTGATACTATGGCCATTTTAACAATATTAATTCTGCCTACCATGAGCATAGGAGGTCTTTCCATATTCTGAGGTCTTCTTCAATTTTTTTCCTCAATGTTCTACAGTTTTCATGATAGAGGTTTTTCACCTCCTTGGTTCAATTTATTTCTAAGCTTTTTTCTTTAAAAAAAAAAGAATATTGTGAATGAAATTATTTTTCTGATTTCTTTCTCAGCAGATTCTTGGTTGGCATAGGAGAAAACTATTAATATTTGCATGTTAATTTTGTAACTTGCTACATCTGTCCCTTGACAAATGTTCTAAAAGTGTATATTGAAGAACAGACAGTCTTTTTAACAAATGGTGCTAAGAAACTGTTTACCCATATATACAAGAATGAAATCAGATGCTTGTCTCTCATCTTGAACAAAAGCCAACTGAAAATGGATCAAAAAGTTAGAAGTCACATCAGAAACAATGCAACTGCTTGAAAGAAAACATAGGGTCAACACTGCAACATATAGGCACAGATAATGACTTTCTCAATGGGCTCCCCAAAGCTCAGGAAATATTGCCAAGAGTTAAGAAGTGGGAGGATTCAAGATGTGGTTTAAGGGAAGTCTGCATTCATGTTTGTTTTGTGGCTCAAGATTTGAGCAGCAGAAGTACTGCTTCTCAGTGAGGTGGGGGAAAAAGGTAATTCCAATAAAATTCAATATTGGACAGAGTGTCTTATAGATTCAGAAATGTAGGCATATCAAACAAAGAAGAAAGAGTACATTAGAACTGAGCAGGTTGCTCCAACAACAGCTGTAGTAGTGTTGGTTCACCATGGAGAAAGTGGAACACAGAAAGAAACACAAATTTAACACAGAAAAAAAATCTGACATCAGAAAAGCAGCCTGACTTTTTGCTGATACAGAGGCTGCATTGTGCACTGGTGCTTGGAAAGTGCTCGCTGTTTTCTAATTAGCTATGGAGCCCTGAGGTGGGAGTCATCTTGAGGTGTCCACACTTCAGCTGACTTTATGAGAGCCAAGAGATTCCTGCCATATCATCGTAGCAAATACCTATCATGTGGCCTAGAGTATACCTAGCAGAACCTGAGTGAAAAAGGCAGAGACAATTGTACCCAGTGTGAATCAAGCCAGAAAAGCGAAAAGAAATCCTACTGCCTTCTTCTTTGTGTCTGGCATATCTTATCTAAAATGGGTTGGAAAACTGAACAGGCAGCTGTGAACAACTCAAGGAATTATTCTGGGAAGGCTGTGTTCTTGGGCAGCAGGAAATGTATGGAAATGGGACCATCATGTTGAGTGAAATAAAACAAACCAGAAAGTCAAGGTTTCTATGATTTCTTTAAAATACAGAATCTATAGAGAAAATAAATAAATAAATGTGGAGGTGGTCTCATGAAAATCAAAGGGAGATCAGTAGAGGAAAGGGTCCAAGGGTTAGGAGGTGGAGAGGGAGGGGAAAGTACTGAGAAGTGGTATTGGCCAAATTATATTTTTATGTTGTGTCCATGTATGAATATGTAACAACAAATCCATCCATATGTATGACTAGAATGCACCAATAAAATATGGAAAAAAAAGAAAAGAAAAAGAGTAAACGTAGACCCCTGCTATGTAAATATTAATTCAAGCTGTATCAACATCTTACATTAAGGGCTAACATTACAAATCTTAGAAGAAAAGAGAAGCAAATATTCATGACCTCAGATTTGACAATGGACAGAGTTGACATTAAATACATGAACAAGGATAAAATAGACTAATTAAAATTCATAATATATTAAAACTTTTCAATAAATAACTATCAAAAAGTGAAAATGTAACCCTGAGAATAGGAGAAAATATTAAAAAATTGTATATTACTTTTGATAAGAGATTTTTGTTGTTGTTGTTGTTTCAGGAAATTAAACCCAGGGGTGCTCTATTACTGAGCTATAGCCACAGCCTTTTCTATTTTTTATTTCAAAATAAGTTTTGCTAAGCTGCTTAGGGTCTCAGTTTTCCAGGCTGGCCTCAAACATATAATCCTCCTACCTCAGCTTCCTAAATCACTACAATTAAAGGCATGTATCATAGTATGTAGCTTTGTTTAAGGGTTTTCATATCCAGAATTTATGAGGAAATCTTATAATTTAACAATAAAAATACAAACAGCTATAATATTTAAATAGGCAGAGTACTGAGTAGGCATTTATTTAAAGAACAAATGCAAATGGCTTAGTAACACAAAAACTTACATAGTTTTTTTCCATAGGAAATACAAAGGTCAAAATTAATAGGGCCATATACAAATAAGGTTTTAATAAGGAAAATAGAAAATGTTTTAATGAGAATTTAGAAGATCATTTGTATATTCCTGGTGAAAATAAAAGTAAAATGGAGCCACTGTGGAAAACATTTTGGTGCCTCCTCAGAGAGTTTACCATAGGATTCCTAGATAGCCCAACATTTCCACTCCTAGTTATGGCCCCAAGAGAAAGGAAAAGACACTCATACCTATACTTATACATGAGTATTTAAAACAGCATTGTTCATAATTGTCCCAAAGTGGAAACAACCTAAACAGCCATCAAAAGGTGAATGAATAAATAGTTTAAGGAACATACATGCAGTGCCATTTATTCAGTCATTAGAAAGTACAAAGTAGTGATGCATGTTCAATGAACCTCAAAATGTTATGCTAAGTAAATGAAACCAGACACAAAGTTTTAAGATAAAAATATTGTGTGGATACATATCTTTGTTGTAATGATTATATTTAGATGATAAATGCAAAATAGGCAAACCCTATTACATATTACCCAAGCATAGTTGGAGGGGGGGAATAGGTAGTTATTACTTACTGGGCAGGAGATGTTTCAAGAGGAAAGGAAAATAAGGAGGGCTGATGATTGTAACAGATCCTGAATATAATAAATTGTGAATATTATAGAACCATGTGATAATATCACTTAACTATACATAGTAACATAGGTAATTTTATACCCTGTGAATTTCACCTCACTACAAAAAATTGAAAATAACTAGGAAATGTGCAATCTTCATTGTGGATTTTAAAGACATACGTATATACCATGAACATATCAATATATTAAAAATATATAACTCATAACTAATTGATGTTTAAAGAAATAAATTTTGGCTAACTTTTAAAACATCAGTATATTTCATAAGGTTAGTCAAAATAAAGAGAGAAGAAATACTGCCAGCTCTTTCAACACATTCTGAAAACTTGATGCAGTTCAGCATTTATTCATGAAAAAAAAAACCTCTCAGACAATTAATATTAGAAAATCCTCAAAAAAAGATAAAGGGCATCTAGTAAAACTTCAACACTCAAATCATAACTAATGATAAAATTTTGCAATTTCTCTCTGATTAAAGAAATCTAAAAAAGGATGTCCCCTCTTACCAGTTTTAACACTTTTACTGTAAGTTCTAGTCTATACAAATATATAAAAAATAACACAATAAATAAAGTGTAAAATTTGTCCCCATTATTATTATTTTTGTATATAGAACATCCTAAATTATCTGGAAGTAAAGTAATGAATCAAATGAATGAAATTAGTAATCCACAGGATAAAAATTGATATACAAAATCAAAGATATTTATCTTTATTGGACACAAAGCAATTGAAAAATTAATATAAATAAGCATAACACTTGGGGTAGAACCCATTATCAAAGAAAACTTTGGAACATTTTGACAAAATAGTGCAATCCTACAATACTGAGCATTGTAAAACATCATTAACATAATCAATGAGAATCTAAGTAAAAGGAAATAAATAGCATGTTGGTGGATTAGATGACTAATATCTCTAAAATAATTCCAAGTGAATACAAGTTAAAGCCAAGATGAGAAACCGTGACACACCTATAAAAATAGATAAAAATTCTGCTTAGCATGGTGGTGCATGCCTGTAATCCTAGCATTTCAGGAGGGTCCAAATTTAGTGAGAGCTATCTCAATATAAAAAAAAATAGCATTGGCAATTTAGCAAGACCTTGTATCAAAATAAAAATTAAAAAAGGGCTCAGGATGTAGTTCAGCAATAAAGCACCCATGGCTCCAATCACCAGTACCACAAAATAAATAAGTAATAATAATAAAATAATAATAATAAAATAACAGAATAAATAAAATTCAAAATGTGTCAGCATAAAATGTTGATGAGGGTATAAAACAGTTGAAATTCTCATATATTACTTGTAGAGCTCTAAAACAGCACCACTACCATAGAAAATTATTCGCAAGGTTTTCTCAAAAATTAAAGAAGTATCTGCCCTCAGACTTGTTGATTATGCTCAGGATTATAGTCATAGGAAATCACAAAAATACATCCACAAAACTTTCTGCATAAGAATGTTAAAAACAACTTTATTGGAAATATTCAAAGTTGTTTGTTAATAAATGATCTCTATACTGGGGTAAATTTGAACAATGAACAATGAAATATTATTTCTAGAAAAATGAAAGCAGACGACTTACACATTCAAAATACAGAAGAACTTGAAAACATTATATTTAGTGAAAGACGTCTGACCCCCAAAATACATAATGTTTAAGTGTATGAAGTTCTGAAACAAACAACATTGATCAATTATGACTTTTATCAGAATGGTAGTTGTTTGAATAGCAGGTGCTTTGCTATGAAGATGAAAAAGGAACTTTTCTGGGGTTATAGAAATTTTCTGTTTTCAAGTGGATATGACTTGTCCACATTTGTCAAAATGATCAAATTCTAGGCAAAATTCTTTATGTTACTATCTGTAAAGCGTACTATAAAATACTTTCCTTTGTTAATTTTATTTACTTCTAAAATTTGTTCCAATTGTTATTATGATGCTTTGTTTTGACACCTCTGAATATTTCTCCTCAGAGATAAAAGTGGAGATTGAGGGCAACAAGCTTGAGTTTCATCTAGGAGGATGATACTTGACTAATACATGAATCAAGCAAATTATTAATGAATAGATTCAGATTAAAAGAATGTAAGATATATTAAACAACTTCAGACCAAAGTTTACATGATTACCCTTAACCAACCATGTCACAATGATTTCTAAAGAAAGGTTATGGATTTGAAATTGGTATGCTTTTCTCAATTTTCTTCATAATGTGGATATTGATTAACTGTTAATTTTTTTCGTGTGTGTGTGTGTGTGTGTGTGTGTGAGAGAGAGAGAGATAGATAGATAGATAGAGAGAGAGAGAGAGAGAGAGAGAGAGAGAGATATTCAGAGTCAGAAGAATATTAGCATGTCTTCTATATTCTTCATCTCACTCAAGTTTTCTAACATCCACTTAGTCATTTGAATAAAAAACCTTGGAGTTCTTAAATTTTCTGTCTTCTTTATCTCCTACATCCAATCCCTAACTAGTTCTATTTTTTTCCTTCAAAATATGCCTCTTTATTACTGTGACGATGTTCTTTGCTTAATATCTTGTCCCCCTTAACTTGGCTAAAGCCATACATGAATTCTGGCTTGACCTCATAGCTTGCACCCTTGTTATTCTCAAGTTCATCCTTCACTGTCATAGTATTTGAAAAAAAAATTAATAACAATCTGATTATTCAAGCAATAATGCATAGGTTTAAGAGTGAAGGCTTTGATAATAAACAAAATTATGTCATTTTCAGGAAAATATATGTTAAGCAAAATGAACCAGACTCTGAAAGGTATGGGTCTTATGTTTTCAATCCCAGGTGTGGAAGCTGGAGGTAAAAAGGGATTTATGATAATAGAAGGGAAACTTGGAAGGTAGAAGAAGTGAGCCAGTGGCAGGAAGAGGGAAGGGACAAGGGAGGGAGCGGTGGACTAAATTGATTAATATAGTATGTTCACCTAAAAATATGTCACAATGAATCTCACTATTATGTTTGATTATTATGCACCAATAAAAGCTTAGAAAAAGAAAGGAGACTTTGTAGCTTGCCATTCTACACTTGAATCTTAACCTCTGCTTACTAAGCTTGTTAATTATGGCAAATTAAATAACCTCACTGTGTTTTCAATGTTATTTAATGAGTTGCTACAATTAAAGTGCATACAGTGAGGGTACCATTTACTTATTAGTTCTCACTCTCTATTGTCAGAAATAACAAACCAAAATCATTTTAATACCTTAACATTTTATTTGGTACATATTTCACGTTTCAAAATGGTTTAATTGAATAAATGATTGTGAAAATCTAAGATCAAACAAGCAAGGCAAATGAACGCAAATGATAAAAAAACAATCATTTAAGAGTATTAAATACATGGTATAGAGTGATTCCTAAAATTATATTTAAATCAAAGATGTTACTGGAAGAAATATTAACTTATTGAACATTTAAATATTCTACAAGTTGAGTTTATAAAATGATGAATAGCAAATGTGTTGATGGTAGGGTTATGAGAACTGTGATTATTTTCCAATTGTCTGTAACAAGTCACTTTCTTAAATAAAGGCTGTATTTCTAATCATTCTTACAATTAGGTAACAAAGGAGTTCTACAGCACACTGATGGAAAGTACAGGTTTTAGAGGCCAACAACAGAGGTGTGTTCTGGATGCTGTTCACTAGCTGTATGACCTTAGGCCAGCTCTCTGGCCTAAGAGAAGACTCTGCCACAATTTACTCATTGAGAAGACAGGAATAATGATAATGTCTACATTTTGCTAAAAACCAAGACTTCACCTCACAGGGAAGTAGTCTTTACCTCAAAAATTCAAGTTTCCTATCATTTCAAAGATGACTTGATGGGGCTTTGGCTGGTTTCTGAAAAACTCGATTATTTTTCAGAGCTCCAACAAATTTGTTTCAGTTTCTCTGTGTGTTTATTTTCTTTCTTCTTTATTTCTCTATTTCATAGTTTTCATTCTTTCTTTTTTGTTGGTTTCTGTAAGGGTACAAGTATTCAGAGCTTCTTATTTGGCCATTTTGCTCAAATCAATTCATAGCACTTTGTTAAAAGCATAACACCATAGAAATTGAAGGGTAAGGAAAAGAAATTAGAAAAGAGGAGAAAGATAAACAAAATAACAAAATGGAATAGCCAGAAGAATAGCTTTTTAATTTTTTCCTCATGATTTTATTTAAACAAGAAAATCTTTAAAATTTTAAGAGTTATACTATTGAGATCCAACTGTCAACAATGTAAATATGCTGTAAGAATGTCTGACATCTCAGCCCTTACCTCTTTTATATGAAGTTCATTGGGATCCTTTTACTGTTTTATTGAAATTGAGTGAGAAAAACTATAGCCAGAAGCTTGCTCTCTCTCCAAATTTTATTACATGAATACTAGGGCCTATTTGGAAAACATTATCTCAGAGTGATAAATTGACTCAACTTTGTCCCTTTAACAAATTAGTCAAATACTAAAAATCTCTTATTAAAGAAAACTGTGATGATGAATGATTACTGAGAAATAATTTTCCCCTAAATAGGTGTCAATTCTTAGATATTCCAGCCACTAAGAATTTAAGAGGAGAAAAAAATTAACACAAATTATAATCTCTGCTCCACATGTACAAATAAAGTCTGGCAGATGTGAAATTTTATGACTTAATGACATCAAACCTCCTCCCTCACTTAATATCAATCCAGGTTCTGACCTTCATGTTTTTCTCTGCTATTTCAAACATTTTTTGACTAGAATTTTATAACCCATTCCAAAGTATCTTCTGTACCCTACATTGCATTTTAGTCCTAAATTAGATTTTGTGTTTATGAAAGACATTGAGTTGAAAGGGGTCAATCAGAGTTCCTTATTGTAGAAGAATTATGGACTGGAGTCAACATTAAGTTATCTACTTTTGACATTTTGGGAGATTACTCTTATATCACACCTGAGAAAAGGGGCTCCAAACTGCATTTCACCAGCCTCCTCATATCACTTCATAACAATCATCAGATTAAGATTCGATAAAGAAAAGCCTGTAAAAAACGACATTAAATTTGTCAAGATGGATGTGTCTGAGTGTGCCTTTTAGTTGTTTCTTATTAGAAAAGTCAGTGAAATTCCAGTTTTCACATAACTATCTTTGTATTTCTCTGGGGCGATACACATAATGCCTTTTTTGATAATTGGATTTGTCATTAAATAGTCCAAATTTTGCTTAGGTTTCCCGAAATTCTTAGCCATGTTCACTAGGAAGTGACGTGACCAGTCAGTTCTGGGGTCTTGATCTGTAATGTTGAACACTCAGGATGCTGAGGCAAGAGGATCGTAAGTTCAAGGTGAGCCTGCAACTTGGTGAGATGCGGTCACAAAATGAAAACTAAAAGATATGGCTCAGTGTAGTACCCCCTTGAAAAAATGAAGAAAAAAAAAGTGGTATAACAAGTGGTAACACGAGTTGATAAGACTGGATAGAGCCCCTCATGACTGGTTTTTCTTTGTAATACAATTTCCATATAGACCTTTCTACTCCATGAAAAAGCAACATTTACAACATGGCCTTATCAAAATATCAAGTTTAACTTTATTGTTCATTATGAATAGTGTATATATATAATATATATATATATATATATGTATACATATATATACACACACATTTTTTTATGTTTAAAACATTTACGTTAAAGTTTAATAACATATATGAAATGCATTTATTTAATCACATTTTACAACAGTTGCATTATAGTATGAGTGAAGAAACATTACATCATGCATAGTATATGACTGAATGAATGGGTATTTAAAAGAGGGAATTATTGGCATTGATCCAGGGACATTGAGTTGGAATATGACCAATTTCAGAAACAGAGAGTAAAGTTTAGTCAAATCTTAAAGTAAATATAGAGCTCTTCAAGAACTTACAGATTAGGGAATGACATAGTATAATGATGAAATGTTCATACTATTTTCAGAGATCAGTGACAGATGGGAGGGAAAAATATAATGGTTACGATAAGTAGAAATCAATCTCTGTTTCTCTTCTTCTATAACAGGATTCAAACTATTTTTACATAGAAACATGTTTAGATTAACATATTGGAGTTCACATTTGTAAGTAAAAGTGCTCCAAGATACAATACATCTGACTTAAGTAAATCCATCAGTAGTTAGGGGAGTATATATGTGTCTTTGAAGTTCTATTGCACCTTTATTGCCTCAAAATATTATTGTAAATAGACTACTCTTAAGACCTAACTTTGCAAAATTTAAAAAATAGCATAAAGCAATTTTGTCTGGATGAAATATTGTTTTTTTAAGTTTTGAATTTTACAAAAATTTGACAGTAAACTTATAAAACAAAAAAAATCACACTTAGATACTTAACCTTAAAGAAATGAAAATCATATACTAATTAGTAAAAAACATATCATTTATTTTACAAATACACATACAATTTATTCATTTCAATTGATATAATGAGCAGCAAGCAGTAACTGAGACCCTCAATGAGAGTTTTATAGACAATGGTTTAATAGGGCCTAGATCCCAGAGTCCTACAAAATGACATTTCCCAAACCTAGCTACCTTAAGCTTCCAAGAACTAATACATAACTACATGGAATAAGATATTTATTTTCATACAGTGAAAAACATTTGGTTCCCAAATCAGGCCTTTGGTAGTAAACAGCATGCAAAATCTCCCTGGTTGATTTTGAAGAAGAAAAACTCCCTTCTGAAAAGAAATCTACATCCTGTCCAGAATATGTCCTTAGATTTCTCTCCTATCTCTGTGGGTGAATATGAGAGTGGGAAATAGAAAGAACAATTAGGAACACACACATACACACCCCCCCACACACACACACACAGAGAGAGAGAGAGAGAGAGAGAGAGAGAGAGAGAGAGAGAAATAAAAGGCATCCAAGGATGGTGGAATGTGATGGACATCATTATACAAAATACATGTATAAAGACTTGAATTGGGTGTCAACATACTTTATACACAGAGATATGAAAAAATTGTGGTATATATGTGTATTAAGAATTGTAATGCAAAAAAAAACAACAACAAAGTACCAAAATTTTATGTATTGAGCAGGTCAGGATTCTATATATAAGAAATCTTACAGGCCCACGAAAGATTTATTAGAAGTAATAAGAAAACTAAGCAAAATTTTGGGATATAAGATAAATATGCAAAAATCAATTGATTCCTGCCAGGTGTGGTAGCGCATGCCTATAATTCCAGCATCTTGGGAGGCTGAGATAGGAGAATAGCGAGTTCAAAGCCAGCCTTAGTAATGACAAAGCACTAAGCAACTCAGTGGGACCCTGACTAAAGAAAACACAGAATAGGGCTGTGAATGTCACTCAATGATTGAGTGCCCTGAGTTCAATCCCCAGCACCAAAAAAAAAAAAAAAAAAAATCAATTGATTCCTACACAATTTAAATGAACAATTAAAAAATGAAGTTAATAATACTTTTCTGTTTAAATCATCAAAAAGAATAAAATACTGGGCTGGGGATATAGCTCAGTTGGTAGAGTGCTTCCCTTGCATACATAAAGCCCTAGGTTCAATCCCCAGTGCCACAATAAATAAATAAATAAATAAATAAATAAATAAATAAATAAATAAATAATTTAGGAAAATAATTAACATCAAAGTACAAAATTTATACTCTCTGAGCTATGAAGTTTCATTGAAAAACTTAAAAAGATGTAAATAAATGGAAAATAGTGCATGAAAATGATCATGTTAAGATGGCAGCACCTCTCTAATAGATCTATACCTTAAATGAAATCTCTATCAGAATTCCAGCTGAATTCTTCATAGAAATGGCCAAGGCGATTCTAAAATATGTATGTAATTACAAGGAGCCCAGAAGAGACACACATTATTCAAAAGAAAAAAAAATCACTCATGGAATAAAATAAAAATATTGACAAGTTTTGCATCTGATATGAAATTTGTATCTAGAAAATATAAAGAACCCTTATAGCTCAATAATGCAAAGATAAATAACACAATGAGGCACAGGTAATGAATCTGAACATTTCTCCAAGGAAGATATATAATTGGTCAATTGGTCAATAAGATCATAAAGAAGTGCTCATCATCTACTTATCCAGGAAATACTAATCAAAAATACTAAGAAATATACTACTTGAAAGGTAAAAGCAAAATGAACAAAAATAAATAAATAAATAAATAAATTAATGAATGAATAAATAAATAAATAAAAATAGCATTTTTACCACCAACAAAGCAGACTATTAAGTCCTGGTAAATATAAGATTAAAGCCTCTATACACTGTGGGAATGGCAAATGCTGTGGCCAGATTGTAAAACAGTCTATCAGCTCATCAAATGAACCAACATAAAATTATATTAGGACTAAAGAATCCTATGCCTAGATATGTAAACAACAGAGATGAGAAAATATCTTTACATAAAATTTTTACATAAGTATTTATACCCAAAATATTGACAATATTCAAAAGGTAGAGATATTCCAAATATGTGTGAACTGGAGAATACACAAACCAAATTTGGTTTATCCATTCACTGGAGAAGAATGACAAACTGATACATCTCCAACATGGATGAATCTCAAAGCTGTAAGGCGTCAAGCTAAAAATCTTCAAGATTAATGAAAAAGGTCAGACCACGTGTTATAAAATTCCATCAATATTAGATGTTCAAATTGAGGAAAATGAAAATTCAGGGTGGCTCAGGGTTGTGGTGAGGGATTAGTGGAGTGACAAATGTTAAAGTTATGATTTACATACTTCTATCCAAAATTATTAATTTTTTTTATTCCAAGTGTACAATACATTGTCTCCTATTCTCCCCAAAATATGTATTTTAATAGAAAAATAAATTGCTTAAAAACAAACAAAAATAAAAGCACCAATGGAAATAGAATCTCCATGCAGAAAAGAGAATGACTATGAAAAACTGAAGAAGAAAATACTTTGAGAAGTGACTTGATACATACAAAGTGGCCACTTGAGTTATCTGCAACTTATTTAGGGAGTGGCAGGGTCTGCCTCACTGTGGAATCTCTAAAGGCTAGAAGGATGGATGGAATGTGGAATTAGGAAATGCCCAAGAAAATATAGCTATTAATTTAATGTTTTAATATGAAAGAATAGACCTCATGCCCTTTACCCACCTTGATCCCCAAAGCACATCATCCAGGTGTTAAACCTCAAATAAATACAACAGAAGTTTTCCCTTAAAATTTATAAAAGCCAAAGCAAATGAGGACAACTGGTGGTTGTTAGTACTTATACTATTAAGGGATTAATCCATTTTATTTAAGTTATAATATTTGTTCATAATATTAATTTATTTTTCTTTCATAGTCCATTGAATCATGGAATTATGGATTTTTTTCATTAACAGTATTAGCAAATTGTTTTTCTTTCTTTCTAAACATGCTTGAAAGTTTTTCAAATTTATTAATTTTTTTAACAAATCATCTTGGGGTTTCTTTGATTGTCTATTTATTTTTATGTCTTCAATTTTATTGCTTCTGCTCTAGTTTTTATTATTTCTTATTTTGAATGCTTACCATTTTGTTTTTCTTATTTTTGTTTTCTTATGTCATTTAAACTTAGGATTTTTTTTACTTCATAATACCCATATAACCATTCTGGTCTTTTCTTTTTTCTTTTGTTCCCAGCAGAGTACTCAATAAATTACATGAGATATTCAATATCTTTTTTTTAATATTTAATTTGTGGATGTTGCTTTTGATGTCAAGTTTTGTGTGGTAATCAATCTCAAAGATTTCCTATTTTTAAGAAGAACTATCATAGTCTTTTGTTTAAATGAGTCTATAAAATTCATTTTAACTTAATTTTTATAAGATATAAGACTTAGGTTGAGATGGATAATTATGTCCAAAGATTTTCTTTTTTTTTTTTTTTTGATTCTTTTCTTTTTTCTTTCTTTCTTTCTTTCTTTTTTTTTTTTTTTTTTTTTTGGTAACAGGGATTGAACTCAGGGGCACTCGACCACATAGCCACATCTCAGCCCTATTTTGTAGTTTTTTTAGAGAAAGGATCTCACTGAGTTACTTAGGGCCTCTCAGTTACTGAGGCTGGCTTTGAACTCGCAATTCTCTGTCTCAGCCTCCTAAACTGGCAGGATTACAGGAATGTGCTACCGTGCCTGGCTGCCCATGGATTTTCAATTGCTTCAGCATCATGTTTTGAAAAGTAAATACTTCCTCCTTTGATTTTCTTTTGTTCCTTTCCGAAATATTACTTGGGAATATTTGTATTAAACTGCATTTGTTTCCTGTATTCTGTTCTGCTGATCCATGTGTTCTTTTTCCCCCACAAATATTACACTGTCTTGATTTTTGATGCCTAACATATGTCTCAACATTAAGTAGAATTATTTTTTCATTTTGTTTTTGTTATTGTTTTCTAAGTCTCTAACTTATAATATTAATTTTATAATACATTTGTCCATATCTATAAAATCCAATTGAAAGTTTTGATAAGAATTGCTTAAACTTAAAGATCAATTTGTGGAATGTTTACATTTTCACAGTAATATTTTCTAATTTATGACATGTTGTGCTTGTCTGTCAGAGAGTAACTGATAATTACATCATTGATTTCTTTCATTCATATTTGTAATTTTCAGCATATAGTTTCTGTAAATACATTTACAAACATACCCAATAATTTTACTTACTTTTAGGTATTTTTAAATGGTATTCTGATTTTTTTTACTTTGGTTTCTAGAAGTTCTGCAGGCTCACTGTTAATATATAGAAATGCATTCAATTCTTACATGCTGATTGTGTATCTTGTAGACTTGCTGATCTTACTTACTTTATTTAGAAGTGGTTTTTTTTTTTATAGTTTCTTTAAGATGTCCTCCATAGATACCCATGTTTTCTGCAATAAAAGCAATTTTATTTCCTACTTTACAATTTGCAGAACTTTATTGTGGCTTTATTGAATGGGGTAGAATTTTAGTACTTTGTTCATTAACATTAGGGAGGAAGGCTACTCTCATTTGTTTCCAATATCACAGCAAAAGCATTTAAATGTGTACTCAAGTATGATATTGGCTATAGATTGCTTCTTTTTTCAGTTGGTGGTTGTTTTCGTATATGATCATCCTCAAGTGGGAGGAGTTCCAGCCTACTGGTAAGAGTTTTTGTCATGGTTGAATGTTGGATTTCAACAAAATTTACATGGATCCTTCATCTTCAATTGATAGGGTTATTTGATATTCCTTCTATTATGTTGATATGGTGAATTATATTGATTGGTTTTTGAATATGAAGCCAGTCACACACAGGTGAAATAAATTACTTAGTTATTCAGTGTAATTTTTTCTATAGATAATTGAATTGGTATTTCTGATATGTTTTTGAAGATTATTGTTTTTAATTTCATGAGATACAATTACCTGAAGTTTCCTTTCCTGTTATTTATGTCTAGCTTGGTATCACAGTAATACTGATACCATACAGTAAGTTGGAAAGAATTCCCTCCTATTTTGTGGGAGATACTATATAAAAATGAGAATTATAGGTCAGAGTCTAATAGTTTTCTCCAGAGACCTATCTCTGGGAAATCAAGGTGTCAAGGGCTGTATTCCTTCTAGAGGCTCTAGCTGAGAATCCGTTTCCATGCCCTTTCTAATTTCTAGAAGCTACCCACAGACCTTAGCTCATGTATCCTTCTTCCATATTTAAAACCAGCAATTTCAGGTCATGATTTTCTCACATTACCATCTGGTTGTCTCCCATCTGCCTCCCTCTTCCACTTAAAGGAATCTTGTAATTACATTGAGTCCACCTGTACAATGTGGGATAAACTCCAATCTGACACATTGTTTCTATGTTAAAAAAAAAAAAAACTCGACAAATTTGTGAATCTTCTTTGTATGCCCCTCAGTTTGACTCAAGTAGACAAGGAGCTTCTCCACAGAAAAGCACCATCTCAATTTTGACATTCTACTTAGATGGCTAAGATTATAGATGAGTCACATGCTTACTCTCTTCACAGTGAATTTTATGTGACTAAATGCTCTAAACTTTTTATTTTTCTGTGGCATTAGCAAATGATTGTGTAACCATATAGTGTGGGTTTTTTTTTTCCATAGAACACACTTCCTGAAAGTGAACCTCCCAATTTTAATAAATTTTACAATCTGAGTATCTATTAATTTCTTAAATCAACAATTTCTGATTCCATTAAGCTTAATTAGGTCTTATCAACATATTTTCTTCTCATATTTTGCTCTAAGTTACAAGAAGCAACCAGATTATAACTCGACTTAGAAATCTCGCTGAACGTCCAATTTCACCCCTATATATTCAGCTTCACACAATTCTAAGCTTTCTACCAGTACACAACTAGTGTGGTATTTTCTCTAATTTCTCATAACTTGTTCTTCATTTTCTTCTGAGCCTCACCTGTAGTACATTCAATGCGCCTCTTTTTAATAATAGTAAGTTCATGACAATTTAGATTTTCCTCAAGATTATATATGCTCGAAGAATTTGTTTCCTGAGTCTCTTGTTTTTATCTATTATTTTGAGTTCTCAATAGCAGATCCTTTAATATCCATATTTCTACACACATAAGGTCAATATAGGTTTTTTCTATCAGGGTAGTTTTCCAGCCTCATTCCAGTGCCAGATTTCAATAGCACTGCCACATTTTTAGGTATTTCTTATAGCATCATTCTATTGCTATTAGGAAAATCTGTATTGGATTTATATTGCCTCTTAAACCCCAAACTAACATGAATTTAGTGGCTAATGTCAAAGCAAATTTATCATCTTACAGTTCTTTAAGTCAGCAGTCTGACCTTTCAAGGCCATTTTCTTTTATGGAGGCTGTAGGGAACAATCTGTTTCCTGGACACTTTTTGGCTTCTTTGGCTAACTTCTTTGGCTAAGTGGGTGCATGGCCCACTTCCCACATTTTCATCACCCACTTCAATTTTCCTTATGCTATCATCTCCTTTCAAATTTGATGGCTATTTTTATTTCATTGAACCCATGTGAATAACCCAGAAGGATCTCCACATTTTAAATTAAATGTCGTATTACCATAATCACTTCACTCTATGTGCTATGCAGACTAACAAATTCATGGGTTCCAGGTTTTAGAATTTTGACATGTGGGGGGGAGCTGTTATTATCCTTAACTAATATTAAAGACAAACCTGGATATATGTAGAGAGTTTCTATGATAGTTCTGTTCCCTTAGAACCTTTTTAAAGAAAGCTTAAGAAAAATTGGGCTGAGAAAATACAAATTAAAGCTGGAAACAATTTTTTTTCTGCCATTCTAAGAACATGCAAATCTGTAATGGATGGATGCTGGTTAACTAGTTTGGAAAACTAGTTTGTTTTAGCAAGCTATAAATTTGAAAAACATATGTTAACCCTCAAACTCAATAAGTCACATTGTTATGTTCCAATCTTGTGTTTCTCTTCTTTGGCACTAAGCTACATTGGCTAGGCTCTTCTTCTTTCAAATAATCACACTCTCTTTTTAATCCCGTTAGCTAAGAGTAGCTTATTATAAGCTATTTTTTTTTCTTAAGGACTTGGATTTCAATCCAGATTACATAATTAAATTAAAATAAAATTGTTCTGACCAAACAAAGTATATTTGCTGGTTGAATTTAGGCCACAGGCTGCACCACAGCCTTAAAAACACTCCAAGGACCACATGGGAGGCAACATTCTTTGAACTGGTGTAAGTTTTATGAGAGTTTTGCCCATTTGTCTTCCAATTCTTAAATTTCAATAGCTATAAAGATGAAAAGCAAATATATAAGATTATTCTGTGACTTTCTAAAATTTCAATTTCCTTTTCAAATTAGAAATGTTAGAAAAAAAATAGTCCTTATCAAGGTGCTTTCTACAGAGGTCCTAGTTTCCACACATGCTGTCTTTTCTGTCTTTTCTCAGCATCTCAGAGTCGATCAAAGATAAAGTGTAAGGCAGAAGTTATGTAAATTACTGAGCTGACATTCTTTCTTTCCAAGTTCCCCTTACTTGGAAATGATTACATTTTGCCATAGAAAACTTTGCAAATAACTTTTAATTCACCAATTTTTTAAATATAATTCACTTCCTAATCTAATAAAGAAATGGAAACCACACATTGTAAGATTGAACTGGATGGAAATCTTGAACAAGCCAATGGCAATGTGATCTTTTCTGAAATATGTGGATAATGATTGACAAAGGAATAACATTATGTCAAATTCTGTAATATATTACTGATGGAGTATTTTTATAGTTATCAGAACGTTTTGGTTTGATTTCCTCTGATTTGAATATTTTTTTTACCAGTAAATTTAGGGCATGCTATCACAAAAAAACACATTCATGGAAGTCTACTTTAGACACATCATTATCTGATTAGTATGCCTTTCCACTTTTTATCTTCATGTCTTTGTCACTTAAATTTAATTTCTCATTTCTGAACTCAGATTATCATTACAGCAGACCAACTCAGACCAAGCCCTGGATGGTCTCTTAATTAAATATCTCATAAAACATGTTAAATTTAGGCTCTATTCCAGAAAATATCCCCATCTAATTTAACCAACTGCTTCCTTCATGTGAGGCATGAATAGTTATGTGGGGAGCATGAAGCTCTTTAAGTTTGACCAACTGGAGTGCTAATCCCAACTCTGTATTCATCAGTCTGTGTTTGTAGCATTGATCTCCTATAACATGAAATGCTGGTAGTATCTTATAGGGTCACTGAGGAAATAACTAGGTCAAGTGTGGGCATCTCTCAGGAACCCAGCAGGGTGCCTTGATTACAGCACTTATTCAAAATATGTTAGTTTCTTTTCTCTCCACCTCACATATCTGACTCAAGGTTAATGTGTTCTTAGTTGTAATACCTATTGCATTTTATATTGAATTATGCCTTTACTACAGATTATTAGAACAAGGTTCACTAAAAATATAGAGTTTATTACAGTTATATTAAAGTTTTAATTACAGTTATGCCAAATTACAGTCTTAATGTCATCTTAGTGTATGCATTTGTATATAGAAAGGTAGACAAAGATAAATATCTTATGTAGATAGATGATATGTTATTGGATTATGCATATATCTTAGTTGTTGATTTACTGTCTCTTGAAGCTCTTGGGCAGTTCTCTTTGTTTATTTCTCCTTATATCATTGTCATTGCATTGAGTCTCATCCCCAGCCCTATTTTGTATTTTATTTACAGACAGTTCTCCTTGAGTTGCTTATTGCCTTCCATTCACTGAGGCTGGCTTTGAACATGCAATCTTCTTGCCTCAGCCTCCCAAGTCACTGGGATTACAGGTATGTGCCACCATGCCTGGCTTCAACTAAATTCTTAATGACAGACTCCCTATCACTATGTTACAAAAATAAAGATATGCATAGGCCTTTTTACTTGTTAGAATAAAAATTATGAGCCATGAGGTGGGATTGCACATCTCTAATCCCAGAGGCTCGGGAGGTTGAGGCAGGAGGATCTTGAATTCAAAGCCAGCCTCAGCAATTTAGCAAGGTTCTAAGCAACTCAAAGAGATGCTGTCTCTAAATAAAATATTTTAAAATGGCTAGGCATGTAGCTCAGTGGTTAAGCATCCCTGGGTCCAATATCCGGTACCAATAAATAAATAAATAGATAGATAGATAGATAGATAAATAAATAAATAAATGGTAGTATACCATAATAACTTTCTAACTAATTTATACCATAATAAATTCCTCTGATAATACATCGTACCCATGTATTATCAGACATATAAATGAGCTGTAAAGCTACAGACAACTTTCTTAGGGCCAGAAGTCAAAATTCTCTTCCTTGATTTTAATATTTCATATTTTCTGAGATATTGAAACAAACTGTTTTACTTCTGCCTACCTTTGGAAACTTCACAGATGACCATAAAAATAGCAGTGACTTAAATCTCCTTTCTACTACATGGCTTCTTTTGGAGATAGATACTATTTTCTCAGTGATAGAGATGGGAGAACTTGAGATGCAGAATAGTGAAATAAAATTGGCAAAGTTAAGAGCTAGAAAATGAGAGAGCTAGGCTTTTCATCGAAAGCTATTTGGATCTAAGACCCATTCCCTTCTTTCTATCAAACAGACTCTTCTGCTGGATTCACCTGTTCCTCTTGGCTTTAAGACTGTGATTATGTCTCCCTGTTTAAAATGACCCTCCACCTAGATAATTATCTGCCAGATGTATTAAATTTATGTAAATTTCTAGATTGTTCCTCTTCAGAATTGACTTGTGCTTTGGCTTCCACTGTTTTGGCTCATGAAGCAAGACCTCCAGGGAGTAACCACAAAAAAGCAGATTCTCAGAGAGCACTGGCAATGGGTAGTTGTAACAGCTCAGATATATGGCCCCATTGCTGGGGAATTGCTATTTGACTGCCAGTCACACATTACAACAGATTTTAGTTAAATCAAGCTCTGACATGATTGGAACAAATCCCAAATGAAACATCTGCCAACACAGAAATTGTGTCAAACTCCTAAACAAGGAGGAATGTCTATAATGGGTATAACATCTGAACAGTAGTAAAATCAGTTTTCATAAACTTTTATAAATTGTTCAATGGGTTTTTGTTGTTGTTGCTGTCATCAGACAATATTTTTTTCTATCCTTGCTTAGTTCTCATGTAGAAATTGTTTTCTAACTGTACATAAAAGAAATCCATTGGGGTTCCCAGAATATGGGATGAGATTGAACTCAATTTAACTCGTTGAATATGCAGGATTATTGAAGAAGAAATGGAGCCCACCTGTTAGGCATCTGAACACATTCTGGACCAGTTAAATTTTGTCTAGTTGGCATCATATTTCTGGAAGAAAACTGAAGCTCACACATATACAATAAATCGTGTGCTGAGCTGCTGAATTTTTTCATTTTCTGTTCAATTGTGTAATTATATAAACAGATCCCATGACATTGAAAGCCAAGTAAGCCTTATTTGGCACTGCTGAGTATCTATCATTGAAACCAGTGCAGTTTAAATGGCTTGGTCAAATGGAAACTAATAACCCAGAATATAAAGTTTGTAAAAGTTGAGTTCTGATGCTCATTGCATTTAGGCTGGACTTAAAAACTAGATTTGTATAATGGATTTCAAATTTCCAGATGTAATACACAAGTACAGCCATGTCTAGAGAGAAAAAAATGAACCCTTTTCTTTTCATGTCTCTAGATTTAGAAATAAGGAACACTTTCTCAGTGATTTTTCATTTTTGTAATGTTAGATTGCTTGGCCTTCTGAAACTAGGCATTACTAAGAGGAATAGGTATTTTTATTTATGTTAAACTAATGATTCCAGTACAAAGATGTAAGAAATAAATATCCATGATTATCCCAGGTATATGGGAGTTCAGGTCATGAATCCATAGAGTCTCCACCATGAGATGACAAGAAAGAACAGTGGAGAACAGCACCTACAAGCAGTGGTCACAGATGATAAAAACACTTGTCACTAAAAACAAGTGCTTTTGTAAGCAATTGATTTTAAAAAGGTTAAGATTTACTGAAGGTTTTACTTTACAAGATTTATCTGCTTAGTATTTTATTATCTGTCCCTTTGAAAAAAGATTACCAATGGTTTATGCCTCAGTTTCCTTGTCTGAACACGAGCCTTAAAAATAATTATTCTAACAATTGTATAGTCATTTACATGGTTTTATGGCAGTCACATGAGCCATGAATCTGAATTCAGGGAGTTCTTATTAATTTCTTTTGACATTTACTGAATATAAAAAGTCAGAATGCCTTTATGCTTTTTATGCAGTATTATCATTTTTATTGCATTAACACTATTTTTATTGAATGTCATAATGAGTTCAATTTTAAACATCAGGCTATAAAAATAAATATATGGACTCAGGTCAATTTTGATGTTCCTCAAATTGTGTCTGAGTTCTTCTGAAATATTAAAATAATAATAATGATAATGATAATTTGGATTCATCACCAATTAAAACCCAATCTCCAAAGCCAATAGATAACATAATAAAAAAAAATTGAACTTGAAGCAATCAAGGAAATGTTTGCATTAAATTAAGCTTTAGTTTTTTTTTTATTTTTATCTACTTTACAAAATTTCCCATTGTATACAATTATGCTTCTTCAACTACAAATTTGAAGAATCAGAAGCCAATGCTTATAACTGTTTTACACACACAGGAAGTTGCACAAAATACATTAAATTCTGAACTCTTTTGACAAATCACTCCTGCCTTTATTGTTAATACTTTTTTTTAAGAAGAGCTTAACAGCTCATATAATCCCTTACAGTTACATTTATTTGGATTAGAAATAGGAGCACTTGGTTCAATAAGATTGAAAACAGGGAGGCTTTACTCCTCACACTGGGCAACTGTCTACCCAGGGAATTAGCAGACAGACCACTTTCTGATGCAACCTTATCTGAATGATTTTAGGGTATAAACATAACATTCCAGTAGAATATGCCCTGTTGCTTGACAACACAATATGCAAACTGAGAAGGAAAAGAGAAGTATGCTATTAAGAATTAAATCTTAGCAGGGCACACTGGTTTACGCCTGTAATCCCAGCAGCTCAGGAGGCTGAGACAGGAGAATCACAAGTTCAAAGCCAGCCTTAGCAAAAGCCAGGTATTAAGCAACTCAGTGAGACCCTGTCTCTAAATAAAATACAAAATAGGGCCAGGGATGTGCCTCAGTGCTCAAGTGCTCCTGAGTTCAATCCCTAGTACCACCCCACCCTGCCAAAAAGAAAAAGCATTAGATCTTGCATTCTTAATATAGACACTGCTGACCCAACTCTTTCAGGGTGTGAGAGGTAAGCAGTTCAGCACTTGCTGCCTTAGAAGGCACATAGATAGTGTTAATTCTTAATCCACTCAACATTCCCTGATCTGTCACCAAATCTAGTTCTCTACTGTTCCTGCTTAGAGAACCAACAAGATACATTATTGTGTGAAAATTTTGCAGTAAAATAAGTGTGTGGCATCTCTCCTAAAATAATAATCATTTATTTCATAATATGTTCACATTTGTTCCTGTATTCTCAATGTCTTTTCATCACAATCTCAGCATTCTCTCTATATCGAAAATTCCCTCTCTCTGATCTATTTTGCATGTCAGCAGATTAAACTTCTATTATTTAACATTAGAATTGTCTTCACAGTTACTTACATTGAGCACAGAGAACAGATGAAGCTAAATTCCACAAGTGCAGAAAGAGAGGAAGGCCTCAAGTTGACACAGGAGGAAGAGGAAGAGAACTTCCCCATCCCCACACCAGAACCCTGAAAAACTCTCTCTAGCATGTACCATGCTAGCCTGTAACTTAAAATCCAGTTTCTTCTTTCATGGAAGAAGTAGTGTTGAATAAACAAAAGAGAATAATGGAAATTAAAATGCAAATCTTCCTAGGGAAAACCTCATAAATTTTCTGACTAGAATTTTTATTACTTTATTTATGAATTACAAAGTTATATCCAGATTATGCCCATGTCATCTAGTATAGTGTATGTGTGTGTGTGTGTGTGTGTGTGTGTGTGTGTGTAGATTCATTCTAACACTCAGACTTGAAATATATAAAATTATCCTATCTACATAAACACACACAGTGGTTCAGTCATTTTAATATATAGCTTTATCATTCATATTAGTAAGATTCTCAAAAAAAAATGAACCAATAGAATGTGTATGTGTGGACGCATGAGTACGTGTTTCTTTATCTCTGAGACCCTGTGAGCCAATGTGTGGTTCAAGTCCAAGTTTAAGAATTAAGAATCAGGAGAGCAGATGGTATAAGGGCTGGTCTAAAAGCCACCCGTTCAAGACCTAAGAAAAGCTAATGTTTCCATCAAAGTCCAGTGGTGGAAAAGACTCATGCCTTACTTTGGCATTCAGGCAGGAGAAGTTCCTTTTTATCGAGCATTTTTGTTCCCTTCAGGTATTTAGTTGACTGGATGAGCGACCCATAATTGAGAAGGCCATTCACTTTACTCAATCTACCAACTGAAATGTGAATCTCAGTACTCTTGCAGACACACCCAAGGTAATATTGGGCCACATATCTAGGAAAAGCTGTCACAACAAGTCAACCATCCACATCACTTTTATAAAGTGCAGAATAAAGTAACTCCTTGGAATCTTATTATACATGGATAGACCAGGTAGACCACTCCTAGCTAGGGTGGGTAGGATTCTGGGGGCAACATCTTTGGAGAATGTCACTGAAGCCATTCTATGACAGGGATAATGAAAAGGTGAGTAGGAGAGGAGGCAGGAAGGGCAGGAATACCATCCTCTTCCACATAATATTCCTGCCTTTTATAACAGAGTCAGGGCATAGTGCTTTCTTAGCATAGACTTAATGAATTAATGTGTCATCTTTGAAATTGATACATTGATTGCAAAATTAAATAAATGAATGAATGAAGTAAAAAGTCATGACTATCAGACTGACCAAACATCTTTTATTTCTTCTCTAGAATATTTTATCTTCTTCTGTTTTGCCCTGAGCTCATATATGGACTCAGTATCTTAAATCACCTTAACAGGATGATTGAATATTCATGCTTTCTTAATATCTCCATTATAAATTCAATGAGATTAATTATATACCTGTAGCTGATGCCGTATTACTAATTTTCATATTGAGAAATTTATTAGGGTCAAGTTAGTGCAAGAAAATTATTCCCTAGCTGATGTAGATTTCAAGTTGAAATGTTAGTTATTATGCATGTTAAAATTATGAATAATATTCATAGGTAGACTTACTTCTTAAAAGGGTTATTCTTAGTTTCCTGCCTTACAGTCATGGTTTGATAAAATGGTAATGAGTCATTTGACAGGCAAAGTGAATGTTTGCCTTAATGTAATATCCAAAGCAATTACTAAAAATTAGTACTGAACCATTTTCTCTTCAAAGGTCCAAGAACACTTTCCTATCTGTTTAGTTCATGTCAATCTTTGTTTGCAATAAAAGTTATTTTATTTTCCAATATCGGTGTCACTACTTCCATAGCCTGTATTTCCAGCTCTGTATTGCTGGTTATATTAATGTTCTATTTTCAGCTTTATAGGGAAGAAAGTATTCATCTTCTTCAAAGTATGCCTTTTCCCTTCACTTGCATTCAACAAGAAATGTTATGTAATTATGTGTAATTAATTATATGATGTAATAGCACTTATAAGGCATACTGTGGGGAAATAGAATTTTAACAATGGTAGCCTTAATTTACAGGTGGACACCCTACTGTTTTTCAATTAATCTGAATGTAAATAAGGTATAAGGAGATTCTGAGCAGATAGAAAACCCTCATACTAACAAACCCAAATGTATTTATAAGTTCTATAGGGAAAAAATGTCCCTATGAGGAAATTTCCTGAATCCCACTTCCAACTTGAAGCTTTTTCTCAAACAGGCTCTGGTTTCATAACATCTCAGTGTCATTAGATATTGCTAATCTGAGTCATTTCTAAGGAGGGAACACGTCAATGTTTCTGAGTGTGTATGTATGAGTCCAGAAGATAGTGAGGTCACAAATATTCTGATATTCTCAGCAGTGTGGGGTCCAAGTGACCCAGAAACTTCATGAGAAAGGATAACTAGGAACCTTGATATTATTGAGGCAGGGGAGTAGAGTGTGTGTAGCAAAGTTTGCATATAGAGAGGATGGGAACATCTCTCCAAGTATCTGAGTGGAGGCCATCTGCATTGAATTTCTTGTATTGGTTATCTTCCACTCAAGTTAGACTTTGAATGGCAGTGTTGGAACCTGAGAGACTTACTTAGGCAACTAATAAGGAGTCCAGTAATAAAAATCCTTATCTTAGCATTAAGACAGTCAAGCAGTCTTGACTACTAGATAGGGAATAACAAATGTAAGGAGAGACCAGGAAGTAAATCAGACACAGGGATTATTTGCAAGAAGTAACCCAGCACATTGTCAGTATGTGGTCCAAGAGCACTTTCCAATTTACTTAGTGTGATCCAGCTTTTGTTCTGTTCCTTGCATGCAGTGGCCACCACTTATCTTTAAAATGCAGGAAGGCCTTTCAAAACTCGAGGCAGACACCTCTAATAAGAGTTTCCATGAATCCCACAGAGAAATTAAAGAAAAAGAATAGAAAAGGAATCATAGTCATGTGTAGAAAAACTACATGAGAAACACACTCACTTGAATATCAACCAGTCAAATGAAGTGCAGACAAATGAGGTTGCATATGACAAACCTATACTTACAATGTAACAGCAAGATTCACTTATTTTATATTTGTAAGGAAAGTTTTTTCAATTTAGAGGCCAACATTTAGACAACAACATTTAGACCAACAAACCCTTTAGACAACTTGACCAATATATGTACACAACATGGATATTTAGAAAATAAAAGACTGAGTTAAGATGTAGGCAGTCAACCCATTGATGTGTATAAGGTGGACTGTATGGCAAGTTTCACATGTTTCTCTTTTGACTTCATCAGAAGCAATTTTGAAGAGCCATATTCCATAATTTATTAAAATTCACTAATGAATCACCTTTGTTTTCATAAATTCCCATTGAAGATAAGCAAGAAGGTAATGATGTTGGATAACTTGAAAAAATGTCATCCCTGTTCACATAGTACTTCTGTCCTAGTCTCAAAGATTATTTGGTTTATATTTATTCCCTAATGCGTGTAATATTTTCTCCATCAACAAGAAGAAGTAATCACACCAACTATCACCCATAATATTGATTATATTAGGAAAACAAAAAGCAAAAGACACAAAGGATAAAGGGTCAGAGGACACCCCAGATGAAAGAGTAGACTGCAGATGGAAAGTTCATACATATCTACTGACCCTTATGCAGAACTTGTTGTATACAAAACAGAGCAGCAGAACATGGGACAGGAAGTGTATTCATATTCTTTTGAATGACCTTGGCGGACTTCATATACATAGTCCTCAGGATTTGGCTTTATGGATTTGACATGCAATTATACTATATTTAACTTGTTTGAGATGCTGATTTTTGAATTATCATTTCCATATTGATCTCTCTGTCATAGAGTTCCAAAAAATCTTCATTTGCAAAGCAAGAAACGAAACATTCACCTTGAGGATGTCTTCTTTGCTTTTTTAATGAAGTCCTATCTGAATTTGAATTTCAAATATTTTCCTTCTTTATCAGACTGATTTTCAAATATGCTACTCTTCATTATCTTTCCCAGTGACTAAAAATGTAATGACCCAATATTATGTGAAACCCACTACATGAAGAAGTTAGTGATGATTTTCAGAATGAGTTTGATTTAGAATCTCTTAGGAAAGCCAGGTTTTAAATGATTCATATTTCCCATTTTCCTTCCCCAATTTCTTCAAGGGAAATAGGTTTAAGTGGTTGCTTTTGTTGTGTTGTTTCCACTGCCCAAACCAAAGGCTTATTATGTTTTTAACAACTCTTATAATAAACTGATGGCTTCTAAACACTTGGGGCCCTCCCTAGTCAAAGTGTAACTGTAAACTCTTTCTGTCATGGCCATGATTAATTAGTAAAAAAAAAAGCTGGAAATAAGAGTGATTTTTACGATCAAAGAGATTATTTTAAATTCTAGGTCTACCAATTTTTGTTCTTAGACCAGTTTCTTAATTTGATAGTCACTTTATTTAGTAGAATTTCTTTACCTGCCAAGGTTGTCATGATGATTAAATGAGATTATGTACAAAGGCGTCAGATAGAAGGAAATGTTAATTACAAGTGAAATGAATTACAGTAGATGGGGTAGAGAGAGAAGATGGGAGGGAAGAGGAGGGAGCATAGTAGGGGATAGGAAAGGTAGCAGAATACAACAATTACTAATAGGACATTTTGTAAATTTGTGGATGTGTAACCGACCCGATGTGATTCTGCAATCTGCATTTGGGGTAAAATTGGGAGTTCATAACCCACTTCAATCTAATGTATGAAATATGATATGTCAAGAGCTTTGTAATGTTGTGAACAACCAATAAAAAAAATTAAAAATAAATAAATAAATAAATAAAATTTTTTAAAAAAAGAACTTATTATGAATTATGTAAACTTATTAGTGGTCATGGAAAGACACATTAAATGCAAGTTTAAAGTGATGTCACAGGGTAGAGAAAACGAGTGAGCCATAGTTAAGCAAATAAAAGAAGAAAATTAGCCTGTGTCTCATAAGAAGAGAGAGGGAAATTTTAAAGTAAAGACTTATTAATTATACAAGGTGTGGGAGACCAGCTCCAACAGGGGGGTCTCAGGAGACGAACGGATGGTGAGGAGTCAGCGAAAGGGGGGTGGAGAAACAACACAGACATTTGGTGAAGGTGTTGATCCCAATCTTTACTTGTGAAGTTGATCATATATACTTTTCATTTTGGCAGGCTCACAATACTTTGTGGTTACAAAACAGGAATCATTATTCAAAGAAACAAAATATTACGTAGCTACAATTAGAATGGAAGAATGTATCTTGGCTTATGCATAAACAAGCATTTGTACTTTCAGTTCGCGTTTTGCTTTGAGCTGTTTCTGCTTAGTCAACTTTTAATAATAGTTAGAAATGTCCCAAACTATTGGCCTATACCTTGACTATTCTTTCTTTACTTACTGACTGGAACCGGTGCCATGCTTACGGCAAGTGGTTGACTTGTTATTAATTTTAATCAAACAAGAGTAAGAGCACAAACAATTGTGCACAGGAACAAGAACAAGTTGCCCAGTACTAAGCACTAATCTGTCTTCTCAACATTAATTCTTCTTCTCTAGATTTTAATTTAATTTCTCAAAAACTTCCTTGACAGGAATACAGGGAGTTTTTCATTAGACATTAACAATTTACACTCCACAGCTGAATCATTGCATTTAGAGCAAACAGATCTATTCTTTAGAAGTAGTTGCATTAATTGGGAAAGTCATGTTTTTTCCTTCATACTTAATGGTCATATGAGAAGTCACAACTATACTTATTAAAGGAATACAAAAACAAATCAGCCCATTCCCAGAAACATACTGTGCTCCTCCAGAGGATGGATGCCTTGTGTCATCCACCTCAGTAGGGCCTTGCCATTGCTTTAGTCAGGGGAGGGGCGCAGCAACAAGGGATTGGAGTACTAGGATGTTATGTAATGAGAAGTAAAAAAAAAAAAAAAAAAAACTCTAATAAAAAGCTGTCACTACCAGTGGGATTGGATAAAGCACTCATACCAGAATCACCTCTCGGGAATAGATCTAGAACTCGCTGTCAGGTATGATGAGCTGTGGCCTCCAAACAGAGAAGTCACTGTGCTGTCAGGTGTAGAAAGTCCCAATAATCTGCCTCTTGGGACTTGATAAAACCTGCTCATGAAGTTGAAATTTTAAAATGATCTCATAGAAGAGAAAGTATACTGATAGGCCACCCAGGGAGAAGTGCAAGGGGAAGTTTACAGGGGACTTTTTTTGTTGTTGATTTCCGTAAGCTGTGAGTTAGTTACAGAGAATCATACTGTAGCAGACACAGAAAAATCTGTATGTGTCTCTAGATCCTGCAGGAGATGCACACTGGATCCAGGAATCAAAACCCCTCCTTCTTTCACTATTTAGTAGCTTCTACTAACAAAGTTTAGCATTGCATTAGCTGATAAAGGAAAAAAAAAAACCCTGTAAAGCCCAAATCTGTTTTTACAGAACAAGCAAAAAGAGCAAATAGGAAACTAAAAGAAAATAAATAAATTGGGGGCCCATTAACATCACATTGACTAAAATAATAATATTACAGATGAATATCAATGGTCAATTTTATTTATATAAATAATTTCTATATTTTGATTATAAATATATAACTGTAAATGAGTATATATATTTGTATATAAACTATATAGAGTTAGTGTGCATAAATTTGTAAATGGTTATATATAAAATTGTGCAGTTTTGTACAATATATGTATAGTTTATAGTTATAAAGTGGAAGTCATCAAATAAGAATATAAAAAAAGACAAAGATGAAATTAATTATTTTGTCTCCTAAAAATTTAGGGATTCAGAAAATACATTGGTACCACTTAAAAAGAGATTGCAATCATAATATGCAGTATAGAAAGTAGGTGAAAATAATTTAAGTTTATATGAGAATTTTCATTCTCCTCTTATCCTCCCACAATGAAGGAATATCCAAAGATAAATTACTATTTCCATAGCAGAACACCAAATAGTTATTTTCTAGAAAAAAAAACCTAAGTGTTTATCAGTAGATGAATAGATTGTGGTATATATCCACAATGAAATTTCCTTCTGCCCTCAAATTTAAACTCTTTAATTTACAACAGCCTTATTAATCCTGAGCTTGGAATGCATTATGTTTAGCAAATTAAGTAAGGCAGAGAAAGACAAATATCACATAATCTCACTGCCATGTGGAATCTACATAGGTAAAACAGAATCAGAAAATGAAATGCTGTTTACCAGGTCTGAGGAAAGGGAAGAAGTTTGCGAAGATGTGTTCAAAGAGAACAAAATTCTCTTTAGACAAGAGACATAAGTTAAAGATCATTGTGTGACATTGTTAGTTGAGAACACTGTAAGCCATACTTGAAAATTGCTGAGTAGATAACTACTGTCACCACAAAAAAAAAAAAAAAGACAACTCTTTACGTGATGCATATGCTATGGTAATTGGTTCAATTGACTATTCTTTGATGTGTAGATATTTTTTTAAAAAAGTGAACCACTTTGTCCCCTATATGTATATATACATATATATCTACACATCCATATATTTGTGTGTGTGTTTATATATATGTATATATATATGTATATTTATATATGTATATAGTTAATTGAAAAATGTTTTTAAAATAAATAAATAAAAACAAAACAAAATATACAGAAGCAGAAACCGTTGGAGTTAAGATGATTTTCTAAAAATATAAAAGCTCACCACTATTGTGGTACTGCATTCTGTTGGAAGCAGGGTATGGACTATGGATTTTGTTTGAGCCATTAAGGCAGGGAAGCTGCTTTTCTGGGAACTCCTGGGTGAAATTTCCCCCTTTTGAAGCCCAGATCACTCTGGCGTGGTGTCTTAGCTCACAGCCCAAGGATCCAACATAGCTGCATGGAGATGGGCCTAATCTGCCAAGCAACAAACAGCCTGTTTTCCCTACTCCTATCCTGTTGTCCTGAAGAATGTCCTTACTGAGTCTCTGTGATGTGTACCGCTATAAATGAAGTATTCCAGGGTCTTCTCTTGATTAGAATCAGACCCATTAGTCTATCCAACCCGCCAATGCTCCCACTTTTGAACATATAAATTTTTTGTCTTTATTTTGTAAAAATTAGTTTTCTGATTTTATTTCCTGCTGTCTGTCCCACACCTCTGACAGTTACCCACTCTGTCCCCATGCAAGACATGGGCAGATGTATTCTTATTTGGGGGTTACGGGGGATTGAACTCAGGGGCAATCAACCACTGAGCCACATCCCCATCCCTAATTTGTATTTTATTTAAAAACAGAATCTCACTGAGTTGCATAGCACCTTGACATTGAAGAGGCTGGCTTTGAACTCACAATCCTCCTGCTTTAGCTTCCCTAGCCGCTGAGATTACAGGCATGTGCCACTGTGTCTGGCCAGAAGCATTCTCAAGTCAAGAATATTTATACCACTCACAAAGAAAAGCAAATAGAAGGTATTTTTAAAAAGTGGGAAAAAATCTAACTATATGCCTGACTTCAAAGAAAATCAAAATAGCAAGATAAAATATTTGAATTGAGAATATGCTATATTGTCAACAAAACATCTAAGAAAATATAAATGACAAAGAACTAAGGAAGAAATTGATTTTAAAAATTTTTAAGAATTGATCTTAAAATTTTACTATTCAAATAAAAAGTCTTCTGGAATAAGAGCTTAGATAAAATAGATAATTATTAGCAGATGGTATTTTTCAAATATCATAAGCATGCTCTTCTGCAATACAAACTTGACACTATGCTGACTCAGAAGTGAGGTCTACAATCCCTCTCCCTGTATTTGGGTGAGGTTATGATTTGTTTATATCTCATAGCAAGTGTCAGAAGTGAGGCCATGAACTTTCCCTAGTAGGACAGGAGAAGCAAGGAAGTTTTCTCTTTCTTCACTGAAACACTCAGTCCTGGACATCTGCACCTCAGGGTCAGAAATCTGGACACTTTGAAGGCAATACAAAGATAAAGCCAAGTCACATGGAAGTTGCCCAGGTAAGTGCTCCATTTGGCAATTCTATTATTTAATTCTTCCCAACACCGTTTTGTTGGAGTTAGTGGCTTATACGGCTTCTCCTGTGCTTCAGGTTGATGAAATTGACAAACATGATGTTTGACAATAGAAGTTCAGAGGTAAGCCCCAGTTTCTCTCTTATTTACTTATCCAAAAATCATTCTTTCATCTCCTTGAGAGTCATATTATTTGTAGTGACTCTAATATTATTCAAACAGTTATAATATCACTTTTCAGATTAAGAAAATTCTTAGGTTTCAAGGATATTTCTGGTTTCTAAAATCATTACTGCTAATCGGTGAGAGAATTTTACAAATTTGTCTCTTGCATTTACTTAATTAATCATGTAATACTTTTATTTACTCCACTAATATAGCTAATTATATTGAATTGAACTAGAAAGTTAAACCTATTTTGTATTACTAGAAGAAATTTTACTTCACCATGATATATTTCTATTTTATGTATTGTTAGATCTGTTAATAAGTTTTGTTAACATTTTTGCACCTGTATTCAGAAAAGTAATTAGTATTTTTCCCCATACTATTGAATCATACTTTGATATCTACGTTATGTTGATCTTAAATGCAGAATGATAATTATTCTTTTTTTATTCTCTAAGGAAAATGATCTAAATTATTGTTAATTTGATCTTCAGTGCTTAAAAAAGTAGTAAGAACATCTGTATCTAAATTAATTAAACTATATGTTTTAATAAAAAAAAGGATTAATTTAGAATGATTCAAAACTCTATTTCTTCTGGAGTCAGATTTTTATTTTATTTTTGTAAGAATTTTTCTATTTTATTTAAATTTTACAATTTATTAACAAAAACTTTTCATGATGATTTCTTCTCATCAATTAGTGTAATTTATAAGACCTTGAGTAAAGTTTCTGTTTTTGATTTTTTTGTATCAAATATTTATAACCCACCCTATTCCTTCTTAGTGAGTAAACCCATGATAATTTGTTGATTTCTTAAGACTCTTCAAAGAATCAGTTTCTGATGTCATTGATTTTTTCCCAACTACTTTGTGTTAATTAATTTCTGCTTTCTTCTGTATTATTTCCTTCTCTTTTCTTTGATTTTAGTTTTTCTTTCTTTTCTAACTGCTTTAAAGACATAGTTAGAAAGTGTATTTCTCACAGCTATTACATGTCCCTACTAACAGTCTGTATCTGTAAATTTGTGTTTTCTAGAAGGCCCTGGAATGTTGATTTGCTGCAGTAATAGTTTGGTTATTATCACTAAACATCACCAAACTTACCTGGTACACACCCATATTTATGCGGTCCACATATTGTTCTAATCATAAAGGAATGATGTAGAGATTTCAGTTTGCTTCTGTCTAGACAACTGGGTATTATTGTATTTTGAATTTAGTGAAATTTTATAGTTGAACTTTGAGTAGTCCTCCTTTGATCAATTTTTAAATAGTTGCTCATAAAATAATATTATCCTAATCTCTTCTGAGAGCTAAAATTGCTGTTTTTCAGGAATACTTATAAAGTGACTAAGCCATTTTTATTGACAGTACTGAAATAGAAAAGAATGGGCAGTAGAAAGTATGCACAGGACAGTCAAAGTCCACAAGAGAGCAAGCCCTAGGACAGCCATCTACATGCCCCAACATGTTATGAGACAGTCTCTGTTCCTCAGAAAAGGTGTTGATTCTCTATTTTGCTGAAAGCAACTGAATAATCCAGTCTCTGACCTGAGCTTACTGCTAGAGAATTAAAATATCAAAAACCAAATCAAGAGGAGCTTATCAACTTCTGTTTAAAAGGAGAAATGCTGAAAGATTTAAAGGCACCCTTGCCCCTCCCAGGCACAGTGCCCTGGGAGTTCTGAATCTTACTTTCTTTTTTAATAAAATTCCCATTCACTTGCTTACCTTGGTTGTGTCTGTGGTGTTCAGTCTTCAACTCCATGGAACACGAACCACTCCAACTCCTGCAGATATCAGTATGAAGTATGGATATTTGACATGAAGGAGGAAGGATAGGAAGAAAGACCAGTAACCCATGAACAGACCTTGGAAAATTGCTATATATGCTTCACTCCTACTCCAAACTAGATGTCTCACCTAGATGTCTCCACAGTTAATTTTCTCTGTGATGTCAGATGTGCTAAAATCTGACAGGGCTACTAGATCAGGGACTACACTGACCCCCAGCTCTAACATTCCTCAACCCTTTTAGGCAGAAAGAGGCTTCATGATTAGAAAGGCAGCTGAAGCAGGCTCTATAAAGATTCATACAGCACAGTCAGGGTAACTTGCCTTCCAACATGCACTTAAATTCCTGGCATTTATTGGTGGTCAACACTGTCTATCAATTATAAATAAGAAGAAATAAAGATGAGGAGGGGAGGGGAGGGGAGGGAGAGATCCTCTAGTGTTCAACTTGATTTAGTTATTCAAATTTTTGTGGCACTGGGATTGAACCCAAGGCCTCATAGTTTCCATATAATCACAAGATCACATCATTTTGGGAACATTTAGTCATCAATGTATGAAAATGCTATCCCCGATGCCTATCCAATAATGAGGACACAGTTGTGAGAAAAAGGAAAAAGAAGGTTTATGGCTTTGCTAGCAAAGGAGAAACACAGGGGACTCCTGGCCCAAAGGTTGTGATCCTCCCCATCATGGGGAACAGAGGTTTTATAAAAAGGTGATTCAGGGAAGATGAGATTAGGGAGGGAAGATCAGGAAGGAGAAGATCAGGAAGGAGAAGATCAGGGAGGAGATAGTAGGGGAAAAGAAAAAAAAACATGTAAGTTTGCAAGCCACAAGGAATGTAATCAAAGCATCAAGTGAACCCCTGTTACAAAAACAAGTCCATCTTTTCCAAAGAGATATCTATCTGTACATACCTAATAAGTATCTATATAAGTTGAAACAGAAATGAATAGGGAAAAAAAGCAAAAATGAAACCAAAATCAAACATAGGTTAAAAAGTGATAAACCTCAATTTGGAGGGATCCAATTGGACCTGTGAAGGTTTTGTTAGAAAAGCATAGGACATAATTATTTCTGCATAGCTTAGATAATATTTTTCTTTACTTAATTCAGCATTCTCAGAAACACAAGGTGGAATTTTTAGTGCTGACTATATATCATCCCGACTTCTGAATTTCTATTTATCCTGTTTTTTATATTATTTTAGAGTTCCTACCACTGCATTTGTTGAGTGGCTTGGTGTTTAACTGACAGAAGCTTCACCTCTCTCAATAATTTACTCCCTACCTCTCATTCTCCTTCAGAAACCACAATGAATGTGTTTTTTTTTTTTCCTGCCCTTCTTCTATTCCACATAGAAGGGTCTTCTTCAGCCACTCTTCCCAAGTAGATTTGTGCAGAATCCTGGTGGAACTTAACAGGTTTGGTTTATTTGACAGTGTGTGGATTTATCATCAGAGAACTAAAACTGTCTAATTCTATACTGTCCATCATTTTCATCCTTTAACTCTATCTTCTTGAGGCTTCTACCTTTAATGAATACTAACCAGGTAAAAGTCAGATTTCCCAAAAATCCTTAATGCAGAACTTGGCTAAAAGTTAGAACATAAAACTTAAATTATTTGTCTTAATGTGTCCTCATTCTTTGCTCTGTCTCTCATGACTTATTCGATTTACTGATGGGTGCCCTCATTGTTCCATATGAACTGTTGACTTTTCCCTGGAGAAAAGGATGGAAAGAGAGTGAGCTGGAGTGAAGAATGGATCTGGAAACTCTCCTGTACCAACTTTGGGAAGGACTTTTTTGCAATGGCATAGTAGGTAGAACAGATACCTTTCTTAGCCCCAGAATATGTTTGGAACTCATTTGTTCAATTTTTATTATCTCTAACTGAATATTGAATTCCATGTGGGCAAAAGCTTTATCTTTTGTCCACAGCAATTAGTGGACATAGCTAGACTCGTTTTCTGATTACATTTATATATTTTAACTAAAAAAATAATAAAGATGAGTCATGTTAAACACAAAATTTCATCATCATTATTTTCCAAATATTTTTGTTCATACATAATATTTTGAATTTCTTGGGAACTATTAGTGCATATGTACCAAAATATGTACCACTCTATGATTAATAAAGTTTTGAATGAATGAGTAGATCTACCAATCTTATTTTCAATTTTTCCCGTTATTCATTTTTTCTTCTCAATAGAAGTGATTTACTTCTCCCCATCCCCCCACCCCCAATACTGGGGATTGAACCCAGGGGTGCTTAACCACTAAGAAACATTCTCAAGCCTTTTTTAGAGACAGGGTCTCCTTAGGTTGCTGAGGTTGGCTTTGAACTTGCAATCCTCCAACCTCAGCCTCCTGAGCTGTTAGGATTACAAGTGTGCACATTGTGACTGGAAAATCATTTATTTCTTACATTTAAAATTTAAGGGCACTTCATGTAAGTAAATATATCAAATAGTGCAAAATATAAACATAAATTTTTCACCCTTTATAATCTGTTTCTTAAAGATAAGTGATGTTTACTTTGCTTTTCCAAGTGATAATCATTTGTCAAAGTTTGAATTTTCAACCATAAGAAACTTTACTTCTCAAGTACATTTTTTGGTACTTGAGATGATAATTAGTTTAGACAACAAATATTTATTCATGATTGACTATCTGTCAGACTCTGTTGTAGATACTATATAAAAAGACCAATTCTGGAAAGGGTCAGTCTGCCCTTACAAATCTTCTATTCTAGAGGAAGAAAGACAATAACCAAGTAAGCAAAAAATAAGATAAATAAATACCTACAGAAATTTGTAATTACATGGAAGAAAAAAGAGTATGATAAAGGAAGAAGTATCAGTGAGGGAGTGGCTACCTTAGATAATATTCAGGAAAGGTCTCTCTGACATTTGAGTAGAAAGTTTATTTGTGTGAAAGCTAACACCATGAAGAGATCTGAGTGCACTTATACTGAATCACATCTTCAAACATTGTGTGTGTGTGTGTGTGTGTGTATGATATTTAAGGTATTTTTTGGCTGTAGGCACAATATTCAACCAATAACCCTTTGGAAAGTCAAAACACTCGTGTCTCATACAAATAGTTCAGTATAGAATGGTCCCAGAATTGAGTTATCCCCCAGAAATACCATCATGGGCTGAAGACCTTTGCAACTTTAAGTTCTGTCATTCTTGAATGGATAGTTGTCACTTTTTCTGGATGCCAACTTGGAAGCAGCATCTCTAATCAAATAATCAATGAGTCCCATCTATAAGTTATGAGAGATGAAACAAAGGATAAAGGCATTCTCTCCCACGTTTGCCATTTTATCAGCAAAAGAGAGTTGTCAGACTTCCAAGGGCAGAATTCCTCTGAGATCCCATCACCCCAAACTGGAACTTGTTACTTTTCCTTAAATAAGGAGGATGTGTCTACGGTTATTAGTGCCTTTTTATTAGCAAATGGACTGTATAAGTGCTATTTGTGAGAGTATGCATGTGAGTTGGGTAGCCAACAACAAGGTCTATCATAAGAAAATATATGCCTTCAATTCTACACATCTAGAAAATCTTAGAAACCATTTTGAGTCCACCTTAGAAATCCAACAGTCCTCAGTTTACAGTCGAGAAAGTAAGACTTATCTTGTTCAGAATTGTTAGACTCCTAGTGTCTAGCAAGATTGTACTTTTATTGAAACCTCTTGCTTCTCAGAGTTAAAAAAAAAAGAGCGAGTCTACACTTAGTACCAAATTCTCCAAAGAGCAAGACAAAACTAATTTACATTATTCCATTATTATAACTCTCATAACTCTTTGAATTGATAGCAATAATTTGTAAGGTCGATACTACTTAATAAATTAAATCTTTAAATATATGTATTCTTTCCACTTTCAGTAGTATTTTTACAATGGAAACTTTTTGATATATAATTGTTGAATAACTAATACTAAAAATGATGTCTTGTGTAGGGTCAGAGTAGAATTTTGGTACTTCTGAATCAAGGGAAAGTAACATTATATTTTACATATCAACTCCAAAGTTTTATTTTGTTTATAACTTAACTGATATAAAATGAAAATTTAGACATTTACAACAATATTCAAGCTTCAAATATGTGACTTTAGGATCATTAATCTAGCAATCCTCACATGGTAAAAGTGCTAATGGAATAGCATATAGACAAGGAATCTTTAAGCAATAATTTTAGTATAGAATGAATGATACAACAATAGTTTTTTATGACATCTGATAATTTGTCCTTTCAAAACTCCTAGCTGGTAGAGTAATTCTGGTATGAAGAAAAATATATTACTTTCTGGTAATCAGCTGTTAACAATAAGCTCTTAATGAATCATACACAGAGCGAAGATAAAGCCTGAACATTTCAGGACTGAGTTTTAGGTAAGTGTTTAATCTATTTTTAATGTGGATCACAAATGTAATGCATTGTTGGCCTTTTAAAACAGTTTATTCTCTCAACAAAATAGTCTTTTTTCCCCTGTAATTACTACCAGCTAAGCTGAAAGATAAAAGAAAAACTACTGTAGACTAATCTTGTTTAGGTCCTTAGCTTAACTGAATAAGCAGAAAATAGGCAAAATTATCCCCATCTCTTCATTTCATCATTTCGATGTGTATTATTCCTTTATCCAGTATTTTGTCATCTATACCCATACAAGTATACAAGGATATTTTGTTCTGGGATGCGGAGCTTCAGGAGAAAGAAAACACAATCAAACAATAAAACAGTGCATGCATTCAACTAGCTAATGATCACATAAATAGATTTTTATGCCTCAAAAGGAGTGTGATGAAAGAAGAGAGCCCTGCGTTCAGTGTGGTAGCAAAAGACAGAAAACTATCTCAGGTGGAAGTTTAGAAGCCTCCCAGGGAAGATGTAACCTGAACATGAGTGAAGTTTAGGTAAGAGCAAGGACAGAGGATAGTCCTGTAAAATAGTTCTCCTGCATAGGAGAACTTGGTGCCTGGGGCAATGAGCAACCATGTTAGTCAACAATGCTAATTCTCCTTCTTCCAGATAGTTTGGGCAGCAGAGTGTCAGGTTTTTATGTAGAATATAGTGAAATCAGGAAACTTCTTATTCAGAAAATTCTGCCACTGCCAGAGTTTTATAAGTTTCAGAAAGAGCAGAAACTTGGGGTGTCAAAGTAGGGTGGTCGAGAGTTGGATGCAAAATAAAAGGATGAAGATGTGATGACATCATGAAAACCCAGAACAAATGAAAATGTGTACAGCTTTGTTTTTAAATAAAATATTTTGTCACAAATATAGCACCAAAGTAAATAATGCATGTACAGGGCTGGGGATGTGGCTCAAGCGGTAACGCTCTCGCCTGGCATGCATGAGGCACTGGGTTTGATCCTCAGCACCACATAAAAAAATAAAATAAAGATGTTGTGTCCACCAAAAACTAAACAATAAATATTAAAAAAATTCTCTCTCTCTCTCTTTAAAAAAATAATGCATGTACATAGTAACACACATATATGTATTTGCACTCATATTGTGCATAAATTCTGTTTTGCTTTCTGAATCAATGAAGTAATGTACATGGCAGGATTCCTGAAACTCGTAAGGGCTACACAAGTGTTTCCTCTGACTAGTACTGGGGCCACACTCTGGGTTTTACACAAAAATCACTCATTTGACCCTCACAATTACCATATAAAGTAGATTCTGTGATTGCTCTGTGTTTGGAAATGATGAAACTGATGTGTAGAGAAATTAAGTAATTTCCCTAATGCCACGGTGAGCTCTTGATGGAGACAGAATGTCAATCCGGGCAGTCAGTTTTCACACACAATTCCTAACCTCTGCAACACTAAGGGAGATTGCTGCAAACAATGCAAATGTTAAGATGCAGTGTTCCTTATTGTTTTTTTTTTCCAGCATTCTCATCTCTTTTGTGGGTCACATCCGGGCAGTTTTGTCTGGCAACTGTAACTCTGCTTTGTATGCAGACTTGGTTAGACTATCAAATAAATGTCATTCAGGCTCTTCTCCATCAGGAGTCCAAAGGATGCTAAGCAAAAATCCAGGGGGCATAAATGAATGGATTCACTTTTCCCACCAGGGAATGTGGGAGATTCAGTTAATGCATATGACATAGGAAAGAAGCTCCCAAATCACGTTTTCATTAGTGTCAGGAGATTGGGCTTTTATTCAACTACTTTACAATGAACCCCTCAAAAGTTTTACATATTTGATCTCCTATGAAACCCAAAGGTCCTCTGGAAAGCACATATTTTCATTCTGTTTTCGAAAAGAGGCCATTGGGGAGTCATATGCTTTAGTTTGCATATAATTCCAGCAAGAAATGGGATTTGAACTGTGCCTGTGGTCTTACTTTCTGTTATCCTGCTTTTTGCCACAGTGAGAGCTGCCTTGCAGTGACCACTATGGTGGACATATGACCACACACTATGTGATTCCTGTTCTTACTAAGGTACAGAGATGAGAAAAAGCAGAACCATGAAAATGCATACAACTGTACAAAAGTTACCAAACAGAAAAGAGTTATAAACATCACATGAGGAAAAAATACAGATTTGGAAGAATTGGAGAGCTACAAAGGGTTTATCGTCTAGCTGCAAAATATGCTTCTTGATCTAATAGCTAAAGAATCCCATCAGTAAAACCCATCTTAGAAAATTAGAAATTGTACTAAACACCAATAATTTATCCAGCATAAGGGCTCTCTAAGAGTCATACCAAAACCAGAAGCTAGCCTGGCACTGAGAACCTTTTATAAATGGAATGCACAGGCTCCACCCCAGACCAGTTGAATCAGAACCCCTGGAGTGAGGCTCAGTGATCTGTGTTTTATAAGTTCTCTGGGTGCATCTGATGCATGCTCAAACTTGAGTACGGATCGAGTTGAGGACAGAGGTCTGCAAACTTTGTGAAGGGCTAGATACTGAATAATTCATTGGGGAGAACCATATGGTCTCTGTGGCAATGACTCAGTTCTGCTGTGGTTCTGTGAAAACAGCCAAGCTAGCATATAAGCGAATGAGCATGACTCTTTTAATACAATTTTCTTCAGACATGATTATTATTAATAATAACAATTTTTATTATTATAATTATTATTATTTCAAATAATTTTATGTTGCCAAATACCATTTTTTTTCCACTTGTGAGAAAAAGGGAAAAATTTTTAGCTTTTGGTTTGTACCAAAACATGCAGCAAGTTGGAATTGGTTTGTGGTTTGCTAGTTTCTTTTATAATGTCTAGAAACAGTGTGGACACTTATTCCAGAGGAGTCATTCCTGAGTGTCTCAGCTGCCACTTATTAGCGTTGAGTCTCCAGAGCATGGCTTATGCCAAGCCTCAGTTACATCACGGAGTTTATAGTATTTTTTGGAGTTTATAATATTTCTCATCAGGCTTTTTCAGAGCACAAATGTAAAATAACTGGCATATGAATGGTGCTCAATACACATGACTTCTTGCCAGGCTTTTCATAATCTTTCTTTTCTCAAGTAAAATTCTCAGCTTTATTTCTACAAAAATGACATGTGAAGCTGGGCATAGTCACTTACACACCTGTAATCCTAATTACTCTGGTGGCTGAGGCAGGAGGATCATTTGAGCCCAGAAGTTTAAGGTCACTCTGGGCAACCTAGGTAAAACTTGTTTCTAAAAAAAACAAATAAACTCAGGAAAATTAGAATAGAAACAGAGTAGAGAAAGGGAATTAGGGAAGGCAAGATAGAAGGAAAATAGGAGGTACAAAGGAACGAAATAGGTCAGCTTATGATACTATATGGATGTACAAATATATCACAATAAATTCCGCTATTTCATATAGCAATAAAAGCACCAATAAAAAAATTTTTAATGAAATAAATAAACCAAAAATTAAGTATGTTCATATTAGATTCCATTCTGTCAGAACACTAGTTATTCTTGGGACATTTTCTCTTTAACAAAGGCTCTTAGATGAGAAGTCCTTGCAGATACAGTGGCCTATCTTTCCTCAGAAGGCTGCTGTCTGACCCAAAGCTTCCAGGCCTGTGTATCCACAGGAGACCCAGGTCCCCGATTATAGCATTTTTAGTGGAGACAAAGACAATAACAGATGGTTCAATTAAGAAACAGCAGGAAAAGGGCCTTTTTCTCTTTCCCTTCAATCCCCAACAGCAACTAAGCCAATTGGGCCACAAGCAAAGAGATTCGTGTTTAGAAGAAAGAAACTGGATAATTTTTCACAACTGTGAATAAAGTTGAGGGTGCGCTGGTCTCCCCTGCTGAAGGTAAGGATTGGCACTCTGCGGGACCTATAGAAAGGCCCCACTTTCTGTATTATCTGGCCACTTATCTTGCAAGGAAAATCTCCCAGTGAGCTGCCAATCATGACAGGTCTACCCCTTGACAAAATTGTGACTACAGGGGTATTTCTCTTCCACATGTTTTCGGCCACTCCTTTCTTGCACCTTTTACCAGCACTAGATCTGTTTCTGCCAGCTCTAGTAAAAATAAGTGCTTCAAAAATTATATGCTATTTCATTTTACAGCTTGATATACATTTAAATTAACAAAAATTTTTACCTGGGAAATTTTGTAATGGAAGTCCTGTTCTAAGAGCAGAGGTTACTACCATATGCCCACATGCCACAAATTTGCTATGTGACCTTAAACAGGTAACTGAATGATCTGGCGTTTTCCTCATTTTTAAAAGTAATGAGACTCAGGATAAAAGGGTTGAAGCTAAATAGTACTAGAAAGTGTCACCGGGAATGTGTTCAAGGAGAAGTACATCCATCTGTGTTGGAGCCAGTTCCCAGGGCTCCCCAAGTACGCTGCGCACAACTGCTAATTCCACATTCTCTGAGGGCAGGTTGGAAGCTGGAGCTCAGCCCCACAAGAGTGTTTTATACCAATGCTGAAAATCAGGGTTTATTTTAATTTAATTTGGTTGTACTTTACTTTCTAAATTTATCTATCTATAGAATTGGTTCTCAAACATTTACTTTAAGTTTAAATTTTCATCAGAGGTTCCTCCCTATATTTTTACTCCTCAGATTTAGAAAGAAAGGTTTTCTTTCTGATATTTAGGCTTGAACAAAAATTATTCGAGCCAAAAAAAATCCCCCAAAACGGCAGATATTTTCAAGAAAAGGGGAAATTTTGTTATCATTAATTTGTGACACTTTTAGATTCTATTTTATAATGAAACTCAGTATCTTCAAGAAGATTATGTGAATGATAAAATTAAGTCTGAGACAAAACCAACAGAGACTACTGATTTATCAGCTTGAGGATTATAATTCATAAACTTTTGAGCAGGAATTGATGTTTCTTGGACAGGAGGAATATATAATGGAAGAAGGATGCTGCTTGGTAAATCTTGGTAGGGTTTGGGAGTTGGTGAGCTCTAATTGTTTTCGGATGCAGTTGGTGATCCTGGTTGGCTAGAAATGTGAAGTGAGGGCTGGAGTTGTAGCTCAGTGGTAGAAAACTTGCCTAGCATGTGTGAGGTACTGGGTTTTATTCTCAGCACCATGTACAAATAAACAAATAAACTAAAGGGCCACCAATATTTTAAAAATATCAAAAAAAATAAAAAGAAAGAAATGTTCAAGTGATACCAAGCAAAGTCTTTCTAACTGAGAAGCACGGTGACAATACTATGGCACTGGTTTTCTGCAATAAAGAAAAAGCTTTATTGCGCAGCTGACCAATGAGCAATGAGATCAGGAGACATAAGGTCCAATATGCCCCTCCGATCCTTTGATAGGGGGAACATTCCTTAGGAGGGAAGAGACGAGAAGCCACTTATTAATTGGGTGGTGAGGGGGAAGTCAGAGGTTCTTTTGAATGGGCATGGATGATCATAGTGTCTATTCACAGGTCGCATGTTTCTTTTGAGGTGTAGTTATGTTCTATATGTGAGACTTTGAGATTGTGATGTAAAAAACTCACTGACTTGCCACCCCAACAGATTTTTCTGGTTGTGTTCTTTATTTTTTTGTTTGTTTGTTTGTTTGTTCTTTGGGGTAGGTAGCAGGGACTGAACAGGGCACTTGACCACTGAGCCACATTCCCAGCTCTATTATATATTTTATTTAGAGACAGAGTCTTATTGAGTGTCTGGCTTTGAACTCAGGATCCTCTTGCCTCAGCCTCCCTGCCACTGGGATTACAGACATGCACCTCTGAGCCTGTGCAAGGTTATTTCCAGTCTTGAAAAGCAGGTTTTGAACCATTCTTGAGTTGATCCTGGGGGAGTTTCCTGAAAGATAACTTGAGAAATATTGAAGAATTTATGGCTGAGTGTGCTCAGGCCTTAAACCGATTTCACAAGTAAGAAAATTGAAGACATTTTTAAAAAATAAAGTATTATGATTGGCTTTAAGGAGAAGTATTTCTACAGTAGCCAATGTGGGAATTTTGTGTGGTCAAGCAGTAATAATGTGGCTTAGGAAGTAGCTGCCTTGGCAGAAATTTCTCAGAAAACATAGCATTTTGTAATAAGTGATGAATAGTCTACTAAACTAAATGGATTATATACTTATGTAAAAATGTCTGACAAAATCTTTTGATCATAACAAAATCTTATAAATTTTAGGTTACCAGATGGAGCAAGAACATACTTTAATAAAACTGAGAATGTTAAAACTATGGAAAATTTATTTCATTAATGTAAAATCAAATATCGTTATATAGTAAAATGACTTTTATTAATTTATAAATTTCACTCATCCCTGGACAGAAGCTAGGAAAATACTTTCATTTTATAAATAAATCCTTAAGGCTCACATGATATTACTTTGTTGAAGTATTAGAGTAATACAAATCACTTGAATACATTTTGTTAAAAGATGGTCCTGGGCTCTGCTTGAATACTTCCAGTGATGGGAAGGTCAATACTTTGAAAAGCAGAATATATTTTTTTGTTCCAGCTCTACTGAAGTATGATTGACACACATCATATGCAAAGTATATAACATGATATTTGATGTATGTGTATGTATACTGTGTAATGATTCCCCCAAACTAATTAGCATATTTATTGTCACCCATTTTGACGGTTGTGAGTGCAGTAGATACTTAATATCTACTCTCTAAGAAAATTTCAAGTAAATAATCACTGCAGATATATGAAATCTATATCTACACATTTCATATCGAAGGATTCAACCAAAAATGGATTGAGATATTTGAAAAATCATTTTTTCTGTGTCCTGTGGAGTTTAAGCCTATGATATTTGCATGTTTACATCAGAACTGAAAATATGCAGACTTTCATCTTATTCCTAGATACCAGAGTATAACTACTACTTACCTAGAATTTATACTGTATTAGGCATTCCAAGTAATGTAAAGATGACTTAAACTGATTAAATAGATATACGTACATTATATATACAAATTATGCCATTTTATCTAATGACCATGAGAATCTGTAGATTTGGGCATCTGTCTGGGGTCTTGGAATCAAGCCACCTGAATAGTTAGGGATGGATAAGTATCATCAACTCTAGTGACAATACCATGCATCAGATCACCAGAATTTATTTATCATATAACTGAAAGTTTTACCTTTGACAAACATCTCCTCATTTACCCCATTACCCAGTGCCTTGAAACCATCATTCTACTCTCAAAGTAGAATATTTGGGGTTTATAGAATTTTTCTTTGGTTGAGCCAAGGTTTTCTTCCATTTTGTATTATGTTGACCTGCAGAACAACAAAGCAACCTCCACATATTCTGCCTTCAGTATGGGTAGGCAGACAGCTGTTTAGTGTGATAAATATTCATGACTCTCCCAACTCTCAAATTAAAACATGGATTATGAGACCTCTGAGAATTCTGTCATCCAGAGCAGAACAACTAGTGTTTTCACATTTCTTTGAATTAGCAGAGCATAGCGTTACAGAGTGTCTGGAGCAGCCCTAAAAACAGTTCAGGGGATGAGCTCTGTGATTAATATTGTTAATACTAATTGTCAAGATAATAGAGATGACATAAGTTAATGTTTATCTATCACCTCCTCTACTGTGAGCAACCATGAATCCCAAAGTCAAATACTTGCCTCTCCCCAAATTTGTTTCTTCTCACTTCATTCTCTGATGACTTTATTTAAAATTATATAACCAGCAAGTCTAAAACTGCATCTGAGGATGAAAGTATTGTTATCTTTTCCCTGAATCTTAGAAAATCTGATTTCCTAAAATTGTGGATATGATTCTCCGAGGGGGGAACAACTTTGTTTTTCTTCAATTTTCAGTTTTCAAAAGACCATGACTTCTGGTTAAAGCTTTCTTGATCTTTTCCTAAATCAAGAATGTATCAGAGTAAGGCAGTTCAAAAATTCAAAAATATAATTGCTTTATGATCAAATCATCTTATTCCTGTGTATTAGTCCAAAACAATTGAAAGAAGAATCTCAAATAGATATTTATTCACTCTTGTTCTTAGCAGAATTATTAATAATAATCAAGAGATAGAAAAGAGCCCCTGTTTGGATGAATGGATTAACAAGTGTGTGATATTATTCAGCCTTAAAAAGAAAGGAAAGAATGACATGTATTGCGCATGGGAGAACTTTGAGGACAGTATAGTAAGTGAAATAAACCAGTCACAAAAGGGAAAACATGATATGATTCCATTCACTGGTAGTGTCATCACAGTTATAGAGACAGAAAGTAGAATTGATGGCCAGAGACTGGGGAAAAGGGGTCACTATGCTTTGAATGTCTCACAAAACTCATGCTGAAATGCAATACCTATTGTGAGGTATTTAAAAGATGGAAACAGAATATGGGGTTTGGAGTTGAGACCATTGGGGGGTAATTAAGGTTAAATGTAGCTCATAAGAGTGGAATCCTAATGCAAAGGGACTATGACTTTGTAAGAAGAGAAAAAGAGCCTAGGACTAGAGGAGGAAGAGCTAGCACACTCATCTCCCTTACCATGTGTTGCCCTGCGTCACCTTGGAACCTGCAGGAAGTCTCCATCAGCAAGAAGGAACATGCTAGATAAGCCCTTCTAACATTGAACTTCACAGCCTGGAACTATGAACTGAATAAACCTCTTTTCTTTTTTAAATTACCCAATTTCTGATATTCTGGGATAGCAACAGAAAAATGGACTGCGACAAGGGGAAAATGCAGCAGAGAGTTTCAGTTTTTCAAGATGAAAAGAGTTCTAGAGATGGATGGTGGTGACAACTGAGGACAATGTGAACATCCTTAGTAGTACTTAACTCTACCTTTAAAAAAGTTTTAAGATGGTAAATTTTGTGTTATGTAGCCATTTCAAAAATGAAATCAAGACATTTATTTCAACATAAGGAGATTTCTTGTAAACTATTTGTATGTTTAAGTTCCCCACTGCAGCATCACACTAATGCCTTATTCTACAGTAGCAATGCAACGTGTGCCCTCTGCCTGTCCCGGGCATTGCTTTGTCTCCTCCTTCCTCATCTCCAATCTAATGACTTCCATATTTCATGCTGTCTTCTTAGTGACTTTGGGCAAATGGTCAAAATGCTTACAGACCAGGCATAAAAATCAAACAAGGATTGCTACTTCCTTATTTTGTAGCCATGTGATGATTTGGGGGGGGGGGAGTTGCACTTATTTGATTCATTCATTATTCACTATGATATTCATGGTTTTTTTCTTCAAAATCTCGATATGGAAATATAATTAAAGAACACCATCTAGATATTTAAAAACCAGAAACAGAAACTTTCAGAATCGAAGTTGGGAGCATCTTATAGAGAGGAATATTAATTGACTATTTATGTCCTTGCGTATTTGCATTTTTTTTTTAAAAAGTGTCTTTAATCTGCTGGTATATTTTTATGTATTTAAATGTTAGATATTAACACATGGAAATCTCTGTAAAAAAAATAGTAAATACAAACCAAGCTCTATTTTGCCCAAAGATTTAATATTATATTAGTTTTCATTTGTAATATGTATTAAATCTAATACCCCCCAATAAAATAGTAAATGTAAATTGCTTCCCATTTGCTAATTCTACATAAAGGTTGAAGTTAGTAAATGAAAACAATTCTTCCTCTCTAAATAGCAAATGTTGCAATTAAATAAAATTAACAAACCAGTATGCAGATTGTAAAATTAAATATGTATCTTGATAAGATTTTAAATAATGTTTAGTGTAATATATTCACTCTGTAATGTACTTACTTTGTTTATTGTTTCCTGTCTGTTTCTTATAAATATTTCATCGCTTTGTTAGTTAATTGCAGTGTGCTTAGTGATTTTTAAACACATGCATTAATTAATTCTCTGCGAGCAGAAACATTGTGCCTATTATTAAAAATTGTTGAGGCATTCTCTACTGTGTGGTAGTAGCTACGCAGTGGGAAAAAATCTCTCTATGAAAAGTAAAAATAGTTTACTCTGAATTTATTATAACTCACTTGTGACCTAGTTTCAGAAGGGCAAGCCCACCAAAATCTCTGCACTACTGATGATGTTGTCAAAAGGCAGATATTTGTACTTCAAGGTGTGGACAAACATATTTTTTTGAAAGGGGTGATACTTTTAGATGTGTCTGCCCAAATCTGTGTCACAACTACTTAAATTCTGATACTGTGTCATGAAAGCATACAAGGTCAGTACATAAACATATGGCTGGGCCTTGTTTCAGTGAAACTTTATTTTTAAAAAAGGAAATTAGGATTTGGTGCGATTTTCATGAATCAGAAAATATTATCATTCTTCTAATTTTCTTCAAACATTAAAAACAAGCCTTCAAGCAAAAATGCACTCAATCCGATGATGGTGACTAAAGTGATGTTAACAATGGCAAGAGGGTTTTGGTGGAGTAAAATGTTGGCCTCATTAAGAATGTAGGGTCCTCGTATGTGTACAGGTCATGTTCTTATAGGAATTCACAACACAAAAGACCCAAGTATCCCAAGATTCTCTGTCGTCCACTGGGTCATGCCTATCCATTCTTCTCTGTAATCAAGACAAAAAGTAGAGATGATATTACTTCTTCAATATTCCTATTTAATAATTAATTATATTTATGTTGAGTATATACATGAGAAAATAATATTTTTGTATATATTTTTGTATATATTTTTGTATATTTTTGTATATATTTTCTCATGTATATATTGATATCCCTATTTCCTATGTGACAGAGGTATACTACCTGCCTCATGGGTGTTATATTGAAAGAATCTAAATTTCAGATAGATAAAAAATGAGACAAGAAGAGCACAAGAAAGCCTGGCACGTGAACACCTAATAAAAATTATTTAATAACAATGGTAGTGTGATTGTGAGTGATTAGTATTTTATTCATAGTTACTTTCTTCTCTTCTTCATCTCCTTCCATGACTAATAACAGAAGAATCTGGTCTTCTCATTACATAGATGTTAGGTAGGAAGTTCTGAGATGGCATTACCAGCGTGAAACCCATCCTTCAGAGTCAGGACACTGCACTATACAGGTGATCCTGCCAGTTTTCTCTATGTGAGAGCTACAAATAAATAATAATAATAATAATAATAATAATAATAATAATAATAAATAAACAACAACAACAATAATAAATAAACAAATAAACAACAACAAAAAAAATTTTCCTTTAACTTAAGGAAAAGTTTAGAAACATGTATATCATACCAAAATGTGATTTCAGAATAGGGTGTGTCAAAGCAGGTGCTGAAGGTGCCTAAACAAGACTCGTAGCATTGTGACACATGTGGAGCTATGATATGACCGTCTGCTGGATCATCTCCTGTACATGTTTGTGAATTCCAAACTCATGAAATGAGATAGTTGTTTTTCTTACATATTGAATTAAAGAGAACAAGTTGTAACTTTGTCATTGCCTGGGTGACACAAAATAGTGAAAATGACAATTTTATTTTCCTTTTCTTAAATAACTAAAAACTCAGAGAAGTTGATGTGATCTTAAAAACAACCCTGATTGCAGTTGTATTGTATACATGATATTCCAGGAACATCAGTTATATCTTTACAAACTTGGACTTTCAGGTCCCTACCACAAGTGCTATCTCCAGGAGGAAATCTCCCTGTGTCTTACGAGAGGAGCCCAGGGAGAACACGACATTCACCACTGAGTAGCCTGTAAAACCACCATGTAAAGAAATTGTCTCCTCCTGAGAACTCAAAACACGAAGTGAGACATTTCAGAAGTCTAGGGATCTCTCAGTCATAAGACAAGTTTTGTTGGGAGTTAATTTTTCACATCAGAAAGTAGCAAAACATGAATTATAGACTTATGGCATTGTGGATGTTTAAATCAAGATACTGCAGAAGACAAAAATAAGTTTCAGAGAAAAAAAATGTGATTTTTTTCCTCAATGTTGCTAAATAGGTAGACTCAAAATGAGGTGTGAAAATACAGAATAATTTTTGTTCAGCTTTCTTCCCATTCCTAACATATTGGTTAAGATATTTTCTGTATTTTTTATATATTCTATCTTAGTTTTGATACCTTTCTCTACTCAGTTCTGTTTCAGGGGATAAGAATAAATGGTCTCTCTTATACACATATTCAACATAAATATAATTAATTATTAAATATAAATGTAATTTTTGTACATTTGTATGCATGTGTATATTTACATATATGTCATATAACAAAATGACTAAAAACTGAATAAGATCAGTACATGTAATAATTTAAAATAATATTTTTTTTGACTACTAAGAAAAAGAAAAGGAAAAGAAAAACTTGGGCTACCAAAATGAGGATGGAGGACAAGATGTAAGTATTATGAATTCTGATAATTGTTATTTTAAGCCACTTAAGATAACACTGAAGGCCATAAATATTATATAAGAAAGGATATTTTCTCATGAAAAACACCCATATGCTCTAGAAAAACTAAAATAGTATGGCTTCTTTGTGATTGTTTTATACAGCCTGGATGGTTTCTTGGAAGAGGGAAAAATCTGTAGGGTGGTAAAATTGCTCATGTTTATTTTCATGATTTCTTATGACCCAATTGAGAGGACTACGATCACATGGCTGTGAACTTGAAGAAAAACAACAGAATTCATACAAACTGAGAAATCAGGAGAAGTATACTTAAAAAATTAAAAGGCAACATTTGCATCAGCCAGAGTAACAGAAGGAGAGGAGGAAGAGAATGAGAATGAAGGAATGTTTGAAGACATACTCGCTGAAAACCTACCAAAGTTTGCAAAACACAAACTTGATGATCCAAGAGGCTAAGAAAACGTCAAACAGAATCAGCCCCAAAAGTCATGCAGGGAAATATTATAATTGAACTTTTCAAAACTAAAAATAAAGAAAAAAAACGAATGTAGCCCAAGGAAGGAATGGGACACTATTAGCAGAAGAACATGATTCAACTGCTAGAGAGTTTTTTCATCTTAACCCAGAAAACCAGGAGGAATTGACACAATATTTTTTCAAGAGTTGAAAGAAAAAAAATTCTGTCATCCATGAATTCTGTAGCCTCTAAAAATATATTTTAGGAATGAAAGAGGAATGGATGAATTCTAAGGAAATTAAAAAAAAAAAAGCTTCTAGCAGATGAATCACAAAACATTGGCTAAAAGAAATTAGTCATACAAAAAGTAAATGAAAAAATGAGGAATATTTGAACATAAGGAAGGATGAAAGAACAGAAAGAGCAAAAATATGAATAAACACAATGTATCTAATTCTTCACTAATTTTATGTATTTGATGATGAAAACAAAAGTACAACACTCATGCCTAAAACATGATATTTAAAGTGGGAAAAGAAAAGATTCTAAATAGAAATGTGGTTTACACTATTCTCACTATGTATTTTGATTACAGAATGGATCTTGATTTATCAGCCTGGCTAATTCTAAAACACAAAAATCTTCAAGGAATAATTTTGACATAAATTTTTATCTCTCTGTAGAAATGATCTGTTATAGCCTCATTATCCAAAATCAATGCAAATCTATCATTATCTTTTTTTGAAGGAGTCAAAAATGCATGCACCCCTCACCAAGACACCATTCACAGAAGTTTCTTTTTGCTTCTGCCTACCCTATCCCTTACAGATTATCTGTATATTAAAGTTAGTTATAAATGATCAAAACCCTCCCTTTTCTAATGCTTCCCAGTCACAAATTATGGGAGAAGGTTACACTTAGAAGGGTGTTTTCCAATGCTATGGTTTGGATATGAAGTATTCCCCAAATGCTCATGTGTTAGGCAACGCAGGAATTTTCACAGGTGAAATAATTAGATTATGAGAGCTGTAACCTCATCATGGATTAATCCATTTGATGGATTAATAATTTGAATGGACTACTGGGTAGTAACTGTAGACAAGTGGAGCATGTATGGAGGAAGTAGGTCACTGGGGGCTGTGGCCTTAGATTGTACCTTGTCCCTAACTGCTCTCTTTTTGCTTCCCAGCTGCCATGAGCTGGGCATCTTTTTTCTGCCACACCCTTTTGCCATGATGCTCCGCATTACCTCAAGCCCAGAGCAATGAAACTGGCCAATTATGAATGGAGAACTTTGAAACCCGTAGACTAAAATAAATTTTTTCTCCTTGATGTTTTTCTTGTGTATTTGGGGCACAACCATTAAGAGCTGACAAACACAGATAGAAGTGTTGATCCCCAAAACCACCAAACACAAGCCACACTAATCAACATGGAAATTGTGATTATTCATGTCTTCTCTAGATGACTGGATTGCAATCCTCACCAGCATAGGTGAAGAAAATAAAATGCACACAGCCACACTTCAGAGGAGGCTCTTCTGCATACACTAGGCAACCAAGTGTCCACCTGTCTGGGACCCACATACCTTCCCCTGAAAAATCATATTAAAGATATTCCTTTAGGGAAGGAATAAGATACTCATTGAAGGAAAACTCAGCAATCTTCCAATACCCTGACTAATAATGATACTAATAAAGGTCTTTTTTTCTCTGTCATTACTACTCCTCTTCTCCTTCCTCTTCTTCTTCATCATCCTCCTCTTCCTCTTCTTCATCCTCCTACCCCTCCCCCTTCCTTTTTCCTCCCCCTTCCTCCTCCTCCTCCTCCTCCTCTTTGTCCTTCTTCTTCCTTCTTTCTTCATTCTCTTTTTCTCCCTTCACCTTTCTCTTTCTCCTGCCTCATCCAGTTGCCATCCCTCAAGCTGTGATGGAAATCTCTGTGGATCATAGTGACCTGGATACCTCCCACTCACTCCCTTTTTACTTTCCTTGAATCCTTCTTTATTTTCTATGTGATTCCTGTGCCCAAGAAATGGCAGCCAGTTTAAGGGCAGTACCCAGAATTTACCCCTGAAAGGTAGTTGAAGAAAAGCAGCAAGTGCCCAAGGAGGGGAACATATTCATAGAGGAGGTGTGAGAACTGAAACCTGAGAGAGAGTAAGCAGCTACTTGGGTATTCCTCCATCCAAGGCAATATTTGAGATACTTTAACTACTATAAATATAAAGAAGAGGTAATTAGAATTACTTGCTGTGCACTTCTTTGCCAAACTATGGTTCAGGTACAGGCTTTATTGGCTACTGAAAGCCACAGCAAATGTAAGCTTATAAAAATCAATAGATGATTTAAAAACATTGAATGATTTAATGAAGCAATGGCACTACAGCTTGTATAATTTGGTAAGTGTGTATCATTTATATTATTTGGGTTGCTTATAGGAAAATGTGGGGAATTTTTTAAATGAATTTTAAAACTGTATGTAGATTTATATGTTAATTATTTTACCCTACTGATTGTTTAATGGTCTGGATGTCACCCCTGGGTTTTCTCTGATGTTAAATGTTGGCATAATTGTTAGGATTGGAATGTTAAATAAGAAGAATAATTGCTCATCACCATCAACCATTATTGTATAAGTATGAATTAAGCTCTTTGCATTATCCAGGCTTTTAACAAGGGCCTAAGGGAATCAGACCAAGAATAAACAAGCTTTAAGTCTGCTAGAGAAAAGAGATGTTGGGAGGAAGGAGGTTCCTGGACAAATAACCCTGTGTGGGCAGAGGGTTATGCAGACAGTTTCAAAGCAGATACAGAAACAAAGGAAGGCATGGGCAGTTGGAAGGGGTGCCAAGGAGGGTATGATTGGGGATGATGGCCTCCTTAGACTTGCTGCATAGTATTCATGAATATTCTTTCTGTTCATTTGTATGTTCTAAGGATCAAGATCTTATCCAAGACTATTCTATATGGAGAAGGAAGGATAGTACAATAATGGGTAAGTTAAGTTTAATTGGGTTTAGTGCCTGGATTGTGTTGAGCAAGAATGTTAATACAATAGTCCCCACCTTCTTGTCTGTGATTTTGCTTCTGTAGTTTCAGTTAGCTACCATCTACTATAGTGTGAACACATTAAGTGGAAAATTCCAGACATATTTTATATGCTTAGATAGCTTCCACTATAGGATATTGTTATGTTTTATTATTGCTGTTAATTCCCTAATTCATAAATTAAACTTTAAAATATATATCAAGATAGATAGATATATAGATATAAAAATTATATATCTACCTATATATTTTTCCATCTGTAGTTTGAAGTATTTTGGGGGGTTTTAGAACATATACCCTGTGGATAAGTGGGAATTACTGTGACTCTCTGTAGAGACTGGAGTATAGTGAAAACAATTTCATAAATGAATGTATATATGTATCTATGTAGAGGAAAATAGCTAGATTGATAAAGTAGACAGATATGTACATATTTTAACTGTCACAAAGCCTGTGAAAATAAAGCACAGTATAATGTTAGTTTATACTAAGGAGGCTTAATCTGATATTGAGTGACAGATATGCCAATGGATGTTCTCCTAAATTTTTGTTATTTGTAAATATTTCATCACTTTACCTCCTCCCAACCCCTGCCATTCTCTTCATTTAAAAAGTATACCTTATTATTATATTTCCCTACAATTTTAGGTCTACCTTTAATATTTCTGTGTGTCATTTTTAAATTAAGGAGTTGGAGCTATAGACCTGAGGAGTAAACTTCTGTTCCTGTCATTCCTCTTCCTCAATTGTTAGAATACTTTCATTGTAACCCTAAGAGAATGCAGAAATGACTAGTAATAAATGAAGGTGATGGTGAGGTGGGATGAGGGCATTGGTCCTCCACTGCTGTGGATCACATGAAATAAGCATGCAGAAACCCACTCCTGTAATACTGAGCATTCCCTCTGTTTTGCATGGTAAAAAATAAATTAAAATGATAAAAATACAATTTCAGGATTCCCATGGTTTAGTGCTCTAAGAAGACATGTTCTTTCTAGGTTCACAGTGATTAATGAATGGAAAAAAAAAACATGAACATTTTTCACAAGAAGTACACTGAAGGGAAAGTTACTTAATTTTTCTGTGTCTCTGAAATTTTATATGCAACATGGAAAAAGCAATACCTCACTGAAATAAGTGTGTATGTGTGTGTTTGTCTATGTGTGTGTATGTGTGTGTTTTAGTAAGCATTGTTCCCATCGATTCAAAGTACAAATTTAGCTGTAAAGTGACTTTTCAGAGCTTGTTTGAGCTCTGAATTTTCATTACTATAATGAAATACCTGAGACAAGTAACTTATAAATAAAAAGCCTTTAGTTTTACTCATGATTCTGGAGGTTCCTGTCCAACATGAGACTGACATCTCTTTAGATCTCTGGGAAGGGTTGCAAACGGAGTGTTTGGCAGAACAAACCACTTACATCAGAAGCCAGGAGGCCAGGGAAAATGAAATAATAATAATAATAATAATAATAATAATAATAATAATAATAATAATAAAAAGACAGAGTCCCACATCTCCTATGAGGTCACATCCCCCATGACCTAAAGAGCCTCCTACAAGGTCTCACCTCAAAAAAGCTTCATCATCTTCCCCTAATAGTGCCAGCCTGGGGCATGTCTTTAACACATGGACATTCAAGAGGCACTCATCCAAACCAGAGCATTCTATCCCTGATCCCCAGAAGTTCATATTCATCTGACAAAGTAAAATGCAAATTCCTATGCCCAAGAATTCTCAAAGTCAGAACTATTCTAGAGTTGTATAAGAGTCCGAGTCTAAAATCTCCTAAGAGAATCAAGGCAAAATCAACTGTAAGTCCATGTAAAACCAACAAATCAACTTCTATAACTCTCATATATCACTGGTGGTCGGACAGGCACAGGATATATATCCTCATTTCAAAACAGAAGAAGAGGAAAGTAATAAAGAATGATAGGCCCAAAGCAAGACTGAAATTCACCAGGGCAAAAACCATTAAATCTTAAAACATCATATTCAGAATATGGGGAAAACCCTGGTAGAATGTAGGTCCCCAGTGCCTTGGACAGCCCTGCCACTATGGCTTTGCTGGATACAGTCCACATAGCCACTCTCTCAGGCTGGCTTCACAGCTGCCTAGTGCTTTCCTTGGTAGGCAATGCATGTGGCAGGTACTTATAACTTTCTCTTGCAGCTTTACCTCATATCTGCACATTGTTAAATTGGGAACATATCTGATATTGAGTGACAGATATGCCAATGGAAAAAGCCTGGTTTCCAGGCTTTTCACTGAAATCTGAGAGGAAGCCACCTTGATCCAATAACTCTTTAATTCTGTATGTCTGCAAAATCAGTATCTATGGAAAACATCAAGGTTTGCCTGTGGCAGGAGATAAACCTATGAATGCCTGAACCATGGCTCTAGTGGCCTAGGAATCCTTTGACAGATGAACATGGGGAAGCAAATATCAATGTGGTTCTGAATGCACAGGACACTTAGGGATTCTTAGAGGTGATTCTTCCTTGGAAACTATTTGAAATGCATTTGCCATTTTAGGCAGCATTTCTGATTTCTGTGATTTCCTCAAGGTATCTTTCCTGTGGCCTTGGTGCAAAGCACTTGGCTCCTTTTGATTGATGTTAATCTCTTTTTACATACCTTTACATGTATACCTTTTCCAGCCAACCTGCAAATTTGCCAAATCTTTCTGCTCTGTCCATTTTTGTTATTGATACTCACTGCAAATTTGACTAAAAGCAGCAAGTAATAACTGTATTGCAGCTGAAGTGTTTAGCTGCCTGCCTTGCAATCTGTACCAATCTCTACCAAATAAGCCAGTCTATTACCTCTAAGCTCAGTCTCCCACAAATTCTCAAGGCATGGACAAAATGTACCCAAATTCTTTAACACTAGGTGATTGAGAGGCTTCTAGTGAAACCCACTAGAATCCTTATTTCCTTCTAAATTCTCATAACTGTGACCTTTACTATCCACATGTCTATCAGTATTCTGATCTTCTGAAACCTCACCAGAATCTCCCATTAGGCTTTGAATGAAATATTCTAGACTTTATTTGGCCTCCAATCATTTTGCAATTCTTCCCATAAAGCCATCCAAAGGCTCCTTCACATTTCAGATATATAGTAACCATTCCACCCATCAGTACCAATTTCCTGTATTACCTTTATGTAACAATAACAAAATATCTGAGACAATTAACTTACAAAGAGTTTTACTTTGGCACAAGGTTCCAGCACATGATCGGATTACACAAACTCTTAGAGTCTCTGGGAAGGACACCACATTATGGTGGGGGTGTAAGACAAACCACTTATATAATGAGTCAGGAGGCATAGGAGAGAGATAAGAAGAACTATGGACGCACAATTCCGTTCAAAGACATGCTCCCAAAGGACTAAGGACTTCCACAAGGCTCCAAATTTTTCACCACTTTCCAATAGCACCATATAGGGGTTTAAACATGTAATGCATTGGCCTTGGGGATACTCAATCAATGATAGCAGAGCTTGTGGGTTCATTCCTCAACAAATGAGCATCAATTCTATGCCAGGCAGTGTGGGAAATGGTATATTGGAGTTGAGAGAAATGCAGTCTTGGTCTTGGGTCACACCTAATATCCTTATTTTCTAGGATTGATTTATTAACTTATAAGACATATTGAGATTCATTTCTATTATGTCCGTAGTTGAGCAAACAGTTCATTTTGGACAAAATGAAGGTAAAATTTGTAACAGTTGTTGCATCTTTCTTCTGTTTCTTGTCTGTTTCCCACCTAAGTCCAGGAGGTTTTGATGGATGAGCTCTCTTATAAATGTTCTCCAGTAGTAGTGATCAATGATGGTGGTAATGCTGGTATTATTGTTAGTAATGGTTGTGGTGTAATATTCTTACTGATGTGGTTATCGTGACCACTTGACCACTTCTATCAGCCCTTTACCTGTGTTGACCCATTGATCCTTAAAAACCATCAAAAAAGCTAAATACTACCATTAACCGCATGTTATATATAAACTACCTAGGCCCAGGGCCAGACAGCTAGTTAATACAAGAGTTGGTTTCACATACTATTAGCATGACCTCAGAGCCCATACTAAACTGAAGTTAACCAAAGTGTGACCTTTGATTGGTAGTATGGAATAACCTGGGAGCCTGACAGAAAGTTAAGCTGATGGCCCCAACCCCTCTTACTGAACAAGCAACATTGCTGGGAATGGTGCCCAGAAAGCAGACATTCAATCAGCTTACCAGAGGATTGCCGCAGTCTGGCTGGGCACAAAATCACCAGCCACTCAAGCAGGAACAAACTTTATTTTTGAAACTGCCGCCAATGCCCCGTACGCTCCCGGGAAAATTGTCAGCCGACACACACGCGGCATTCTCCCGGACACCAACAGGAAGTCCCTCCTCCGGAATTCTCTCCTACCGCACTTCCCTAACCAATGGGAACTCTCCAGGAGTCCCATAGCAGGCCAGGTGGACAGCAGGAGTCTAATATCCATTTGAATGCAGATCTTAAGATAATCATATCATCTCAATGGCTTGCTGGCGTCATCTTTCAACCAAACATGCCATGCATCATACTAATTGGCTATGACTTTTAGCACAGGATGATTCCCAGAATGGGCCCCTGCCTATCCCACTGGCAGCTGACTTAGCTTTGACTCCTGGTCCCTTTAACTTTGGCCTTGCTAATCCAAGTATGGCCTGCAAGCAGCATGGTACTTCAGTAAGAACCAGATGGCTAGGCCTGCGACTCAGAACTGGCAAGGTAAGGGGCATTTGAAGCTAATAGTGTTCCCAAACTCAAAATCTTTTATAGTGATTGAGATAATACATTAAACTTTGTTAGCTTTACTATATATGCCATATATAGTTAAAAAAAAGAATTCCACATTTAAACAATTCTATTATATGTATCATTAATTCTCAAAATGTAATGGTTATATTTATAATTTAGCTTAAGGGGATGGAGGAGACATAACTTGAAACCATGCTTTCCTTGACTATTTTGAAACTCTGTTCTAGGGGCTTCTCTCCAAATTGGGTCCCCTTTTGATAATCATTGTTCTAATAGACTCTCTGACAGTGTACCCATGTGACATTTAAATATGGACTGCCTCCAGTTTGTTTTTATGTATCCTGCTGCTTTTTCTATTTTGCAACTCCTTTGAGGATTTCTTTTTTAAATTAAAGTAGTAGTCTGCAATTGTTTGCTGGAGATAATATAAATAATAAATAAGGAAATAAAGTGATTAAAATATGCCTTACATCAGGCATGAAAATAATGTTCTTTTTTTAAAAAAATTCCCTTCTCTTTTTCCATGGTGATGGGTAGAAATGAATGAATTAGGCCCAAGCAAACTGACTACTGACTGTAGGCCATTGAGTGATAGTAAAGTAGAAAGGTATGTGTACAACTGAACTCATTTGTTCTCATAAACGAACAGAGCCTATTAAATATGACAAAGTGATTTTCCAATCCATTTATAAAACTCCTAAGAGGGTGAAGTTGCAGCATATCTGTTTTCCTTTCTAATATGAGGCATGTTTTTTCAACAATGGCCTAATAACTCAAGATGTGATGTTGGCAATTTTTATCCGCAGTGTGTTACAAAATATTATCGTCAAGCCCCAAAGAGTCATGAAGTTCTTAGCTGAGTGGAAAAATCTCAGAGAATGCCTCCAATAATAGTTTATGTGTCTGGTTATTATTTAACTGAGAATTATTAGAATGTGCAGAGTTGGTTACTTCATATTATCTTAGGACTTAACTACTCTAACATTAGCTAGGGTACCGAATAAGACTCATGGGATTGGAGAAAGGCACTATACTATATAAATATTTGATGTTAAAGTTACGAAATATCTGGTTATTTGAAATTACAATTCTAGATGTCAAAGGTAGAATAATTCATAGGAATGCAGTTTAATCCTATCTTATTTCAGATGAGACAAAACAAGTTAAAGATTCAAGTAACTAAAACCAACTGTTTATACATAGTTTTATCAGATACCTACTGTGTCATAAAGGTAAGATACAAAGAGGAATTAGATATACTGTGGTAAATAGGAATCAGAATAGATCTCTGATTTCAAGATATAAATTTATGAATCACAGGCATATTGTTGAAATAATCATATTGTTACATTGTTGATGCTGCTGATGTCTACTGTTGAAAATTCTACTTGTGAACTTGATCCACATACAAAATTAAAATCATAAATACAGTTTTCACAAAAACAAAGACTCTGTTAATGAAACCTATTTTGATCACAAGTACATAGAGTATCTAAGACACTAGACCTAGTCTTTAGGAAACTGTAGCCACAGGGATAAAGAGGTTGCCTAGCAACATGTGAAGACAAAGCTCAGTTCTCAAGTCATAGGTGAGTGAATGAGTGGTGTGATGGGTGGAGGTGATTGATGGTGTGGTTCACTGGTTAATGCTTCCACTGACAAAGCTGGATAAGCTGTCCCTTTCCCATGCTGGCTGAGAGTTTGTATGTTTGGCCCTCCTGCTGTTCCATCAGAGCCAGGAATAAATGCACTGGCATTATCTGACTTGATTTCACTCACACAAGAGTGTGAGTGTAAAATGAAAATAGAATCAAGGACAATTCCTCAGTGTATGTCAAGAGTTAAGAGGTGAAAGAGAAAGAAAGAGCTTCACATAAATAAAAATTTTCTTATTATCGTTCCTTGTATGGATGACTATGTCATGTTAGTTGGGGTAGGTGAGGAATTTTAACCTGTATTCATATACTAGTGGGGTTTTTTTTAAGTTGTGTACATTTGCTTTTCTTTTTTTATGGAAGTTGACCAGAGTCACATCTGCAATGTGGCATTTACTGCAATGCACCGTCCTTTAGGGCTTCAGTAAATGCTTAATGATTGATCAATTTTAACTTTTTAATATGCATGGTTTAAAAGTTTTAATGAAAGCATCAAGTTTTCTACAATAGTAGAATTTTGTTTTCTTAGAGGAATTCTTACCTATTGAAGTAGTTTAATGACTTCCAGAAATGTTATTTTAGCCTCTGTAACCAACTTATAGTCATTCCCTTCCCCACAGTTTTCCTTTCCACAGTAAAACATAGTCAGAAACACAATGGAAAATAAGGTATTATGAGACAGATACTAAAAAAAAAAGAGCACATTCAAATAACATTCATAGCAGTATAATTTAAACATTTTAAAAATTCCATTGTTATTGTAGTCAATCAATTTATAAGTTAAATATAGCATATATTTTACATATAGAAAAAAAACTTGTATATGCAGTGTATTGCATTGTCTGTGCTTTGAGATATCCACTTAGGGTTTGGAAATGTATCCCCATGACAAAGGAAGTCTACTGCATTGACAATAAAATACATGTAATCTTTACATTTTACCCAACTTTAAGTCTTTAAACATGGCTAGAGACAATGCTCAAACATTTCAATTACCTATTGAAGTTCATGTCTAATACTTTTAAATTCTTTGAGGAAAATAACTATGTCCCTGTGATGGTCAGTTTTCTATTATTGTTACCAAAATATCTGGAAGAAACAACTTAGAGGAGAAAATTTTATTTGGGGCTCATGGCCTCAGAGGGTCAGTACATAGTCTGCCAACTCCATAATTCTGGGCCCAAAGTAAGGCAGAGAATCATGGTGGAAAGGTTGTTATGGAGATTGTTACCCAACTCATGGCCTCCAGGAGGCAAAGAGGGAGAAAGGGACCAAACATAATCTCAAGGGCGCACCCTGAGGACCTACTTTCTGCAGCCAAGTCACATCCTCCTATAATTACCACATTATATATTAGTGCTCTATGGTTATTAACCCATAGAATGGATTAATCCACCTCACAAATATGGCTGTCATAATCTAATCATTTCACCCAGAACATTCCTACATGTCTCACATATACTCTGGTGGGACTACTCTTATCCACACCACAACACTGGTTAAAACATGCAACTAAAGATATAACTATTTCAGATTTCACTCAAAGAGGGGTTCAGTCTTTCATGGCTGAGAAGACAGTACTAATTCACAAATATGACTAGCATCTAACAGGATGTATAAAAATCAACTTGTAACTCTGAACTCTAGTGACTCAAGATGAGCCAAATGAATAGTAAGCAGAAAACATAGGGAATTCCCTATCTAAGTCAAGTGTCATTCATTCTGCAACTTGAGTAATTTATTTCCAGGAAAGAAAGATACAAAATCTCATATTATTAAATTTGATTTTGGGTTAATCTTGGCTCTATTGCAGGTTGTGACCTAACATAAAATCCTATGTTTATTATTTAAAATCACTGTAAGTTGATTTACTCACCTGTAGATTTGAATAATAACATCTAAAATGAAGAGTAGGAATTGTGAATACTAAGCATTTATTATAGAAATTGGTACATAGTGAGAATATGCTAAAAGTGATAATGTTATGGTAGTTGTTTTATTTCCTTTATGTTTCTTTTCTTTATTACATTGAATTATCAATTAAACATAGCTATGGGCGGAAATAGTTGAGGGAGTAAAGGATCAGAGGAGATTTTTTTTAAGGACCTGTTATTATTGGAACTACAAAAATAAACTATTCAGTTTGAAGAGTGATATATGCTAAACTTGCCAGCATGCTTTGTCTTATTTCAGACATTGCAAAAACATAGTGGTCAAATCATTTTATACCACAATGCTTAAGAGCATGCATAGCTTTTATTCCTGACAGACATAGGTTTGGTCCAGTCCTACCATCTACCTGTGTGATACAGTGTATTTGCCAAAAACATCAATGTAATGTAAGACTGGAAATATCTGAATAGGTAAGTGTACTGCATCGATGTCACTGTTTCAGTTGTGAAATTATGATATTGTTTTAAAGATAATAGTCTGAGGAGAGATTGGGAAAAATGTACATGACATCTTTCTGTATTGTTTATTAAAACCACAAGAAAATCTATAATTATAATAAAAAATACAATGTAAAATGTCCACAGCAGTCTTTCTCATCCTACATATTCTTCTAGTACTTCCCACTAAGAGGCAGAGTTGATTCCCTCTTCCCTGAAACCAGCCTAGTAGTTGACTTTTGGAAGTCTTAAAGGTGGTACTCTGTTTATATAAGCGTAGTAGTGATAAAACATTCAACCTTTACTGAATACACATGCTAGGACCTCCTTTAAGCACAGTTATGAAAAAGCAGAGCCATGCTTCAATTAGCTTAGTTAAGGAAGGAAAAAGTCAAGGCTTATGCAAGCCTATGTTGTTTTTTTTTTTTCATCATTGTGACCAACATACCTGATAGGAAAGTTCTGCTTATGTGAAATAAGGCAAGAAAATTTAGAGATGAAATGATTGGGTTGTAAGAGTCTTAAACTAACCAATGCATTAACTTGCTTGAATGGATTAACTGGGTGGTAATTGTAGGCAGGTAGTGAGTGGCTGTGGGAGGTAAGTCACTTCGTATGCCTTTGGGGTTCATATTTTGTTCCCATTAAGTGGAGTCTCCTTGTTATCATGTGCTGAGCTGCCTTCCTCCTCCACACCTTTCCACCATGATATTCTACCTCATCTCGGGTCCAGAGCAAGAATTGGCCATCTGTGAACTGAGATCTCTGGAACCATGAGCCCCAAATAAATTGTTTCTCATCTAAAATTGTTCTTGACAGGTCTTTTGGTCACAGAGGTTAAAAAGCTAACTAAAACACCTTTATTATTCCAAGGACAAATATTCCCCATTAGTGTCTCAAGAATCTAGCTCCCATGCAGAAATCATTCCCTCCTGCTCACTAATCCAGGCCAGATCCTTATAACATACTCCCAGTCTCTTTGATTTTGACTTTCCGCATCCCTGTTTGGGTCCTGGGTATCGGTTTGATAGCTGCTGATACCTACCCAGCACCTTCAGTATTGGCTGGCTTAAATCCTAGTTCTTAACATGCCAGAAACATCAACTTTCACTGATCTTTTTGCTTGTTTGCTTATGTTTTTGATAATCCCTATAAAGCTCCCATATGAATCTAGTTATTTCTCAGTAGTGTTATATAGATTTGGTTGTTGGGAAACAAGACTATCTTTAGAGTTTCTACTCATAAATTCACCATAATTGAATGCTGGTGAAAGTCGTCTACTGATGAGTAATCTCATATGATAATTTTATCCTTCTTATACTATCCTTTTCTGGTCTTGGTACCAAGATTATGTTAGCTAATATAATGAGCTGGGTGGATTTAAAAAAAAAATAGAACCAGAATCATCTCTTTCTTGAATATTTATCAAAGATTTTAACTGCTGATGACTATATACTGCTGATTATATATCTTTAATGTTTATATAATCATTTACACTTTTTAGTTTTTTTCAGATTTATGTTTTTTCCTAATAATTTCTCCTTTTCACCTAAGATTTTAGCATTGATGTGAACACCCATATCTGAATGACTATTTAGTGAGAATGCTCTTTGAGTTGGAAGTTCTTGGGCCATATGGGTGAATACAGCCCTTTAGAATTGCTTAATTCATGACACACTATAAGAGCAACTAGTCCATTAGCAATTCCCTCAGTTTACCTCAAATAAACCTTAAAACATGTGTCAGTATGTAATCTTTTGTCTACATGTTACTTTTGGTTTCATAATTTTCTATATTTTTATTAACAACAAGGTCTTGCAAACATTTAAGTATTGTGGATCTCCTAACTACTGAATTTTTTCCCGACTATTTGACTATCATTCATCTTTCTTATTCAGCTTCTGTATGATTACTGAACACTGACATACCCTGAAACTTTAGTAACTTATTGATGAAAGAAAGAACATTCCCTAACCACAGGTATTAATTTTACTCTTTATTGGCCCATTTTGATAATATCTGCCAGAATACCAGATTTTTTCCAGTATATCAGTTAGTTCAACTCATTTATATTTGTTATAATTACTTATCATGATAATTATACATTTTTGAAAGTGGAACTTAATGACTGTGAAGGTTTATTTTGCATTTATTATTGCTTCTTATTCATTGAATATTTTAATAAACATTGTATCAGGAAAAAAAAAGATTCAGACCATCAGGCAGAACTAAGTTCAAATTTTCTTCTATTCAAAAGAAGACCTAAGCCTCATAAAACATATTAATTTTGAAATTACTCTAAGTACAATCCTGGTCTTTCAAAATGCTCTACTATTTATGTAATGAATGGAAAAGGAGAACCTTGATAAATGTTTGCTGTTATTTCCATCAACCTCTCTTCCTTCTCCTGCTCCTTGATTCCTTGATTTAACAACCTCACTGGTTCTTTGAGGACCTTACATTCTTTAATGGACACTAGAGAAAAGAGAAATTAGTGACAATATTGAAAAGAACCGAGGTCCAAGAGATGCCTAGAAATAGAGGAGAGCTCAGTTACCAATCATTCAAAGACTGAATAAATGTGTTCAGTTCTGTTTGAAAAACACAATCATAGCCTATTTAATAGATTAAAATTTTGTGCTTCTGGCTTTTACAGCAAACTCATACTATCAAATTTGGTGATTTGCTATTTCTTAAAAATGTTCATTGAAAGAATAGGATCCTAATTAGGATAAGTGATACTTCATATATGTACAATATATTAAAATATACAGTACTGTCCTGTATACTTTAATACAACAAATTTTAAAAAGTGAATAAAAACAATACAAAGAAAACTGAATTTTATTTAATGTTTTAATATTAGATTACTTTATAGAAGTGAAACTATATATTTTTAAAGAAATATCTTTGAAATTTCCTTTTTAGCATTACATGCTTTGGAGAAAAACAAATCTATTTGGTTTCATCAAAATTAAATAATCATATGAATCTGGACTCTTCAGATTGGTTCTAAACTTATGATAAATAAGGACAAAAAGAAGACTTAGGAAATGTTCTGATAATATCTCTAGAAAACTTAGTATTTTAAATGCATTATCTACAGATTGATTAATAATGAGTCGTGTTCTTCTTGTATTAGTTGTCTGCCCTTCCTCTGCACATCTTCAGAGGTACAGATTTCTTTCAGCTTTAGCTCAGCAGAAGAGCTTCTCTGATTACTTAGATAATGGCATAAATTAATCCAGAAACATGATCCATAATTGTTCAAAAACGTTTTTAAAACAAGAGACAGACAAACTCATATTTAAAAGTCAGGAAAAATATGTAATATTGGTCTGGATCTTTCATTTACACGTAAGACTCTATTGACTCAATGTTGTTCAAGAATTATGCCATTCATTTTTCTGTCAATACCAAATATAAATCCCACTGATGCAGCCCACCCTGATGATATACTCAGTTCAGTTTCATTGTGAATTTTAGATGGATTTTCAGGAAATCTAGCAGGTGAGCATAATATTCAACAGTCATGGTAACATATATTTAGAATCTATTATATGATAACAATTATGATTAGCATTTTTAAATCACTTTGTTTTTTTTTCCTAAGCCTTACAAGGTATTAAAACTATTATATATTTGAAGAAACTCACATTTATAGAAGTTAATTAATTTATGAAATAGCAAATTGCCAGTAATTGGTAGAACTAATTTACTTCCAGGTCTAGAAGTCTAATTTTTCCATGGTCCATGTAGTTTGTTTCTACCCTGAATCCACACTTTTGTTTCTGTCATATTTTTTTAATGCCTAATAACCACATGGTAGGAGTTCTAAAAGATATTGTGTGTGTATGTGTGTGAATGTAACATTTTCACTTCAAAATCTCCCTCTGGCTCCAGGATGAAAGATCAATTGATGTTTAAGAGAACATTTGGGTAGAGAGTGACCATTAGTGTGTGTGTTTGTGTATTGGAGGCAATGGTGAAAATGTAAGAAAATGGTAGATAAATACAATAAAAACAGGCACAGAAGAAAGGAACTTGAAGTTGTGTAGGATTCAGATTTAAGTTGTCCTCCCACATCTATCTGACTCACCTTGTCCAAGAATCTCACAAAAATGGCTTTTTCCTGCCTTGCCTCGGTTTTCTTTGTCTTTCAGAAGAGTTAACAATTGGCATTCTGTATTTTTCAGTTTGGAATCAAATAAATAAGATCAGAGTTCATGATTCAGACTCAGCATATATACAATGACTAACACGGTGAAATAGTGAGCTCAGAACATCAATTGTGTTCTCCCTGGTTATGGTTGGTCCTGTGGCCATTGGTGCTGATACAACCATCCAGTTCCATCAACTCACAGTTTGGTTTTGAGTTCCCAACAGATAACCTGCTCTCATGGAGATTATAATAGAGTAATCTCCAAGCCATTCCTTCAAGAACCATACATCTAAATGGAAAATAGGAGTAGAAATAAGTGCTGTAAAAAAAAGAAGTTGTGATACCTTCAATGTATATAATGGAAAGAGGTCTTCTAATCTGGGAAGAATGAATAAAACCTTTTACAGAAAGTGACAATTGAGCTAAAATGTTCAGAATTGGTAGACTGGGTACAGGGAGGTGGGCATTCTCTATGAAAGAAGTCATCTTATGTAAATGTTTTGTGGTAAGAGGGAAACAGTGATTCTAAGAAAATTTCGAGAAGACCAGCAGAACTCAAGTGTATATGAGAGTGTTTGTGTGTGTGTGTGTGTGTGTGTGTGTGTGTGTGTGTGTGTGTGTATGAGCGAGAGAGCAGAAAGATAGATGGGTAGGTAGAAGTACATCATGCAGGCCTTCTATGCCATTATAAGTATTTGGAAGTTTTCCTAAAAGTGTTATATGAGTGAGGATTTAACATTTCCATTTCAATATCTCCCTTTGGCTCCAGGATGAAAGATCAATTGATGTTCAAAAGAACAACTGGGTAGAGAATGACCATTAGTGAGGTGGGTCATCTTCTGAACTAGAAGCTGACCATCTTCAGCAAAAATTCACTGTTTTTACAGTAATGCTGCATTTTTTATTGGTTCTTTTTAGATGTACATGAAAATAGAATTTATTTTGAAATAACGATAAGAGCATAGGATATATCTTACTCTAATTCAGTCCCAGGTATCTCCCCTTCTCCTTCTCTCCCCCATCATCTGCTTCTTTCCCCATACTCTAATGATTTTTTTGCCATTTACCTATGGTTACTATTTTTTAAATTAATTTCTTGTGGATGTATATGATGGTGAGATTCACAGTGGTATATTATTATATGTCCATAGGAAAATTATGTCAAATTCATTCCACTGTCTTCCCTTTTCCCATCCCTTCTTCTTTCCCTTCATCCCCCCTTGTCTAGTCATCATAACTTCTATTCTTTTTCTTTTATTATTTTTAACCCCCTCCCCCACCACCTTTTTGTGGATTCGCTTCCACATACCATGAGAAACATTTGACCTTTGGCTTTTGAGACTGGCTTTTTTCACTTAGCATGATAATCTCCAGATTCATCTACTTACGGGCAAAAGTCATAGTCATTCTTTCATATGGCTGAGTAGTAGTGCTGCAATTATAATGCAAGGGTTTGCTGTGTGCATAGCAATCTTTTCTTTGCAGATTCAATATATAAAGGATGAGCTTATTTAGCTTCATTTTGCTCATTGTACTTTTAAATGCCTCTTCAGAAAAATGGAGTAATTTTGTCCATCACTATTTTAATATAGAAAAGCCCTAAAAGAATTTTAACGTTTCTGTTTCAGAAAAATTCATCACTCATGTCTTTCGCTTGCATGCTTATGAAAACCAGCAATGTAGCAGTCCTCCTCATATCCTTAAGGAACATGTTCTAAGAGAATCAATAGATGCTGGAAACCACAGATAGCACTAAACTATCTACCTAATATATTTTTTCTTCTACATATAACCTATGATAATGTTCAGTTTACAAGTTAAGCATGGTAACATATTAACAGCAATACTTTTAGCAGTACTAAAATAAAATAAATAATTATAACAAACTACTAGGATAAAAGTTATTTACAATTTAGAATTATTTCAGAAATATTCCACTTAATATTTTTGGATTGCAGTTCATCATGGAAACTGGAAAATGAAATCACAGATAAATGATACCTTTGTGGCTAAAAAGTTTCATTGACCTCTCATGATTAACTCTCTAACTCCCCAGGAAAGTACTAGATAGAAATCATGCAATTTACCCAAGTCTAAGTTTTATCTGATTAGCTCTTCTATCTTCTACATCAACATGGCAAAATTTGCCTAATAAAAAATTACTAAAAATATTCTTTGCCTTTGTGAATATGTTTGAGAGCTTAAGAGATATTTCAGGAAATATGTTTCCTCTAAATTATAAGTAATGTTAAAAGTATTCCAGATATTTACCTTAATGAACCTAAAGCAAAATTGATGATGGTCAAGGGGAAGAGAATAGCTTGAAAGAATGATACTGAGAACATGTGTCTTGGGTATAAGGCTAAAGGAGTCTTTGGAGACTAGATACCAAATGTTAATTGTGTATGTGGTAGGAGACATCCATTTATAGGCTCAAATTTATAGGTACCCTGTAGATTATGTATAACCTGTTTTATTCCATTAAGTCCACACTGAAGTTCCATCAATGAAGTTTAACTATGTGCACATGCTTGACCAAAACCTCTACCATCTGTAATCATTACCAATGTTAAACTTTTAATTAAGTGAAGACACAGAAAATATACATTCACCTGCCAGGATCCTGAATAAAATCCAGGATTGATGGAGATATGGATTTTGCTGTCCACTTACTCTCATATCCCTCTGTGATTGTAACATTTTTAAGACTGAGCACTGTAAGTCACGTTATAGTTTAGATTTAGTTTTCTGTGCTACCTAGCATAGTATCATGGACATATTATAATCATACCACATCCTAATTGAATTAGTGAATGGATAAATGACTATATAATTCTGTTGATAAAGATATAATCTAAAATAATCAAAAATAATGGACTGATATATGAAAAAATTATTTTTATGTTGGGAAGGATGTGGCGAAACAAGTACACTCATACATTGCTGGTGTGACTGCAAATTGGTGCGACTATTCTGGAAAACAGTATGGAGATTCCTCAGAAAACTCAAAATGGAACCACCATTTGACCCAGGCATTGCATCCCACTGCTGGGTTTATACCAAAAGGACTTGAAATCAGCATACTGCAGAAACACAGCAACATCAGTGTTTGGAGCAGCTCAATTCACAATAGCCAAACTATGGAAGCAACCTAGATGCCTTTCAACAGATGAATGGAAATAGAAAATGTGATGTATATGCCCAATGGAATATTAATCATCCATAAAGAAAAATGAAATTATGGCATTTGCAGGTAAATGTATGGTGCTAGATAATATCGTGCTAAGTGAAATAAGCCAATCCCAAAACAATCAAAGTCCAAATGTTCTTTCTGTATTCAGATACTAATTCACAATAAGGAGGTAAAAGGGGTTGGGGGCTAGGGAAGAATAGAATTACTTTGGATGGGAAGAGGGGAGTGAAGGGAGGGAAGGGAGTATAGGGGTATGAAAGATAGTAGAATGAATTGGACATTATTACCTACCCTACATGCATATATGATTACACCTCCGGTGTGATTCTACATCATGTACAACCAGATGAATGAGAAGTTATATACATTTTTACATATGTCAATTGATTTCTAGTCTCACATATAACTAATTAGAACAAATAAGAAAATAAAGTACTTTGTTATAAGCATACTTTGCAATTAAAAAAAGAAAAATGATTTTTAAGTTTGGTATATGAAAACTCAATGCTCAAAATATATTCACTAGTCACATGAATGATAGTTATCAATCATGGTTAAGAAAAAATGAAGTAACCTTTCACTTCCTTTTAAAACTCAGTTTTTGTGGGTTTTTTTCAGTGTTGTTCATTGGTACTAAATGCATAGAACATGTTAAAAACTAGAAAAAATAAATCAAGCCGTCATTTTACAAAGCACCAAAAATGTCATTTTGTTGTTGACTGTTTCACAAAATTGACTAGTTCAAAATTGGGGAACTTTTTCTTCAAGGGCCAGATAGTGATATTTAGGATTTGAAGGTCATACTGTCTCTGTCACAATTACACAATTCTCCTGATACCATGTGAAAATCGCTGTAGATGATATGTAAATGAATGAGTATGGCTGTGTTCTGATAAAACTTTATTTACCAAAACAGCTCACTTTCTTATAGGCCATAGATTGATGACCTCTGGTCTAGATTGATTATAACAAAGTACTTCCATATAATGTTTAATTTGTGCATTTTGTGTTATCTAGGGGGCTGGGGGAAGAAGCCAGGACACTTTTTAAGTCTAAAAGCAGATTTAAAAATGTTATCCAAACCAGAGGAACTGTCAGCCCAAGAAAGTCAATATTGTAGTTTGAATCCTGGCAGGATGTTGATAAGGGATACTGCTTAACAATGGTAGACATTGGGAAAGCCAGAATATTCACAACTATTCATAATCAAGTTTTTTTAAAAAACTTTAAAACAAGAAAACAACTAATAAAATTTGAAAGTACAAGTTACAAAAATATTTTGAGATGGGGATATAGACAAAGAGAAAAGAAAAATGTACAGGTCACAATAAAATTATATGGGTTTTGAGATATCATGATGCCCAGCTCTCAAATGTCCATCTTGTTCCTTTATCGGTGGCTACAAATATGTGCAAGTTTGGGGAAGATAGATGCAAGAAAATAAGTAAATCTACTTTAGAGGGAGGAATTATATTTATGTTCTTTTTTCACCAGTCTTTGCTAGTGCACTTAGAAAAGTATCCACAGAAGTGTCTCAGGATACGATCTTTGCCATCAAGATATTTGAAGTCCAGTTGGCAAGATTGGTCTGTATTACTAAGCAATAGGCAAAATATATAACTTGTTAATTCAGATGATTCAGAATAATGTTCTATAGCAATGCTTTTCAAACTTTAAGGCACATACAAACCACCTGGGAAACTTGCCATAATGCAGATTCTGATTTGATAGGTCTTAGGTTGCCTCATCTACTGCATCTTTATCCAGCTTCTGTGTTGATGAATCTTCATGTGTGGATGAAACATGAGTAGCAAAATGTTCTTTGCAATTTTAGGAAAAATAACTATGGAATGTGTGGTGAAGCTTTTCTAGATGGGGAGAGAATGGAGCCCTACCAAGAAACAAGTACTCAAATTCCAGGCCTTTACAATAGGCATGGAGTCTTAAAATGTGCATCAGAAAAGAATATTGCAAGGAGTAGTCTGAGACTGAACTAAACCTGGAATGCAATTACTGAGTCACTGGACATCCAGGGCATCAAATAGAAAAAGAAATCAAACCAAAAGTAATAACAAGACTTTTTTTTACCTACTCAACGGTGTAAGCAAGAGCCTAAAAGAGAAGTGCAGGTTCCTGAGTGTTCCATTTTTTTTCTACAGAGCAGTATAAGGCAAGAGTCAGGTAGATTATCACAGATGGAGAAATCATCTCACTGTCCCAGAGTCTTAAGCTAGAGTATCCTGACTCTTTTTGGAAACATGGGCAATGGACATGGAGAAGAGAAAGAGCTAAGAGTGGACCAGTACTAAGTCGAAGAGAAGTAAAGGGCCCTAGTTGAGTATCCATGAGAAGGAGGCCACTGCATGGAGATGCTTGGGATAAGAATACAGATATGCATGTAAGCATGGTCAGCATGGGGGCAGATTCTCCCTGGAGACCTTCTTGACAAGACTTCTCATTCTCACCAGTTCAGTCTAAAATATCATGCAGAGGATTTGGGCTGGAAGCAGTCCTCCTTGCCCAAGCCACACCTCCAAGTAGCAGCCACTATCCTTTACATTCCTTGTTCCAGGTAGGAATCCAAATGTCTAGAACTTCCATCTGGTCAAGAGAAGACAGGAATTTAGATGCAAAATTCTCTGATTTTGAAATATCTGTTTCTGTATTTTTTAAATGATCATTCTTATTGTTTTAACACTTTGAACCCCAAACATGGTTGTTATTCTAATCTAGCAAGAAAACTGCTGATTTGCAACTTCTACTTGAAAGGATGATACAGTATGGATGGAACATGGATCAAAGCAGAAAACATTGTCAGTCTTTGGACTGAGTTCCATGCAGCAGGAGATCAGGCCAATTGCCTTTTACTTATCTCATAATTGACTCCATATTATAAGGACCCTGGACCTTCTCAAAGTAACTGTTTTTAAGACCTAGGTAGGAGATTTGTTCTCAGGCAAACAATCGCTGGGCTGTTTCTTGTTAAAATGTCACAGTTTTCAGAGTTATAGTTCATCACACTGGAGCACCCTAGGAAACGATTGTCCACAACATGAACTCTGAGACCCAAAGTAAAAATGTTTTCCTCTGACATAATAAACATCTCCTTGTGGAGCTGAAGATTAAAGGGAGACATTTATTTTACTGGGCTATTGACTCTACTGTGGGGTACCTGAAATTCCCAGGGTGGCTCACAAAGGCAGTGACAGTGATATGTTTGTGTGTCTCTAAATATGTAGCATTGTGAGTGCCAGGCTGCAAAGATAAATCTTTCTGAGGAATAATAGGGGACTTTCTGCTCTGGAAATGAATAGACCTCTGGCTGGCTATTTCCCAGGCTCCGGATATAAGGGCAGTTTTTGTCCACCCATTCCTTCCCTGCAAATACAGACGTGCCAGGCCCTCTGCTGTAATGCTGTTCATCTCTCTGTTAGAAAAGTCATTTCACCACCAAGCTCAGGCATGCGGCCCTGCACTCAGCAGTCACTACATTAGCCTCCAAATTGGTTTCTGTCTCCAGTGTCTCCCCATTCAAAGGGTTTCTGTTACCTAAAGACATTTTTTTTCAAAAATTTTAGATCTAATTTCCCCTTCAATGTAATCAAAGAACTCAATTAATATGATTAAATTAGGTTTAAACTTATTTTTATGAAAGAAAAGCAATAGGCTACCCAATTCTATCACTTGATCTGTATTTATTACAGGTTCCTATATTCTGAATAGAAAGTTGATACCCCTGGTAGGTCATGGCCTGTATCGCCTTTTTTCTTTCTGTTACTCAGTCTTGTTATCAAATCCATAGCTTAATTCTACCTAGAAGTTTTTCTTTGTTTCTTCAGGCAAATTAAGAATTCTATTATATATATATATATATATATATATATATATATTTATATTAAGAATTCTATTATGTATATAAAATCTGAAGGTTTTTATGTGTGTGACTAAGCATTCATGTAATAGTGGTCCATTTTTTTTCTGTTTTGTTTTGATTCTTTGGCACCAAGGATTAAACCCAGGGGCACTCAACCACTGAGCCACATCCCCAGCCCTTTCTGTGTTTTATTTAGAGACAGGGTCTCACTGAGTTGCTTAGAGCCTTGTTAGATTGCTGAGAAGGGCTTTGAGCTCACAATCCTCCTGCCTCAGACTCCTGAGATGCAGGGATTACAGGTGTATGCCACCGCACTTGGCAACAGTGGTCTACTTTTTGCTTTGAATGTGAGGCTTGCTCCTCTGCCATTGAGATTTGCTGTTAAAACAGACATGTTTCTTTCTCTTCCTCTCTCCCTTTTCCTCCCTAATCACTCCTCCTCCTTAATCTCAGGGGAAACAGGATTACCTTTCTTCCCCATCCTAGGCAGAGTTATCTGTCCTTAAGCACACACCCACCACAGGAAGGAAGGAACTCAGACATGGGAATGGCACCAGAAGATCTCAGAAATGAGTATCTCCCAAATTAACAAGTGAGTTACAACTGTGGACAGAGAACACATGGAATATAGCCTTACAATCACCTCTTTAAAAGCCCTACTTTGCAGATGGACAGAATGACAGTCTCAGCTGGAATATCCTGTATGTCTCCTTTGCTAGCAAAGCAATAAAACTTCTTTTTCCTTTTTCTCAAAACCATGTTGTCACTATTGGATTGGCATCAAGGACAAGGACCCAGCTTTTGGTAATAGTCACACTACATACATTTGGTTTAATTTCTTTAGAAATCTATTAAACAGCTAATATGCAATTATAAGTTAAGCAATTAACAATGCATCTTTCGTTCACATATTAAATAATCAAAACCCAGCACTATATGGCACATCAACATTAATTAATTAAACACAATAAATTTCCTTGAATTTAAAAAGACTATTATAGATATTTAATCAAAATTTTCTAGGCAAATTAATTGAAATTAAGAGCTTTACTGCCTCTTAACAGATAAAATAAAGAAGAATATTGAAATAATTAAAAAATCATTAATGTGCTTACATTTAAACTAATTATAAAATTTGCTAACAGCTAAGAATTACATTTGTCCTTTATTATCTCTAATTTATTTCTAAGGCCGCAGTAATTTTATCAGATATTCATCGCTATACCCTTTTAGAAGTTCAGCAACTTTCTTAGTACTTACATAAGAGTACAACCTTAGATTAGACTAGGTTTGGTTTTGGTTGTATGAATGGATTAATTTTTGTCTTGTTAGAGGCCTTGGTAATCAGTCCAGTGAAGTTCAGAGTTGGGCTACTGATCACTTTTAATTATGTGTTGCTTATTTTACCCAGTAAATATTGTCACATATTCCATATAGATTTTAGTTTTAAAGGCTGACATTTTTATTATAATCTAATTACCTGCTTCTGCCATGATGTTTGGGATATTGTGATGTATTAACTCTTTATGAAATTAAAATCACAAAATTCTTACCAATAAAGAGTAGGTTCCCAGGATGTGTTAGTCACTAGCAGATGGCGATTCATATCTTCTTGGTCAAAATCCACTTGAGAAACTCTTGGGAAATTCATTTTGGAACACACATTTAGAATTTACTGGTACATCACCATTGATAACAATTATCTGTCACACCCTTTTTCAACTTATTTGAGTTTCCCATTGCTTTATGATCAATCCATTGTGTAGCTGCTACTCTTTATTATAAAGAGTTTACTCAATCTTAATGTTTTATATTCATTCTCCTAACTCATAAAGATGCATACAAACACAAATCCCTAAAAGGAAAAAACAATATATATGTCTAAATATATGTATATATATATATATATATATATACACAATTTATATATATATATAATTTTTCATAATATGTATCATCACCCCTTTTAATTGTTATAATTGTATATTTATATGTATTATATTTAATCACTTTTATATGATTATCTTTTTCTATATTCCATGTCAGACTTACCATTTTGCACATAACTTTAAATTATTATATTATTAAAAACTATAAAATTAATATTATTTTTATTTTAAAACTAATAATGCTCTGATTATTATATCTCACCTATAAGATTGTGCTTTTTTTTCTTTTTCATGCTTTCCTAATATTCTTGAAACTGTTTTTTTAATTATATATATTTTATTTGTTCTAATTAGTTATACATGACAGTAAAATGCATTTTGACTCATCATACATACAAGGAGTATCTTCTCATTGGTCATGTAATTATATATGTAAATAGGGTGATAATATCTGATTCATTCTACTAACATTGCTACCCCTGCCCTCTTTCCTCACTTCACTCCCTTCTGTCTAGTTCAAATTACCTCTATTCTCCACCCTTCCATTGTGAATTAGCATCCACATATAAGAGAAAACATTCATCCTTTGGTTCTTTGGGATTGGCTCATTTCTCTTAGCATAATATTCTCCAGTTTCATCCATTTACCAGCAACTGCCATAATTTTATTCTTATTTATGGGTGAGTAATATTCCATTGGGTATATATACCACATTTTCTTTATCCATTTATCTATTGAAGGGCACCTATGTTGGATCTTTAAGGCTGAGTAATATTCCATGTGTGTGTGTATATATCACATTTTCCTTATCCATTCATCTGGTGAAGGGCACCAAGGCTGTTTTCATAGTTTAGCTATTGTGAATTGAGCTGCTATAAACATTGATGTGGCTGTATCACAGTAGTATTCTGATTCAAGTTCCTTGAGTATAAACTAAGGAGTTGGATAACTGGGTCAAATAGTGGTTCCAATCCAAGTTTTCTGATGAATCTCCATACTACTTTCCACAATTGTTGTACCAATTTGCAGTCCTACCAGCAATGTATGAATGTGTAGTTTCCCTCACATTCTCACCAACATTTATTGTTGCTTTCATTCTTGATGATTTCCATTCTGACTGGAGTGAGATGGCATCTCAGTGCACTTATTGATTTGCATTTCTTTAACTTCAAGGGTTGTTGAACATTTTTCCTATATTTTTTGATCAATTGTATTTTTCTTTGTGAAGTATCTGTTCATGGGCTGGGGCTGTAGCTCAGTGGCAGAGTGCTTTCCTTTCACATGTGAGGCACTGGGTTCAATCCTTAGCACCACATAAAAGTGAACAAATAAAATAGAGGCATGCTGTCCATCTACAACCACAATAAGATTTTGTTTGTTTGTTTGTTTGTTTAATAAAGGGCTGGGGTTGTGGCTCAGCTTTAGAGCACTTTCAAGACCTTGGTTTGATCCTTAGCACCACATAAAAATAAATAAGTGAAATAAAGGTATTGTGTCCAACTATAACTAAAAAATAAATACCTTAAAAAGGTATCTGTTCAGTTTATTTGTTCATCTATTGATTGGGTTATTTGGTTTAGGGGTGTTAAGTGTTTTGAGATTTTATATATCCTGAAGATTAATACTCAATCTGAGGTGTGGGTGGAAAAGATTTTTTATCATTCTGTAGGTTCTTTGTTCACATTATTGATTGTTTTCTTTGCTGTGAAGAAACTCTTGAGTTTCATTCCATCCCATTTATTGATTCTTGATTTTATTCCTTGTGCTTTAGGAGTCTTGTTAAGGAAGCTGGTTCCTAAGCTGAGATGGTGGAGATTTGGGCCACTTTTTCTTCTGTTAGGCACAGGGTCTCTGTTCTAGGGCCTAAGTCTTTGATCCACACTGAGTGGAGTTTTGTTCAGAGTGAGAGATAGGAACTTAATTTCATTTTGCTCCATGTGGATTTTCACTTTTTCCAGCACCATTTGTTGAAGAGGCTATCTTTTCTCCATTATGTTTTTTGGTGCCATTGTCTAGTATGAGATAACTATATTTATGTGGGTTTTTTCTATGTCTTCTGTTCTGTACTATTTGGCTACCTGTCTGTTTTGTTGCCAATACCATGCCCTTTTTGTTACTTTGGCTCTGTAGTATAATTTATGGTCTGGTATTGTGATGCCTCCTGCTTCATTTTTTCTTACTAAGAAGTGCTTTGGCTATTCTCTTTTATTTTTCCAAATGAATTTCACAATTGTTTTTAATAGTTCTATGAAGACTGTCACTGGGATTTTAATAGAAATTGTGTTAAATCTGTCTAACACTTTTTTTGGTAGTATAACCATTTTGAAAACATGTTAATTCTGCCTATCCAAGAGCATGGTAGATCTTTTCATCTTCTAAGGTCTTCTTCAATTTCTTTCTTTAGAGTTCTGTAGTTTTCATTGTAGAGGTCTTTCACTTCTTTTGTTAAATTAATTTCCTAATATTTTATTTATTTTCTCTGAGGGTATTGTGAATGGGGTAGTTTTCCTAATTTCTTTTTCAGTGAATTCATCACTGATGTATAGGAATGCATTTGATTCATAGGTGTTAATTTTATATCTTACTAGTTTGCTGAGTTCATTTATTAGTTCTTGAACATTTCTGGAGGAATTTTTTGGTTTTTTTAAATATAGAATCATGTCATCAACAAATAGCAATGGTTTGAGTTTTTCTTTTCCTGTTTGTATCACTTTAATTTCTTACAGGACTATATTAAATAGCAGTGGTGGAAGAGGGCATCCCTGTCTTGTTTCAATTTTTAGAGGGAATGATTTCATTTTTTTCTCCAGTTAGAATGATGTTGGTCTTCCGGTTATCATAGATAGCATTTACATTGTTGAGGTATGTTCCTACTAGTTTTTCTAGTGTTTTGAATATGAAGTAGTGCTTTATTTTGTCAAATACTGTCTCTGCATCTATTGAGATGCTCATATGATTCTTATCTTTATGTCTATTGATGTGATGAATTACATTTATTGATTTCTGATCACTTCATCTTGATGCACTATCTTTATAATATGTTTTTGTATGCAATTTGCAAGAATTGTACTGAGAATTTTTACATCTATGTTATCAGGAATATTGGTCTGAAGTTTTCTTTCATTGATGTGTCTTTGTGTGGTTTTGGTGTCAAGTGATAGTTGCTGCATAAAATAAATTTGAAGGGTTCTCTCCTTTTCTATTTTATGGTATAATTTGAAAAGTATTGGTCTTAGTTCTTCTTTGAAGGTCTTGCAAAATTCAGCTAAGAATCTCTCTCGTCCTAGGCTTTTCTTAGTTGGTAAGTTTTATTTATTTATTTATTTATAGATAGTTGGAGAAGGTATTTATAGTTGGATACAATAAATACCTTTATTTTATTTATTCATTTTTATGTGGTGCTGAGGGTTGAACCCAGGGCCTCACACATGCTAGGTAAGTGGTCTACCATTGAGCTATAACCCCAGCCCTAGTTGGTAGGCTTTTGATGGCATCTTCTATTTCATTACTTGAGATTGATTGGTTCAAATTGTGTTATATCTTCCTGGTTCAGTTTGGGTAAGCTGTATGTCTCTACAAATTTGTCTATGTCTTCAAAATTTTCTATTTTATTAGAGTACAAATTTTCAAAATAATTTCTAATTATCTTCTGTATTTCAGTGCTATCTGATATTTCCTTTCTTATCATTAATTTTAGTAATTTGAATTTTCTCTTTCTCTTTGTTAGTGTGGCTGTTTATTAATTTTATTAAATTTTTTCAAAGAACCAATTTTTCATTTTGTAGATTTTTTGATTGTTTCTTTTGTTTCAATTTCATTGATTTCACCTCTGATTTTAATTATTTCCTGTCTTCCACTGTTTTTGGTGTTGATTTGCTCCTCTTTTTCGTAGGGTTTTGAGATGAACAATTACGTCATTTATTTGTTGACTTTCTATTTTTTTAATGAATGAGCTCAATGCAATGAACTTTCCTCTTAGCACTGCCTTCATGTTGTCCCACATTTTTTTGGGGGGGGGGTACTAGAGATTGAACCCAGAGGCACTCCACCATGGAGCCACATCCCCATTTTACTTAATAGAGTCAGGGTCTCACTGAGTTGCTCAGTGCCTTGCATTGCTGAAGCTGACTTTGAACTCAAGATTCTCCTGTCTCAGCCTCCCAAGCCACTGGGATTACAGGCCTGACCACTGTGCCTTGCTCACACATTTTGATATGTTTTATTACTATTCTCATTTACCTCTGAGTACTTTTTAAATTTCATCCTTGATTTCTTCTGTTATACATTCATCACTCAATACAGTATTATTTAGTCTTCAGGTGTTAGAATAGCTTCTATTTTTAATTCTATCATTGGCTTCTAATTTCATTACATTATAATCTGGTATAATGCAGAGTATCCTCTGTTTTTATTTTTGTATTTGCTAAAAGTTGCTTTATGGCCTATGATATGGTCTATTTTAGAGAAGGATCATGTGCGGCTGAGATGAAAGTGATTAGCTCATCATACATGATACATGATAGATGAAATAATCTATATGTCTGTTAAGTTTAATTTATTGATTATACTATTAAGATCTAAAGTTTTTGGTTTAGTTTTTGTTTGGAAGATCTGTCCAGTAATGAGAGGGGTGTGTTAAAGTCACCCAGGATTATTGTGTTGTGGACTGTTTGATTCTTGAAGTTGAGAAGGGTTTGTTTGATGTACCTAGGTGCGCCATTGTTTGGGGCATAAATATTTATGATTATTATGTCTTGTTAATGTATAATTCTTTAAGCAATGAAATTTCCTTCTTTGTCTCTTCTGATTAACTTTGACTTGAAATCCACTTTACTTAATATGAGGATGAAAACCCCTGCTTGTTTATGCAATCTATGTAAGTAATATATTTTTTCTGATGTTTTCATCTTCAGTCTGTGGATGTCTTTGCCTATGAGTTGAGTCTCTTAGAGAGAGCATATTGATGGGTCTTGTTTTTCAATCCAATCTGCCAGTCTGTGTCTTTTGATTGATGAGTTTAGGTCATTAATGTTCAAGTTCTTACTGATATATGATTTGATTTCCCAGTCATTTTGGTTTGTTTCTAGATTTTCAGTTGAGATACTTTTATTCTAATTGTTCTTGAATTTTGACAAACAAGAGATACTCTTTACCTATCCAAAGAATTCAAGCTGCTCCCTGGATTCCTGATTCTGTGAACATTATAACTTAAACTAGAACTTTGTAAATAATTTTAAAATATGTTTCTTCTTGGTGAAAAGTGCTTCTTGCTAAATCTCAGAGCTTAGTGAATGGAGCAACTTCTGATCTTTTTGCAGTGCACAAACTGTAGAACTGTGCACAAAAAAACCTGTCAATTCCTTTTCGGTAAAGACTAATGTAAGAGACTAGTATTTCAATCACACTCTTTCACTTACACAGGAAAAATGAACAATAATGTTACTGTACTACTCACATAATGTTTATAATCATGCGTTTGCTTAAATCCTGTCTCTGATACCAGTTTCATGACTTTGGGAAGCTAAAAAACATGGCCACACTTTTATTTTCTTATGTGTAAAATGGAGGTAATAATTGTGCCAGCCTAAAAACGTTATTGGAAAATTTGATATCAACATACTTATTGAAGCTCTTAAAGCAGTGCCTGGAAAACAGAAAGTATTTTCTTTCTTGACTGTTAGTACATTCAGACAGAACTGGCAAAGGAACTCCCTCTATTACTTACAATTCCTCTGCTGTTTTCAATGTATCCTATCATGAAGATATTCTGTTTTTATGACCAAAAGATTTTATTCATTATCAAAACTTCCTCCTAAGACAATCATTGTAGCATGAGAACAAATAAATAAATAAGCAAACAATGCTTCTATACATAAAGGGAAATAAAATTGGCTACAGACAGTCAAACTAGACAATTAACATACCATGGATAAAATCGGAGATCAAGAAGATCAGAAATGGGCCTGAAATGTGTAATATTTGCTTAACTCCTACCAACCACTAATGTTATTTACTAATATTATTGGACAGGTATGCATTTTATTATATTTAATTAAATATGTGCAAAAATAGCTGATCGATACAGAGAAAGTTAGAATTTTTCAAATAAATATTTTTAACTACTTTAGCTCTGTGTCAAGATGCATCCTTTTCTGAACACTGATTACTCTTCTCTCTGTTTAGAAAATTTGTTCTCATTTCTATGCCTCTTGAAGTTTCCTCTAGCTTTTCTTTGGAGTACTTCTTAGGTGCCAGCAACTTTGCATAGGGGAACACATTTAATTCAGACAAGAATCATTTGAATTCCATGTTTATTTCACTTTTCAAGATGAGGAAGCTTGTAAGTGACAACAGCTAATCAAATTGGGTCACTCTAAGTACAGGGTAATGATAAGAGTATAATCGACTTTACCTGTTTAAATGAGTAGGAGGTTGCTACACGTAAGTCACCTCTCCTATGACGTCAATATTGCTATGTGACTAACATTGCAATTGATTTCACCAAACTTTTAGTTTGGGAGGTATAAACTATGTTATTAATGTTATCACTTTTAAAATATAGGAATGTAGCCAGGCATGGTGGCACAAATCTGTAATCCCAGCACCTCCAGAGGCTGAGACAGAAGGATCATGAGTTCAAAGCCAGCCTCAGCAACTAAACAAGGCACTTGGCAACTCAGTGAGAGCCTGTCTCTAAATAAAATATAAAAAAGGGCTGGGAATATAGCTCAGTGGTTCAGCACCCCTGGGTTCAATCCTCAGTACCAAAACAAAACAAAACAAATTAAAAAAAAAAAAAAAAACGGGTTTAGAAAAAAATCTTCTTGACAATGGCCTCAGTAATGAATTCTTTGATATAACATCAAGAGCAAAACAAAACAAATAAGCAATAGAAGTGCATCAAACTGAAAAACTTCTGCACAACAAAAGGGGAAAATCAACAAATTAAAAAGAAAATCAAAGGAAAGGGACCAAATAATTTCAAGGAATTTATCTGATAAAAGGCTAATAACCAAAATATATAAGGAGCTCAAATAACTCAAATGCAACTAGAAATTCCCTAATAAAGACAAAACAGAAATAAAAGATTAAACCCAATTAAAATATGATCAAAGGACATGAAATGACACTTCTTCAAAGAAAATACACAAATGACCAATAAGCATTAAAAAGAGAACTCAGCATTACTAACCATCAAGAAAATGATGATTGAAATCAAATGAGTTATCACCTCATATGTTGGGAAGACTTCTATAAGAGATAATAGGTGTTAATAAAGACATGGATAAAAGACAGCCCTTGCACATTTTTTTGTTGTTGTTGAGAATATAGACTGGTACAAACCTTACATAGAACAATACAGAGTTTTCTTGAAAAATTCAAAGTGGGATTGCCATAAGATCCAGCAATCCTACTTCTGGATGTATTTTCAAAGGAATTAAAATCAAGATTTCAAGGAGATACCTGAATTCCTATGCACATAGAAGCACTATTCATAATAGCCAAGACAAGACAAGAGCCTGAATGTCCATTGACAGAGAGAGAAAATGTAGTATATTAATCTAATTGAATATTATTAATCCTTGATAAAGAAGAACACCTTCATTTTCAGTAACATTGATGAACCAGTAGGTCACTTTACTAAGGGAAATAAGCCAGACATGAAAGAACAAATACTATATAATCTCACTTTTATGAGGAATCTAAAACAGTTAAAAATACAAGCAGAGAGTAGAGCTGTAGTTTCCAGGGCAGAGGGAAGGGTTCCGGGGTGTAATGGTCAAAGTATGCCAAAGGTGGAACTGATAAGTTGTGCAAGATGGGTGAGTCCTAGAGATGTACTGTACATTGTGAAGCCTATAGTTAACAATACTCTATTGTATATTTTAAAATATGCTAAAAATAATAGGTATAATGTTAAATGTTTTTTAACAAATATAGAAAATAAAAATTTAAATAGTAATAAAGAGAGACAGGAAACTTTTTCAGTTGATGGATATGTTTGTGGCATTGACGGTCATGATGATTGCATAGATGTATGTGTGTCTGTGCATGTGTGTTAATATTTATATATGTGTATATATATATTTGTGTATATATATATGCTAGTAAATTCATCAGCTTGTATACATTAAAAATATACAGCTTTCTATATGTCAATAACCCCTTAATATAGTGTTTTAAAACAATATTTGCAGAACTAAATTGAATAAAAGTGATATTTTTGATACTTTTCTCTGCAACTCAATCTCTGTAGTTTGAATAAGCTATGGCAGATACTAGGAATAACTTTTCTAATAAGTATTGGATGCATTCTTGATTGAACTCATAATATTAAAAGCTTTTCAAAGAATCAACTGCCTCCTACTTTCCTCCACTTATTTGATATCAGAAAACCCATCAGATAGTACATCTATTCTAACATCAGTAGACATCGCATACTAACAATATTCCTATCAAAGTGTGTCTGAGATATAAGAAAAACATTTTTTATAAATGAATAATGTAAAGTCGGTACTTTGATTTGTGTTATTGTAGGGGACCCACAGACACAAATATGAAATCATATATCTAGCTTCTAGAATTGCATCTGTCACATTGGAAGTACTCAATAAGTATTTGTTGAATATTTGAATAAAAACTATTACAGAACTCACCATGGAGAATTAAGGTCCATAAATTCTTGATTGTTCAGTGTCTTTATTTCCACTATGACAAAATGAAGAGGATAGCATTGCTTTGTAGAGTGTTAAAGAGATTAAAAAATTAAGACATGCCAAGTTTCTTTTCAATGAAAGGGAACCCATTTAATTAGGATTAGTGGCTGTTATTGCTATGACAATTATTGTAATTATAAGCTACTTCTCATTTAGATGAATCTGAGCCAATCAGGAGTGGACGATTCCTTAAAACTTTTTACATAAGATGAACCCAAAGCCCCTTCTGACAATTTTGGTCTGAGACTCTACACCTGCATGTGTTGCTTTGGATTCAGTCTTCTATCAACCTGTTTCCGGGCTTCTAGGGAAATAAAATTCATCCCTGTGATTTTGGACTATTATTTATGATGAGAATCACCCTGCACTTCTTTCTCTACAATTTTTGACACCATTCTTCTGGAAACCAATTTTCCTCTCTCTGGAAAATATATTAACCACATTTCCTTCACTGTAGGTATCAGCTGGGCCAGCTCACCTTCAATTGAAAAGCAGTTCTCCTGCAGGTTGTGAATTCATTAGGACCTGGAGACTTCTCCTCAAAATAAGTTCCTTCATCTGTTGAGTACATTTCTGAATCTCCAAGTAAACACGCCTTCATTTGTCAGTTGCATATGATCTTTTAAATGAAAGACTATGTGAAGGAGAATAAACACACATACGTAATTCCCTAATTTATTTTCTTTCTTATACAAATATATATTCTGCTTACCCCTTTGTGCCAAGGCTTTGGGAAAGAATTATTGTAATTATCAGCTGTAATTTGTATGAGTGCAAAACCCAAGTTTTCATTATGACAGAACAAAAAATTATTGATAAATTTCACAGTAATACTTACTGTCAGATAGCTTTGCTAAGTGGGGCAAAGAAGGAAGTGATCAGCTCTGTTAATGTCCATAACATGAAAAGGGTTATCAGAGCACCTGATGCACACACACATCAAGGATTGACAGACGAGAACTGCACCAAATAGCCAAGATAGGATATTTCATACAGATTAAATGGCAAATGCAGAAGATAGAGGAATGAAAAGCCAGAGCATGCTTTAAATTCACAATTAATAGGAATAGTTAATGTAAATAGGATGTGTTTGCGTGTGGAGGGTTGGGAATTGAGGGTGACATAAAACAAATTCATAGACATCCCAGTAGGATATGCAAAGAAAATGAATTTGTGCTTTAAAATTATGAGGACATAATGTAGATTCTTAGTATAGAGATAGTAAAACCATGTCTTAAAATATATTGGAGATAGATTAAATAATTTGCTCAGTTTATTTTTCTTAGAGCAAGGAGTAGTATGATGGAGATGGTCACCAAGAGAGTATAAAGTCCAGTAGAAATAAATGTCATTGGAATCAACTATACCTACCTGCATCTGGTCTTGGCCTTGGGAGGAGGCCCCGTTACGTCAAATTTAATTTGATTTCATAGACTACAACAGAAGCTTCCAGGAGACAATTTGAAGTCTACCTTGTTTGGGAAGGGAGATGGAGGATTTCTAGAATGACAACTTTTTTTACTTTTTAACTCAAAAATTCAGTAGTTTTGTTTATACCATATGTGTGTCACTTTTGATCATAATGGTTTCTCTCCTTTACCAATAACTGAGAAAGAGTCTCACAGCTTTGATGGCTGTATTGGTTGATTTTGTAGAATTTTAGTTTGAAAAAGTAGATCATTTTTAAGAGTGTAAAGAAAAAATCCTCTGAGACTTTAAAAGATAAAAATATATTTTCTAATCATATGCTTTAATTGGACATCTCCATGAAAAAAATATTATCAGATAAATAACAATTTAGTCAGCAAACAGATTTTAAAAATACAATCTTTTAATCATAAAAAGTGTTAAAATCTCTTTAGGTGTTTTGAACAATGCTTAGTAAGTGAATAAATTGTTTTCACACTCTGAAAGTGTATAATTAGGAACTGAAGACCATAGCATGAAGATTGAAATTATTCAAGAAATATTCTTGGAACTGTTTACAAATGCATTGCCTGTTCAGATACAGATACATAATGTCAATATTATTAGTGTTCTTATTAACAAAGCCTGTACCTAACAATAGCAAACTTCATACTTTTTAAACATGAGGCCTATAGTTCATGACTTAGCATCATATTCAAAGAAAGCTAGATTCAGTGTTGTGTTTTGGCAATGGCCAGAGTAAGGGGGAGATGTAAAAATCCCTGCTGTGGAGTCGATAATGTAATTAAGTTTTTGTGCCCTTCTGTGTTATACCTCCCTGTGGATTCTTTTACCACTATTTCCCAATCACTGATATTTCCTAAGGAGGAATGGTAACCCCGTTCTGAGCTTTAAATGGAGACATACGATTTGAACAAAATATTTTCAGTAGATCTTAATTATATAGGGCATACCGATCTCAGAAAAATAAATAATTATAATACACACATCCCTCACTTGTGAAGGTTAATAATCTTTTTGACATTATGATAGTGCAAAAACAATACACATTGGGCAGAAATGATAGTTTGAATTTGGAGTTTCAATCTTCTTCCAGGCTGGAATCATGTTGTCAGAACTTCTCCTGTGGTGCTAGACAGGGTCAGTGGCAGAGAGCTGTAGCTCCCGGTCAGTCATGTGATCAAAAGGGAAAGCAACCAATATGACACAGTGCACTTCGCTGGTAGATGGAAAGATTCAGTAGGTCAGCTGTTTCGTATGAGTTTTCAACTTAAGGATATTTTCATTTTAGGGTGGGCTTATTGGAACTCCATCATAAATCAAGGAGCATCTGTATACTGAAAACAGCTTATGGAGTGCAGGTGTTGAATGTTATTTTAAAGAAATGTTAGTATATTATCTGATAGTTCATGCAAATGTAGCTTTAAAACTTGAATCTGATGCCAAACTCAGGTTCTCACTACTCCAATTTTAAAAAAGCATCTTTCCTAGAAAAAAAAAATGCCACCTCATTCATCATCACTCTAGTTCTATGCTTCACCATGAGAAATGTTCATGCTCCATCTCTATTGTCATCCCTCATTCCATTCATAAGTTTGACAAGCCATCACCCCACAGGACATCTATGTGTGTTGCAGCTCTGCAGGAAAAGGCATCATCACACATATCACGAGGCTCAAAGTGTATGACTGATGTGACTATCTTTCATATTTCTAATCAAATTCACTTTCTCAGGAATGCCTTGGATACCTCTCTCCACAATCTGGTGAACAAACAAAGAAAAAAAGCAGAGGTTTCTAAATCAGTCAAACTGAGGTGATTAGGTTTTACTCTTGGATATTTACATGCCTGGGAGGAAGTTCAACAACAGATCATCCTATGACTGGATATCAAAAGCCCATGAATTTCGGTGAAATGGACCCAAGTTCCAATACAGGTTTTGCAATCTACTGTTAATGTCTCACAGACAAGTTACAAAACCTCTTTAAAGCCTAATCAGAATCACTTTTGAGTCCCTTATTCTTATTCTTATATTTTATGAATAGAGGAGGTTTTAGATAAAGTCTTTGGGCTAGGGATAAGATCAGGGAAAGACAAATTGCTTAAGATCTTCAGGATTGACCAAAAGAATTTTTTGTATTCACTGTAGGTATATGAGCCTCTAGCATGTTTTTGTTGCTGATATTGTTACTGAGGGAAGAATGGCACAAGTTTTTACAGCCAATTTCTTTTCTTATTCTAGTCATTTATTTGCACTTTGAACATTGGAAGGGTGACAAATAATAAATTAGGTTCTCTACTGTCTGATTTGACAAAGCAATTGATCTAAAATTCAACGTATACATATTAGAATCACCAGGGTTTCTGGGTTAGAAAATTTGGGTTTCTAAGAATATCCATGTTACCCAACAAACATCCAGATTTTACACAGACTGTACACTGAGGGATAATGGGTATGTGCTGAAGGAAAAACTTGTCCATAAATAGGGAATAGTGTAGACTAGTTGCTTACTAAAGTGTGGTGGCATGTGCCTGAAATTCAGGGACTCAGGAGGCTGAGGCAAGAAGATCACAAGTTCCAGGCCAAATTCTGCAATGTAGCAAGACCATATTTCAAAATTAAAAAAAAAAAAGATGAAAAGAACTGGATATATTTGTTAGTGATAAAGCATCCCTGGGTTCAATACTCAGTACCACAAAATGAAACAAGCAAACAAAAAAAAAATAGTGGTTTACTTCACAGCTAAGAAAATAAATTCAGGGATTCACTTAAGGTTACATGTCATTAGGATCAGAACAAGTCCCAGACCCCAGATCATCTGTCTCTCATCTGATGCTTATTCTATTTTGCCATGTTTCCTAATTGTCCTTATCTTTCATCTGCTTTTAACTATCCCCTAGTCTATAAAACAACACATATCTCCTCTGGCATCATGGAGGGTATATTTGAAAAAGCACTTTAGAGACATCTTAATTTAGAAATATTGACAAGAAGGAGTCCGCATCTTGTGGCTGAAGAAACACATTTAAGATCAAGTAGTTTGCCTTCCTATTCCAGGATGAGAAAATCCAATGTTTAATACAGAACCAAAGGCTGTTTTATTTCAAAAGAAAAGGATTTGTGTGCTTTTCCACTGTCCGATTCTGAGCCACAAACTCAGAATCTCTTGAAACTCTCAGAAACTCTTGCTTAAGTCTTTTTCAACGTCTCATGCAGCCATCTGGGGCCTTTTGACAATTGTCACTAAGCCATGCAGAGAAGATTGCTTATGAAGGAATCCCAATGGTATTGTTGCAAGGCTGCATTTGGGGTCTTCACAGTAGGGTTTGTGTGAGTATCTGATTATGTGCTGCACAAGCCATGATCATTCCAGGTCTCCATTGTGTGCTTTCAAAATACTTCTCCCACCTCATACCATAAACTATTTACCATCACTCACAGATAAACTGGTCTAAGGTTGCCTGGCTCATTCACACAACATTCTCCTGTATGTACTAGATGATTGTGAAAAGATGATACCAATCTCTTATCACATGATCACACAACCTAATACTTCCACTAAAACAAGATGGCAGTTAAACTTACCAGCATGTATAAGGCTCTGGGCAATGTATTTTAGTAGCATTATTTCACCTAATTTTCACAAAAAATCTTTTGGAGTAGGTATCTTTCCCCACTGTTTTATGAGGGAACAATAAGGCACAAAGAGGCCTTATAAGAATGCAAGGTTTATAGCCAGTATCTGGAGTTAATAAGATTTTCATCCTTGGTTGATATTAACATGAATTAAACCATTCAAGACAGATGATTATCTTAAAACTAATCCCTGTCAAAGTAGGAGAGCAGGCAGAACATTAGGTTAGAGAAACTATTAGGTGTGAGAGTGTACTGTTCATTGCACTGGATGAATTATCTAGCTCTGACTTGATTTATTTAGGAATAGTTATGGCTTAACTCAGGGCCATCCATGGATATAAAATAAGATGGTCTGATCTCCTTGAGACATCAAATAGAAAATGGAAAACTTGATAAATATTCATTTTTAAAACTTGATAAAATATTCATTTTAAATTATCAAATGTCACTACCATGAAGCTTTGTTCCTCTTGGGTATTTTTATACCCAACAGATGAACAAGAAAGTTCACCTTATGACTTTGTGCACTTACTGAGAACAGGAAATTTCTTCACTTTGTCTGAACTTTCTTTCTGTATAATGGAACAGTTTCTTTTGTTTTCTTTTTATCCCTCACTGATATTTTCATTATTATACTTTCCTTTAGAAAGTGCATTGTTACTACAAAGCAATATATGGAAGATTTTATAGAAAATTATAATATCAGTGATCACAAACCTTTTTGTGGACATACTAATATTGATAACTACCCAATGACTTGTTCAAGAAATATAACAAAGACAGCTATTTCACAAATGATTATCCACTGGTGTTTGAGTTCTGTACTAGCTATTAGGTTTATGCAAAGAAATGGTATTCATGCTCTAGGCTAGTATTTTACCTGAATTATTTTTTAGTAGTGGTGATTTAGCTATTGCATCAACAAAGTGTTTCAATTTTAATATTAAAACTTAATTATACATTCCAAAGTCACTGACAATATAAAAGTTTTCTTCCTTGTCAAAGCACCAGATATGAGTATTTTAAAGGGTTTATTTTTATTATGTATATAATCCTGTTTATGTTTTGAAGTTTCAAATTATAGGTGTAGTAGAAGGCATTTTTATTACTCTGTGCTTTGAGAATTCTGAATATTGTAATACACCCTATTAGAATCGATGTACTGTATCATTACATATTATAGATAAACTCATATACCGCTAATGTGAGAGGGGTTATAAAATTGAGATAGAATAACAATTTTTTTCTGGTTTCTCTGGTGCTTTATGCACTTCATTTACTAAAAAACATAAAATGGTCAGTAAAATATTTACTAGGACTTTGAAAGTCTCTAAAGGCATAAATTGAATTGTGCAGTATCTCTAGTTTTCTATAAAGCACCTTGCTTCCGAATAAAACAGTCCAACTTCTTCTTCTTTTTTTTTTTTTGTAATTTGAGAATGTGTGCCTTTTGAGGCTAATCTACTTAAATCCAGCAGTAGAGAACATTTTTCATTGAAATTCTTAGAATTTTATGTATGACTTACTGATAAACTATTATCAGATATGTAGTGGATTTGCAATTATTTTATATGTTTATAATGTTTTTATATATTTGGCTAGAACAAAACACTTGAGCCTAAGTGTTTCTTAGAAAGCTAACCTTTATAAAACTGAGAAATTCCCTATATTTTTCCATCAGTATTTTCTGCTTTGTTCCATTATCGGGTCTTTCTCTTTCTGATTTTTTTTTTTTTTTTGGCTGTCTCGTGCCCCCAGTTATCAAGGGGGAACTTCTGCTGTCTATTCCTTGGACTATTGTGTTTGAGAACACATGAGACATCATTGAGCAGAGTGAGGATATAAGGCTTACAATATGTCAGAACTCCCAGAATTCATCATTGAAAGGAGGAATAACAATGCAATCATGGAAAATAAGGCATTTTTTAGTCATCTGGTTTTCTGGTATTGTCTGGAAAATGACAGAAGTCTTACAAAGTCCTTTCTCCTCATTCTACAGGTCTGGCTGTCTGCCCCACCTTAAAGCAAAGGCTAGCCCTGGCACCTAAGTCTTTCTGGATTATGTTGTTCATTTCATTTTCAGTATGTACTTTAGAAACTAAAGTAATGCATGCTGACTTTAACAACTGAAAAATGTTTACATTTTCCAGGTAAATTTTTTTCTGCCTCTTAACTCATCTCCCTGAGAAAATCGCTTCTCACTGCCATGTGAGAAGTCAAATTATGTTTTCTTTATTTTTAGGCAACTTTTAAAGATATTGTTCTTTATTTCCATCCTTGACATAGACCAGTCAATAACACAAAGTTATTATCATTTGTGTATTCATTTGGACCCTTTCCCAATGTATCCCATTTCAGCACATTGGAGGATCCATGATTTTCAGAAGTGACTTATTGTGATATGGCTTTTTCCAAGAAAGCTGGCCCTTTAGCCCTTGGACTGGATCAGCTCCACTTACGTTCTCCTTAATCTCTTCCTTGAATCCAGGTGAGACAGGTTCTTGTAATTGGCAGTTGCTAGGAGATGTAGTGCTTAAAATGAGTTTATAATGCAAAACTCGGTGAAAATTTCCACTGACATCATCATTTAGTGGCATGATTCCACCCTAATAGATAAGGAGAAAACAAAATGATCTCATTAAATAATGATTATTTGGAACCATAATCTTTAGGAACAAAAGAATGTTCCATGCATTCAACACATTTCCTGGAGCCTGTCTAATTTCCTGGAAAACCTACAAAAACCAAAGGAGACAGTTTATATGAAACTTCAGCACCAGTGCAAAAAGCACTCTCACCTCACTTCTCTCATCTGATTGCCTTTGTCCACTGTGGGCTAGTTGTTAGACTATCCCATGCTTCTCTAATTGTTGAAGTTTTTGCATTTGTTACTTTGTTAAAAAATACCATACATGGGCTATATTCTAGTACTAGTCCACATCTTACTAATTCTTCAAAACTTAAAGTGTTTTTTGTATTATTTAGGGAGATGTCTTTGATTTCCCATATTTGACTTTCAACCAAAATAATATTCCTTTCTTCTTTGTCTTCATGGCATCTTGCATTTACATTTATAATAACATTTCTGATATTGAAAATAGACATACATTATCTCTACTTTGGTTTACAATCAGACTATATAAATTCCTAAAGAGGAATAAATCTATTATTGACATGCTTACTTCCAATTTCTTTAGTACATTACATAAATTTAAAAATACATGGGCAGATATAAAAGTTAATTACCATTAATCCATATAAGATTTTTGGACATATTCAACCTAATGTAACACTTTTTTAATATTTTAAGAATAGGGAGCTGGAGCTGTGGCTCAGTGGTAGAGTGCTTGCCTAGCATGTGTGAGGCACTGGGTTCTATCCTCAGCACCACAAAAAAAATAAATAAATAAAATAAAGATATTCTGTTTATCTACAAATAAAAAAATAATTTAAAGAATAGACATAGGATAAAGTTTATTTAAAAAATAATTTAAGAATAGGCATAGAATAAAGTCTTGAAATACAATGGAAGAAATGCCTCATGGTTGTGACTCACTTAAAATTGACTCTCTCTAGGGTTAGGAGTGTACTTTAGTGGTGAAGCACCTGCTTGGTATGTGTGAAGCACTGAGTTTGAGCCCCACTATAAGAAAAAGAGAAAAATTATACATATCTGTTCTACTCATATGTAAAGGAATCGAATATACATATTACATTTCATACATACATTCATATATTTATATGACTCCATATCTAATTTCTTATTGTATATACATGCATATATATGAGTCATTATCTGATTTTTCATTTTCTGATATTACTTTTTGTACACATTGCTAGAAAAAATATTTAGAAGTTATACAAGAAAAATATAGGTTATCTGTATAGAAAATCATAGTGTAATTGTTGTAGTAAGTTTGTTAATTAAATAAATATGCGTTTGACCCTTTTTAAAACCAGAATCTGTTGAAAGAGCATTATTGAAGAGTCAGACCCAGGAAAACTGCAAGTATCAACATATACTTAACTGAGGCTATTTTAATAATCAATTTAATTCAACACAAAACTTTCTAGTATATACTTTCAGCTTGGTTCATTAGGTCTTTGTTATCAGCACAGTATGATACATAACAAACCATCCCAGATATCCTAGTTTAAAATAGAAGTCATGGTTTATTTGGTACATTCATGTGAAGGTTGAGTGGGCTCGATGGGGTTCTTTACTCTTTTTCTGGAGTCAACTGAATTGAGACATCTCTGCTACGTTTGCCTGAGCTTTTTTTTTTTTTATAAAGATTATTTTTCTGTTAAGTGTTCCAGGATGCCTGTATTGGGGGAAAAATAGGAAAATATGGCTGTATCCTGTATGTATTCTCCTATAGGAATCTTGCTAACATGTTCTCATGACAAAGATGGAGGATAAAAGAAGCAGAAATGTTTCAATGCTTTTGCTAATCCTATAAACTCAAAATGTCACTACCCAAAGCAAGTCATATGGCTGAATTCAAAAGCAAGGAACAGGGATGGAGACTACTTCTTAAATGAGAAACTGTGAAATTCTGTTGCAAATATGGGTACAGGGAAGGGTGTAGAATCAGAGCCATTTGGTGTAATCAATTCACCGTGGTCTGCCTTCTGACCATGATTATCATCACTCTCTTGTGCTCCAAGTACCCATTCTTATCCCAGCTTCCCAAAGGTCTCATCTAATCATATCACATCACCCAACGTCCCAGGTATCTTGATTCACAGAAGGTTTAAATGGCACTCCTTCTGATTTGAAGGTCATGAGCAAATAGAAGTTATCTGCCACCATTCTTCCCCCAACTCCACACACAAGCACACACCTATTCAAACATGCTCTAAAACAATGGTCAAACAAACTAGACAATTGAAATACAAACTCCTATTTTCCCCAAAATGGGAAGAAAGAGACTCACAGAAAAGTCACTGGTCATAATTATCAAGATGTCCTGAGTAAATGTAGTCAAGTCCTGCATTTCGGATAGGGTTCTCTTGATCAGTTCCCAGTTATGTCCTGTCAGAGGCTCATAGTTAATTCTTTGGATATTCGTTGACTCCACTGTTGGGACATTCTGTAATGTTAACTTTATGGTGGGATGATTGTCCACCTTCATTTCAAATTTATATGTTAAAGCCCTAACTCACATTATGATGATATTTGGGAGTAAAACCTTAGGGAGTTAATCAGATCATGAGAATGGGGTCCCTATGATGGCATTCCTATTGTCATAACAAGAGGAAGAACAATGGGAGCTTTCTCATAACGACGTAGGGACAGAAAGAAGGTAACCATCAGCAAGCCAATAAGACAGCCCTCACCAGGAATTGAATCTGCTTTGATCTTGATCACAATTATTGGCATCTCTCTCATACGCACAGTTTACGTATTCTGGGGACATACCGGCCCCTAGAATTATGAGAAATAAATGTCTGCTGTTAGACCCCCAGTCTGTGGTATTTGCTTATGGAAGTCTGGAACAGTTAATATATACCCCTTTACTTTCTTTGACTATATCTGAGAGGGAAGATTGGGGAATGCTTACACAGCAATCTCAGCTTACTTCTTGCCAGAATATTTTTAAGGCCCCAGAGACTTTTTCACATTTTGAAAAATTTCAGTCTATCTTAATCCTGCCTAAGACTATTTTTCCTGACTCAGAAACTTTGTACATTTCTTCTGCCTCTGAGTCCATTTTATGCTAATGGGCCATGTCCACACTCGTTATCCAACTGGCTCTTTCTCACTGGGCATTATGGTTTGGATATGAAGTATCCCCTGAAAAGCTCACGTTGGAAACATGGCTTCTAATGCAGCAAGAGTTGGGACTTTAAGGGAAAGATTGAATGATGAGACTGTGACTTCATTAGTAAATTATCCATTTGATGGCTTAATAATGTGAATGAACTCTTGCGTGGGAACTGGAGGCAGGTGGAGTGTGACTTGAGGAAGTAGAACACTGTAGATGTGGACTACATGAACTATATTTGTTCTTTACACCTTTTTGTCTCCATGTCTGTTCTTCTTACCTGCCATGAACTGGGTAGCTTTCATTTCTCCACGCCTTCCACCATGATGTCTGCCTCATCTCAGGGCCATAACAATTGAGTTGGCTAACCATAGACTGAATCTCTGAAATCCTGAGATGAAATAAACTGATTCTTCTCTGAGTTGTTTTTAATCAGGTGTTTTCTTCACAGTGACTAAAAGCTGACTAACACACTGGCTTTATTCATTGCTATTGTGGGCATCTCCAGGTTCACTCTAACAATGCCCAAAGTTTTCTAAAGACCTCCCACCTGAGATCCACTGGGCACCATCTTCATCCCATAACATGTCTTCACAAGGATCTAAGTGTTACACTTGGTTTTGTCTGAGCTCCCTAAGGCATCTTATTTTGGCATTCTTACATCTGGAAAAATGGGAAATGATAAAGTTTATTTTTCATCACATAACATTCTGATCCCTTTGTATTTTATCAAGCATCTATTTTTGCAGGTTTCCTTATTTTCTGAGCCCATCTCTTTCCAGTAGTCCTTTATCTCTATACAGCTAATAAAGTTTTATGCACTTTCAACAGGACTGACTTGGAGTACCCTTGTTCACTTTCAAAATTTCTCTGGTTTTTTCTTTCTTTTCTGCAATTATTGGCAAAACTACTGACAAATATGTCTCTACCACATGACATGGGTCCACATTTCTAAGCTCCTATGTTAGTTTCCTTACCACTCAACTCTAGTATGAGAATTTTTTTGCCATATGGTTCCTAAAGTAAGGCCATATTTTAAGTTTCTATCTTGAAAATATCTTACTTTTAGTGCTTATATTATTATCTATTGTCATAGTATCATTGCATACCAACTATCTCAAAACTCAGTATCATAAAACATAATTTAATTTTTTGGAAATAATTCTGCAGTTTTCTTTTTATTGTGTTTGTGTGCATGTGTGTGTGTGTATGTGTGTGTGTGTGCGTGCGTGTGTGTGTGTGTGTGTGTGTGTGTGTGTGTGTGTGTGTGATGGTTGTTTGGTCTTAGCTGGACTCTCTTATGCAGCTAAGTTCAGCAGGAGTTCAGCTAGGTAGGTCTGTTGAACTTGGCTGAGTTTTCTCATATCTTTGTAGGGGAAGATCTTTGTTGGTGATTAGGATGACTGCTGCTTAAACAAATGAAGTGATTTGGCTCTGCTCTTTATATCTTATCCTCCAGCAGGCCCATTAGAGAATTCTCTCATAGTAAAGATCAACAAGAGCAATTCATGTGTCTATGATTTTAAGCTTCAGCAGTGACTTGAATGACTGAATTCAGAACCAAGAGGTAGTTGCACAGATTCTATCCCTTTGTATGAGGAGCTTCATAGTCAGATTGCAAAGGGAGAAAATTCAAGGTAAGGTATATTGCATAGCAGCTTTACCCTAGAAACTAATGAGTTAACCAGACTTTTAGGGAGAATGATCTTTTTCTTACGTTAAACTCACCCACTTCTTGCTTAAGTCACCCAAAGTGGAATAGAAGAGGGACTAACCTCAAAGTGACTTAAACAAGAGTAAAGTACATGCATTATTCAATATGGGACATTCAGGGGTAAGATAAGCTTTACAATTACCTTTGGTGTCTCCTCAATGTTCTCAAGGATTAACTTTCTTAATATTTTTCTTCTGTATGTCTCTGCTGTATCAGCCTCAGCCTAAAACCAGTTGTCATATTGATTATAATATTAACTCTCTGACAACTAGGATGACAGTTTTCCTCATTTCCATCCAGAAGGAGAGAGAGTGCTTCTGAGTAACATCAAAAGCAAGGGGAGGGATTTGCTTAGAGAGCTCTGGTTGTCCTGTGTCCACTCTTAATTGTAGCCTGGAATCGATCTCAACTATAACCTTTCTTGAACAGAGACATTTTTTTTTCTCCAAAATGTAGGAGTTCTATGTAAGAAGAAGGAATAACCAAAAAAATTCTGAATTGAACTAAAGGGAAGAGAAGAAAGGATAAATATTGAGTGATCAACTAAACACATGTCCACTGTAATTTATACAAAAAGATGTCAACTGAATTTTCTTCTTCTTCATAGAATGCCTTCAACATTCTCCATCAGTACTGGGATATTTATGTGTCAATTTACTTATTTATTCATTTATTTTGAGGTTCAGGAGAACAAACCCAGGGCCTCACACACACTTAATGAGTGCTCTACCAGTGAGCTACATCCTTAGTCCTATCAATTTATTTTTAACAAGCTTGATAGTTTATTAGTTATCAAGAGACAAATCTCAAGAATCATTATTTGCATAAATCCCAAAAACTTCATTCAATTTTACCCTTGTTGTTCTTTTTCTGTGTGTATGTACTATGTTTATGCATGCATTTTTATGACTTTATACCAGAGTAGGGACCATGGGGATTTCCTGGGAGTACTTAATTAAATCCAGATTCCTGGGCCAAATCAGTCCCATTGAGTTGGAAACTCTGAATATAAGAGCCAGGAAATATTTTTAATGATCACTCTCAAGAGATTCTTTTTATATAAAAACTTTAGAGTCACTAATTTTGTGATTTAATTTTAAAAAAGTTTGACTAATTTGCTCAGAAATTAGGGGATATGTCTAAGAAGATTGAAAAGACCCTTCTTTCTCTATATAGATAAAATACAACTATTTGAACTCATTAAAAGTTTTTTTTTCCTTCCTTGCTTCTTAAAAATGTTCTAAGAAAACATTTTCTTTAGTGTAGCCTTCTCATTTTTTTTTCTACTCCATAATGCTTTTTATAGCCATGGAGAACAATTATAGTAAAATCCTCCTCCATTGCAAATCATTTATGAAACCTGCTTAAGTACTGTCATGTGTGGATTTATGAATTGTTAAATCATTTGCTGTGGTTTCTGTAAAACTCAGCATACATTTGACCATATCTGACTGCTGCAGTGTTTCAAACAGCAACTTGCTTTATACATTTTGCAAAAGAATATCTTAATGATATGTCAAAAACTCACTTTCTTATTTTTATAATTCAGCATTTAGTTATTATGCCAGTCATTTTTGTTCTGAAGAAATATGCCCATAACAATATATGGAAGATATTTTATATTTGCCATGAATTTTGGGGCACACAATTTAATTTTGTAAATACTTTAATTACATGCAAATGTGCAAAGACTCAGAGATGTACACTGACTACTTGAAGAAGTTCTTACAGAGACAAATTTTGTTTTAGGTACTGGGGACTGAACCCAGGGGTGTAAATTTTTTTTAGTAAACTATGTATGAGCAATAGCTGTAAATGTCAAGTGTCCTACAAAGACATGCATTTTTTAAAATTTTTAACTAACAATATCATCCACATTCACTGTAATTTGAAAATAATTTTCACACATATCTACTTTCCTTGCAATCCCATGAATTTTATAAAATTACCTCCATTTTGTTGATTTAGAAAACTAAGCACATAAGCAACTTTTCTAGGATTACAGAGCCAATAATTGATAGTTATGGGTTTAAAATGATTATACTACTTTAGAAAATTTTAGATTTACAGAAAAATCACAATGCCAGAGCTCCTTCATGCCTCATAGGCAGATTCCCCTTTGTTAGTTCATTGTGTTGCACTTAATGAATTAATGATGATGATTCATTTTAACTAACTAGTGCTCATATGTTGTGTTTCCTTGGTTTTTGCTTCATGTTCTTTTTCTGTTCCAGAATCTATTCCTTCCACTCTAGTCTTTAGGTTCTATTATTATTGATGGAGGTCTGGTCAAATATCTTGGGAAATATTTTTCAGTTGGGATTCTCTGATGTTTTTTGTCACAATTGCTGGGGTTACATAGTACTTACTGGAATAAAGACCAAAAAATGCCATTCTAATATCACATGGAGGAATATATATACACATATTCAGCTAAGCATAAGTTTATACTGTTGTCTCCAAATTCTCTCTAGAACATATAGCTCATTCTAGCCTCCTCCACTTGATTATCTCTAACCTGCCATTCCAATGGGAGAAACAAGGCTTCTATTATTTGCCATACATTTACTTTTTTGTTCAATACTAATATATGTGTACACTGCTTTCTGAATTGTTAACCTGTACCACCATGGGAAGCAGTGTGAACAATTGCAATTTTCTTTAATTTTACACTTCATAATTATTTCCAAAGTTACTTAGGTTAACTCCCCAGCTTCTTTAGTATGTCTTACATTTGCAATAAAATCAGATTCCTTGTTGAAGTTTGCATTCCATTCCAGCATCCTTCCAATTTCCTAACTCATTTTAAGAATAATTTCATACATTACGATCCCTCCTTTTTCCAATAAGGTTTTTAGTTTGTGCACAGCCCTAAAGCTTCTCCTGTCTTTAACCTATTCAAACATCTCCAAACTCATGAAAACTATTCGCATGTTTTTCAACTCTAAATTTTTTCTTTTACCATGTCATCAAATAATGAATTTGTATAGCATGTAATCTTTTCATTTGGCTTCCTTCCCTCATCCTTCCCACCCTCTTTCATCCATACTTTTTACCTTCCTTCCATCCTTCCTCCCTTCTTTCCTTTCTTCCTTCCTTTCATACCATTTGTCAATAAAAATGTTTTACTCTCTATGTCATTAAATTATTATATTTTTCTTGTTGCACTAGCTAAACTTCTGCAAAATATTGAATGTGAATGGTGATGTTATGGTTTAGATGATGTGTCCTCCTGAAGCTCACATGTGAGACAATGTAAGAAGGTTTGGAGGAGAAATGATTGGGTTATAGCCTTATCCTAATCAGATAATTAATCCCACATTGGGATTAACTAGGTGGTAATTAGAGGTAGGTGGGTTGTGGCTGGAGGAAGTGGTTCATTGGGGGTGTGGCTATGGGGTATATATTTTGTATCTGGTGAGTGGAGTGTCTCTCTCTGCTTTCTGATCATCCCGTGAGCTGCTTCTCTCTGCCACATTCTCCTGCCATGATTCTGCCTCACCTTGAGCCCTGAGGAATGGAGCCAGCCTTCTATGGACCTCTGAAACCTGAAACCGTGAGCCCTCAAATAAACTTTTTCTCCTCTACAATGGTTCTGGTCAGAGCTTTAAATCATAGTAGTAGAATAGCTGACTAAAACAGAGAGTGAACATCTTTGCCTTGTTCCCTGTTTTGGAGGAAAGTATTCAGTCCTGTGGCACTGAATATGATATAAGCTGACATTTACTCATCTGTAGCTATATCATATTAAAGTAGTCTCATTCCATTCCTAGTTTTCTTAGAGATTCTATCACAAATGGGAGATGAAGTCTGTTACATGTTTTATATATTTTTTTATATAATCATAAATATTCTTTAAATTTTGCATGCAGACATAATTCACATATGATAAAATTTATCTTACAATTCATTGGTTTTTTATTTTTAGTGTATTTATAGAGATATGCAAGATTCCACTAACTCCACTAACCCTTAGAGAAGTCTCTTGCCCATTATCACTCATTCCAATCCTTCCTTCTCCAAGTGTTTTGTAACTATTAACACAGAGTCTGTCTCTGGATTAGTATACCAAGAGATTTCATTTAATTGGAATCATCAAGCATGTGGTCCTTTTTTCTTTTACTAAAGTTAATGACTGCAAGTTCTGTCTGTGAAAATATTCTTTAAGTTACACATATTTTCAGAAAGTTAGTTTATACTCATCAGTTTAGCAAGTCTATGTTTATTTTGGCTACCAGAAACTCATTAATTATAAAAATGCTATATATCATTATTTTTTCCCCTAAACCCACCAGATGTTGTTGATCAATCACTGTATCTTCCAGGGAAATTAAATGATATGATTTATGTCAGAGGAGTAGGTCTTGTGCACAAAGTTAGACGCCTTTTTTTTTTTTTCAAAGCAGAATCAAGATTAAAGAACCAGTAAGTTTGATGTTTGGTTTGAATGACAGACCAGGTATGTCAAGAAACACTGGCAGTTTTTTCCTGATTATCTGATACTTTATTACTGGTGTCCTACTTAGGCAAACACAGTTAAGTTCAGAAGAATGGGATCAAAAATGAAAAGTCATTTGGTTTAAAAGAAAGTCAGCATGTAATCAAAGACACAGGTGTAGTGATCAAGTTAGGAATATCATTAGTGCATCCCATGGAGATATAAATGTATTACAAGTTGGCTTAGGGTGGCAAACTCTATCTTGCAAGGAGAACAAAGTTTTGTGTCTGTGAAAATGTAAATTATGTCATCTTTGTACTGCCGCCATTGTAAACATCCTATTAAGAATCCTCCTATAAAATTTTTCAAATGATTTACTTTATACTTTTTGCATTGGTAGAAATCTAAAAAATTAACTACTCAATAGTTGTTATGAAATTAAGTTTTAAGCATCTAATTGACAATTCTAAAAGAGTAAAGTTTAATTCTCAAAATTCTCAAATTCAAAGCACAAATGTATCTACATTGAAGGAATATTCACAAATTACAATTTCAGTTATATTCACTAATAGAACATGTTGACATTCCAAATATGTCTCTTTATACAGATGCAATATTGTGTTCTGCATCACACATTTAAAATAATGTCCATGAATGAGCGATTTTATTAGATTCTCCTACCCTTAAAAGTTCTGGATACAACTTAGTTGCTTAAAGCAAAAATTTGCATTTTTGTTGACACCTTCAGCCCTCGGCAAAAAAACTGAAGTCTCTCAACTGATATTAGCCATTAAGTGCCTATGCAAGGTATTCTCCTATTGGCCTCACCTGTGACTCACAGTGAACAGGCATGTGTTGGCTGATGCTGTTAGAGATTCCTAGATTCTTTGGGTCTAAAATCTCTTAACAGATTCTTCATGTTTTTATCATTTAAATTGATCTAGAAAAAATAAATTAAAACTTGTCAAACCCACAGGTTCTTTATAGTCTGTGCATTTAAGAAATTCTTAGAAATATTTCGAACACAGCCAACTATTTTTTGCTTCTTAAAACACATTTTTTATTCTTTTTTTTGTCTTTAAATTTAACAAAAAATAATAAAAAAAAACCCTCTTCCTAATTATATACAATAGTGGATACTCCTTCTCTGGTTTATTCAAACACTTCATTCAATCACCTGCTCAAGAAAAGTTTTTGAGGAATTCATTATTGTTAGTGTTTACTATTTTATTATAAAGTTATAATCCAAATTCTTCATTGGTGGATACTTCAGTTTTGTCTTTGATGAATGGTGCTACTATGAACATACTTGTACACTATGATGATGTGTGTACATATATTATGTATATCTTCACAGATATACACCTTGACAAAACTGAAGAATAACTTTTCACATGTTTAGTAAATATCTTCAAATAATCTAAACTTGACTTCGGCCTCATTATGTATTATTTTATATTTATTATGTACTTACTATTACTGTTATTAAATTTTCTGATTTTAATTGTGATTTCTTCCTTACCCCATGGATTATTTGGAAGAGTATTAGTTAAATGCTCATTGTCTGTGTCTTCCATTATTTCTGCCAATAAACTAACCTCCAGTATTTCTGAAATGTCTTGGAGAACAATATTGTTTTTAAAATTTTTCCAGTCATTCTTTGAACACTTCTAGGTTTTTGATGTTTTTCATGATGTTGCTATACAGTTTCTGTTTTCTTCATCTCAAAATCTTGAAAAATTCTTACTTGTCTGAGTTCAAATGATAGTTCTAGAAGAAACCATGACAGACTATTTCTTTAAAAATAGAATTTGGTGTAGGAAAATTTGTTTGGACTGGATAAATGCCTGAGTTACAGATGTGTTATATTCATTTAGTATGTTTCAATTTTATTCTCTTTCATTTCCATCATTTTTTCTACCTGTTTCATTCTAAATGCTTCTAGCTCACTACTGCTCTCTTTCACATGTTCAATATAATGTCAAACCACTAATGCAGATGTTATTTCCAGTTATTACATTTTTTTGTGATTCTTAAATATGCATTTGATTTCATACCAAAACGCAGCCCTCAATTGCATTTTTTAATTAATTTTTAAGGCAAACTGGCACCCTAAATTTCAAAAAGACAGGCAAATCCAGAGTCAAAGCTGAGATCAAGTTACCTACGGCAAAATCTCCTGGAGCCATAAACTGATAGGAACACTTAAAATGGTAATTTTGACAAATTCCTGGAGGCTGAGTGTGAGCTATGAGCTGCAGTCTCCAGGATGCCTCACACTTTTGCGGTGGGTTTTATTTCCAGAAACTTATCTGGTTTTCACGGAGAAGATCCAAGAAAGAATTCCTTGTGGACAGGGAAGAAGAAAGGGAAGAGTGATCCTTGTGAAATGAAAGCAGAGCCATTTCCAAAATAAACACCAAAAATTTAGGGGATAGAACCTACCAGAGTCTCTGTCCCTGACAATTGGAGAAGGGCAGCCCTATTAGTGCAGCCATGACATAACACCTTAGCCATAGAACATATCATATTGCAATGGGAGAACATAACACATTAGCAATAGGAAAAGCTATGCAAGAAGCAACAATTGAGACACAGAGAGGTCAAAGATGCTGTGGCACAGAGAGACTCAGGTAATGTTAACAACATGAAATTCATCTTCTTCTCCCCACCTCTATTTTCTTATATATCAACACAATTAGAGTAAAACAGTGGATTATACCTTCAAGAGATCCAAGGCACCTAAAAATTAGACAATAAGATAACAAATAACCCAATCAACAAATGGGCCAAGGATCTGAACAGACACTTCTCAGAAGAGGATATACAATCAATCAACAAGTACATGAAAAAATGCTCACCATCTCTAGCAGTCAGAGAAATGCAAATCAAAACCACCCTAAGATATCATCTCACTCCAGTAAGATTGGCAGCCACTATGAAGTCAAACAACAACAAGTGCTGGCGAGGATGTGGAGAAAAGGGTACTCTTGTACATTGCTGGTGGGACTGCAAATTGGTGCGGCCAATTTGGAAAGCAGTTTGGAGATTCCTGGGAAAGCTGGGAATGGAACCACCATTTGACCCTGCTATTGCCCTTCTCGGACTATTCCCTGAAGACCTTAAAAGAGCATGCTACAGGGATGCTGCCACATCAATGTTCATAGCAGCACAATTCACAATAGCTAGACTGTGGAACCAACCCAGATGCCCTTCAATGGATGAATGGATAAAAAAAATGTGGCATCTATACACAATGGAGTACTATGCAGCAATAAAAAATGACAAAATCATAGAATTTGCAGGGAAATGGATGGCACTAGAGCAGATTATGTTTAGTGAAGCTAGTCAATCCCTAAAAAACAAATACCAAATGTCTTCTTTGATATAATGAGAGCAACTATGAACAGAGCAAGGAGGAAGAGCAGGAAGAAAAGACTAACATTTAACAGAGTCATGAGATGGGAGGGAAAGGGAGAGAAAAGGGAAATTGCATGGAAATGAAGGGAGACCCTCATTGCTATACAAAATTACATATAAGAGGTTGTGAGGGGAATGGGAAAATAAACAAGGAGAGTAATGAATTACAGTAGATGGGGTAGAGAGAGAAGAAGGGAGGGGAGGGGAGGGGAGGGGGGATAGTAGGGGATAGGAAAGTTAGCAGAATACAACAATTACTAATTGGGCATTATGTAAAATTGTGGATGTATAACCAACGTGATTCTGCAATCTGCATTTGGGGTAAAATTGGGAGTTCATAACCCACTTCAATCTAATGTATGAAATATGATATGTCAAGAGCTTTGTAATGTTGTGAACAACCAATAAAAAAAAATAAAAAATTAAAAAAAAAAAAAAAAAAGAGATCCAAGGCACCAACTCCTTCTAAGCCGTACAAAGAGACACCCAGTCCAGAGGGAAAGCCAGAACAAGGACACAGGGAACATTTCAAGCTTCTAGCAAGATGAAAATGAAACTTCATACAAAGGATCAGACTTAGTGTTCTTCTACTAGATTCATTGCATTGACTGTCAGCAAAACATGACGAAGAGTACTGAAAGTCAAGCTAAAACAAAACACAAAGAGATAAAGTGAGGATAAGAACCAGAGTCAAGAGTCAGATATGAAAGGGACGTTGAAGCCATCAGATAGTGATTTTAAATTACTAGAATTAATAAATTAAAGCTTCTAAAAGGCACAATAAGTAACACACAAAAGCTGATGAACAGTGAAGGCAGAGAGAAGTGAGATTCTTAGAAGGATTCAAAGGTAGTGCCAGGAATTAAAAACACTAACAAATGAAAATTTCCGCCATCAATTTATCAGTAGATTGGGCATAACTAAGAAAAATAATTAGTAAACTTGAAAATAGGTTAATAGAAACGTCCCAAACTGAAATACAAGGTAAATTTTAAAAAATATTTGAGAATATTGAAAAATTTTTAAACAGCATAATATACATATAATTGTAATTCCAGAAAGAGGAAATAGAGCAAAGCTGTGAAAATATCTGAAGTAACAATGTTCAAAACTTAAAAAAAAATAAGTAAAATCACAGATGTGGGAAGCTCAGAGAACTCGTTATAATTAGAATAAGAAACAAAATAAGTTAGAATAAGTATCATACCTACTTCTATCATAACTTCATTTTAGAAAATTAAAGACAAAATTAACACTTTTAAAGATGCCAAGGGGAGGGAGTGATGGGGAGGCAAACATTTTGACTACTTTGAAGATTTTCTCTTTATGTTTTCTACCAATTTGACTATGATATTCTTGATTATGTTTCCTTTCATATTGGTTTTGTTTGAAAAGTAATGAGCTTGTTAAATTTCAAAGTCCTCATTTTTTTTTTAATTTAAGCAAGCTTGAAACATATTTGAGTGTTTTAAAAAAATTCTTCTCTTCCTTTCCTAACTTTCTTGTGTCTTCCTTCATTCTTTATCCTGTTTACATGGGAGTTTGAACATAGTTCTCTTAAGGAAAAATAACAGAAATGCCTGGAACATATTGTGCCCTTTAACAGCAGAGACTACAATCCAGGACCCCCAGTGGTTACCTGAAACTTCAGTAGAATTAAAGCCTAAATATGCTATGTTTTTATTTTTTCCTATACATCACACCTATCTTAATGTTCAATTTATCAATTATACTCAGTAAAAATTAGCAACAAATAACTAGCAATAAGAGAGAATAATTTTAACAATATGCTACAATAAAAGTTTTGTGAATAGTTTCCTCTCCCTTGAAAGAATCAAGACACATATCTGTATTTTCAAGCTGTAATTGACCAGAGATAACTGAAACCACACAGAGAAACTTCTCAATGTAAAACCATGGAAAAGAGCAATTGCTAAATATTATAAGAGCCAGCATGGATGGCTTGCTTATTGAATCACCCAACTAATGATGAGAAGACTTACAGAAAAAAAAAATGTCAATGTGAGTTAAATTTCTTGAGAAAAAAAAATTACAGGTGAACCAAATTTAGGTAATCCCTAAGACAAATAATACTCTCAACACAACTATTTAAGAAAATTAATTAGTTGAAAATATGTTCCATTGCCTAGGGGGGAGTTTTATCAAAGTCATCTGGAGGTTGGAAATTGACAACCTGATCCCAAGGAAGATGTCTGTTCAAGATTAAAGACAAGAAGATCTAATCCAACACTGAGCATAGTATTATGTGGCGAAAATGTTGGATAAGTAGGTCATCAAAATAGGTGGATTTTTAAAAGAACAGTGATGGCAACTTGGACTTGATCTGAAAACCTACACACTTTGTATGATCCTAAGTGGGCCATAGAATGATCAGAATATCACTTTTGATACTGCTATTTAAGTAATGATTGAGAATATAATATTGTTTCAAATTTTACATCTGCGTATGTCTTACAGAATTTTCTAATTTCTCCCAACAGAATTCTCATAATTTTGAGAAATTCCACTTGGCACTCTTGCATATCTTTTGGAAGATCATGTTATTCTGACCTCTGCAGCAAATGTTCTCACTGCTATAGCACTGAAGTCACTGCAGAAGTTACATCAAGCACACATATTAGGACACATGCATACTGAAGACCAGCAGGATTCCAAGTAGAGGCTTTCAATGAACTTAGTGCATTTTGAAATAACTGAAGAGTTATATTCAGGTGTAGTCATAAAAATGTACTTTTCTTTGACTTCTGGTTTTGAGCACTGGTCACATTGCTCTTAAACAGTATCCTTTGTGTGGAAAGCACACATTAGGAGAATCAAACTCAAGAGTTCTAGGAGAAACAGTACTACAACATCAGCTATCTTGTTCACTGCCGTCTTCATCTAGAAAAGCAATAGCTGATGGGACTCGTTGGCCAGGGTATGGGGATACAGTGCAATGAGAAGGGGACTGGTGGAAAAAGGTCACAGCCTAGCGATTAGATAAACATCGAAATCTGCAAACCTAAAGTTCTTTTCCAGCACCGGGAATTGAACCCAGGGAATGGACCTCCTAGGCAGCATTGCCTAGCTTCATTTCATCTCTCAAGGTTTTCTCACAAAATGCAACAAGTCATTTTAAAGATATTCTCCCATTTAAAAATATTCACTTTTCCCCTCCAGAACTGATTTAATGAAGACTGACAAAATTAAGAAATGGAATTTAGTACATGGTTTGTCAAATATTTAGGGCCAAATCATATACTTCAAATGATAATTGAATGAGTATGATTTTGGACCTGGAGAGCCTGTCTGGAGATTCTAACATGGGAACATAGATACTGCTACACCATTGACCCAAGAAAGGTCCTCCTTTACAGGTAAAGGTTGTCCTCAACAATGGAGTATGCAGCTTTGGGAGGGAAGCACATGGAACAGTGAGAGAGGAAGGGGACACCAGGCTAGCCAGTCAGATCAGTCAGATCAACCCTGGTATTCAATGGGGTGACAGACATTGCGGCCAGATTGCTGTCACATCCTAATTTTTGAAGCTCAGAAGTCTGCATGGTAATATTTCTATTTCAAAGCACTGCTGAACAATTTTCTTCAGGCCCAATGCCATAAATCAATTAGGACAATCTATGTAAGTCCATATTATCAAAGATGGCAGATACAATAGGATAAGCAGAAATTGCAGTACAGTTAAAGAAGAGTGGAGTGTTATTATTACCAACAAAAGCCTTTGAAAAGATTATTTTATATTAGATCCTTTTGTTATAGGCTTATTTGAAAATCAGCCCAGACTTACCCCATTTTGCTCAGACCTCACCCTGTGTAAAATTGACCCCTTTCCACATGATGCCCCATTGCCCCTTCTTTGCCTCTTGACCACAAGCTCCTGGTTTGGCAGCACCAATGTATAAGATGCTTCTTTCCTCCTTCCTCTTTTCTAAGAAATGTGATTTCTAACAATGTAATTCTTTTTTTGAAATTTTGGAAACTTTGCAACTATTTTTGTAACCTGGTAAATTTTCACTTATTATAAAATGTGTCTTGTGATGATGATTGTTTGATTCCTTTAACTACTTCCTCATTTTTGTGGTTTTTTAGCTTTATAAGCCTGATCTATCCCCACAGACAGGATGAGGATTGCAGAACTGCTTGGTCTCTGCACTATCTGCAACTGGCCGATGATCAAGTCTTCTGTCTTCACTTCCAAAAAACCTTTAGGAAAAGTATCTTAACACTTTTAGTTATACATAATATGAAGGTTCATTTTAACATAAGTGTACAAACATGCAATATGATTTACTCTAATTCAGTTCCTAGTATTTATCCCTTTTCTTCCTCCTATTTCTTCCCTTTACCCAATTGATTTTTTTTTTTTGCTATTTATTTATAGATTTTTTAAAATTAGTGTCTTGTGAATATGCATGGGGTGAGACTCACTGTAGTAATTCCTATAATTCTCTTTTCTCCTCAACCCCCTTCTTCTACTCCACTGATCTCTCTTCTATTTTCATAGAATCCTCTCCTTTTCTTCTTTTATTCCCTTTATTTTGGTCCAGCTTCTGCATAGCAGAGAAAACATTCAACCTTTGACTTTCTGGGTCTGGTTTTTTTTTTTTTTTTTGCAGTGCTAGGGATTGAACCCAGGGCCTTGTACATGTGTGCATGCAAAGCTAGCAAGATTGCTATATCTGAGTTGTATCCCCAGCCCTGGCTTATTTTACTTAGCATGATTGTGTGCCATTTTAATTTTATTTTCTTTATGGCTGAATAATACTCCATTGTGTATATATACCATATTTTTTATCCATTCATTTGTTGACAAACACCAAGACCATTTGCACAGCTTGGCTATTTCAAATTGCGCTGCCAGAATCACTGACATGGGAATATTCCTTTATTGTGCTAACTTTAGATCTTTTGTGTGTGTGTGTGTGTGTGTGTGGGTGTGTGTGTGTATATATATATATATATATATATATATATATACATATATATATATATATGTATATATATATATATATATATATATATATATAGAGAGAGAGAGAGAGAGAGAGAGAGAGAGAGAGAGAGAGAGAATAGCTGGGTCATATGGTGGTTCCATTCCTATATTTTTAAGGAATCTCCATTCTGCTTTCCAGAATGGTTGGACTGATTTGCAATCCCACCAACAATGTATGAGTGTACTTTTCCCCCCATATCCTTGCCAACATTTGTCATTATTTGTGTCCTAGATAATTGCCATTCTGACTGCAGTGAAGGGAAATCCTTAGGTAGTTTTGACTTTCATTTCCCTCATTGCTAGAGATTTGGGGCATTTTTCCACATATTTATTGGTCATTTGTATTTCTTCTTTAGAAGAGTCTATTTGGTTCTGTTGCCCATTTATTATTATTTTTAATTTCCTTCTCTTGCCTGATTGTTGTGGCTAGAGGTACAAGGACTATGTTGAATAGGAGTCAAGAAAGTGGATATCCTTATCTTCTTCCTGTTTCTAGAGGAAATGCTTTCAATATTTCTCCATTCAATATGATGTTGGCCATGATTTGATATATATAGCCTTTACCATATTGAGGTAAGTTCCTTATATTCAGAGTTTCTCTACTGTTTTAAACATAAATAGGTGCTGACTTTTCAAATGCTTTTTCTGCATCTTTTGAGATAATTAAGTGATTCTTTTCCTTACCTCTTTTATGTGGTGAGTTACATTGTTTGAATTTGTGAATGCTGAATCAATCTATCTACTTTCCTGGATGAAACCCACTTGATTTTGGTGCACTATTTTCTTAATGCATTATTGAATGTGGTTTGCAAATGGTTTATTAAGAATTTTTACTTCTGTGTTCATCAAGGATATTGGTCTGAAGTTTTCTTTCCTTGATACATCTTTGTATGGCTTTGGTATTGGAATAATACTGGCTTCAGAGAATGAGTTTGGCAGTTTTCCTATTTCATGGAATCATTTTAGAAAGCTTAGTATTAGTTCTTCTTTAATGGTCTGATAGAACATGACTGGGAATCCATCTGGTCCTGAACTTTTTGTTGTTGTTGTTGGAAAACTTTTAGTAGCTGCTTTAATTTCATTATTTGATATTGGTCAGTTTAACTTTTCTGTATCTTCATGGTTCAATTTGCATTGCTCATATGTCTCTAGGAATTTGTCAATATATTTGGCATTTTCTAGCTTATTGGAATATAAATTTTCAAAATAGTTTCTAGTGGTCCTCCGGATTTCAATAGTTTCGTGGTGATATTTCCTTTTTGATCTCTAATTTTGTTAATTTGGTCTTCTCTTTTTCTCTCTTTTAGTTAGTGTGGCTAAGGTTTTATCAATTTTGTTAGTCCTTTCAAATAACCAATTCTTTGTTCTATTGACAATCTGTATTTTTTCAATTCTGAATTTTATTTGTTTTAATTATTTCTTGTCTTCTACTGATTTTGGTCTTAGTTTATTCTTTATCTTAACCTCTTTTTATTTGTGTGTGTGTGTGTTTGCTCTGGTGTATTAACTAAAGACAATGACATAAGAGCTTCCTTACATTAGTATAATCTTTTCTTGGATTAATTGATCATTTAAAATGTATTGGATTTCCTTTTCAAACATTGCTAAAAGAGGGATTTTTTCTGATAAAAAAATACAGTGTTGCTTTTTAAAGAAAAGAAAAGATCATGACAAAATTAAAATTCATTTTGTTACCTGTGATCAGAAACAGATCAACAGACAAAATCCCACAAACATGCAACAAAGTAACTAAAGAGCAAACCTATTTGAAGAGACAATAGACCTTTGTAATTCTCAGATAAACAGTGATGGAATTTCACCAAGTGAGGAAGTGTAGAGCCAGGGAATGTCCTGTTCAGTTAAAAATAAAATGTAAAAGTGGGCCAACTAAAAAGCAATTCATTCCAATACAAGAATGTTATTTATTTATTTATTTATTTTGATGAGGGGTGGGTAGTAGGATTCATTTACTCAAAAGAGTATCTTCAAGAGCCACTCAGCCTTTCCTAAAACCAATTTTCTACATTTTATAATACTTAAAATCAAAACTGAAAATAAATCAAACAACACATTAAGGAACAACAGTGAAAAAAAAAATATGGAAGAGATCCCCATGACTAAAAGTAAAGTTGTGTTTCTATGTGGAACAATTTCCTTTTAGTTCCATTCTCAGAGGTTTACTGAGTTTAATTCCTCTCACCCTCCCCTACTAGAACCACTAAAGTTTTGGCATTGTTGGAAATGGATGTACTTAACAGATTTTATGATATCCTGTTGCTTACTTCCCTTCTGCCTGAGTGTCTAACACTGACCCTTCACATGGGCATGAAAAGCTCTAAAGATGCACACAATATCGACCCAGGCTTTGATAACAGGGTTGAGCTCAATATCTTACTTTGCGGAAGCTTTTGTATAACCTAACAAGAAAATAAGATGGATTTCCTTGAAAGAATCCATTTGGAACATTAATGTTAGAAAAAGTAATGCTTCCTGGAAAAATGAAGGGTGTATTTTTAAAAGACATTCAAATTGAGCAGAAATGACTTACAAATAAAATCTTATTGCATGGTTGATGTAATAATTGATTTGAAAATTCCAGATGTCACTAATAATTATAACTAGAACCCTAGTCACTAACTTCTGGTCCATGGTGCACTTATGGTTTTGCAAACAATAGTACTCATGGGCCAAATACCAACCACCACCATGATTGTTTCCATACATAAAATTTCCCTGTAACAGGCTCTTGCCCACTGATTTACATATTATGTAAGGTGCCTTTTGAATTGTAATGGTAGAGCAGAGTTGGTGCAATGAAAGTAATATGGCCCATTTAACTTAAAATTAATATCTTAAAATTAGTATATTTCATAGAAAAATGTCATTAGTCTCTAACAATGTATTGTCAATCAAAGATAAGAGGTAAAAAAGCCCCATGTCATCCATAGATGCATTTTGTTTGGCTGAATTATTTCTTTTTATTAGCATGTAAAATTTTAAATTACTATTATTTTTATTTATGTGTCTTTGACAAGCCATTCATTCTTCAATTCTCCAAAGCCCCTTTTTCTCCCATCTCATAAATTCCTACCCTATTCCTTTACCAATTTTTTCATTTATTTTAGCCATCCATCTCATGAGGAAATTTGAATTTGAAAAACTTGATGTACAAAAAGTGGTAACAAATGTAACAATGTGGAAGAAATTTGAATATGTTATATGTTCAAATATATGATTTAATAGACAATCATATACAGTTAAAGAAATAAAATAGAAATGAAATGAGGTATTGATTTAATTTATAATTATAGTTTAGTCACTAAGCAACTAAGAGAAAGATCACTTTCTACTTTTCTCCATCTTTCTATATATCTAGCTATATATCATCCAACTGATAAAACAATATGATGTTATGTAATATGACATGATATATGAAATGCTATGTAATAATATGCTACATAATATATATTATATATTGTATGTAATATATATAATATAATAATATACATATATCATATATTTGCTATGATATACATATATAATATATATGTTATGAAGTAAGTAATTTGTCAAGTTGCTATAACTTATTTTACTTCCATGAGGATAAAGCAAACACTTGAAAATCAAAAAAATATAGTTTGTAATAGAGAAATATTACATATAAAACTACACTAAATGAAAAATTTTAAACTGAAAGTTCTAATAACTGGAAAAAAGTATATAGATATGTTGAATATCAAAATGGAGATAACAGAGGATGAATCAGTGTAAACATGGATCAACACAAATTACCTAATGTGAAAAGTACACATAAAATATTGAAAAGGACAACAATGTTAAGTGGAAAATGTAAAAATAAAATCTAATGTTGTGTCACTGGAATCAAAAAAGAAGTAGAGAAATCCAAGATGGCTGGCTAGAGGGAGGCAGCATTCTGTGTTGCTTATGACCTGGGACTCAAGAAGTGAGAATACTGCTTCTCTAAAAGAGATATTCCTGTTTCCCCACAGGAATCATGGTCACTGGGCCCAGGCAGGGCTCCAGTCCTCAGCATCAGATTAGGTCTCCCAACTACTTGCCCACATAGGATTATCAGGTGCCCAAGAGGGATCATCAGCATCAGCACCCAAGCAGAATTCCTCCAGGAAGCTCCTACACAGGACTCCTGACAGCTGCTGTCAGGATCTCCAGCCACCAATCCTTATCAACCAATGTATGGCTCCACCAGTTGCCTCCATCTTGGGACTCTGTAGCAACAGAGATAGTCACGTACTCACCATAGGCCACCTGCACTGGGGAACTTCATCCAGGATCTGAAGACAGCCATAGCCACACGCTGCACTGCAAAAGATCTAGTCTCTGAACTTATCGTCTAATGCCATAGGTTGGCTTCCCCCACTCTACCTCACACCCCATTGCTGAAAGCCAACACCTTCACCTTTGGTCACCTTCATCACCATTTTAGTGTGGGCAACTCCCATTTTGGAACTCCAGCTGAGCAGGTTCCCAGTTTCTAACTCATCCCTCTCCCCAGCAGACAGTAACCTAGCATAGTGACTGCCCCCAAAAAACAGCTGTCAGTGGAGCAGGTGCACAGTGTGCCCAAAACTCCACACACAAGAACCCTGGAGAGAAATATTCCTTATTAGGAAGCAGTAAGGGAGAGGGTAAGTATAATACAGTTTAGAGGATAACAGAGATAAGGAACTGGGTGGTCTTCAGGTGAAATAAGGAGATAAGACCAGGCAATCACATGTAAACATGGATCAACACAAATTACCTAATGTGAAAAGTACACATAAAATATTGAAATGAGGAAGCTCAAAAAGTGATTCCTGAGGTGCAGTCTCCCTTTGGGGACTGGTGGGTATCAAACCCCACTTCGAGGTACTCTCCACCCACAAATAACCCCCCTTCCCTGTTTACCTTCACCATCCTGAGGGCAGAGATACCAGCTAACAGCAGATGACCCCACGTACTGGATGAGAAGGGAACAAGGAAAGATAATAATCTACAACCAATACAATCCTGGTTTCTTCTTTTGAGATTTTTTTTCTTTTTTTCTTTGTTCCCCCACCCTCATATCACCAACATAGGTGAAACCAAGTATCTTGCATGAATTAGGATATTGAGGTCTGAGACAACTGAATAGTATACTACAGTTGTGTTGTATATCCTTTTTTTTCTTTTTTCCTCCAATTTTAACTATTTTAACATTTTTTTATTTTTCTTAATATATATGTGTATTTGTTTTATGTCCTCTACTGTCTTCTCACTTATGTGTCTACCCAAAATTAGTTTCTCTCTATTCTCCTGCTACTAACCTTCTTCTTTAGATTTCTCTTTCACACTTTCTAAGACATAACAACTCTATATCTTTACCTCCTACATCCAGCATATCGTCCTACTCCTCACCCTCGGTTCTTTGTCCACCATCAGAAACTGTAAACCCTTTTACAAACTTACTGATTATATTATAGATCATAATTGAATTCACCATTTGTGACCAAACTGTAAATATCTATTTGCAACTATTTTTTTAGGTGGTATATTGTTTATATTGAGATCTGTTTACATTGTACTACACTCAAAAGAGAGGTAGTAGAACCCTACAGGGGCACTATGAACCTATAGAGTAAAAATAATAATGCCTTGGATCCACAGAGCTAGAACGAAAGACAAATGAGCAACATGAAAAGACAGTAAAGAAAGGGACCCAAACAAATCAAGATACCACATTATTAAAATCTATGGACAGCACAGCAGAAAAAATTACAGAGAAAGAGTTCATCAGGATGTACAAAATTTAAATGTTCTGTGAATTAAAGGATGATTTAAGAGAGCAAATAAAGGCAGCAAGAGATCATTTTGACAAAGAATTACATAAACAAATACAAGAAGCAAAAGATTACTTCAGTATGGAGACAGGGTTTCTAAAGAACCAAATGGAAATCCTTGAAATGAAAGAAACAATAAACAAAATTAAAAGTTCAATTGAAAGCATCACCAACAGAGTAGACCACTTGGGAGACAGGACCTCAGACAATAAAGACAAAATATATAATCTTGAAAAGAATGTTGACCACACAGTGAAAATTGTAAGAAACCATGAGCAGAACATTCAAGAAATATGGTATATCATAAAAAGACAAAATTTAAGAGTTATTGGGATAAAGGAAGGCATAGAGTTCCAAACCAAAGAAATGAACAATGTATTCAATGAAATAATATCAGAAAATTTTCCAAACATGAGAAATGAGTAGGAAAACAAAATTCAAGGAGCTTACAGGAAGCCAAATGTACAAAATCATAACAGATCCACACCAAGTCACATTATAATAAAAATGCCTATAATACAGAATAAGGAGAGAATATTGAAAGCCATGGGAGAAAGAAATCAGATTATATAGGGGGGAAACCAATTAGATTATGTGCTGATTTCTCAACCCAGACCCTGAAAGCTACAAGATCCTAGAACAACATATATCAAGCTTTGAAAGAAAATACATGCTAACCAAGAATCTTGTATCTAGCAAAATTAACCTTTAGATTTGATGATTAAATAAAAACCTTTCACGATAAACAAAAGTTAAAAGAACTTACAACTAGAAAACCTGCACTACAGAACATCCTTGGTAAAATATTCTACAAAGAGGAAATGAAAAACAATAATGAAAATCAGCAAAGGGAGGTATTACACTAAAGGAAAAAAGTAATCAAAGGAGAAACCAATCAAGTTAAATAAAAAAAATAAACAAAAATGGCTGGGAATACAAATCATGTCTCAATAATAACCCTGAATGTTAATGGCCTAAACTCACCAATCAAAAGACATAGGCTACTTGATTGGATCAAAAAGAAAAAGAAAAACCACCAGCAATATGCTGCCTCCAAGAGACTCTGTTTCATAGGAAAAGACTATCCACAGACTGAAGGTGAAAGGTTGGAAAAAATCATACCAGTACCATGGACTGCGAAAACGAAAAGAGTTTTCCATTCTCGTATCAAAGAGAGTAGACTCAAAAGGGATAAAAAAAGAACACTTTATATGTGCAAGGGAACATATACAAAAAATACATAACAATTATAAATATATATGTCCCAAACAATGGAGCAAGTATGTTTATAAAAAAAATTCTTCTCAAGTTCAAGAGTCAAATTAACCACAATATAATAATTCTGGGTGAGTTTAACACACCCCTTTTACCACTGAATGGATCTTCCAAACAAAATCTGAACAAAAAAACTATAGAACTCAATGCAATCAATAATTTAGACTTAACTGACATATATAGAATATTTCATTTTTAATGAGCAAATACACTTTCTTCTCAACAGCACGTAGATCCTTCTCTAAAATAGACCATATATTATGCCACAAAGCAACTTTTAACAAATACAAAAAAGTAGAGCTACTACCCTGTACTCTATCAGATCACAATGGAATGAAATTAGAAATCAAAAATAAAATAAAAAATAAAAACTACTCCAACTCATGGAGACTAAATAATATGCTACAGAATAAACAATGGGTTGCAAAAGACATCAAGGAAGAGATTAAAAAATTCTTTGAGGTAAATGAGAAGACTGATACAACATATCCTAATCTCATAGACATTGTAAAGGCAGTACAAAGAAGAAAGTTCATTGCATAGAGTTCATTCCTTAGAAAAAGAAAAAAGTCAACAGATAAATGACTTACTATTACATCTCAAAGCCCTAGAAAAAGAAGAACAAATCAACACCCAAATCAGTAGAAGACAGTAAATAATTAAAATCAGAGCTGAAATTAATGAAATTGAAACAAAAGAAACAATCGAAAAAAATGACAAAATAAAAAATTGGCTCTTTGAAAAAAAAATTCATAAACCCTAACAATGTTAACAAAGAGAAGGAGAGAGAAAACTCAAATTACTAACATACATGATGAAAAAGAAAATATTACACCAGACACAACAGAAATACAGAAGACAATTAGAAATTATGTTGAAAACTTGTACTCCAATAAAATAGAAAATAACAAAGGCATTGACAAATTTCTAGAGTCATATGATTTGCTCAAATTGAATCAGGATTATATACTCAATTTAAACAGATCAATTTCAAGCAATAAAATAGAAGACACCATCAGAAGTCTACCAACCAAGAAAAGCCCAGGACTGTAAGGATACACAGCCAAGTTCTACAAGACCTTTAAAGAAGAACTAATACCAATACTCTTCAATTTATTTCAAGAAATAGAAAAAGAGGGAGCATTTCCAAACTCATTCTATGAGGACAACATCACCATAATTCCAAAACCAGGCAAAGACACACCAAAGAAAGAAAACTTCAGACCAATATCTGTAATGAACATAGATGCAAAAATCCTCAATAAAATTCTGGGAAATTGAATACAAAATACATTAAAAAGATAGTACATCATGATCCAGTCAGGTTTATCCCAGGGATGCAAGGTGGGTTCAACATGTGAAAAATCAATAAATGTAATTTATCACATCAATAGACTTAAAGATAAGAATCACCTGATCATCTCAATCAATGCAGAAAAAGAAATCCAGAAAATACATCACCCTTCATGTTCAAAACACTAGAAAACTTTGCTCCCAATATGTCGGCTCTCTATTCACCTCACACATTGTTTCTTTTGCTGAGAAGAAACTTTTTAGTTTTAGTCCATCCCACTTATTCATTCTTGATTTTAATTCTTACACCAAAAGGTCTTATTAAGTAAATTGGGACCTAATTCCACATGATGGAAATTAGGGCTTACTTTATCTTCTATTAGACGAAGGATCTCTGGTTTTATTCCTAGGTCCTTGATCTATTTTGAGTTGACTTTTGTGCATGGTGAGATATCTGCTTTAATATCATTTTTGTTGCATATGGATTTCCAGTTTTCCCAGCATTATTTGTTGAAGAGGCTATACTTTCTCCAATATATGTTTTTGGCAACTTTGTCTAATATAAGATAATTATAATTTTGTGGGTTAGTGTCTGTGTCCTCTATTCTGTACTATTGGTCTGCCAGTCTGTTCTGGTGCTAATACCATGCCACTTTTTTGGTTGTTGTTGTTTGGTTGTTTTGTTTTGTTTTGTTTTGTTTCTTTCTATTGCTCTGTAGTATAGTTTAAGATCTGGTATAGTGATAACACCTGCTTCACTCTTCCTGCTAAGGATTGCTTCCCCTATGCTGGGTCTCTTACTTTTCCAGATGAATTAATTTCATGACTGTTTTTTTTTATTTCTATGAGGAATGTCATTGGGATTTTGATTAGAATTGCATCAAATCTGTATAGTGCTTTTGGAAGTATGGCCATTTTGATAATATTAATTCTGCCTATCCAAGAGAAACATAGATGTTTCTATCTTCTAAGGTCTTCTTTGATTTCTTTTTTTGGGGGGTTCTGTAATGTACACTATATAGATCTTTCACCTCTTTTGTTAAGTTGATTCCCAAGAATTTTATTTTTTTAGAGGTTATTATAAATGAAGTAGTTTTCCTCATTTCCCTTTTGAAATGCATTCGAATTATGGGTGTTGATTTTATACCATGCTACTTTGCTGAATTCATTTACTAGTTCTAGAAATTTTCTGGTGGAACTTTTAGGATCTTCTAGATATAGAATTATATCATCAGCAAATAGTGCTAATTTGAGTTCTTCTTTTCCTATGTGTATCCCTTTAATTTATTTTGTCTGTCTAATTGCTCTGGCCAGTGTTTCAAGAACCATGTTAAATAGAAGTGGTGAAAGAGGGCATTCCTGTCTTGTTTCAGTTTTTAGAGGGAATTTCTTCAATTTTTCTCCATTTAGAATGATGTTGGCCTGGGGCTTAGCATAGATAACCTTTATAATGTTGAGCTATTTCCTGTTATCCCTAATTTTTCTAAGGTTTTAAACATCAAGGGGTGCTACAGTTTATCAAATGCTTTTTTCTGCATCTATTGAGATGAGTATATGATTCTTATCTTTAAATCTATTATTAATGTGAATTACATTTATTGATTTTCATAAGTTGAACCAACCTTGCATCCCTGCAATGAATCCAACTTGATTGTGTTGCATGATTTTTTTGTTATTTTTTGTATTTGATTTGCCAGAATTTTATTGAGAATTTTTGCATCTATGTTCGTTAGAGATATTGGTCTGAAGTGGTTTTTTTTTTTTTAACACTAATCTCTAGGGTATATTAAGAATTCAAAAAGCTAAGCCCCCCTAAAAAAATCAAATAACCCAATCAATAAATGGGGCAAGGACACTTCTCAGAAGATGATATTCAATCAATCAACAAATATATGAAAAATATTCAACATCTCTAGCAATTAGAGCAATATAAATCAAAATCATCTCACTTCAGTCACAATGACATCTATTATGAAGACAAACAACAATAAATATTGTCGAGGGTGTGGGGAAAAAGTTACCATTTGACCCAGCTATCCCTCTCCTTTTAAGTCCTATATCCAAAGGACTTAAAAACAGCATACTACATAGCCACATTAATGTTTATAGCAATACAATTCACAATAGCTAAACTATGGAATCAACCTAGATGCCCTTCAATGAATTAATGGATTAAAAAATGTGGCATATATACACAATGAAATATTAGTCAGCAATAAAAGAGAATAAAATCATGACACTTGCAGGAAAATGGGTAGAATTGGAGAATATAATGCTAAGTGAAGTTAGGCAATACCCCCCAAAACAAATGCCAAGTGTTTTCTCTGATATAGGAGGCTGATTCACAATGGGGTTGGGAAGGGGATCATGGAAAGATTACACAAACTCTAGATAAGAAAAGGGATAGGAAGGGAAGAGTAACTTCTGAGTCCATTCTTCAAATGACAAAGGAAGTGATTTATTAAAAACAAAAATCACAACATGTCCCTTCCAAGCCAAAAATCCTTCAAAAGTTTCCATATGAACTTTCAGCAAAATAATAAAAGCCCTCACATGATCTCCAAGACTACATGTGGTTCCTGCCTCCCCCTCTGACTTCATTATATACTCTTCCCCCTCCTTCACTACTCCTTTTCTAAAGGCTGTTTATTCTGTCAATACAAAGATGTTTATTATCATCACAAGGCTTTGGGACACACTGTTTCTTCTGGATTGCTTCTTACTAGCTTTTGGTTTGGCCAGCCCTTTTATTTTTCTTTCCTTTTTAAAAAATTTTATTTATTCAAACTTGTTATATATGACAGCAGAATGCAATTCAATTCATATTACATAAATAGAGCACCGTTTTTCATGTCTCTGGTTGTACACAAAGTAGAGACACATGATTTTTGTTTTCATACATGTACTTAGGGTAATGATGTCTGTCTCGTTCCACCATCTTTCCTACCCCCATGCCCCTCCTTCCTCTCCCTTCCCTACGCCCTATCTAAAGTTTGTCTACTTCTCCCATGCTACCCCCCATCCCCATTATGAATCAGCATCCTTATATCAGAGAAAACATTTGGCATTTGGTTGTTTGATATTGGCTGACTTCACTTAGCATTACATTCTCCAACTCCATCCATTTACCTTCAAATTCCATGATTTTATTCTCTTTTCTTGCTGAGTAATATTAATATATATACACATACACACACACACACACACACACACACACACACACACACGTGTGTGTGTGTGTGTGTGTGTCTCACATTTCCTTTATCCATTCATCTACTGAAGGACATCTAGGTTGGTTTCACAGTTTAAATATTGTGAATTGTGTTGCTATAAACATTGATGTGGCTGTATCCCTATAATATGCTGTTTTAAGTTCTTTGAGTACAGACCAAGGAGACAGATAGCTGGGTCAAATGGTGGTTTCATTCCTAGCTTTCCAAGAAATTGCCATTCTGCTTTCCATATTGGCTGCACCAATTTGCAGTCCCACCAACATTGTATGAGTGTGCCTTTTCCCCCACATCCTTGCCAACACTTATTGTTGTCTATACTCTTAATAGCTGCCATTCTGACTGGACTGAGCTAAAATTTTAGAGTGCTTTTGATTTGCATTCCTCTAATTACTAGAGATGTTAAACATTTTTCTTATATTTGCTGATTGATTGTATATCATCTTCTGAGAAACGTCTGTTCAGTTCCTTGGCCCATTTATTGATTTTTTTTGTGTGTGTGTATCTCTAGGATATATATCAAAGATTTTTGATATATAACCTAGAGATTAGTGCTCTATCTAATGTGTGTGTTGTAAAATAACTTTCTTCCATTCTGTAGGCTCTCTATTCATTTTACTGATTGTTTCTTTGGCTCAGAGGAAGCTTTTTAGTTTTAATCCATCCCATTTATTTATTCTTGATTTTAATTCTTGCACTATAGGAGTCTTATTAAGGAAGTTGGGGCCTAATCTGACATGGTGGAAATGTGGGCCTACTTTTCCTTCTAATAAATGCAGTTTCTCTGATTTAATTCCTAAGTCCTTGATCCACAATGAGTTTTGTACATGGTGAGAGATAGGGGCTTCATTTCATTTTGTTGCATATGGATTTCCAGTTTACCCAGCACTTTTGTGAAGACACTATTTTTTCTCCAGTATGTGTTTTTGGCTCCTGTTTTCTAATATAAGTTAACTATATTTATATGGGTTTTTCTCCCTCACATCAACATCATTCTAAATGCAGAAAAATTGAAAGCATTCTCTCTAAAAACTAGAATAAGACAGATGAAGACTGAGAGCCACATAATTAATCCAGTTGAGAGAACAGTCCTATTCCAAGTTGGGAATAGGTTTCCATCTTACTTAGCCCTTATTCTTGTGACACTCTAGTACCTTCCCCAAACCACTTTTTGTCAAGGAGATCTATTCACCATTTTGTTGCTAGGATGCTTCAAGAAGAGTCAGTAGAAATCTATGAGTCTGAAGTTTGAGAAATTTTGTCTGTTCACCTTCAGACGTTTAAGAGGTTGAATAGAGTCTAAACTCAAGCTAAACACTGACCAGGTTGGTTTACATGGGGGTTGCCATTTCTCTAATGCTAATACCAACTATTAGGCAATCTTTGGGAAGGTGAGCAAGGATTGTTTTCTCCTCTCACGTCAGCTTTTCAGTTCTGTCTTTCCAAGGCTAGTTCCTAGTTAACATAGAAACTAGGAATGCTAACTACAAATGCTAACTGAAAGAGAATCTGTTGCCTAGCCATATTATTCAATTAAAGGCAAGAAAACCAGTGGTGGGCTCTAGAACTCTCTGCTATAACTAAATAGATCATATCCCTTGCCTTCCCCAAGACATCCAGTTTGTCTGATGTACTGGAGTTCTTTACAAATGGAATGACCTCAAAAGTGTTCCAGTTCAAATGATGATTATGTGAAAGCCCTAAGAACAATTTGCACATGGTAAATTTGAATGTGGAGGATAAACTTGAAAAATTGTTAATACAACCAACTCATTAAGAGGGCCCTACTAGTGCTGGGGATATAGCTCAGTTGGTAGAGTTCTAGCCTTGCATGCACAAGGCCCTGGGTTTAATCCTGGCACCACACACACAAAGAGGGCTCTACTTAGCATTATAAGTATGCAATGTTGAATGTTGATATGAGGCCTCAAAATAAATTATTTAAGGCTTATTAAATTATAAATGTGTTTCATAATTTAACAAATTATTTCAATTCTAGCCTTCTAATCCAAAGAACATAATCAAAAAATCTCTATGTTGCCACAATGTCAGCATCACCATCATAAGTGTATTAGAAAAGTGATGGAAATATCAATACTTTGTATTTGTCCAGTGGATAATATTTGGAAGTCTCTTTGTGTGTATTATAAAATTTAATCATTATAATGATTGTTAGCTAAGTAAAGTAACCCCTTACTTGTTTTTGAAATCAAATTTATAGTGTTGTCAAAGTTTTATGGTTTATTTTAAACAAAAAAGTGATGCTCTAGAAGCACTTATAACCATGTTTTAAAAATGTTTGCCAAATGGAATAGACTATGTTGGGGGAACTATGAAAGCCTCTTCCACCCATTGGATCTGATTCATTGGTTAGTGGTTCAGTGAGAGCAGAATGCAGTTCTAGATTCCAACAAGTCTGTAAACATGTATATACAAGGGGAAAAAAACTCCAATGGGACAAATACTTAAACTTGGCATTATTAAACACCTAATATGATTAGATGACATAATTGTTGCTGAAGGATTAATAATAAGTCTTTGCTACCAGGGCTTTTTTTCTCAAATTCAAAGTTTTCATTAGCATAACATGGCAATGTACTTTTGAAATTTCAAAATTACCTATGTGCATATGTAAATGTATACATTTACATATAAACTTTTATATAGACAGACACATACATTAACTTAGTTGCATGTGTGTGTGCAGAGACTTAGCTACATTATTGCAATGAAATTTAGTAGCATAAAATTTAGAAATTCAGAGATCAGTTTCCAGTGTCTGCCAGTAAGTATAAAGAAAGAAAGAAAATCTAGGATTCTAAACACTTTGAAAGCATTGCTATAACTAATGTCAAGCCTGTCAGTTGCAGTACTCAGTGACCCATAAGTAAGCCAAGAGAATAGAGAAAATAAGCTCTTGAGTTTATCTGAACTTTCACCTTTGTAAAACAATTTTAACACATTATTTTATTTCATCCATTAAATTCCCTGTGGTAATTGTAGAACTCTTAGCTTTCCCATTTTATAGAGAAATCCAAAGAAACTATTTTTTTTTAAAAAAATTTTGCTCTATAATTAATGCATTTATAAAAATTGTTTATTTATATTGTAGTAATCTTGTGAACAAATAATGTGTCTTATAATGAGTATTTTAAGTAGAAGTATTTAGAGAGAATGATTAAATTTTTTTCAAGAATTAGTTAAATGTGGCAATAGAGCACTTTGAGACTTGAGTTTACCCTATACTTATGCATTGCTTAAGAAGTGAGAAGATTGTAGTTGCAGATGACTAAAATATTTTGACTCCCTCCAAAAAAAAAAAAATCTCCATTCTGCATGTGTCTATGTCACTAATGTGGAAACAAGGTAGTCTTGGTGAATTTACTACTGGCTTGTCTCCAGTCAAGATCTATGGAAAGTGTCTTAGTCCCACTTCAGTTAGATGGAGACAAAAGTTTTTCTTTTATTTTACCATTTGTGCTTCCAGGAATTTAAGCCTAGTTTTTCTATTATAAGAGAGTTAAAGTTATCTTCATTTGTTATGTAGAAGGCTGGTTCACTGGGGATGAGTGTCAAATAACTGGGTAAGTTTGTCCCCTCATGCAAGATCTGACTAGATGCAATGGCTACTGTTGCTTAGTGTCCTCAAGAGACAGCATCCAGAAGTCAAACTGGTGCTGAATAGTTTATGTACAGCTAAATGGCACTTCCAGGGGACCCAACATCACCAGTTCCCTTGCAGTTTCAATGTATGTGGCCTTTTTTTGTTCTTTCTCCATCTGTTTCTGCTACCTGGTATTAAATGAGGGGATGAAACAACAACAATAATAATACCTTCTCTCTCCAATTTTACATCTAAATTTTGGTTACTACTTATACTATGTTTATAAAGGTTTTCTTAAAGTATGCCTTATTTATTTCCTGGTTCTGTTGTGAAGCTGGGATCCCAAATCAATGACTCATTCCTATCCAGCTTTCTGGGATGATAAACAGGAGAACCATCATATACATGAGAAGGCCTTTATGCATGGTCTACCATCAATCCATGTATCTACTCTATCTATGAAGGCTAGTATTATAGTATAATAAATGAAATTAGAAATGAAGGATTTTTCTATTAAGAAGGAAATATTTGTATAAAATACATTTATGATGTTCATGTATGTATGAAATTTATATATATATATATAAACAAAGAGGGTAGAATAAGTGAATTAATGAGTATTAAATTTATGGAGTCCCTATACAATGCATTAAAGAGTTGACAAAAATTCTCATGTTTTAATCTTAATGAAATATCTGTAAATTTGAAAACTGAGCAGGCTCCATGATTCCAAATAATGCCAGATGGCAGAGTGGGGGAAGAGATATTTTGGAGCAACCTGTCAGCTTAGTGTTCTTCTTATACCACTTTGTTTATCTATTTTTAAAAGCTTTCTCTGATTATAGATGATTTAGTTGACTGTAACAGTGAAAGCAGTGGCATTACACTCGCAGGATCTTGAAATTTTGATGCCACAAAAAAAAAAAATAGGAAGCCAGTTTACTGATTATAGCATATAACAGCTGTTATAGAAAGAAAGTTTGAATTCTTAATAGTTTACTATTCAATTCACAAACGCTTTTGTGTCATAGAACATGAATCATCATTGTCATTATTGTCATGTGAACACAATGCTATCTTGTTCTTAAGATCCTAGTATGCCTTTTTTCTCTGTTCTGTTAAATGATGTGGCCTCCTCTCAATGCAGTCTTTATTCTGGATGACTTTTTATCCAGATCCAAGTCTCTGAACCACTCCAAGGACTCTACTTACAGAATCACAAAAGGAATCTTTGAATGGAAACTTCAGTGGACTGTCTTACCTGGACAGTGAGTAGTTCTTTAATGTAATAAAAATCACCATAATTTTGAATGCATATCTCAGTATCCCTACCATACTTCCCTTTTGCATTCTAATATTTTCAATTAGTTGGAGGTTATAGATATGTAGTAGACACACATAGAGCCTTGAACCATTAATATCTAGAATCCTCAATAGAAGTGTATAGATCCAGTCCAGAAACTAATCTGAGTAATTGTTGTATAATTGTCCAATTGATTTTCATTCACCTTATTTATTTGACATATAATTAACATCTCGGTTGTCATCATGAAAATAGTTGAGATATTTGGTAAAATGTCAGTCATGTCACCTTTCACAACTGAAAATATGGGAAAGACTTTAATCATTAAAAATCAGTTTTCATGTTATATCAAAAGACATAATTATATAGAAGATACAGTTAGAATTTACTCATGGCCATAGGCCTACAAAGTTCATAATATAAGGTGAGTTTCTTATAATTTTTCCTTCATTTCCTGATTACTAGTATCAGAAGACATTATTAATATCTTTAATTGATTCTAATCTAGACAATGAACAAAACAATAAATTCAGTTTCAACTTGTAGCATTTCCAAATTCTACTGTGTCATACTTCCACCATGGCTAGATTTTAGCTCCCAAGTAGATGTCACAGAATGTAGAATTTGGAAAGCATATGTAGTAACATGGCGTTACCTAGAATGGATCCTATACAAAATTATAAATTGTTTTGAGGGACACAAAAAAGTGTCACCCAGATTCCCTATGGTGTAGGGCATAGTTAACTGACTGCCCATTACTGGTCTTGGGATCTACCACCAGATTCATGGAGTCCACCCTTTCCACAGTCCTACAAAAGGGATGGAGCCATTACATTCTAGGAAGGCACAGGACTGGTCTAGCAGGAAACAGTGGATCAAAGACTTTCATTTTCTCGACTTTACCTTAGTAGAAATGCTTTGCAGTTCCCTATTCTCCCTAGCCATTCTTTCTTCCACTCCTGTTTACAGAGATTACTACCTGCATCTGGGTGTGAAGAATCTCCCTCCTTTCTGCTACCTCTCTCCTGCCCCCAATAACTCTCTTCATCTATTCTTGGTATCTGTTTCTTGGTAGGTATGAAAATATCGTCATTGATGTTTCACACATTATTTTGTTCAATGATCCCAGATGTCTGAAATATTGGTATAGTCAATAACTTGACAGTTGAAAATTAAAAACAAAATTACCTAAGTTCACACTGCTATTAATCATTAGAGCTGAAATTTAAATCCAGATGTGATAGGCTTTAGCTTCCGCAAATATCCTGTTAGGAATTCTAGAAATATAAAGCCATCTGAGAATACTTTTTATAAAATTATTTTTTAAAAAAGCTAAAACACATGTGTATTACGCACTTCAGCCTGTTATACAAATTTCCTTACCCTGGGCAGATTATAAAGAATAGAGATTTATTTCTCACAGTTCTGGAAGCTAAAATTCTGAGATCAGAGTGCCATTGTGGTCTGTTTCTTGTGATGTCCCTATTCCAGGTTTCAGACTGTCAACTTCTTCTTGTAACTTATTTTAAAAAATTATTTCTCATAAAATTTTGGTAGAAATAGGTGAGAGAGTTCTGGGTCCACTTTATGAGAGCATTGACCACATCACTGGGGGAGGGGGCTCTGCTTTTCTGTCTTCATGTAACCTAATTTCTTTCCAATTTATTTTCCACCTCCTAATACTATCACTTTGGAGGTTAGAATTTCAACCTATTAATACGTATGGAATAAACATTCTATCCATTGAAATTTGCAATGTTAAAGTAAAAGTACCATACATGTAAATACATCCCCAGAGCCCAAGTGTTGTGCTTTTTTGACTCCTGACTTCCTTTGCCATTAGAAATATAATTACTAGACTTAAGAAAAATATGGAAAAGAAAATTTTAATTTTGGAAAAAAAAAACAAATGGTATTTGTTTGGGGGCTATTCAATGATATCATGAAAAAAACCTTTGGTGTTTCCTAAAGTCAGATAAATCTTATTTTTTTAAAATTTGTTCTAATTAGTTATACATCTGATGTTGGTATTCATATCCATTATTATTAGTGAGGACATTAGTGGTAGCAACATCTCCATGAGCAAAGCTCTTGTATTACAAAAGATTATACTATTTCTAGATCAGATAATGACAGATTAGCTTCTTTCTTCAATATTAGGAAAACTGTTAACCCCATATAACAGCTACACTGATGAAATTATTATATATAGTTTACCTAATAAATGGCTAAAATGGGTGATGTAGCTATATTGCTATGACTTACAGTGATTTAACTGTTTTTTTAAGTATAGAAAGAAATGCCATTTCTTTTTTAATTTATTTTATTTGAAGTTTTTTTTTCTAAATATACATAACTGGGTTGTTTGTTTAAGCCAAGCTAATAAATAAAGGTCTGAGTCTATTAACAATGTGTTATTTTTAGAATCTCCTCTGATCTGAGCCTTACAATTTTCTTTTAACTTTCAAATTGATTGTATTTCCTACATCCTTTAGGAAGCTTTCTCAAACAATCTCACATAAGCCTATGCCTCTATTAGAGTTCTCCAAAGAAACAGTAGTAATTGGACTTATATTTTTATAGGAGATCATTTTAAGGAGATGTCTCATGCAATTTTAGAAGATACAAGTACAAAATTGTGTTGTGAATTGTTCAGCCCAAAGACTTGATGTCATTCCTGAATCTGAAGGCCATCAAACTATCAAAAGAAGAAGGAACTGGTGATGTAGTACACATCTCTTATGGCAGAATGCCCTTTTGTTCAGTGGAGGTTGGTTCTATGTAAGACTCCAACTGGTTACGATGGGCTATGTGCTTTGCTCAAATTCTACCAATTTATTTCTGTCATCTAAAAACACCTTCACAGAAACATCCAGAATTGTGTTAGACCACATATGTAAACACCATGGGCCAGCAGAGTTGACACAGGAGATTTCCATTATAAGTCCACCCTTTGTCAAATTGGCATCTCGATGTACTTCTTAAATCACACTTAATCTTTACATATTAAAAAAAATGAAAAAGTCATTTAACTACCTCCCTCCCTTATCCATTTTGTCCAAATTTTCTTCCATCTTAATAAGCACCTCAGGTAGTCTTGGTTCTTCACTAGGTAGAATGGCCCAAACTTTCATTACTGAAGGATATGACACAGTAATAATCTTGTCTGGATTGAACTTTTGTTTTCAGTTGACTTTAGTCACAAAGCATGGTAATGCTTGCAGACCTTCCCAAGGGAACTCTTGCAATCCAGTGTTCCTTGCCTCCACCTTGGAGGAGAAGACCAATTTATCCAGTCTACCCAAGAAGTACAGCAACTTCCTGGTTTCCCTCTTGGTTTAGAGGTATAAAAAGCCCAGAGTGGCTGGGTGGTCATAGTTTTTAATTCAGTGGAGTCAGTGCTGTGTTTTCTGTTGGAAACATTTCTTGTTTTGGAATTAAGGCCTCTAGGCCCAACAGAGGATGAGGTGGTGAATATAGAAAGCATAAATTTTGTGTAAGTACTTTTGAGTCACTAGCAATAATAGTAAGTATTATTTCCATTTCCATTTCTACCAATTGGTACCTGAACCCAGGAATTGTGGCTTTAGGACATGTTGCCTTTAGCAATGGCTTGTTCTCTATTAGTTAGAACAGGCTTAAGGAGATTAAGTGGTCAGAAGAGTTTTAGTACATCTCACAAATTCTAAGGATGGTTTTCTGTGCATCTCTCTTGCTTTTCCTTTTGTTGATTTTTAACCGTAATGACTAACCGGTTAGAGCTCTGAGAATTATAATGTGAAATATCATAGGTGATTGGAGACATTCTCCTATATTCTTAACATGTCATGCCAGTCTTCGGATGTTGGTTTGGAGAAAAAAAAATAGTGTTTGTCCTTTAATTTATATAAGGAAATTCCCTCATTGTCATGTGTCTTTCTGAATGAGTAGGAAGTTTTTCTTTCAATAACATTTTTATTTTTATGGACTTTGGCCTTTGTAGTTTCTTTGCATCCTAATATTTGTGATTTAAAAATCTGTCTTGTAACTTATCTATCTAGGTCTAGTTGTTAGGATGAGAAGTTTGGTCCTTGCTGATTTGTACATCCAAATAAAATGTGGGACGATTACACTATATGAAATTATATGTCCACAAATCACTTGCCTCCCCAGTGAAATTTGGAATACCTGAACCCAGGATCTGTGTGTTTTCCTCTTGATGTCAACAGCAACCAGCAAAGGCAAGAAATTGAGAGGACAATTAATGAATACTTGACAAATTTGTAAAGGAATCTTCAGATGAGCTCCACACTTGCATGATCTACAGAAGCCAAGTACTAAAGGAAAAAAAAAAAAAAACAACTTTGCTTGAAGTCCATTAAGAGAGCTTTATAGCATTTTTATTTCTTTGAAGAACAAATGTAATTATAGAATGTAAATTTAAATGAATAGCTCTGAACCAGTCTCCAAGTTATACCTCAGATATCTTCATCTATGTCATGCAAAGTAATATTTTTAAAATAAATGATTCCCTACAAACCACTTGCCTTAAGAAAGCTCTTCTATTCTAATGTCTATTATGTCTATTAACCTTTTTCTGCAAGCAATCTCTCCCTGCATAAAGAAATTCCTTCCAGTAACATTCTCAGAGGAGAAGAATATTTAACACATCAGCATCTCCCTATTTTATATAGAATGGATATAAAAATTTTAAACTTATGTTAATGTGCTAAGTTACTAAAGTTGAGATGACCTTGATAATCATGTACCTTCTCTGGATCTGGATTACAGAATCGTTGCTGCCAAATGACTTGAATAATTCTCATCAGGTGAATAATGTTTAGAATGATTCTTGGATATTTTTGTTTTCTATTTTCTGTATTTTAAAACTGTTGCAGTGAATCAGAATCATACTAAATAATACTATAAAACAAATATCTTCTTTATTACATGACAAATATGTTAAAAACATTTTTAACCTAAAACTAATATCTACATACAACTACAACAAACAACAATGTGATCCATTTTTTTAATGAACTTTCCCATTTCCTTGGATCTCTAATTCCATCAAATATAAACAAATTCTAAACTTACTTTTTTAAGGTTTTGTGTTTTTTAAAAAATTTTACTTATTTGTATTTATATATGACAGCGGAATGCATTACAATTCTTATTATACATATAGAGCATTTTTCATATCTCTGGTTGTATACATAGTATATTTACACCAATTCATGTCTTCCTACATGTACTTTAAATAATAATGTCCATCACATTTCACCATCATTAATAACTGCATGCCTTCTCCCTTCCCCTTCAACCCCTCTGCCCTATCTAGAGTTCACCTATTCCTCCCATGCTCCTGCTCCCTACCCCACTATGAATCAGCCTCCTTATATCAAAGAAAACATTTGGAATTTGGTTTTTCTGGGATTGGCTAACTTCACTTAGCATATCTTCTCTAACTCCATCCATTTACCTGCGAATTCCATGATTTTATTTTCTTTTATTGCTGAGTAATATTCCATTGTGTATATATGCCACATTTTTTTTATCCACTCATCTATTGAAGGGCATCTAGGTTGGTTCCACAGTTTAGCTACTGTGAATTGTGCTGCTATAAACATTAAAGTGGCTGTGTCCCTGTAGTATAGACCGAGGAGAGGAGAGGGATAGCTGGGTCAAATGGTGGTTTCATTCCCAATTTTCCAAGGAATCTCCATACTGCTTTCCATATTGGCTGCACCAATTTGCAGCCCCATCAGCAGTGTATGAGTGTGCCTTTTTCCCCACATCCTCACCAACACTTAATGTTGTTTGTCTTCATAAAAGCTGCCATTCTGACTGAAGTGAGAGATTTTGGTAAACTTATTTTCTCTATGTAACATGATGCCCAGGTGTGATCACTATAAAATAGTCTAGTGAAGAAATAAATTGAGAAATTGTTTTAGACATCAATTTGTTCTGCTTATTCTGATCCTGGCAATAAAAATAAAATTAAAACATTAAAAAAATTTTAAACACCTCTTTTTCAAGAGAATAATATTAATTAATAAGATTAATTATCCTTAAGCCTATTCTTTTATACTATTTAGCAGCAAGAGTCACCTGTCTCCATCAAGTCATATATTACTTGAACTTCAACAAACTTTACGGGATGTGACAACATGAGTTGGTAAGGGCCAAATGAGCCAGCTGTCCCTCCAGAATGGTTTGGACTGAGAAAGAAAGGAACAGAGTCCAAGACAAATCCTTTAGCGACTTCAGTTATAACCGAGGATACCAGGAGCAAAGATAATGCATGAAGGAGCAGAACCATAAGAAAATGTAAAAGACTAAAAATAAATGATTCTCTTAGTAAAAGACTAAAATATGAATTCAGGATAACACATGATCCCCTTTCTTTTAAAATTAAATTCAAACTTCCCAGTATGACCAACAAGCCCTTCTTTAAGTGCTTTCCTTATTAGCATCATCTGCTATCACAAACTAGAAATTATTTCTAAACACTCTCAGAACTGGTGGTTGCAGGATGCCCTTCCATTTGACCTTCCTCAATATTGGGCTTTTGAATTCATATTCATCTTTAAGAACTCAGCTCAAGTGTTACCTATTCTAGAACATCTTTCCTGATTCCCCCATCTGATTATCACCCTATAATTCCCCCATATCACCCTATAATTTTGTGGTCACTGTTGAAGTACTTATCAAATGTCATGGTAATAATCCAGTTATTCATGTTAATTAAAACATGTGGGATCTCAATTTTCACATAGCATCAGAATTACTCTTTCTTTCTGATATTGTTGCCAGTGCCTCACTGTGTTCCCTAACACTGAGCCTGTGTCAGATACGTCATTTTCTTCTTCATTATAAAAGATTTTTCCTTTTGAAAAAATAATATAATTCACGTGTTTATTTGTCACTTGGGTCAGTCAATTTCTGAAATTCAGTAAAGCAAATAAAACAATCCATTAGATTGTTTTATATCTTACGAAAGTCATCTGTCATTCTACAAATTCCAATTCAGTTATCTCTGCTCTTCAATATTCTCCTGACTTTTATCTTTAGCTTATAAGATTTAATTGCTTCGATATTTGCACTTCTAAAAATATTTATTTATTATTGATATTAGTATACTTGTAATTTTATCAGCATTATTGGTTTATGTGTAAATCTCCCCTGCCTAAGTTTACTAGAAATTGAGCAAAATCTGTTAATTTTGTTAACAGTCACACTGAATAGAGGGCCTGGTGTATATCTGATACTATGTAAAAATGGAAGGTAGGTAGGAGAAGGCAGGAAGAAAGGTAGGACAGGAGAAAGGAATGAGAAACACAGGAGAGCCAAAGTTAGGGAAGAAGTAAGAGTAAAATAAAGAGGGCTTAGATGTTGATGTATTACCATGTTGTCAGTCAAAACCATTTGATTCATTGATAAATATTTTCACTGTCTTCTCTAGGCATAAAAGATGAGAAATTCCTGACACAGAGCAAAAAATGATTAAAACTATCTCAAGTTTTCATGCTATTATTCTGTGACATATATAACTCTTGCAAATATAATTACTCAAAGATTGTGATAAAATTTCCCTAATGAAGAAAGAATGGTTATGTACTTAATGTCTAAGGAAAGTGAATTGCTAAGGTAGGGTTTTCTATGAATCATTTTCACAGGGACTTATTTGTATATTCTTATTTAATCCTTGCTAAACTATATTGTCCTTGTTTTATACATGATGCACTTGAGGATCATAAAGCATAAATAACTGGCTTTAAATATCATGACCGATAAATATAGGAGCTAAGATTCCAATCTAGACCATCTAGCATTAGAATTATTAACCATTAGATTGCATAATAATAACTCAGAATGTTAACCATTATTTCTATTTTTTTAGAATTGCTTTATCATTTTAAGAAAACCAAAGGAAAGCACTATTATCATTTTTTTCATATGTAAGAGTATTTAAAAAGTAAAGATAATTCCAAAATATCACAACAAAAATATGCTTACATTAGTATTCAAATCAATTCCAGGCACTTTGTTACTTCATGGTTTCCAAAATAGGGACGGGTATAAAACAGTAGCCACCTAAGGATCATGGTGAGTTAGTAATAGCTGGCGACATTCTGAACATTGACAGTCTTTTAAGCATATTCTCTTTTGAATAGACAAGTTCTAAAAGAAGCTGACTATTAAAATTTAATAACTATGACTATATAGGAATTCTGGGGATTAAGGCATTACACTTGACACTGATTCAGCATGTACAGGCCTTCTTTAGAAACTTGCACCAACTCTGCCATGTATTGTACCTAATTGGTGTCTTAACTGTTTCTAAAAGACCATTCTACTGGGTCTTTTAAAGGCCAGTGGCTAAGATGATGTAGAATATGGTAAAACCAGTGGATTCCATTAGCATGGTCCCTCTGCCACACTTTATTTTCTATAAAGTAAGTTTCTTGATCAGAAGCAATGGTATACGAAATATGAGAGCAAATAGTCATTCAATCTGTCCTTAGATGATAGCTTTGGCAGAAGCATTGAGTTCAGAGTGAGCAACTCTGCATTTAGAGTAATTTCCCATATTAGTAAGAAAAAATTGATTCCTTACCATATGGAAATGGTGCAAAGTAACCAACCTGCCACTAGATAGCCAGATGATCACTTCCAGTGGATTTTGCCATGTTGGTGACTCAGTGTTGCTATCTCTATTGGCAGATTGACCACAAAGCATTGGCTTCACCTGGTAAGTATTAAGTATTGATGAGTAGAAGTCCAGATTGCTAAGCCTAGAGTGACCTACATTCTTGTCTCCATGGTTACTGCATTCTTGATCCCATTGGACAATATAGGGATCCTTGGGAGAAAAGATCACTGTTACATGGAACGAAAGTTTTTTCAACTACTAGACTACTACAATTCTCCGCTTAGGTCATTTAGGGCAAGTATTACTATATACAAATACCTGTTTTATGTACAAATAGTTTTCACCTAATGAGAGAGATCTAGCCATATACTTCTTTCCCAAGTTTCTTTGTCAACAATTCCCTAAACATTTTGCTTTCAAGTCCCTGACCATCCAGGAAAATCACTGGTCACAGCCCACACATTATAATATTCACCATCATATGCAGTGCTGAAAGTTCCATCCATTGGAAACATTTCTCCTCATCACTCTCCTTTAGGGTTGCCCAATAAAGGAGCTATAATGCTGCAGATATTCATTTTAAGTAGTACAGGCATATCCTACGGAACCATTTGTAGTGTAGCCCTCTATTCTTGTTTTCATGGGAAATCTCCCTTATGGGGAGGAGAATTGCAAGTAGAGATAGTGGAGGGGTATAGTTTAAGTGGGGGCCATTGGCAATTTAGCCACTTACTTATGCAACATGTTTGGGCTTTCAGGGTCTTCTCAGGCCAGTCTCATATATGGTTTTCCCATTTGATGATGGAGAGCTGATGTGCAACCTTGGTGTGTACACCAAGTGCAACTTCAGTCTTGATGGGAAACTCAGGTTTCATGATAACTTGATAGTTCATGGTTAAGTTTTCAGTCTCTATTAAGGATCATTAGCAGAACAAAAGCACTTTATTCAAAAGAAAGTAGTTATTCTGAGATAATGGCAGGACTTTTCTCCCAGATTGTAAGAGATGACACTGTAATTCATCTATAAGGACACAACAAATTTCCAAACAGCATTTTCTACCTGCTGCTGACCCTTCAAGCACCATTGACTCTGCTGGATCATATGTCCCAAATGGTAGAGCAACTTGCACCACAGTCTGGGCCTCTAGTAGTATTTTTTGTTGTTGTTGTTCTGGAACTCCTTAAAACAAGCAGCTTTTTGCACCAATTGGTAAATGGGTAGGAATAGCACACTTAAATGGGAGTATGTTGTTTCCATATCTTAAGTGGTCTATTCAGTTTGCATCTTTTTTTAATTGTTGAGAGCCAGATGCAATAATGTGAAGGACATCTTGATATGTTCCATACTACTGAACTCTCCAAAATTTCAATGAGATAGAAAACTTCTGAATTTTCATCACATTCATTTTCTACACTTTGAGACACAAATGTGTTTCTTGCAAGTCTAGAGTAGTTGGTACTTCTTGCTCACTGAGTCTAATCAGTGTAATGTCATTAAAGTAATGTCATCAATGTGATATCTTGTGGAAGTAAAAGGCAATAAAGATCCCTGAGAACTTGGAGAGTTCATATACTTCTGATGTATAATAGTAAAGGGGTATTGCCAGCCTTGCCAGCTAAAAGAAAATTGCTTCAAAGGGTCTCTCTTAACAGATGAAGAGGAAAAAAAATAAAAAGCATTTGCCAGATCAATAGCTACATAGCAGGGGATATATGAATTTTCTCAAGACAAGAAACAACTTCTGTAATAGCAGTTTCAATTGGAGTCACTTATTGATCAATCTGGCAATAATTCAGTATCATTCTCCAAAACCCATAGATCTTCTGCATAGGGCAGACAGGAGAGTTGAATGGGGATGTGGTGGGAATCTCTCACATCTTTAAGTCCATGATAGCAATAATAGCAGCTGCAATCCATCCAGGAACGTAATTTATATTTTTCCTATGTGAAGGTAATTCTAGGAGCTTATACCTGGTTCTTCTCATCATAATTATCCCCTACTTCACAGGTCAGGAAATTAATGTATTTTGCCAGTTTCTTAATATGTTAATTTCTATGCATTCAGGAATTGGGTTATAACCAGAAGGTATTTTGGGAGGCCCACTGGGCACAATGTGAGATACACTAAAACTCTGCTGACAACTTAGTCTCCTTAAGCCTGTGTTCTAACCAGTAGAGGAAGAGCCATTGCCAAAGGCTACATTTCCTAAAGCCACAATTCATGAATCCAGATACCAATTGGTAGAAATGGAAATGATACTACTTACTATTATTGCAAGTGACTCAAAAGTACTCACACAAAATATATGCTTTCTATACTCACCACCTCATTCTCTGTTGGCCTAGAGGACTTAATCCCCAAACTAGGAATGCTTCCAACAGTACTGACTCCATTGAATTAAAAGCTATGGTCACCCAGCCAGTCTGGGCTTTTCATACCTCTGATCCAAGAGGGAAACAAGGAAGTTGCCATCCATTCTGGGTAGACTGAGCCTGAAAAATCACAGTAGAAGCAAAGTAGACTGTACTGCAAGAATTTCCTTAGGGAGGTGTACAAGCATTATCATGCTTTTTGACTAGAGTCAACTGAAAACAACAATTCAGTCCAGATAGGACTGTGTCATTTTCTTTATCATTGAAGGTTTGGACCAAAGTTTGAGAAAGGGCAAAGTTGTGGGGGTAGGGAGAAACCTCTCCAAGAAAGGGTATTGCCAAGAGATAGTGAGATGTCAGATGACCAGGACCAGAGCAAAAAGAGTTTTTCCAATGCTCAGAATCTGTGTTCAGAGATTGAGGACAAAATGAATTGCCAAGCCATTCAAAAGCAAATACATGAGTAATGAAGCTTAGGGAGATACCTTTTTTTATGGCATAGAATATTAGTAGATCAAATAAATGTTGATACAGGAAGAACTCAGAAATATGGACAAGTGTCCAGTCACCCATCATTGTTGAAGAGAAATCCTGACTTTACCTGCTAAACATGTGAAGCCATTGTGAGGTAAAGTAAATTAAAATGCAAAAAATTCTCAGACCTAGCCAGACTACAGACAAGATTGTATCTGTTCCAATTTCAGAAACATTGTGTAAAACAGGGAATGCATCTTTCTTAAGATAAATGCTTCATTACCTTCTCTTGATTTATAGAAAATGTCTAATTTTAATGAAAAAATCAAAAGATGTGTAGAAAAGGTTACAAATATTGGAGGCTTTGTTGACCCATTGTATATGTGTGTATGTGTGTGTGTGTGTGTGTATGTGTGTGTGGGTGTGTGTGTGTGCATGTGCACGCATGTGTGTGAAAAGATAAAGAATAGAATGGATATAACAGAGGAAAAGTAAGTGAAGTACAGGACAAATTTAAAATATTCAAACAAAACATAAAAAAAAACTGTGAAGAAATAGGGCAGAGTACCCTGTATGATGTCTGTTGTAAAATATTAACTAATATACTAGATGCATAATGAGAGTTACAGAAGAACAAGAGGAAGAAAATGGACAGAAGAAACATGTCAACACGTAATGATTGATGCATTTTCAAAACTTCTGAAATGTATCAATTTACAGATCTAATAATGCCAGCAAATGTCATATAGGCTAAATATAAAGAAGGCAAATAATGAAATTGCTTATAACCTAGAAGAAACAGCAAATGTTTTTTTAAAAAAAACTATAAAAAATTAAAGGAATTTTGCACAAGAAAAGTATATAAATAAAATATCTCAGATCTCATGAAATTCACAGAGGCTGGAAAAATGAGTTGAGTTTTTAAAAGTACTTAATTAAAAAAATAAGAGCTAATCTCTAATTCAATACTCATTCAATATCTAATTCAATGACAGAGTTTTTTTAGTGAAGGTGGAAAAAAGAAACCCTAAGATAGATATGGATTGAAATAACCCATTATTAGTATGGATATACACTGCTAACAACACTAAAAAAGGTACTTTATATTGAAAGGAAATATTATCACATGAAAACCTTACACCTTCAGGAAAAATAAACCAAGAACACAAAAAGTGAAGTGTGTTCGCATAAATATAGAAAGCATTTTTAAATAACATAGGTTTATAGACACATAACACAGGCATAGGCATACACTAAAACTTGGTAATAGCCTAATTTTTAAAGCAGTAGTGATTATATCATATTGCAGAGTGTCAAAAGCTAATGAAGTATGCAAACATCAAGAACATAAATGATAAGGTGGATAAATGAATTTATACTATTCTAGTACTTTCATTTTGTTCGGATATTATTCATTAATGCTTAAAAGAAGACTGGAATAAAGTTGAATAAATATATAATATCAAAAGCACTTAAGTTCAATATAAATTTCTGCTATGAAAGACAAGTTCTGTAAGAACAGAGTCCTGTTTTTCCTATTATTGTAGAAAAGTTTATATAAGCAAAATTCTGTAGGAATTTTGCCCAATGTGACTAAGAAATTAAAAATTTAATTTTCTCTTGAATAATTGCATGTGGCTAGTGACTATAGTATTAAAGACAGCATTAAGGAAGTAAAAAATAAGGTGCATCACCAATTCACCTAATGTGTAAAAGAAAAGGAGAAGTAAGGTACAAAAATTCAATAGGATCAATATAAAAAGAATACCAGCTTGAAGTAATTGACTCAAACACATTATTTATAGCTGCACAATAGCTAAGCTATGTAACTGATGTAGGTGCCCTTTAACAGAGGAATGGATTAAAAAAAAAAAGGTAAAGGAAAGACTGTGGAATGAATCTGACATAACTTTCCTATGTATATATATGAACACAACACAGTGAATCTCACCATTTTATGCATATCTCCAATACATTAATTTAAAAATAAATAAATAAAAATACCTGGATAAGCAGCAAAAAGATCAATAGAGGAAAGAGGAAGGAGAGGTACCAGGATTCTAAGTAGAAAAAGACATATTCCATGCTTGTATAATTACATCAAATGGATTCGACTATCATGTATAACTGAAAGGAACCAGTAAAATAAATTTTTTAAAAGATATACTGTCAAACTACTAAAATGAGAAAGTTGGAGAGAGCAAAGAGCATATAGTATTATAAGAAGTAGGAAATAGGACGAATTATTTTTATAAGTCAATTATATATATACATATATAGGTATATATATTTTAAAATACATATATGTATGTATGTATATATATATAACTGACTTATAAAAATAATATTCAAAAGTAGCAAAAAATATATATAATTTTTATATATAGCTTGAATATTAAAATAAAATGGCAATTTTATATATATATATATACATATATATATATATAGCCTGAATATCAAAATAAAATGGAAATAAAAGGAAAAATATAGAGAAATCCACCATTAAATTATTTGGAGGTTTAAAAACTCACTTATCAATAATTGAGACGGCATTTAAAGAAAAATTTAGAAGAATATAATGGGCCTGAAAATTATCAATCTATTTTCCTTTTTTGGTTCTTGCAGAACACTGCTATGGACTGAATTCCCCCCTGCCCAACAACCAATTTATATGTTGAAGTCATACTCTTCCATGTAACTAGATTTTACTGTATTTGGAATATTCAGCAAGCTATATTCTAAGCCAAAGAATAAAATTTCCACGTTAAAAAGAACTGTAATCCCCAAATATTTGAAAATAAAAAATATATAACTCTAAACAATGCAAGGGTTGAAATCTTCTGATTTCAAAGAAAACTAGAATATATCACATCAAAATTTATAAAATACAGCTTAAATAGCTCAAGTTTGGAAATTCATAACACTGAAAGTTTATATTTGGGAATAATAGCTCAATATTATTTGAGATTTAATCTCATGAAACTAGAAAAGGAAGAGCAAATTGAGCTCAAAAGTAACAAAAAGGAGTACAAAATAATAAATAATAAAAGCATCAATTAACTACATTTAAGAAAATATTGTATAATACCAATTACATCAAAAAAACTAATAAAATTGACAAATTTATTGTGACAATAAAAAAGGAAATACAGAGAATATGAAAATCAAAAATGAAATCATCTCACAGCCATTGTCTCAGAACTGATGCACTTATTAGAAAATGAGTAGGAATATGACCAACTCAATGAATAGCAGGATATACTAAGGTACATAAAACACTAAATAGGCACAATCACAACAAAATGTGTTTTGTTTTCCTGAACCCTTTGAATATTCATCAAGATATACCATGATTTTGACTATGACACAAACCAATTTAAACTAATTGAATTTAAACATTTATTTTCTTTCAACTTAGTAGAGTCAAACTAGAAATTATTAGAAGAAAAACAATAGGAAAATTTCTAAACAGTTGAGATTAAATAATACACTTAAAAATAATCTGTAGGTCCAAGAGAATGTTCCAAAAGAACATTTTTAAAAATACAGAAATATGAAACAAATTGAAATGACCAAGTATGAAAATTTGTAGGGTTCAGCTAAAACAGAATTCGGAGGCAATTTCACAGCATTAAATGTTTACATTTGAATGAAGGAAGGTCTTAAATCAGTGATATAATTGCTTAACTAAAGAAACTAAAAAGAAAAAGAAAAAACAAATAATGAAGAAAGCAAATAATAAATATCAGAACTTCAAAAATGAAGTGGAAAGAGGCAATAATACTAAGAAAATTTATGATGTTGATGCATATCTGCGTTTTTTTTGTTGTTGTTTTTTTTATTTTTTTTTATTGGTTGTTCACAACATTACAAAGCTCTTGACATATCATATTTCATACATTAGATTGAAGTGGGTTATGAACTCCCAATTTTATCCCAAATGCAGATTGCAGAATCACGTCATTTTGTAATGATCAAATCAGTGTTCCTAGTATACACATTACCTTCAACACTTACTATTTCTTTATGATGAGTGGAGATGTTAAAAATGTTCTTTACTAGCTTTAGTCATTCTGCTATGTAAAATAATAGCAGAATTCATGCCCCCTTAACTCATTGTACCTGTGTAGCTGTAGATCATTCTTTTCCCGTCTCTATCTTTCCTGTTACCCTCTCCAGTCTCAGAAAGCCACCAATAGACACTCTACTTCCATGAGATCAAGTTTTCTACATCAACATGTTCTATCTACTATTTTTGGTAGTGACTGGACAGTTGTAAATGATTGTCCAAGCTCATTTAATATAAAACATTTGATATCTGTGTGACTCATTGTACATTAATTACATTTCAATTAAGAAATAAAAATGTGTTGAGAACTAATAAGGAGTAGCAAGAAGTTGGAGTAAACACAGAAGAGGCACTTGGCCTAGGCACCCGAAACCATGGACATAATTAAAGCTACTCCAGTTTACAGAGAAGTGTTAGAAAAACAAACATGATGGATGAGGACGGATCAGGAGTAAGCTGGGTGTTACACTAGGTACATTGAACAAATCTATTGATCTAGATGTGGTCCTCTGTTTTGTTTTCCCTTGACCTTTTAAATTGTTCCAGTTCGTTATTAGTTATGTCAAGGGAAATAGGGACGTGTTTATTTCCTTGCTTCAGCCAGACTAGGGCATCAATCTGCAGCCTTTATGAGTGCTGGAAGGTATAATATGTCAGGAGGATCCTCAAGGCTATAGTTCTCAAAATGTTTTCCCCACAACTGAAGCATCTGCATCACCTGATTGCTCCTTAGAATTACAAATGCTTGAGCCCTTACCTAGAGTTTCTGAATCAGAAATGGTGCCTCGGAAATTGTGCTTTAAACATAAGCTTTTCAGGTGACTCTGGTGTAAGCTGAGAACCGGTGCTCTATGGAAAGAAAGAACTTTATCAGGGAAAGCATTGTCAAGTTTGCAAGGCTCTGCACCTCCTTTCCTGGCTCTTCTTCCTTGTTTTATCCTAGAAGATTAAGATCTGATTATATTCTGTAGGTCTGAGGTGGTGCTTAAGCATTTGCAATCTAATAAATCCCTGTGGGAGGCTTGGTGCAGCTGGATTTAACACCACAAAGAACAGAGGATTAAACAATTAGAGAGGACAGGCGTGTGCATGAGGCTGGGGAGCTTCCCAAAGAAGTGGATGCCTTTGTGAGCCTTCAAGCAGGTAACTTTTAAGCCACCAACTAAAGGAGTACTCTTTCATTTTGAGAAATAGTACATAATGAGAGGATTGCAAGTCTGTTAAAAACTACATGCTAAGCATTGAAAGATGTGAATTAAGTTCATGGGAAATTCAATAAGAGTGATTAGGGAGATAAAGGGTGCAAAGGAAAATGGGGAGACCAGATCATCCACTGATTTATCAGAGCACATGCTGGGGGCCTGTCTTCCAATCACTGCCTTTACAAAATGACTCTAAACTCCTTTGGAATTGGTTTCTTGCTGTGTTGCTGTGTAAATTGATCTTAATCTACTTCTGGGTAATCTCTACAACTTCTCTAGTCCCTTGATGCCTCCTGTGATTATATCATTCTGTCCTCCTCTCTTAATTTCCTCTTAGCAGTGAAGGAAATTGCCCAGTGTCACACACATTTCAAATCCATCTCACATATCCTGAAAACTTTCTATCCTTATAACTGCCACTGAAGTATCACTCTATTTTCGAGATAAGGAAATTAGGGCTTTAAGGGGTCAGGTGGCCCAGTCAAGGTCATATGGGTCGTACAGTCAGAACTGACCCTGAGGAAACGCTCTTTCTTATCTTCCAGCATTACGTTCTTCATGTGTCCTGGCTCCTGGACTGTTTCTGGGAAGGTGACATCATTCTTAGACTCTTCTCAAAGCATAACTCTCCTAGTTTGTCATTGCTTTTTAATTTCCCCTCGCTGCCTACTATTACTCTCCTTAGTAACTGCATTATTTAACTCTATTAAATATTTAGGAGTGTAGTATGAACGATGTCATACAAAATAAAGTTTTATTATCCACAGGATACAGGTACACACATAAATTATGTGCAAAGCCAACTGCACAATCCAAAGAAAGATTATGTCCCTTGGGGGTCTTTTGTCATCTGCCTGAGCTCATGTTCTTTATCTTGTTTCCTCTCCACCATGGGTTTTGCCACTGTTACTTATCTCTTTCTGACCAACAAGCGAAATGACTTCGGTTCTGTATTCTGCTGGCAGACAATGTAAGAGTTGGTCAGAGAGCTGTGTTCAATGTCCCAGGATCAATCTTCTTTTATGGGGGCTACTGGGGGTACTGAGGATTGAACTCAGGGACACTCAATCACTGAGGCACATCCCCAGCCCTATTTTTGTATTTTATTTAGAGAAGGGTCTCACTGAGTTGCTTAGCACTTTGCCATTAATGAGGCTGGCTTTGAACTCAGGATCCTCAAGTCTAAAACTCCTGAGCAGCTGAGATTACAGGCTTGGGCCACTGTGCTCAGCTAGGACCAATCTTTTAAAGGAAGTGAAGGTCATTTCCATTTCTATGGCACACATGGTCTGTTTCTAGAGTACTTCACTCTAAACCTTATGCAGGGTGGCCGAGTTGAAACAAGAACCCTTTATTTCCTAGGGTTAAATACACCTTGAGTTTACTTAATGTCTACAATACCAAATTTTGCTCTGCTGTATTGAACAGGATCACTTGGGGCCGTGGCAATGAGATGGTCCTGGACAGAAAGAACAGACCTTGCTGAAATTCTGTATATGACATTTTTGCAGTAACATCTGGGTTTCAGTCCTGCTTCTCTTTTGGCTGATCTTTCCACCTGTCTGTCTTTGTGCATGGAACCCTGGCATATTGTTGGCACAGAATAAATATCTGCTTATTTTGTTCATTTTTTTTTAAAACAAGTATTTAGTGGGAACCTTTTTGTGTTAAATTATTTTAGCCACTGAGGATGGAACACTTCATGAGAAGCAAATAAGGTTTTTACTTTCTAAATCCTAGTTGGGGAGTTAGATATTAATTAAATGAATGCATAAATAAGGATTGCATGATGCAGTGAAGCATAGAAAGGGAATTTTTGCAATACATCATTAACTGAATGTTGAATAAGTGAATGTGTGTTTGAGTGAAGTAAAAAGACTCCTGATAAGTAATTAAAAAGCTAATGAAAGTTGTGAAATCGCTATGGAATCAAAGAAAAGCTTGTTTTGATAATGGTACTATGGCAGATGGAATAATGCTCCCCAAGATATCCAGGTCCTAATCTCTGGCATTTGTGAACACCTGGCTTTATGTGGTAAAAGGGACTGGGCAGATGTATCAAGGTTAAGCTGATCTGGGTTGTTTCAGTGGGTTCTATGTTATCAATTGAATCTTTAGAAGTGGAGAATTTTTCCTGGCTGAGGTCAGTGAGAGATGTGACGACAGAAGCTGGGGTGTCTAGGTAGGTGCCTAAGAAGCACTGGACCTACAGGTCTTGAAGATGGAGGAAAAAGAATAAGCCATAAGCCAAGAAATGTGGGCATCCCCTAGAAGCTGGTGTAGGTGAGGAAACAGATTCTCTCCAGGCCTGAGAAAATGCACACTCCCCAGAGACTTTGCTGTTAGCCCCTGTAAAGATGGCATTGCACTTTAGACACGTAAAACTGTAAGACCGGTAAATGTCTGTTGACTCCAGCCAATAAACCAGTGGTCATTTGTCACAATAACAAGAGAATACAAATGCAGTTACCACCAAGTGACAGGAAGTCAATGGAATTAGAACAGCAATATCTTCACAGATTCCCATTTGTCCTGATTTTCTTTCCTGATAAAATTTTATTCTTCCTCTTCCAGGAGGCTATTATTTTTGCAGACCCCACAATTCCTTTGAAAATATTTGAGGTAAACACATCACAAAGATATGTTAAAACTTTATGTTCCCCTTCTCCCTGGAAAAAGAAATTTTTTTGTGAATACAATATCTCTATGAGGAGACCTTGGCCAGCCCCTGGAAATACTCTCATTTGGGGATTAAAGTGTTTGAAATGCACTCCTTTTTCTATCCATCTGATGCTGGAAGTTAATTGTCTCTGCTAAAAAAAAAAAAAAAAAAGCAAAAACCTCTCTCTCTTAGTAGTAGTGTATTTTGAAAAAGGAAAAAAGAAACGATTTCGCTTTTATTTGATCTATTTGGGTAATTAAATTTCCTAAATATTTTTCCTTCTATCTGTTGTATCACAAAACGCTTACTTCTTTTCTTCTTCTATTTATTTTTTGTGGTTGGTTTGTTAATGTTCATTCCTCTCTTGTGTTTTGAGGGAAGGTATTCTCTAAACACTAAAAATTAAGGGTTTAATAAATTAATCCCTTAGTGAGTGAATGAATGAATGAATGCGCAAATGATTTAAGGTATTAAGATATTGAACTAGAAAAATAATATCTTAATGTAGAAAAAACACATTCCAAGTAGTAAAACAGCATGCTCTGTTTTCACTTAAATTGGTTCTCTCTACATTGTACACAGCAAATCGGGACGTGGTCTTGTTAAATATAATAAAAGAACCATTTGTGAAAACTTCCTCTGTGCAAGGCATTTTATAAGTTCTTTACATTGCTATTTATTGCTGGAACCAAACTGCTCTGCGGTGCTTCCCAGCTGAACACCTTCTTTCTAGAAAGCACATGCAGTTTATCATCACCAATAATAGCTATATTGGGCATTCACCTGATTTTTCTGAACTTAAATTGAGGCATGATCTAATGGAAGAATGCCTTTTGAACCTAAGACTACCTCCAGACACTCCTGAATATAAATCTGGGGCCTGTAAAACCATATTCCAGGTTTTGATGGACAAGATAAAGAAAATATTCATACTTTATACCTTTGAGGAAACTGATAAAATGATCATACCTCTCTCTCCTGCTCTTATTCTTGCTCTCTCCCATCTCTCTACACATCTCTCCTTCTATTACTTGGGGATGCCTGGAGACTTTTGCGTGTCCTTATCTTTTTTTGTTGAGAATTGTTGTGGTAATTCCTTTCCCAGGCCTATGTGCTTATGAATAAAAGCTACTGTCTAATGATATTCCCTCCATTGTGCTAGAATATGCCATAAAGTAGTTAGAGACTAAAGGCTTTTGATTTATTGCCTGCCAATGTAATTTATTTGTATCGATGGCATAGAGGTAGGCATGGCTTGAGAATGTCTGACATTACAATGAGCTTAGGCCATCTGCTCAAGCCTGTGTGGCAAATTTCAATAAAACCCAGGTGGCTCTCTCTAAATACATGCACCCAAGACTGACAGTGTGGACAAATTGATAGGCAATAAGACTGTGTTATTTTGTCCTGTTGGGACCCTTTGTGGAAATGCTGGCCCACCTTTGGCTCTAAGAAGAAAATCTCAGCCTTTTGAAAGGACCTCTTACTCTCCTTCAGTCTTTCCAAAATCTGCCTGGGACCGTGAGAATTCAAAGCCAGTGCTGTCCCTTGATACCTGTCTTTTTCTTTATCCTCCAGGCGGAATCAAAAGATAGCCTTCGTATATATTTGTTGAATTTTTGCTAAGCTATGTGTCTACATAAAAATATTCACTCACTATGAGAGAAAAATAACTGGTCTAGTTCTAATGCTATGAAAAAATATAGAAAGATAGATAGATAATCAATATATATTTAAATATAAATATATCATGTATATCTATATCAATTTATCTATATCTAGAAATATATTGATATCGCTATCCATGTATCTTCCATCATCTATCTATCTTGAAAATATCAATAGAACAATTTGAACCATCTTGAAAAGAGAGACTATTTTTTTCTGGATTACCTTTTCAATTGTCATGCATTCTGCACCTAGTTTTCCCCTGCCAGATAAAAGAACAATTTCTTGTGTACTTGACCGATACATAGACCTTCACACAGATCCATCCTGAATGTCGTTCTGTTGACTTACCATCACTAGCAGGACAATATTTCTCCTGCTGTGCTAAGACAGGACAACATACTATGACTTCAGAAATCAAATCAAACTGTGTTACTATTGGCTGTCATTCTTGCCATCAGAGCTCAGGAGGGAAAGAGATGTTTCTTTCTTGGTATACCTTGTACAGAATTTTTGTTATATAGCAGGTGCTAAAGAAAAGTATGTTAAATAAAAGTGTGTATAACTACATCTCACTTTTTTTGCTAGCATTCTTTCATTATGGGTATAATTATTGAGTTAATTTTTATTGGTATATCTCAATTATACAGAATGGTAGGTTTCACTGTGGTATATGTGTGTGTGTGTGTGTGTGTGTGTGTGTGTGTGTGTGTGTAAACTCACATAACTTGATGAATTGCAATCCTCAATACCATCCTTCTCCTTTCCTCCCTACGCCCCCCCTCCAATACTCTATATCTACCCTACAGTCACTGTTATAATTTCATGGAGTCCCTTTATCCCCTCTATTTTTCTGTTTTCCACATAAGAGAGAAGACATGGTTCTCCTCTCTCTGGGTCTGGCTTATTTCGCTCAAAATTATAGTTCCATTTCCATCCATTTTCCTCAAATAACATTATTTCATTCTTCTTTATAGTTGAATAAAAATCCATTGTGTGTGTGTGTGTGTGTGTGTGTGTGTGTGTGTGTGTGTCTGTCTGTCTGTGTCCATTCATCTGTTGACAGATGGGCTGATTCCATAACTTTGCTAGTAATTTTGCTGCCTTAAACATGGGGATATATGTATCTCTAAAGTATGCTGGTTTTAATTCTTTTGGATACCAAGCAGTGTTATGTCGGGATCATAGAATTCTTTTATTTCTAGAATTTTGAGAAACGTTCGTACTGATTCCCCTAGTGGCTAACCTAATTTAATATTCCCAACAACAGTGTGTAAGAGTTTCTTTTCCCCCTCCATCCTCACCAGCATTTTATTTGTGTTCTTGATGATTGTCATTCTAACTGGAGTGAGATGGAATCTCAATGTAGCTTTGATTTGCATTTCCCTGATGGTTAATGCATCTCACTTTTAAACTTTTAATGTGTCTCTTCTTCAATATGCCAAGTTTGAATCATTTGTCTTGGTCTTAGGATGTTCAGCACTGTTACTTTATGAATGTCAAAAACTGTTCTTTAATCCAGGGAACATGTGTCCTGTTGGGGAAGTCTCCTTGAAGAAACAGCTAAAGCTCAGTACACAATCTACTTTTGCTAAATTGCCTCAAGATTGCAGCTCATTTCTCTTTGCTGAATGTACTCATTCTGGAACATAATTGCAATATAGTTACAGTTAGTAAAGTTAGAATTTAATTTTACAAAAGTTAGAAATAAGTTAAAATCGACTACAGTCCTAACTCACTAAAATTACTGCTGTAAACAATTTGTTTGTATTCCCATCATATTTATACAAAAACATGTATATGTATATATATATATATATATGCATTTGCTTTAAAAATAGTTGGCCATTCTTTCTATAGTACAATATATTCTCATTGTGAATTATTTATAAAGTGAAGAAAAGTTTATAAAACAAAGCACAAATCACATTTACATACCTGACAGATAATCATTGTTAACTTTTGCTGTATTTATCCCTAGATTTTGATTCATGACCAAAGTTTGCACATATGAATATATATTCATAGGAATATTCTTTGATAATTGAATTGCATTTGTAAAGTAAAACCAGGTAGTATTGTTGCAGCATCTTAGTGCTAACGATTTTTATGAGAAAGGAAAATAATTTCATATTAGACATTTAAAACTTATTGATAGATGCTAAATGCTCTCTAAATTTTCTGCAGGTCTGTAGCTGGAAGCCTGGATTAATAAACTGACTGAAGAACACTGGGATTGTGGAAAAGCATTTGTGATTATTGGGCCAAGGATTAACAAATAAAATGTTGAAACTGAGATGGAATTTAGTGACTTGTGCAAATCCATGGTTCACTGTGGCTTACCTCCATCTAAGAACTGAGAAACTAAAAATATCATATGCACATCACCTTCACTTAAGTTAATCTGTTAAGTGATCCATCAAAGGATTAAATGAAGTTCACTTGATTTTTCTGCTTGATCTTCATTTGTCCCCCAGTATGCTATTTATTAAGGATTTGCATCTTTGGAATGCTCATACTTTGAGATGTGTTTGTTATAACACTTCTCTTTTCAATTTTTATACTTTTTTAAAGTTTTTTTGTTGTTGTTCTTTTTCCATATTGTTTTTTTCTTGAAATCAAATTAGTAAGTCTGTATTTGCAAATTAATTTTTAAATCATCATAATCACCATTGCTGCCATCATCATTATCATATTTACAGATCTGCACTCTCTTAGCATTTCTCTTTTAAAACCAGACTTTTTTGTAGTAGTTTTAAGTTTACACAAAAGTGGAACGAAAGCATAGTATTTGCATATACTCGGTACCCCTTCCCCTTTCTCTATAATTAATATTTTGCATTAGTGTAGTATATTTATTATAATTTATAATCCAATGTTGATACATTTTATTAACTAAAGTTCATAGTTTGTATTAGGCTTAACTCTTTATGTTGTACAATCTGTGGATTTGAGATATTATAGTGGTATCTTTCAGCCATTTCAATAACATGGATATTATTTCCACAGTTCTAAATATTCTCAGTGTTCCACCTACTTATCCCTTCTCTCCCCTCTACCTTAAGCCCTTAGCAAGCCTTGGTTTCCGTCATTTTGCCTTTTCTAAAAATGTTTTATAGTTGAACCAGAAAGTATGGAACCCTTTCAGATTGGGTTATTTCATTTAGCAAAATGACTTTAAGATTCCCCCATATTTGTTTTTTTTTTTTTATTTTATCTTTTTATTTTCTCAATTTCTGAAATAGAATGAATTGTGATGAGAATGATCTCACTAGGAAGTTTTCTCCAATTTCTAATATTTATGCATTCACTTTCAGACATTGCTTTTCACTATAATCCTGAAAATATGTTTTTCTTCCTTTGTATTCATCCTCCATTTTTGTACAATGTGCAGATTTTTTCTCTGTAGAAAGTAGACTGCACACACTCTAAGTGGTTAAGGCCTTTTGTTTCTATTTGATGCCATAGAAATTTCATCAGCCTCCTTCCCTCTTAGAAAAATGGTTTCAAGATTATCATTATCAGATGTTGGAGAGTCTCTTTGAGCTTCACTAATAGGCTTTAATTCATTTCTCCCATAAGGAACCCAACACAGCGCTGGGAGTAAACAAAACAAGGCCGCAAGTTCAAATCTGTTGGCAAAACTATGCCTCTCTTCCCTCCTGCCCTTGGACTTCAGCAGTCAGCTGAGTGGCAGTTGTTTAACTAATCAGCATCATAAACAGAAAAGCCTGACTGCAGGGATGCCAGAGAAGAGAGCAAATGCACAGAGCTCCTTTAATTAATTAGATAACAGGATGCCATTTTTCCCATTGGCATCAGAAATGATCAAAAACAGATATTACCTTTTCCGCATCAGATTGTAGAAAGAGAAAGCTGCGTGGGAAGATTTGTCAAGAGACAACATTCAAAGCCCAACTTAGATACAGCTATTGCCACACTCCTGGTTATTCTTTGCTAAAAAAAAAAAAAAAAGAAAAGAAAAAAGCTTTTGCCTCCCTGAATACACAGCTTTTTAAAATAGTTTAAACTCTCAGCACAAGTTTGACTGAACCAGAAACTTTCCTAATCTGGCTCCTCACTGTTAAAAACAAATGCAAAGTCGACATTTCTGGCTACTAGGTTTCTTCAGTCATTTCCTCCTATAGATAAAAGGATCTTAAAGCGCGTGTTAAGATGGTCTTTCAAGTCGCACATCCACCATCTCCTTGGTCTTGCGGATTTACCAAATAAATCTTTTTCCTTGCCCCAATAATTTCGTCTCAATTCACTGGGTCCTTTTCTAGTAGTGAAGAAGCAGACTTGGGTTTGTTAATGCTATTCCTTAGCATGAAAACCAAGCAAATGACCAACTACATGAATAAAACCATTCAGACAGACAAGCAAGCAAGCAAACCTGTCATTAAATAACAACATTCCTTTTATTAAGTCTAAACTAGACCAGATGAAACTGAGTGTATAAAGTTTGAAATTGCCTCCCCAAGTGCAGTGGCACATGCGTGCAATCTTAGCCACTGAGAGGGAAAGACAAAGGGATCACACTTTTGAGGCCAGTCTGAGCAAACATTCAAAGTTAAAAATAGAAAAAAAATAACATATCGTAAATAAAATAAAATAAAATGAAATAAGCCAGGTTTGATGGCTCATGCGTATAATCCCAGCAATTTGGGAGGCTAGGATAGGAGGATGGCAAGTTCAAGGCCAGCCTCAGCAATTTAGGCAGGCCATGTGGAAATTAGATACTGTCTCAAGATAAAAAAAAAAGTAAAATGGGTTGGGGATGTTGCCTCAGTAATTAAGTTCTCCTGGGTTCAATTTCCGGTGAAAGAAAGAGAGAGAGACAGAGAGAGAGAGAGAGAGAGAGAGAGAGAGAGAGAGAGAGAGAGAATATATAGCTCTGTGGTTGAATGCTCCTGGGTTTAATCCCCAGTATCACAAGGGGGGGGGAAGCAAGATGCATCCCTCTGTCTTTGACATGTGCTATCTCATTTAATCTTTTTTGTTTGTTTGTTTGTTTTAGTATTAGTATCAAACCCAAGGGCCCTTCACAACTCAGCCTGAACCACATCCCCAGCCCTTTTGATTTTTTTTTTTTTTTCAGATGGCATCTCACTAGGTTGCCTTCAGCCCTGCTAAGGCTGGCTTTGAACCTGCCATCCTCCTGCCTCTGCCCTCCCATGCAGGTGGAATTACAGGCATGTGCCACCATACCCAGCTCATTTAATCTTTAATCATATTAAATCATAAAAGGCAACTTTGTTGACATTCCTTTACTCAAGAAGAAGTTGAAACGGAGTGTATCCTTTCTCCTGGGTGCAAGACTAATAAATGGCTGTGATTTCATACTTTTTGCTTTATCCTTTACACCCTTTCATTTTAAAGTTTCTACTTTGGTCAGATGTGCTTACACACTCTTTCAACCGTCATGTGTTTCTGTACTGAAAACACACACTCAGCGTTTTACTAAAAGTTGGGGGGGGGAGGTATGCCAAGAATTACATTTTTGTTGTTGTTGACTTCATTTATTAGATTCCTAATGCTATAGAGTTTATTTTAAAGAATCCAATATTTAATACACAAAGATACATGTGATTGATTTGCATTTTGTGTATCACATATTTGAGATTCAAAAATTAAACGATCTGCCCACTGACACAGATAAAGCAAGTGGTCCAAAGCAAGATTAAAATCCAGATTTATTTTCTTACTTAGTCTACCCAACCCACACCAGTGAAATCATCTTGCTCAATCTCTCATGTAAAGAGACCATTAAAATAATTCCCATTTATGTAAGGATATAATTTCAGATGGAAGGATGTTTTGAAATCAGATTCTATATTGAGTGTCAAGACAATATGTATAGAGTACCTTGGACTCAGCACACTTTGTTCTAGGCATGAAGGGCAGACACTTGTCAGATAATAGCTGGTCCAAAAGGAGCTCACCATCCCTCAGGAAGTACAGGAAACATTAAATGAATGACTGTGATGAAATGGGTAGAGTTCAAGGATAAGTGTGTTTTAAATTCATCTTTTAGGACTAAAGAAAATGATCCTGCCTGTAGGTAAGGGTGGAGGGCGGGAATATGGTGACACATTTTCAGAATGAATGTCTACCAATTCACTGCCATAGAACAAGAAAGACAAAGAGGAATCACATTGATGGGAACGCCCTGTGTTCCCATCACTGGCCATGCTGGGTGACTTGGAATAGCTTACCTCAGAGCCTCTGCCTTTGAAGAGATGCAGCTTCAAACTAAAATATCTTCCTATTGTGGAACCAGTTGACTTGGGGAAAGATTTTACAGACTTCACTTTTTCTAAGACATCTTAAGGCCAACCCCAGTGTGAATTCTCTATGCTTGCAGTAAATTCTGTAAATAACTAAATCATAAAACAAATGATACTTCTGAAAGACTTTTTCACATAGTCTGGACTCCCACTAGATACCATGATGCTTAAGAATAATGATCCAGCTGTTTGGATACTTCCTAACCTATAGTAGAAGCTCAATAAATTGGTGATTGAAGAAACAACTAATTAGTAAACGAAAAACCTGTTTGCCAGTCCCTTTTAGCTATTCTTTTTAAAAATCAGGATTTTTCATTAATTTTTCTTTTTATTATGCTTTTCTCTCTTGAAATATTATTTTTAACTCTATCTAGAAGGCAAAAAGCAGCTTTATGTTAGAATTTACTGCATTACATTTATTTGGCCAACACTTTGTTCATCAATTCATTTAATATTTTTAATTACATACATGTACTTGAATGCCATTCTTTATATTTTATTTTTGGTATATGAATGTACTAAATTTAATTTATATCTTTTCCTCTTCTTGAACACTTAGGTATATATAAATGAATGTAATCTCATTTTTTTCAGAAGTATTATGAACCTTAAGCTGCATTTTTTTGCATTTTTTAAAATATTTTTTTAAGTTGTCAATGGACCTTTATTTTATTTATATATGTGGTGCTAGAGAATTGAACCCAGTGCCTCACACATGCTAGGCAAGCACTCTACCACTGAGCCACAACCCCAGGCCCAAACTGCATTTTCTTTAACATTGCAGCTTTATTTCTGGCCCACCTACACTCTATGATGAGACAAGGTATATTCCTCTGCCTTATAACCTCTCAACCTGGAAACTATGTCTACCAATTCACTGTCATAGAACAAGAAAGACATAGAGGAATAACATTGATGATTTTCATTTCTTCTGCTCATATCAGATAGTCAGAATTAGTTTCATGGACCAAAGCTAAGTGCAGATATTTCTGGAAGTGCAGATGTACATGGGATATCTGGGCTCTAAGTAAGTCAGTTTTTAATTGCTGAGACCAAAATATCTACTTTGGCTCACAGTTTCAGAAGTTTCAATCTAGGGTTAGTTGGCTTCATTTGGCTTGGTGGAAGGGTGTGGGGGGAGGAAAGGTGTTTAGCTCATGGTACCTGAGAAGTAGAAAAAGAAGAAAAAGAGAGGAAGAAGAAATGAAGAAGAAAGGAGAGAAGTTAAACTCTCTTAGGACATGCCTCCAGGGACCTGCTTCCTTTAATTAGGTCCTACCTTCCAGTAATCTATTTAGTCATCAATGGGTTATTCCACTGATTAGGTCAGAGCCCTCATGAACTAGTCACTCCCCAAAGCCCCACTTCTGAACACAAGAGACTCTGGGGGACATTCATACCTGAACCATAACAGGCTCCTTTAAAAGGTGTGTCTAGATTATCATTTTGTGGTGCCATGGACAATCTTGGTGCTGTATGATTGGGCTGACCTTTATAGGTTTCTCTGGAGGGGTAGTAGGATTACTATTAGGGTTCGAATGTTTTCTATTTTTCTAGAGCTAACATACTATCCTCATATATATCTTTGCCAAATTATACTCTTTAATAGCTCCAAAGTCTCTAAACTGTCATTTGGCATCTCTGTACGTTCATTATTATACTTTTCAGATGGACCAAATCAGCAACAAGATAATTTTGTATTGTTTTCAATTTGGCCACTTAAACACCTGTGGTCACCATAGGCTGATGAATTCTTTAAAGATGGAGATCTTTATTCTCCTGGCCTATGTCTTTGACTTGCTAAGTTTGTTTAAATTACTAAACCTATATCATAAATCTTGGTATTAGTATGGTTGGATCCTATTCATGTTCTTTGTATTAACAATTGTCTTCTTCTTGAACACTGAAATGTTGTTTGAATTTTAACAGGCGGTATATTGTGGATTTCATACATTTATTTGAAGAAAATTGGCATTTATCAATTAATAAGCATTGGATATAACAAGGTCTACTGTTTATTTTAGTCAAAGGTTAAAATTTTCTATCTAAGGTACTTGTGATTCCTTAAATCATTTAATGTCAGTTTTTCATAAGAAAACATGTATATCTAAAGCTAATAATTTACTACAAAAGGCTGTTTACCTATGTTAGACTGTCTTTGTTTACTTAATAGCCAATCTGGTTTAAATCTATTAATTTCATTATAAATTCATCAATAATCCATGAGATGTTTACAGTGTATTTTCTAAACATTTTGGCAATTTTAATCTCTCTTATCATTTATTTATATTTTCATTGCAATGCAGTTAGTGCATCCTATTTAACTCACACTCAATTGAATTTTTTTCACTTTATCTTTATAAATTTGTCCTTATATTTGAAATAAAGCCAGCCTCAGCAAAAGTGAGGTGCTGGCTGGGGTTGTGGCTCAGTGGCAGAGCGCTTGACTAGCATATGTGAGGCACTGGGTTGGATCCCTGGCATCACTAGAAGATAAACAAAAGAAATAAAGAATAAAGGTACTGTGTACATCTACAACCAAAAAAAAAAAAAAAAAAAAAGTGCTGAGCAACTGGGTGAGACCGTCTCTAAATAAAATGCAAAATAGGGCTGGGATGTGGCTCAGGGTCCAGTGCCCCTGAGTTCAATCCTCAGTACCCTACCCCGACCAAAAAAATATCATTTTTTTCCCCTAATTTAAAGGCAGTTGAGCTGCCCTGTTATTGGTTTGCCACACCCTCTGCTGGGCCCCCTACGCCCTCAGTGTGGCCTTTGTTAGAAATTATTAGCATTTTGTTTATAATGTACACTTTGGTGTGGGTTTTCTTTCTCTCTCTCTCTCTCTCTCTCTCTCTCTCTCTCTCTCTCTGGTTTGCTGAATTTTTTTCTTTGATTTATAATTTTAGTTTTCATCAAATTTAGAAAAATTCCCATTTGCCATTCTGTTATATATCTATTAATCCCCCACATTGCTCCCTCTTTCTTGGGGTCTCCAATTATACCTAAGCTTGCTGTGTTTCCTTACCTGATAAAGTCCCATGGGTCAGTATGCTCTTTTCTTTCCTCAGTCTGATTCTGTCTAGCCTTCAGTTAATTACCTTGTGTTGTTCTACTCTCAAATTTCATTATTCTCTTATTCTGCCATGCTTAATAGGCTATCAGTCACTTCCAGTGTTTCTTTGTTTTTGTTTTTGTTGTTGCGGTTAATTTCCGGGACTATATTTTAATACTTAGAAGTCTCATTCATTTCCTGTTTTACACCATTTGTTTTCTTCTCTTTGTGACTTACTTTTCTTTACATCATGAAACATATGAATCGTTTTCATAATAACTACTTTACTGTCCTTTCTTGCTCCTTCTATCATGTCTGTCATTTCTGAGTCTTTTTTTTATTGATTTATTTTTCTCTTGGGTATGAGTGATCCTTTTTGATTATTAGTTAATCTAGTATTTTTGAATTGGATGTCAGATATTTTGAATCATGTATTTTTAATCATATGTAAATGATTCAAGCCAGTGCTCTGAAATTTCTCAAGTGCCCATCTTATTCATTTGGCACTCGCTTTCTCCAGGAATAATGAATAAAACATTTCTTTAAAAAGTGAAATAATGATGTTTTATTCCCCTAGAAGGCAGCTAAGCTACTTTTGAATACTTTGATTTTGAAACTTGTTTTGAGTATGACTATAGTGTCTTTTCTAGAGTCAGTTTGGTCCAAATTTTGAAGCATGGTCTGAAGGCCCAGTGTATTTAGGGAAGTTATTTATACTCCGGATGCATGAAACTCAAAGAACTGCTGGCCTTATGTGACTTTTGAGAATTGTTCTTATAGCATCACATCATTCTTAGGTTGGAAAGTGTTCTTGTTTACTTTTACTAGATTTCACATTAGGCATATAAATACTGACATTCAAGGAGAGGCACTGAGGCCCTTATGTAGATATTTGCAATTCTTTATTAATATACTATAGCTTTAGTTCTCTTGTTTTTCTTAGTTCTCTGAATAGCAATTCCTAGCCAACTTGGCCTGTGCAAATTTTAAGCTCTGTTGTCTGAACTCATTGAGGTTTTTCAACTGACTTTGCATACTCCAGCCTGCGTTGTAGTATGCTAATTACCTCTAGAGGGCTGGGGGTGTGGCTCAGAGGTATAGTGTGTCCAGAGTTCAATCAGTAGCTAAAGGAAAGGAAAGGAGAACAAAAAAGAAGGGAAAAAAAAGAAGGATGAAAGAAGGAAGGTAGGAAAGGAAGGACCTCAAGGAAGAAAAAAGGAGGTAAGGCTTTGGCTCATCTAGTTTGTTTCCCTTTCTTTGTGAATTACAGTTGTGTGCTGTCCTAGAAGAATGTTTAAAAATAACAATGTGCTTACATATTCTCCAGCTGTCTAGCTGTAATAGTGGGAAGGCAATTTCAGAACATCTTATTCCTCATGCAGAACAAGTAGACCTTCTGCCAAGTGTTTCCCTCTCCTGTTTTAATTGTGAAGATGTATTCCATTAAGTATTTAAAAAAATATTCCCCCTTTGTTCTGTGTTTAGAGAAGAGATGTGGAGTAGTACATGATACCTACTCTCCAATTTCCATCAAAATTCCCAGACTAATCTCTTTACTTTTTTCTTTTGTAAAATGTTGTAAAATACATACATGAGTCCCACAATTGGAATTCCTATGTTTTGATGAAATGGGACATTCTAACTATAAATAACAAACAATCAAACCCCAATTCAATAACATAAAGGGGGAAAAAGAAATTAATTTATATGAATAGTTTGAATTCCTGTTTTTAAGTTTGCTAGATCCAATCCCCAAAATATTTCTTTCTTTTTCTCTCCATTTTATTGTTATCCTTTGACTCTGCTTTTCTGTTTCTCTGTTAGCTTTTTCCTCTCTTGCTATAGTTACCAATGTTATTCCACAAAGAACCTATAGCAGCTGTAGTGGTAAAGAATTTCCACAATCTGTACCACAGTTTCAGGGAAACCTTGTAATTGGAATTATTCATTTTCTGTCCACCCCAGAAAGACTACTGTGGTAAAAGGTAGCATATGCCCAGCCTGGCTTGAGGCACATGCCCATCATGTGCAATGGCACTGGATGTGGTCACACCAGGTGACACATCCTGTTCAGCCAAGTGTAAATGTTCACCGTGGCATGTGTTTCTTTCTATTTTGTGTCACATATTTTAATCACCATTGATCTCTGAAATAAAGCATAACAAAATTAAGGATGCAGATAATCTAAGTTAATGAATAATCCTATGATGGTCTACACAATAGGAACATTCTAGTCTTAGTTTTGGCTTCCTGCCTTATTTTTTACTAGTTTTTCCCAGTTCAACAGCTATATTGAAATCAAATTGTTTTATTCACGGGCTGCTGAAACATGACTTGTGCTGCCTCATTTTTTCAAACCATTCTTCCTACCTGGAATGATTCCAGACCCTACATCCTCTTTCAAAGAGAAGTCCACACATTCTTCAAGACTCAATCTATAAACCACTTACTTTCCTCCCAATCATCTCTGTTTCTCTTCCTTTGAAATTTCTCAAGTGGCATTTGGCAATGTTACTTATCTTTCTTTGTATGTGTATATAGCTTGCTTCACTTACCAACTGGATCACAAACTTTTAAAACAGACATTCTTACTTTATACCTAAAGTATAAATAGTAGAAATAAGAGAGCAAACTTTGGAGTGACAAAACTCTTGAGTTTGCTTTTAAGCACAATTCCTTGTTCTGTGTGTGGGACTTAATCTTGGGGGTATGGTATCTGTGCTTGTCACTGAAGATAATGACATCTGCTTTTGGTATGTAGAGTATCTTAATTCATGACAAGGCCACTTTCTTACAATTAAATATTTTTTTGTGTGTGTTTCCTTGGATCTATCACTAAGTCTCATCCCCAGTCAGAGCAGAACAAATACTTGCTAATTGATTGAATGGTACAAATTAAGTTAAAATTCATACTTGACCTATTATAGATCTGACTTCAACACATTGAATTTAGCACATTTACATGGGCAATTTTAATGCAGAAAAAAGTAAATTGTATTATATTTGATTTTCTCTACTTCTCAGTTTATTTCTGCAAAGGACAGAAAACTGGTTTCATGGCTTTTTAGCAGGGCTATTATGATATTATTACTTTATTTTTCTTTCATTAAAGAATATCTGACTGCAATTGCTTTATAGTGCTTATTGATAAATAGTTGTTGGACATACCAACAAAATCATTTTCTAAGCAGAACAATCTCAGGTTATTTCTTCTCCATAACAGTGAGGAGTTAGATAATTCAGTTGTTGAATTTAGAGCTCAAAGAATTTAAGTAATCCAAGTAGGAACACTTACTGCAGTTTTAAATCCTAATTGTTTTCAATTCTGATGCATTATTCATGCAAACATCTTACTATATCTTTACCAGGCTCAAGAAAATAGCTTGACCAAAAAGGTTTATAAACAACCTACCATGAGTTGATTTTGAAGAGACTATAAAATTGTTTCTTCCATTTTTTTTTTTAAATAGAATTCTCATGCAAGGTTTTGCTTTAGCATTCATCCTTCGGTTTTTTAACTTTTCAACTTATCTGAAGTTTTTATCTTGTATTTGCAACATCAAAATCCTGTCTTTATTGACTGCAATATTGTCACAAATAAATTTCAACTCAAGGAATGAATGAAGAAGTATAAAAAAATAGACTCCAATGAAACAAAGAGCTATTATTTATATAGTAATTTGTTATGCAATATGCAACAAATAGGAAGGCAAAGTACATGATCCAACTAGGTAATGTTCTCATTGTATCAACTAACACTATGATGTCTGTCATTTTTTCTCATATAGAATTTGCTTTATATTAATTTTATTTGGGGATTAAAATCTTTCATATACTTTGAATTAAGAAAATATATTATTAAAACTAAATGCATCCCTTTTTTAATCACTTTTTAATCAGGTCATTAAAATTTGTAAAATTACATATTTAGTGTAGCAGCATTCCATTTCTATTCTTTGCATAGTATCTTTATTTGCTGTTAAGACAATTTAGAGAACAAAATGAACTCCATGCTCAAATCCTGGCTTTCTGATAGCCCAGGATCCTCTGGAGCAATAAAGACTCTCTTACTAAAAGAAAAACCAAGAGCAGATATCAGTATAAAGGTTAAAATAACAAAGGAAAAAAAGAATTTTATTATTTATTTATACATATGGCCAAAATGTTTTTGGAGACTGATAATTTAAACTATGCATTCAGTTACCATATTGCATAAAAATTAACTATAGCTGTATGTAGTAGCACACACCTATAAGTTCCAGCTACTTGGGAGGCTGAGGCAGAAGGATTATGAGTTCAAAACCAGCATCAGCAATTTATGTGGCCCTGAGCAATAGTTTAGTTAGAGATAGGATCAGAGAGATCCTATCTCTAACTAAACTATAAAAAAGGGTGGAGGATTTGGCTCAGTGGTTAAGTGTCCCTCCCCTTGGTCAATCTCTAGTACCAAAAAATATTTAAAAAAACTATTAGCCAGTCTTTCTTTCTCCAAAGATTCACAAAATTTTAAATGTGCAAGTATTCATTTATGCAAATTAAAATTACATATTAAATTGAAATTAAATATTAGTTTCTTAGAGGTCACTCACCATATATTAAAATGAACTTGATTTTGGATATTTAGTACCTTATCTGTTCTTATTAAATCAACTGTACTGAAATGCTCTAAAACAATTCATTTAAGATGGTAAGTGTATGCAGTTTTCTTTTTAGTAAAACTGATTATATATTTGTAAATAGTATAAATGGGACATCAAATAGACAGAGTTCTTATAGCTCCAGTCTTACAGAAAACTTGAACTAGGTTCTTTTTATTTTATTTTATTTAGACACATTTTTTTATAGTGAGTGCATAAATTAGATCTTTCTAACTGCTGAATTTCTGTTGTATTAAACTCATAATCAAAATTTTGTGGAGTCAGTAAATATTTATGTAGTGAGATTTTCTTATTGAAATTCTGTTCATCAAGGTCCTAAAATTAAATCAAATAAACATAAAGCAAAGATTTAAAAAAAAAAAACCACCCAAATATTTGCATTCCTATGACACCAAGACAAATAGTGATGTGGACAAGTTAATCAACTCTTTGATTTAGTCAATTGAAGAAGTCACACCAGGCAATCAATAATATATTGATGGTTGATTGAATTTTTTAATGGAAAACTCAAATAGGAATTAACTGGTCCACATACCAAGTGCAGCTTAGGCAGTTGGGTAAACATCAAAGATTTAGCCTGCTTATAGCCCCATTAACTAATTTCTCTCAGTCACAGCTTTCATAAATGCAAGGTGTAAATAAACACAAGTGGATATCAGAAGCTGTCGAGAAGAGCATTCCTTGACATTCCTTCTCATTCCTCTCATTCCCCTCTTTCCAAATGCTATTTCCATATTTCTTTTTCTAGAACTTCCAATTTTGTTAATCATAGTGATTTAGGGTTTTCTGAAGCATTTGATTGAACTTACAAGTTCTCCTTGACTTTCTTGAAGTAGAAAATTTTCTAATTGCTAGGGTAACCACATGACCCAGTTTTCTTAGGATAATCCTGTTTCATAGCTGCTATCCTCCCACAGTTATGAATAGCAACCTATGTCCTTTTACACATGCATAAATGCATGCAAGAAGACAGGATGCGTTCAAAAGAATAAAGAGAGAAGACAGAAAGCAATATGGAGAGGATTTAGGTATAAGATAGTTAATACTCTGAACATTGGTGATGGAATGTCAATACAACATCAAATACAACAGTTTTATTCCACATGAGAAAACAAAACCTACTTATTAGTTTCCTGTGACAGCTAATGTTAGGGTTTTAATCCTATATACTGAGCCTGTATGTTAACACTCAACATGTCCTTTAAAACATCTCAAACATGTTTATACTGACCATTATATTTAAAAGGACAGTACATTAAAACCCTTGACTAACAAAGCTGGTTATTTTCAGAATTGTTCTCTCTCAAGGTAAAGGGACAAAAGGAACAAAACTTCTCCACCAATAGAAACAAAACACTTGTTACCTGATCCAAGCAGGTCTCAGAAATAAGAAGGCCTTTGTGACTTTAAACACAAACCAAAATGTTAGAAAGTTGCCTTTAAGTAGAGATAAACACAGTTGGAACTTAAAATTCTGGTGGAATTTTCCATCAGTCAAAAGTTGGGAAGTAGTACTTGCACAGGATTCTCTAAAAACCTTCCTTCTTAAACAATAAAAACTGAGTTCACAGAGAAGTGAGTTGTTCTTATTAAGTACAACTGTACTAACAGGTTCTCAAACAATTCATTTAAGATTATTTGATTAGGCACTAATAGTAATTAGTTATAATTGTCTTTTAAATAAACCTGACTATATATCTCTAAATGGAATATCAAATGGACAAGGTCCTTACAGGTCCATTCTTCTAGAAAGCTAGCATCCTCAATCTCAAATCCCAAAATTTGTAGGAAGAGGGCAATGGACCTGGGATCATAGCAGTCTCTAAAGGTTAGGAATGACCCTTAGCTATAGCAAACAACAAAACAGTACTTGATCCCATCATCCCAAATAACTGAATTCTACCAATCATCCAAAAAAAGCAGGAAACAGATTTTTTCCTATTATTTCCACAAAGGAATTCAGTTTGTTCATACCTTGCTGATAATCTTATGTGGTTGTTTGGCAATTATCAAAACTTCTAAGTTTCATATTCTTTTATCTATATCTTTATAAAATTACTTTTATAACATTGATTTGAAGCTGTGTAGGTAGATTTAAATCTAGAAATCTACAGAGGACTAGGAAACAATCCAAAGATTTGTCCAAAAGTAGCAGAGACCTTTACATGGAGAGTATCCAAAACAGTGTTATCAGGGAGCATGAAGAGGATCCAGCCAGAAAAAAAATAAGATCAAACAGAATGCTAAAACTGCACTGGTGAGAATTTTAAGGTTTCATAACTGGTCAAGAATCTCAAATATAAATTTTGTGTGAATGTCACATAAAGATTCAAAATCTTTTTTTCAATTAAATTAAAATTAAAGCATTTTTCACTTCGAAAACAATTAGATGTTGAAATATAAGGAATAAAATTTACTTTAGAAGTGGGGATTAATAAACTAAATAATGGAAAACACATTTGCAGACAACTCAAGTGAGAAAGGGAGTGATGTAGGACAGAAGTGGCTGAACACCTGAGGAATTTTCAGGAAGCAGGTTCATTTAGCTGCAGTGGCTGGAGGGGGCTCATGCCTAAAAATCTCTGGACCCTGAGTCTGGAAATTCTTTTAGATTTATACTCACTTAGGTGTTTACATGTCAGTGGGTGGATATATAATAGTTACTCTTTGCCCTACAGTTTTAGGCTAGACAAATTTGATTTGCATGCAAGAAAAAGGAAACTACAAACCATAGTGCTCTCTGCCGAAATTTTTGCTGATATCCTGTTGACACTCTTTATAAAAATCTCTGACAAGAAGAGAAGCTTAATTATGGCAAAGGTCTCTTGGGTGGGGGTACCTGGTCTGCTTCCAGAGGAGAGAAGGAAGGCCACTGATACAATGGAGAAAAGGTTTGCTTCTGCACTAATTCAGTATGATGCTGTCTCTATAAAATCTCACATTTCAGGGATCTGCAACATTAGTCTGCATCACACAATAATCTATCTGATATATTCTCCTGGCATTACAGTGTCTCAGGAATGCATTTTTCTTCCATTGTATGGCTTGGTGCTGTCACATTACACTTCTCTGCCTTTTTGTGGATGTGGAGAGGGTAAGCAGAGTGATGACATCTGCATCTTAGCCATTTCAACTCACAGGAGGCTCATGCTGTATCTCTCCTCTCCCACTGGATAGGATTCAGTGCCATCTCTCTACTGACTGTAGGAGAAGCTAGGAAATGCAGTCTGACTTCATGCCCCCAAACCAAACACACAAAAAATAAGTAGGGCAAAAAATCTAGTCATTCTCTATCAAAACCACTATTTATATTTGTATTTTAGGAGATACTCGTATAAGAAGGAAAGTAAATTAATACAAAAGAAATGTGAAAAAATCTAAAAAGGAAAAAAATTCTCAGAGCAAAGGAAGCACGTAAAAAATACTAACTGGGTATAGAAGAGAACATGGGGAAGCTCTCATACATTACCACCCGTCTGTTTTTGATCATTCTCTGTAATTTATTTTTTTACTTAATTCATCAATTCTTCTCTCTGTCACTTTTTTGTTTTAAACTTCCTCAGTGTTTCCTTTCCTTAGCTTATGCATTCTTCTTCTTATTATTTTACCTATCTTTTCCTGTTTTCCATTTTGGACCACTAATCCTTCAAAAAATAAGACACATGTACATAACCTCAGGGATGTTTTGAAAAAGAGAGGGAAAATAACCCGTCTTTTTTGTCTAATTCAGGAAAACACTGTGAAAGATGGAATTCCATGTCAGACAGATACAAGCTCTACTGAGAACAGCCCCAATAAAAGGTACAAACCCTGCATTGCTGGCCCCCTAGGGCATCAAAAGCTATGCCCCAAACACAGACTCAGATATAAATCAGGCCCATTTTCCAATCTTCTGTTTAAATAAGACAATGTTAGTTCATGTCTGATACCCATAGACTGAGAAACGGAAGCTAAATTGTACTAACAAAGAATTCTTTGATTTTCTGTGTTCATTAAAAATAAGATTAAAATGTCACATGGGGGATCACACTGTTGTGCGTAAGCATCATTAGCCAGAATAATCTGTCAAGGAGCAATAGACTCGTTCAGAGTGAAATAATTTCCTCCCCACTACAAATTGTATTGTACGCAAATAAAATGAATGAAAAGAAGAATTATATTCGATGTCCCTGGCTCTGATGTGTCCCTTAATAATCCATTTGTAGCTATACTTCCTTTTTTTCTTATTCATTTGGTATCATATAAAATCATTAAACCTGAGTAAATTTAGGTTAGTACAGATGATGATGATGATAATGATGATGATGAGGAGGCGGAGGAGGAGGAGGAAGAGGAGAAGTACATGTTCTTGACACTTCCACATAATTTTTTACACAATTCATTCATTTGCTTTCCAGGGTGTATCTACATAATAAGGGGGAATGGTTAAGTGGACTTTAGTTTTAGATTATACATGATAAACTGTAAGAACCTCTATTGACCTAAAGTGGGGTAATACAGAACATTCATTTCATTTTATAGAGATAAAATTGAGCTATAGAGAAGTTTCTTGCTCAAGGCCACATGTTGTATGGCAAAGCTTTTTCTATAATTTAGAACTTGTTTCACTGTGTATTCTACGATTTTTACTCAGTGTATCAGAGACAAATATACAGTTCACAATAAATCTTTTTGTGATGTCTATGATAGGCTGATACAAAAATCCATACTCTGATTACAGATGCACTTTATTTTTCTAAAATAGATTTTCCTATGTAGCAATTTTTCTCTTGCTCATCTCTGACACTGACCGTCTGATGCTACCTGTAATAAATGGCATGGGCAACCCAGAAAGACCATAGTTCTGGCTTCCAGCTGCTTCCTCAACTTCATCTCTATCCTCTCCATCACTTTTCACCCTGATACAACCACTCTGTCTCCCTTGATTTTTGTTTTTTTTTCAAAAACATGCCAGCAAAGCCTCTCCTGCTTCCTGTTTCCTCTGCAGGGGACGTGATTCACAACTCTTTTAATCAGCTTTTGGTTGTTGTGACCCAAAGACCAAACAAGGACCATTTAGAGGAAGAAAGTTTACTCTGGCTCCCAGTTCCAGAGGTTCAGTCCATAGTTGACTGACTACAGAGCTCTGGGCCTGGGCTGAGCCAGAACATCCTGGCATAAGGGTATGGCAGAGAAAAGAAGCTCAGCTTATGATGGACAGAAAGCATTAGAGAGCTCTGTTGCCAAAGACAAAGTATAAACCCAAATGCATGCCTCCAGTGACCTACTTCCTCCAGCTGTGCCCTACCTGTCTACAGTTAACACTCATTAATCCATTCAATTTATTAATTCATCAAATAGATTAATTTGCAAATTGGATCATAGCTCTCAAAATCTAATCATCGATCCTGTAAACACTCCTTCATTGTCTATAGTTTTACTCAATAAATGTTTCATGTAATTGAAATCTCTTCATTCCAGGTGTGTCCACTGGTGAGTCATGGTCTCTTCTCAAAGATCTACTTATAACATTCTAAGGCTTCTCCAACCTTTATCTCCTTGGGGTTTCCTTCTCACATCTTTGTGCATTGCTCTCTCAGGGGCTTCCTGCAGGGATCTTGACACTGCTATATTCTGCCAGGACTTCCAGGCCATCCTTTGAAATATTGGTAAAAGCCTCCATGACCCCTGAATTCCATCATCCCGAATTTCTGCAGAACAAACGTCGCACGGAAAATGCCAGTTCTGCCATCATCTCAAGCAGTCGCTCGGGCTCTTGAGACTGCAACTGCAGTGGGCTCTGAGTGTCTGGTTTTCTGAGCATGATGAAATAACTTTCAATTGTCCTCTGTTCAAGAAGGGTCTCTTGGTCTCTTCTCAAAGTAAGAGACCTTATGGTTTCTTCTCAAAGAAAATTTTACATTTAAACCCTTGAGCCTATGATGGATATGGTTTTGCCAATTCTTAAGATGCCCTCAAGTCATCTTCCCTATTGTCATGGGGTAAAGTGCTTAACATCTCTCTAGTGGCTGCAATCTCTTCAACAGTCACATCTTCTTTGGTCCCAATTTTACACATGGTTTTCTGGCCAAATTTTGAGTCTTTCGATTTTTTTTCTGCTCTGTTCTCTGCTCCTGATTATCACACTAAACTTATCTAAAAGCCGCCATCACTATTCATGCCACTACCTAAAGGTTGTGCTGTGTCAAAATCGCCTATGCCTCATTAATTAGACTATCACCTCTAGATTTAGCTTCATGGAAAGTCTCAGGGCATTAGCAAAATTTCTTTGCCTTAAATAGCTTCTAGTTCAACACTTGATAGAGTCTTCTTCCCCTCGGGAACCTAATTAATCTGTTGTTTATTGTCTGCAGTTCTGTTGGCATTCTGGTCTTCTGAGCTCCAATGAGATTTACCCATTAAGATCTGCTTACAATATTCTAAGGCTTCTCCAACCTGTATCTCCAAGCTTTTCTAATTCCCTCAAGTCAGTTCCAAATACTGCTGAACTACATGGTCCCTCTTGGTCAGCATTTTTGCTCCTGTGATCAAAAGACCTGACAAGAACAATTAGAAGAAGAAAAGTCTATTTTGGGGCTCATGGTTTCAGAGGTTGTCAGTTCATGGATGGACAACTCATTCCTTGATGTCTCAGATAAGGCAAGTCATCATGGTGGAAGTGTATAATGAAGGAAAGCAGCACAGGACATGATCAGACATGGGGTACAGGGAGATGTACTCAACAAAGACAAAATATAAACCCCAAAGGCAGGCCCTCAGGATCCCAACTCTTCCAGCCGTACCCTATCAATCTATAGTTAGCACTCATTTAATTTCTATTAGATTGCTTAAGGATTTTATAATCCAATCATTTCACCTCTAAACATTCTTGCACTGTCTTACAAATGAGGTTCCTGAGACATCTCACATCTAAACAATAAAATTCTGCCCCAGCCCCAAAAGATCGTTTTATATCTTACAATGCAAACTACAGTTAGACTAGTTCTAAAAGTCCTTAGTTTCAAAAGATTGCACAAAAGTCCAAGTCTGAAGTCTCCTCTGAGACTCAAGGAAAGCTCTCAGTATGAATTCCTATAAAAATTCCAAAGGAAGATCTCTATATATCAGCACAGAGTAAATATTTTTATTCCACAAGGGAGAAATAGGGGCAAAGAAAGAAGAAATGCGACCAAAATAAGACTGAAATCCATCTGGGCAAACAAGAACTGTAGCTTCATGTCCAACACCTGAATGAAGCGCATGGCATTGCAATGTCTTCAAAGAGCCTGTGTAGTTCTGCCCTTGTGGATTTGCTGGTTGTAGTCCATATGGCCTCTCTGTTGGCCTGTCTCTGCTCAATTCCCACATCTGTTCTTGTCAGATGTTCTACTATACTTGCATTTCTTTATCTCAGGTTTCTCCTCTGTAGTTTCAGCTTCCTCCTCACATCCTCATGCATCATCTTCTAAGGGACTGCCAGCAGTCCTTGGGTACTGTGCCTGTCCTACCTTGCTTTTCTTTACAATCTTGATTCCTGCATGACCAACTAACTCTAGCATCAAGCACGACATCTTGAGCAATAGTCAAGTGTCCAGAAACTGTTCTAGGTATCTAAGTGAAATAGCTTTCTATGTCCCAGTAAACAAGCAGAGTTGTCCCACTGGTCACCTCTCAAAATAAATTTTACTATTACAATCTTGAGCCTGAGACGGGTGTGGTCTTACTAATTCCTGACATTTTCTCAAGCCATCTTTCTTTGTCTCTGGGCAAAGTCTTTAGCATTTCTTAAGTGCCTGTAATGTCTCAACCACACATTATTTTTTTTCAACCACACATTCTTTGTACTAGTTTTATTCATAGTTTTCTAGCCAAACTGCAAGTATTTTTCACGTCATTCTTTTTTGCTTTCTTCTCCTGATTATTACAATAAACTGACTAAAAACCACCAGCAATACCCCAGCCACCCTCTGAAGGCTGTTACCTTAAAAATTCTCAGTTTTCCACCAGATTAAGAAATCTATCACCTTTAAAATCAGCCTCAGAAAGTCTTAGGACATGGGGGAAATGTAGACAACTTATTAGAACATAACACAAATGGCCTCTAGTCTGATTTCTAATGGAGTCCTCCCCCTGGGACCCACATCCTCTGGCCACCACATACCTGCCTACATTTAATTTTTATTAGGGAATCAACTCATTGGTTAATCCATTGGTTAATTGATTGATTGGTTAAGACTTTCATAACCCAAATATTTCACCTCTAAATCTTCTTTCATTGTTTCACACATAAGCTTGTGCAGGACACTTCACATCTGTAGCATAACATTTCACCCCTGGTACCCCCAATCCTACAAATGTTATTTAAGTATCTTGATGACTACCTTCCACCCTCATTTGGAATATGTTTTCCACTATAGCAAAGGTTGATGCTGTTTATTCACCTTTATATCCCCATAGACAAGAATCGTATTGGCTCCTAGTACTAAGTAAGAATCTATAGAATAAATTTAAATACAACACCTGAAACCATATGCTCTTTGATGAGGGTACAAAATAAAGTGCAATTTATGAGTAAAGAAATTTAATTCGGTACCACATGTCAACTGTGAAAGGAAAGCAAGCGAGGAACTGGGAGACAGGTGAGCAGGTGAGTGAGAAATGAAAGATGGAGAGCAGGCAAAGATACACAGGAGAGTTCCTTTGTCAGAGTTGAAAAATAAAGGCTGTCTCTCCAAAGATGGAGAGAGGCAACACAGGCTTGAGTTCTGGGACTTTTATGGGGCAGGCTCAGGGATTAAAGCTTGATCTGTCCTAATGTGGGCAGTCAAGGGTGGGGTTGGTATAAGAGAATGGTGATATGCCCTTGGGCAGGAAAAAATGGGGTAGGTGAAAGGTTGGGTTGGTTTGAGGGAGCAGTGATCCTATCTCACAAAGGCCCTTGGGCAGGAAAGCAAAACTGTTTATTAAGATGGCGGTTGTCACTTAAGATGGCCATCCAGCTGCTAAGCAAGGACCTTACAGACTGTCTTCCATTTCTGTCTTCATTTATAACAATATTTAATTTCCAATTTTCCACACTTATTTTAATAAACCTAGGTTTATATATGTGTATTGATTTATGTACTATTAATGTATATTTTACTTTTGAAGTAATTATCTCAGGTGAAATTTATATCATGCGACATTAACCTTTCTAAAATAACAAAAATTAATCATTAAAAAATTTTGTAGTAAACACTTCAGTGGCATTTAGGACATTAATAATGTTATGCAGCTAACACTTTTATCTACATGCAAAATGTTTTCATCACTCCAAAGTAAAATCCCCTAATCCATTAAGTAATTTTAGCCTATTTCTCCCTGCTCCCAGATTCTGACAACACCAAATTGTATTCTCTTTCTCTGGATTTGCTCATTATCAATATTTTATATAAATATAATTATACAGTACATAACCTTTTGCATCTGGTTACTTGATTTTGTATAATGTTTTGGATGTATATTCACATTGTTACAAACATCAGCCTTTAATTTTTGCCAACAAATAATATTCATTTTATTCGTATACCATAATTCATTTACCCATTCATCCATGAATGTAGATTTGTTTTTTCATCCAAACTTTTGGCTAAAGTGATAGTTCTGCTCAGAGCAAGTATAAATGTACTTTTTTTATTACCTGTTTTAATTTTTGGATTTTTTTGTTGAAGTGTGCATTTGTGGGACCATGAAGAGAAATTTTATGTTTCTCTTTTCAAATGACTACCAAACTGTTATTCATGGCAGCTGAATCCTTTTGCATTTCCACCATCAATTTATGATAGTTTTAATTTCTTCATATTCTTACCAACACTTCTTATTTTATGCTTTTTTTAAATATTTAACCATACTACCAGATATAAAATAGCATGTCATTGTGATTTTCATTTGCTTTTTTCCTAATGAAAAATTGTATTGAACATCTTATGCATATTTTTGGCCATTTGTACAGGTTCTTTGAAAAAAAATCTACTCAGGTTCTTCTCATTTTTCAATTTTGTTGTTGTCTTTTCTTGTTAAGTTGTCAGATACCTGACCTGCAAATACTTCGGCTATTCTACAGGATGTCCTTTCATTTTTTCTTGATGATTTCAACTGATTTATATATATATATATTATTCTGATGAAGTTTTTTTGTTTTTTTTTTTTTAAAGAGAGAGCGAGAGGTGGGGGGACAGAGAGAGAGAGAGAATTTTAAGATTTATTTATTTTTTCTTAGTTCTCAGGGGACACAACATCTTCGTTTGTATGTGGTGCTGAGGATCGAACCCGGGCCGCACGCACGCTAGGCGAGCGCACTACCGCTTGAGCCACATCCCCAGCCCTGAAGTTTTATTTATCTGCATTTTTTCCTTTTTTATCCACGCTTTGGGTATCAAATATAAGAATTTATCCTCAAATTGTAGCTCATGAAAATTTTCCAGATGTTTTCTTTAAATAAATTTTTAGCTATATATTTGATATTTGTTAATAGAATTCCTTTGTGTTATGGATTGGGTATGTATGTGTTGTTGTCTCCTGGAATAACCAGATCAGTGGATTAATGTGTTTCAAGACAATAATTTACATCAATTTTTGCTGGTAACTGTAGACAGGTAGGGTTTAGTTAGATGGAGGAAGTTACTGGGAGCTCAGATTTGTATTTTATATTTTGTTCCTGGTCTTTTCTTTTTCTCTGCTTCTTGGCTGCCATGAGTAGAGCAACATTCCTCTTCCAAACCCTTCTGCCATGACACTCGTTCTGACCTCATGCCCAGAGCAATGGAGTCAGCTCATGATAGACAGAAAACCCTGAAACTGTAAACCCCCAGTACTTTTCCTCCTCTAATTTGTTCTTATCAGGTCTTTTGGTCACAATAATGAAAACACACACAATTCATGGAAAAATATTTTTTCCCACTTATTTGGTTATTCTTTAATTTCTTTCAGCAATGTTGTATGCCTTTCAGTGAACAAATCTTTTTTTCTCTGTGGTTGTATTTATTTTTAGGTATTATATCCTATTAGATGCTATTTTAAAAGTAATTGCTTTCCTAATTTCCTTTTAAGATCGTTCATTGCAGGTTTATAGAAACAGTGATTTTACATGCGATTTTGTATCCTGCCACTTTGCTGACATTGTTGTTGGAATTCATTCTGTGTGTGTTTATGAATAATTTTGGATTATCTATATAAGTCATCACATCAACTGTGAATTGAAATAATTTTACTCTTTCTTTCCCATGTGGATACTTTTTATTTCTTCTTCATGCCTAATTTCTCTGGTGAATACTTCTTGTATAATGATAAATATCAGTTATGTGGACTGGGGTTGTGGCTCAGTGGTAGAACACGCGCCTAGCATGTGTGAGGCCCTGGGTTCGATCCTCAGCACTACATAAAAAAATAAGTAAATAAAATAAAGATATTGTGCCCAACTACAACTAAAAAATACATAAATATTTAAAAATATATCAGTTATGAAAGTAAGCATTCCTGTCTTATTCCTTTTCTTAGAGGGGAACTTATCAGACTTTCACCTTGAAGTGTGATATTAGTTGTGAGTTTTTCATAAGTACCCTTGATAATGCTGATGATGTTTCTATTTATTCCTAGTTTGTTGGGTGAAATTTTACCATGAAATAGTATCGAATTTTGTCAAATGCTATTTCTTCATCTGTTGAGATGATCATTCACTTAAGAGATCAATGTATTAACTGATTTCTTTTATTGAGCCAACTCTGTATACTTGTTCTATATTCCACTCGATCCCACAGTATATATATATTTTTAATATGCTGTTGTATATGAGTTGCTACTAATTATGGCAATGTTTGCATCTGGAATCATCTTTTATTTGCTATCTTTAATCTGGCTTTTCTTTTTATTTTCTTCGTTTTCTTTGGTTCTTATTAGTTACACATAACATTAAGATTGATTTTGACATAATTATAAAAGCATGGAATACAATTTGCTCCAATTCAATTTCTAATACTTACCATTAGCATCCTCCTAAATCCTTCCCCTGTTATATTTCTGCTGCTCTACTAATTTTTCTGCTATTTACCAACATTTGTTTGTTTGCTTGTTTGTTTTTAATTAGTATCATGAAATTTACTATAGTATGTTCACATATGTACATAAGAAACTAGGTCAGATTTATTCTACTATTTCCCCCTTATTCCATCCCCGCTCCCTTCCCCTCAATCTCCTGTTTCTAATCCTCCGAGTTTTCTTTTACATTGATGGAATTCCCCTTCATTTCCTCTCTCTCTCCTCCCCTCTCTCTCACTCTTTCTTCTCTTCCTTATTTTAGACTACCATCCACATATCACAGAAAACATTTGATCACTGCCTTTTTGAGTCTGACTTATCTCACTTAAAATGATGTTTTCCAGTTCCATCCATTTACCAGCAAATGCCATAAGTTTAGTTTTTTTTAATTCCTGCATAATACTCCATTGTGTACATATAACACATTGTCTTTATCTATCCATCTGTCAAGAGAGACATCAAGTTTGGTTCTGCAACTTTGCTATTGGAAATTGTGCTGCTATAAATATTGATGTGGCTGCATCCTTGTCATATGCTAATTTTAAATCTTTAGGATATATACCAAAGAGGGGGATATTTCTGTCATATGGTGGTTCAATTCCTAGTTTATGTTAGAAATCTCCATGTTGTTCCAGAGTGGTTGTACTAATTTGCTGTTCCACCAACAATGTACAAGTGTACCTTTTTCTCCATATCTTTACCAGCATTTATTGAATATATTGTTTATAATTTCCACTTCAGAGTAAGATGAAATTCTTAATGTGTTTTTATTTGAATTTTGATATTTGCCAGAGATATTAAACATCTTTTTATACATTTGTTGGCTATTTGCATTTCTTCTTTGGAGAAATGTCAGTTTAGTTCTTTGGCCCATTATTAATTGGGTTATTTGTTTTTATTGATTTTAAGTTTTTTGAGTTCTTTATATATTCTGGATATGAATGTTGCCAAGGCCAATGTCTCGGCTTGGCACCAGAATCACGAGCCACCACACAGCTTTGTAGGTTCAAACAGCAATTCTTTATTCCGGCTCTCACACTGCCTCCACACAGGTCCAGGTGCAAACACGTTCTGCCGTCTACCCGCACAATTCACCTACTCCACGAGGCTATCTCCAAATCCCATTTTTATCTCACGAGAACTCAACGGGAACAAGCAGCAGGAACACCCTAATCCCAGCAATAATCTTCAACTACCAACTTCCCTAAAACCCATTATCTTAAACTGGCAACGCCTTAAACTCAAGGAGCCGGTTACTTCCTCAAACCTGATCAGCTCTAAACCCGGATCTGCCTAGGTCCTTGAGCAAGGTCACCTCATTAAAGCATGCATGCAATGTCCCATCAAATGTCCTCTAAGCAGCATGGGGTACGCTTGGCAAGGAAATTTCGATGCGTCATTCCTACTTGGTAATGGCCCTCAGCATCTCCCCCCTTCTGATTAATTAAACAACAAGCAATGTGGCTTAGGACCGTGCCTGGTAGGTTGTCCAATTCAACATGTGGTTCTTACCCGTCATGGAGAACTGACCTTTACACGTCAATTTCCTGTCTTAGGTTGAATCCACTGCAATCAGATCAACCCGTCGCTGACTACCAGTCCAGCATTCAGCCATGCTTGTGGATAGGCCTAAGCACCAGTGGGGGGGTGAGGTTCTTGCCTCACCTCTGTTGGCCCCCAAATTTAACCTTGGTGCCAGTGGGGGGGTGAGGTTCTTGCCTCACCTCTGTTGGCCCCCAAATTTTAGACCATCACTAGTAGAAGGGAGGAAGATACAGAAATGCCACGACACCAAGCCAATTGACGGCTCCTTTGGAAAAATTGCGTCACTGGTGACACCATCAGCAAAGATGCCAGCATTACCACAATTAACATGGGGTGCGCTGGCAAGGAAATTGCATCACTGGTGACACCATCAGCAAAAATATGCCAGCAGTACCACAATTCGCTGCACCAGACGATAGTTCACAATGCATGCAACTGATATATAGTCCAGGCAAGTTCTGCAGGCAGTTCAAAGTGGAAGAGTCTATCAATCAATATGTCCATTTCCTCCCAAAGTAAATCAAATCCTTGATTGAGCATTACTTGTTGAGTTATATTCATTGATGCATCAGTTTATACAGTTTACTGTGGTAGCTATCATAGAAGCTGTAGTTTGGTTTTCTTAGTCTTCACCGGCACTGGGATGGAGATGGGAATTCTGGCAATGATGTTAAAGAGACATTATCCTTGGTTAATCACTGTTGCAGATGTAAGAATAGCTAAGCTGGAGCTCTGGATTTGAGTCAAATTATCTTCCTTTTCTGTAGAAATTGCTTTGGTTAACCTCTCTGGAATCCAAATCGGCTGCTGTTCTCCCTGTAGAAACACAAAAACAGAACCCCGACTCCAGACAAACACTGGGTCAGAAGCTTTCCAATATCCTGTTAGAATATCTTTCCAAAGTACCTTAGGCTTATGTACATTTTTCGGATACATATGTCTTTCCGCAGCACTAAGTCCTGATGAATTTAAATTTAGAAAGTTTAGAAGAAAAAAAGGGTTATTTTAAGTTTATCTTTGGGGGATATATACCCCTTTAAGATCCTTTTAAATTTAAGTCTTTCAAAAGCATTCGGCCTTAGTTTTTAGAATTACTTTAGTCCTTTTAATTTTTAGATGTGGTTTTAAACCATAGTTGTCTTAGCCTTTTGTATTTTCTATCTGAAATACCTTTACTTGACATTTTCAACCTTTTCTATCTTATTTCTATCTTCTAGTTTTCTACTAAGGTTTTTATATTTACCCTTAGTAGCTTTTTTCTCTCCTAGTTTTCTTTTGTTTCCTATTTTGTGGGTTTAAAATTCTTGTCTTTCTACATCTTTTTTATCTTCCTATATCTTTTTTATCTTTCTACATCCTCTCTCTTTTTTATTACCTTTCTGTACTTCTGTTTTTGAAGTTTTCCACTTCAAATTTTTAATCTTCTTTATCTAAATCTTTTATCTTATTATCTTCCCATTTTCATGGGTTATTTTTTTTTCTCCTTCATGAAGGCATCTTAACCACCTTCAATTTAACCTTTTAAAGCCTTTTGCAACTTACTTAGACATTTTACAACTTTTTACTTTACCACACAAAGATTATCTCATCTCCCTCTTTTGGGTTAAATAAGTACATTTTAATAGTTTGATGAGTAAAGCAATCTTTTTTCCGCCAAATGTCCCATCAAATGTCCTCTAAGCAGCATGGGGTACGCTTGGCAAGGAAATTTCGATGCGTCATTCCTACTTGGTAATGGCCCTCAGCAGAATGTCCTATATCTGAGGATCAGGTAGCAAAGATCTCCTTCTCCACCATGCGGCCAGTGCAATGGTTTCATTAATGAGGTTCTTGGCATAAAAGTTAGCTAGCAGAGATCGAAATAAAACACACAGACTCAGTTACCTTATTTCTATGACCCGGTCCGAGATGGCTCCCCTCTCTGGTTCCCACCTCTAACCGCCCAGCAGGGCAGCAAGGATTACTCAGGGCTAGCAGGAGAGAGAGAGAGAGCGAGCACGCCAGGGAGTAGCCTTTTATTGGGGAACAAGAGATTCAGGGGAGAATTCCATCCAATGAAGGTTGGGGGGGCCGCACTCCAAGGTCAGGGTCAGTGATTGGGCCCCCGGGGTCAGTGGTCAGTCACACCCCCACACGGACGTGTTCTCTCATCAGAGGAGGGCCTGGAAAGTTCCAACACAGCCAGAACACCTCAGACCCAAACCGGGAGTCACCCAGTCACGTGTGAGAATGGCTCCCCACATCCTTACACTCTGTAGTCTCTCACTTCATGCCTTTTATTCCCTTTGCTGTGTAGACTCTTTTAAATTTAATCTCATTCCACTTATTGATTTTGGTTTTTATCTTTTGAGCTTTAGGGGTCTTGTGAAGGAAGTTAGTTCCTGTGCTGATATTTTGAACTGTTGGGCCTACGTTTTCTTCCAGCAGTTGCAGAGTTTCTGGTCTAACTCCTAAGTCTTCGATGCACTTTGAGTTTGTTTATATGAAGAGTCAGAGTTAGGATTTCTGTTTCATTTTTCTACATATGGATATCCAGTTTGACTAGCAACATTTGTTAAGAAGGCTATCATTTATACAGTGAATGTTTTTTGCATTTTTATCTAGTATTAGATAACACTATTCATGTGGGTTTATCTCTATGTCATCTACTCTATTTCATTGGTCATTGATATTTTGATGGGGATTGCATTGAAATCTGTATAATGCATTTGGTAGTATGGTCATTTTGCTATATTAATTCGGTCCAAGAAATGGGTGAACTTTGCAATATCTAAGGTCTTCTTTAAATTGTCTCCTTCATGTTCTATTGTTTTCATTGTAGAGATCCTTTTCCTCCTTTATTAGATTAATTATCAGTTTTTTTCCATTAGGTTATTCTGAATAGGATAGTTTTCCCAATTTATTTTTATCAGATTAATTATTCCAATATAGGAAAGTGATTGATTTATGTATGTTTGATTATTATATCCTCTTTTTTTTTTAAACTAAACTTGTTGATCAGCTCTAAATGTCTTCTGGTGGAGATTTTTGGCTCTTCTAAATATAGGATCATGTCATCAGCATACAGAAATAAGTTAACATTTAATTTCCCTTTTTGCATTCCTTAAACTTTCTTCTTTTGCCTTGTTGCTCTGACTAGGCTTCCAAGCACAATATTGAATAGGAGTTTTGAGAGTGGGCATTCTTGTCTGTTTCTGCTTTTAGATAAAATGATTTCAGTTTTTTTCCATTCAGTATGACGTGGGCCTTAGTTTTGTCATATATAGCCTTGACAATGTTGAGCTCACTTTCTTCTATCTTTAGTTTCTCCAGCATATTTAATGTGAATGGGGGCTGGATTTTTTTTCAGAGGCATTTTCTGAATCTATTGAGATGATAGTATGATTTTTGTTCTTAATTCTATTTAAGTTGTGAAATACATTTACTTATTTGTTCATGTTGAACCAATAGTACATCCCTTGGATGAAACCTAGGTGGACTACTTTTCTTGTGTGTGTGTGTGTGTATTGGAGGGTTATGTAGTTTGACAATATTTTATCAAGAATTTTTGCTTCTATCTTCATCAAGGATATTGTCCTGAAGTTTTCTTTCCTTGATATGTCTTTCTCTGATTTTGGTACCAGGATGATACAGGCTTCATAAAATAAATTTATCAGTGCTTTCTCCATTTCTATTTTATGTAATAATTTGAGAAGAATGGGTGTTAATTCTTCTTTAAATGTCTAGTATAACTCAACTGAGAATCCATCTGCTCTGTGCTTTTATTTGTTGGAGGGTTTGAATGCTGCTTCAATTTCATTACATGGTATTAATTTGTCTAAGGTTTTATATATATATATATATTTTTTTTTTCAGGGTTTAATTTGGACAAGTCATATGTCTCCAGGAATTTTCCAGTATATTCAAGGTTCTGTAGCTTATTGATATATAGATTTTTAATATATTTTCTAATGACTGTTTCAATTAATTAATATAGTGTCTTTGGTGATATTTATTTTTTAATCTCTAATTTTATTAATTAGGGATTTATCTCTCTTCCTTTTGGTTAGTTTGGCTAAGGAATTATCAATTATTCTTCCAAAAAGCAAACTCTTTGCTTTATATTCTTTGTATTCATTTTCACTCTCAATTTTATTGGTTTTGGCTTTAATTTTTAATTATTTTCTGTGTTATGCTGTTCTTGGTGTTTTTTTTTTTTTCTTACTTTTCTAGGGCTTTGAGGTTTAATGTTAGTTTATTTATTTGATATCTTCTTTTTATATTTGTTTTTTAGTTTTCGGTGGACACAACATCTTTATTTTATTTTTATGTGGTGCTGAGGATGGAACCCAGTGCCCCACGCATGCCAGGCGAGCGTGTTACCACTTAAGCCACATCCCCAGCCCTCTATTTTTTTAATATATGAACTCTGTGCTATAAAAGTTCCTCTTAAAACTGCCTTCATACTGTCTCAGAGATTTTGGTATGTCATATCACTATTCTTGTTGGTTTCTAAGATTTTTAAAAATTTTTTTCCATAATTTATTCTGCTCAAAATTAATACATTTCAAAAGTGTATTAATTAATCTCCAGATTTTAGTGTGATTTCTGTTTTTTAATCTTAGCATTGATTTCTATTTTCATTCCATTATGCTTTGTTAGGATGCAGGGAATTGCCTCTATTGTTCGTATTCACTAAGATTTGCTTTGTAACTTAAAATATAGTCTATTTTAGAAAAATGTTCCATGTGCTTCTCAACAGAAAGTGAATAAAGTTGTTGATGTTGATGGATAAAATATTCTAGAGTAAATTTTTCGAGATGCTAGAATAGAAGTTGTGTTCCTGGCTGCTCTATGGGGTAAAACCAAGAAAGCAGAGAGGCAGCTTCTCATCAAAGTGGGTGGTAAAAAAAAAAAAAAAAGGCAGGTGGGCAGGATTTGCTGGGAATTCATCCTGGACATTCAAAGCAGACACTGTATGTTAGATATAATTAAGGAATCCCCAGATTCACTCTGCTAATGGAGAGGTCCCCCCATGAGCAAAATGGAGGGATAGTAATTAAGGGAAACACCTTTAAGAGGTCTATGGCTGGTCTGAGTACAGATAGATGGAAGATCAAAGACACTGCTGGACTAACCTAAAAGTCGAGCTGCACAATAGTCCTATGCAGGAAATAAACCACAACTCTCCCAGCCACCATGGAGGACAGAGAAAAAAGGCATTTTGCAGCCATGGCACAGAGCTGGCAGCTGTGGGGGCTGATTCCTGGCAACCTGAGCTGGGCCTGACATACAGGCCTGGCAAACCAACATCACACAACAGAGAGTGGCTAAGTGAAGGGGAGAAATCCAATGTGGAGAGTGGTTTACACCAGGGCACACAGATTGTGGAAACCCACCTGGCTTCCACCCTCCCTGCTTAAAATTCCTACAGCTCAGAGGACAGACTGGGATAGATGTGCTATAAATTTAAAAGGGCAGGGGCAAGAATGATTGAGTTTGGAGACTCAAATGAGAGAAGAGGAGGGGGGAGTCTGCAGGCTCCTATGCCACATGAGTGGAACCCAGGGGAGACCCATGTGATTTAGTCTCCAGCGGAACTGCCAAGAGCTGGGCCCTGGAGGTGCATTGATTTAAAATCTTCAGACCAATTACCATTCAGCAAAGTACCTGGAGCCTATCAAAGCCTAAACCTGCCTTCAGGAACTCCACCTATAGGATCTCCTCACAGTCCTGTGACCCTATGTGAGGGGAGAGAAGACATCACACTTCAATCCAGTTCACCACTATTAAAGAAGGGAATCCAAGAATTTTTGAAACTCCAATGGAAACATTTCTTTAAACATTCTCTGGTGTGTGTGTGTGTGTGTGTGTGTGCGTGTGTGTGTATTTATATACACACATATAATATGTAAAAAATATAAATACATTATGATTATATACATAGGTGTACATAAAATATGTAAATGTATAAATATATATATTATATAAAATATGCATGTGTGTGGATATATACATATATGTATATATGTATATATATATATATATGTGTGTGTATATATATTTCATGTTATTTAAGGTTTAATAAAAGATAATGATTCAAAATCTTCATTTTATCTCTTCCCCTTCATTCTCCTTCTTCTCCTCCTCCTCCTCCTCCTCCTTCTCTTTCTTTTTTTAAAGTAAGCAGTTGTTGCTATAAATTTTCCTCTGAGTACTACCTTCACTGAATCCCATAAGTTTTCATATGTGGTTTCTTTTTATCATTAATCTCTAGATATTTTTTAATATTGCTTATGTTTTCTTCTTTCATCTATTGCATGATTAAATGTATATTGCTTAAATTTCACACATTTCTGAAATTTCCCATTTTTTCAATCATTTATTTTTGATTCATTGCATTGAAAAAATATATAGTGGATAATATTTGAAAACTTATTTATTAAAACTTGCTTTTTGGTCCAATGATTAATCTATTTTGGAGAATATTCTTTGATCCCTTGCACTGGATTAGAATTATACCTTTGTTGTTGTGTAGAATGTTCTATTATAATATTTTAGGTCTAGTTAGTTTATAATATTGTTTACATTCTCTATTTCTAAAAGATTAGATCCTTAGTGTAGATACTCTAGAACAAGGAGAAGCAAAATGCCACAGATCTTTTTAAATCTTTTACAATTGCCTTTCCTTCTTTCAATATTTTATTGCCATGAAATTTCTGTGGTCATCTGAAATTCTGGAAAATATGATCATGAGCTAAGAGGGTTAGGAGAAGAGGGGCTATTATAGGTGACTGATGTAGAGAGATCAAAGAGATATGAATGCCCAATGAGGAACACACACATGAGCAGCTGCTACTCAGGAGGACTCAACTTGGTGGCCACTCACTTAAAGCCTGTGACAATCAGTAAAATGTGGCTGTCTTTGTTAATAGAATTTATTCAGAAATTTGACCCTCATTGACTTTGCTTATGTAGGACACTGCAGTCATGGTCAGTCTAATAATTTCTTCTCTTTTTTCCCTTTGTTTTTCTTTCCCTCTCCTCCCTTTTTCTTGATTCCTTCCTTTTTTGAAAGAAAGATTTCATTCAGTATGTTTTTTCCTTAAACAAAAATTATTTCATTAATTATCCAATTTTGTGGATTATAGTATATTTATACTATCATTTAAAATACCATTTGAACGTATCAGAATTATATAAGAATAGATTACTGGAAAATGTCGTTCTGTGTATTTGATTTTTCTTTTTTTTTTATCTTTTTTTTGTGAAAGGCTGGGCATTTGGGAGCGCTACAACATTATTTTGCTGATGTCACTCTTTATAAACCATTTTTTAAAGCATTCCCTTTTGTAAATTTCTCTTCTGGGGAAAATGATTTGTGGTTTCAGTGTGGATAGAAGGACTTTTCATATGAAAGTATTCACCACTTTATGAGTACAGATGTATAGGAATATGGATATATAAATATGAATTTTAAAGATACTTAATATCAAAAGCAGATGTCACCAAATTCTAATCAACCAAATTTGCCATGACAATTTTTAATGCTCAATGCATCTATTTATTTTCATAGTAGAAGTAGTTTTCTTTATGTGAGAACAGATGTATCTGTGATTATTTGCACTGAAGTACCCAAACATTGGAATGAAGCAGCAATTTACAATTGCTGCCTGAGACTTCTCTTAAGTACACAATTAGTGAACAATGAAGAACTCATTACCTCTTATATCTTTACAGTCAAGGAAACAAACAATTAAAATTGTTGGTGTGAAAACATGCACAGATAAAATCACATACACATAAACACATATCACACTATTTTTAATTTCCAGTAACCAGGAAAACATCTGCTCTTTTTAGATACTCTCCCGTACATGAAATTTTTTCCCAGAACTTGATATTTTCTTGATATGCTTGAACTTTTTGATACTTTTATTATTATTAATTATTACTATTATTATTGTTGTTTTAGATAAAATAACAACAAAATGACATTCTGTGAACAGAAAACTGCCTTCATTCATAATCACATAAATTGTTGCCAAATTAATCTTTATTTAGTTATCATCACCTTGATAAGAAGACAATTATTCATGAGTAATTTCAGGAGGTTAATCTTTCATCAGCTTAATCCATTTTAATGCAAACAGAAGGTACACTTTTAAAATACTCTTCTCCAAATTATTGGTTTTGCTTTTAATATATAAACCACAATAGCCAATAGGCCTTTTGCTTGTAACCAAGGAATCCTATTATACTCCCTGTGTTCTCCAATATTATGTAATATTTTCTCTTCTTAAATTCTTCTTCCTTTCTATTTTTTCTAAATGGAGACCTTCTTTCTTCCACCCAGAGGCTGTTAGCACCATAAACAGTACAATGAATGAAAATGCATTCTGCTGTCATCTATCCCTAATTAAAATTAATTAATTAATTAATTTAAAAACCAAAAACAACAACAACAAAAAAAAAAAAACCTGTCCTCCTGACCAATCCTCCATTTGGCTCCCTGAGTCCAAATGAGGGCCACTCTTGTCCTTTCTGGGCTAGGTCCCTTTCCCTAAGGCCTTGTACTTAGATGACTCTCCTGAATCTCCTCTTTCTTTTTTCTCTGCTTTATTTGCTTTCAAGAAAATGTTTATTAATTGAGAGAGAGAAATAATTTATTCATACATTTTAAACAAAACTAGTGTTATGTTTTTGTGCCTATGTTTTGGTTGAAGTCATTTTGGATGTGGTTACAGGAATTTCTCTTTTTTTTTCTAGCCACTTTAAGGAAAGTTGTACATATTCAATACCCACAAGTTGATGAGTTTGGAGAGAGGTACACACTCACGAATCTGTCACCACACTCTATGCCATAAACCCATTCATTATTTCCAAAATTTTCTCCTGTCTGATTAATTTATTAATACTTTTGATCATAAGAACATTAAACATAAGATCTACCCTTATGATCTAATATGGGATGGTTAACTATAAATTAGCAAAATATTTTAGCATCTAATATGGTATGGCTAACGATAAGTACCAGAGTATGCAATTATTTAAATCAGCAGTTTTTTCCTTTTTCTTGTTGCTTCACCCATCTGCATTGTTTGGCACAGCTGATTGCTTTTGAAAAAAAGTTTTCTAACTTGACTTTTGGCTTCCCTGAGCTTCTCCTGTCATTTTGATCACCCTTTCTCATAATCTTCTATAGACTACAGCCTAAATCCTTCAAATATAACATTGAAACACACAAGATTCATCCTTAAACTTTCTCCTTCACTGTCTGTGTATCCTATTGGGGATTTCATAATCTTAAATATTTCATCTATATATTGGCAGCTTCCTGTTTTATATCCAGCCTCAAATTTCCCTTAATCTCTAGGCTTAAACACAACTGCCTGTTCATTATGTTGATTTGAAAGGTCATTAGTACTTCAAAGGTTATGTTAACATATTTTCCTTAAAAACATAAATGATAGTACATAAAATATGATTGCACAGTTCAATGAATTTCTAAAAAGACAGTGCACCGTTAGCATCACAGTGGTCCCCTTTGGTCCTTTGCCAATAAATAAACCCCCAAGGTATTAATATTTTTAATATTATAGGTTTCACCTGTTGTTAAACTTTATGGAAATAGAATCGTGCGGTGAGAATTTTTCAGTGTATGTTTTGTCTTAACATCATTTATGGGATGCATTCATGGAATGGCAAGTAGTTAACACTGCTGTATAATATTCTATCACATACATGTCATAATTTATTACTTATCATCAGTTAGTCTGCCTCTAGGTTTTCGATGTTATAAATAGTGATGCTATAAAATATGTTGTGCATATCCTTTGGTGAGATTTGTACACATCCCTTTGACGTGTATTTCAGAGAGGAACTCCTAGATCTGTGTATATTTTGTATTAGTAGATACAGCCAGACAGTTTTCCAATGTGGCAATAATTTATATTCTCCTCATAAATTTCAGAAAGTAATCTCAAATATAGTATATCTAAAGTCAAACTTCTTTTGCCTCTCATAACACTGTCTCTTCTGAAGTCATCTGCCATTTAAGTAGATGGCAAATTTATCTTTCTGTTTGATCAACCTCCAAAACAACCTTGACGATTTTCTTAACTCTTGTTTTATCTCTTTTACTTTGGGTTTCTAATCCATCAACAAGACATCAGATCTCTTAAAATGAATACACACACACACACATACACAAATAAATAGCATACAAATATATAAATACAAAGATCTGTATCAGTAACCATAAGTATTGTTTATCTATACATACACATATGTGTGTGCCTAGTGAACATGAATTAGTCCTCCTATTCCACAGTTTCATTTTCCAATGTTTCTGTTACCTGAGGTCAACTGTAGCTTGAAAATATTAGTATTCATATTCAGCACTTCAAGAAATAAAGGTCATATTCACATGAATTTTCACAGTACAGTGTTATAATTGCCCTATTATATTATCATTTATTGTTAGAAGCTCTAACCATGCCTACTATATAAACATTTTCTTAGATATGCACAGGTCTCCTACCTTCCAGATCTTTAAAAAAATTCTGCATACATACATAAAATCCACAGATTAAACCAACCATGGATCAAAAGTATTTAGAAAAAAAAAACAACAGTGATAATTTTGTCTCAGAAACATATACAGTCTTGTTTCTCTTCATTCTTTCCTAAACAATATAACAGCTATTTTACAACACTTATGTTGTATTGGGTATTCTAAGCGATCTAGAAATGATTTCAGGTATATGACAGGATTTACATTACATATTTATTATGTAAGTGATTTGATCATCTGTGGATTTGGGCTTCTACAGGGGTGCTGTGGAATAAATTCCCTGTGGCTACCAAGAGATGACTTAATCTAGAGGAAAATATATATGCACATCCAGCTTTCTCTCTCTCTCTCTCTCTCTCTCTCTCTCTCTCTCTCTCTCTCTCTCTCTCTCTCTCACACACACACACACACACACACACAAATATACACACACACACTTCCATACTATTCATAGTTTCAGGCATTTGCTGTTGGGGAGTTGGATAATGGGGGCTGCCTGTAGTATTGATACAACCTCTTGTTCCAAGATGCTATAACTTACCTGAATTTAAATTGCTTCCATTCTCTCATCCTTCACAATTGGCTCTCCATGGAGCACCTAGAGAAATTATTATAAAATATGAACCATAAACCATACAGTGTGTTTATTGGTTCTCATTTCACTTGAAGTGAAAGGTTACTACAATGTCCTAAGGCTTCATCAGAATCTAACCCCACTGCATATACTGCACTTTTAGCACCTGGTTTATACCATGCAATGGTTCTAAATAAATGGAAACCCCACCACCTTTACTCCTTTACTTCTCCTTTCCCCCATACCCATTACACTCAGCCACACTGGTCCTTGCTACTTCTTTAATATCCAAATGATGTGGATGTTCTTACCTCTGGTTCATTGCTGTCATTCCCACCCAAATGTGCTGCCTAAGTGGTCAACCTCTTCTCAAACATCAGCTCATTAAAAGTAAAAATGAACCCTTGTACCCCCTCTTTTCCTTTCCTTCTATGTAAAAAGTATTGAGAGAGTATTTATTAATTGACCTCCTTACACTAGAGAATATATTGAGCAAGAGTATGACTTTATTTTATTCTACTTTCTATTTATTTAGAACCATTGCATGGTATAAATCAGGTGCTAAAAATGCAGTATATGCAATGACTTGTGTAATATATAACTGGAATTTTCTAGTAACAATGATTTTAAAAATAAAGAAGTAACACAAACATATTTTTAGGAATTGAAAATTATTTTAAATTTAAAAATATGCCACAATGAATACAGGTTATATATATATATAATTATAATGCACTAAACAAAATACTACTAATAAAAATAGAAGGGGGGTTAGTAGAGTACAGCAAGAAGTTTAGAGTAGGGAGGGGGAGGGAAAGGGAAGTTTCTGGGGAATAAAATTTGATCCAGTGTATGCATAAATTTGGTATAATTTGATTCATGTATGCAGGAATTTGGTATAATGATTGATACACTTGTGGAAAATTATTAAAAAGCTAAAAAATAAAAAAATTATCTCAATAAAAAGAATATTTATTTAGTCTCAGAAATAAAAGAATATTTCTTTAGTCTGAATTCTGTGGTACAAACTTAAATTCACAATAGAGATATTCAAAGATGTTAGGCAATGGAGATGTATTTATCAATAAAGAATAATTAAAATATTTTGTAGACACCCAAAACATTTGTATTTCTAAGAAGTTAATTATTTATACAAATCAATTAAAAAGTAGATAACATTAATTACCTGATTAACTCTACTTAACATGGTGCAATATGTCCAAATATTGGTTGATTATCCAGGTTGCCTTAGACCTGAGAATGATTGCTCTAAACTATAAAAATATGGACTCTAAAATTTTACTTTCATATAAATCAGTGTCAGGTTATAAGTGGCCAAGGATATGTGAAATGCTATGAATGTGGCAGTTTATAATTGTAAAACATTCTCAATGTGATCCACATTTACACATTTGATTTCTAAAATATTCAGTTTAATTGTGCATCATTTAGCAAAATCATTAGATTTACATGCCATTTCTAAGGGGTTATTATTAATAAATATCCATGCAAAGTACTCATTTAATATAAGTAAGCAAAAGTGACTTAAAGAAAGCAAGAACACCTTTTCCTGCAAATTCCTCCCTCACTGATTTTCTAATCCAGGGAATTGCTTAAATTAGCAATGAATTTCTTCACCTCTTATCAGATACATATTAAGATGTGATGACATTAAATTCTATTCTGGGCTCAAGTTTCAATCAGAAAAGTAGGACAGAATTCTGATCTCTGGTTGTAAGAAAAAACATTGAGAGGAAATGTAGGATGTCATGAAGACAAGAATATTTCAAAGAAGAAAGAGGCTCAAAAGTCAAGTTTTTAACCTTATCTGTAGGTATTGTCATGGCAGAAGGACTATGACATCACTCGCTCTGGTTATTGGGTATGTGGAAATGACTCATGCTTAACCTTACCTCCATCATTTCCGAGTAATTTGACTTTGAGCAAGTTACATCATCTCTGCAGTCTCAAGATCTCCACCTGTTGACTTGAGATAGCGACTCACATTTTGTGCTATCATCAAATAGGCAATGAATTAAATCGTGGTTTCATGGTCACATTAAAAGGATGTTTCTGTCCTGCCTCTACAGCTGTTCTGTGGCATGCTTCATGCCTTTCAGCTTTTTTGCCTTTTGGTTGTTTTTCTAAACTCAGGAGAAACAGAATTAGTATGATATTCATCCTCTGTCCTAAAATTTCATAGGATAAATGAAGGACAAGGGAGTGATATCTAATGAATTTACACATGAAAGTTACTTTGGACTCAGAGGATGAAAGATTTGGTTGAGTTTCCAGGTATAGCTCACCAGTTAGGCAGAAATAGACAGATCTGAATGTGTTAACCAACTCCAGCTGAATTTCAAAACATCTAAGATCATTGAACTCCAAGTACATTTGCAAATGTGTTTTCACTTAACTTTTTTGACTCATAGGTAATTTAAAGAAAAAAATGAGCTAAGTAGTTCAAGTTCATTTACACTTATATCATCAAGATGCCATTTTCTAAGCACTTCAAACCATTTCAGCTTCTTCCAATAGGTTTAAAAGCATTGAGAGAAAACACACAGACGACACACACACACAAACACACACAAGAATGTTGTATATTAACAGAGGATGTGGCTACATATTTAAAAAGAGAATTATTTCCAGATATTAAATTCTTAACATATATTTGCTATCATTCCTTCTCAATGATAACAAAGGTGAAATTTGATTCTGCAACCTTTTTCTTCCTGGATACAAAACAGAAAATATTTCCTCCTCTTTTATTACAAGTCCCAAAAGAAGGTTTGGATTATAAAATCAAAAGTGTCTTAAAGGTGAAGAGGGCAAGCCTTATAAATTTAAAATGTTTTAAAATGTAATGATAGGAATATTCATAAGATGTCCTTTGTATCCCAAGTATTTCCATCAACTCCTCAAAACTGCTCACATCTGAGCCTTTGCCCCCAGGCTACAGAATTCTACCCTAGATTTAAGGGTAGCCCTAGGCTAGAAGCTACTCCAGTCTGGGGGTCCATCTTTTCCTCCTTTTCTTGGAGAGATTTTTTTTCTACTCTTTATGATCAGTGGGAGATGCATTAAGGAACTCAATGAATATATACATATTCATATATATGTATATCCATATAATATAGATACACACACATGTATGTATATTCATATACACATACATACGTATCATGTTTCATGGAATCTATTACCTCAACCCAATGGTGGGAGGGTCATTAGAAGCCCCAGCCTGGCACTTCATTATCATTAGCTAAATGTGATGATATGCATAAAAAAAGGAAATTTATCAGCCATAGAAGGAAGAAGGCCATAAGCCAAGGACTGTAGGAAGCATGTAGAAGCTGGAAAAGACCAAGAAAATGGTTTCTCAATTATCTCAAGAAAGGAATTCAATCCTGCTGACAAAATTCAGTTTAGCCCATGACGGTTCCTTTTAGATTATATTTGAAACATAAGATATTTGGGTTGTTTTAATCAGTAATTTCTATAATCCGATACAATAGCAATAAAAATTAATACAACATCCAAGTGATTAAATATGTTCAAAATCTCTTCTGTATAATACTAAGTGCAGCAGTGAAATAATGTTACCAGTATTCAGCTGTGTTTCAGGGAAGAAGGAGTAAATCACATTTAAGAGGATGGGGGGCGGGGAAGCAGGAAGCGCATGCATTGCTGCCTAAGTCAAGTTGGGGTGCAGGCTCTCTAGGTAGAAGAGACAGCAAACACCAAGCCATGGAGACCATTGCCAAGCCCACCACACGTCAGCAATTCAAATGGCCTCCAGCTTTCGTTTTTCCTTGCTTTTGTTTTTATATTTGTCTGGTTCGTTTACTATTTCTCTTCACCTTTGTCAATATCATGGTTAGGGTTTTGCCCTAACCTCTGTAGCTTTGACAAGCTTTTCATAACCCACTTCAAGGTCTATCATAAATTGACCTTGGGTGTTTCTGGTCTGTCTTATGGTAACATGGTTGTCTTTGTATGGATGGGCTTGGCTTGAGTCACAGCATGGGATGCGTTTAATACCAAACACAGAAAATCTGCATTATCAGTCAGATGCCTTCTAATACACACTTGTCAGTATCCTTAACCTTCAAGCACCTAAAGGTGATGTCATTGTCTCCAAATGCCTGTGTCCTTGGCCCCTTTCTTTTCCAGTTACTGCTGACCTTGTTTATCTCCTGCATACTGACTTGGGCTTTCTACCAGATCCACCTTTGCAACCGTTTCTGTTTTCAGGCTCTTGTCTTCTTTCCAGTCTCCCTCTCTGCAACCCCGGGACTTTGCTCTTACTCTCATCCCCTGCATGATAAAACTTTCCCTCCGAATGATTTCTTCTGTGGCAACTCCAAGAACTACCACTACTTATTCATTCCTATCTGGGTACCATATCCAAAGCTGGCATATTTGGACAAATTTCCCGTAGAAATCCTTTGAGCTTTTTAAAAAGGATTGGGTCACACAATCTTTCTGTAGAAATAATTATAAAATAAGTTCCATCAGATTTCCTCCATTAAGAGGAAATATTTTCTATTACATTTATTTCATTAGAAGGCTAACATATGTGTTAGATAGCAAACAGCTAAAATAATGAATATGGTCATTCACAAAATAAATACAGATATTGATGGGATGGGGTTCTTTTTTTTTTTTTTAATAAGATGGTAGATGGAGGAGCCTGTTTCAGTCTAACATGTGAACTATCTCAGGAGAGGACATTGTGTCAGCCACCTTCCTGTTATCAGAGAAAACCTACACAAAAGATGAAAATATTTATTCTGGCTCATAGTTCCAGAGGTTCTATAGTCAATTAACCATTTGGATTTTGGGTTTGTGGTGAGGGAACATGTTGTGGTGGGAATTCATGGTAGAGCAAATATTCACCTTATGGCTGGGAAGTATTGTAGCTTAGTAGTAGAATGCTTTCAGCATGCATGAGGCACTGGGTTCAATTCTGGCACCACATATAAGTAAATAAATAAAGGTTTATTGTCGCGACCCCCTTGCCCGAAAGGAAGACGCGACTCAGGAATCTTCTTTCAGCAGTTTATTCAGGCCCTTGATATTCTTCTAATAATTCTTCTAATCATCCTCGGATGCCCCTCCCAGCCTTAATAAAGCACCACGAACCCCAATGCGAAGCTGCCACGTGGACCCTTCTCACAGGGTGCTAGAAAACGACACGCCAACTTTCTCTGATAAGGAGCTGACAACACGCCAACTCTCTCTGATATGGAGTTGTCCTTCACAGACCACAGCGGAGCCAGCGCCATCATGTAATGGCGACCACAGTCCGCAGGAACGGCTCACCACAGTTTATTGACAGCTAAAAAAATATTTTGAAAGCGGGGGGATCAGCTTCCCAAATCCCCTTTGAATACACACTATCAATGACCTGAAGTTCACCTACTGGCTCCCTTCTTAAAAATTCCATCACCTCTCACTAGCACCACCCAGCCTTTAACACATGGGCAATTGAGGGATATTTAAGATCCAAACTGTAGTAGGCAGAAAAATGTAATGAATGCTCTGAGGGCCCAAGATGGAAGGAAGGATGTATTAAGGAAAAATGTCAAATACAGAGGTAAAAGGAAATCGAACAAAACTTGGAATTTCTGAAAACTTTGCTTCAATTGAGTCCATGAAATATGTATAGATAAGTTTGTAAAGCCAATAAATATTAATAACATCTTAATAATTACAACTCAAACAGGAAAAGTTTGTTTCTCCCATAACCACAGACTAAATAATTTCATAAACAAATTAATTGGAGATAAATATGATTTACATGGTTTATATTATATTCTGATTTTGTCCTCAGCTTTGCATGCAATTGATTTTTTTAATGTGATTCAAACAAATTCATCCTTTTAATATTCTTCTTTCAGATTATTTTGCAAGTATTTTCTTCAGAGGTGGATATTTCAGATGTAGTGGCTGAACTCAAGTCATTGTGTTCCATGTAGGAGAATTTTAAAATTATAGGTAGAAAGGAAAAAATTATAGCCCAAATCTGAAGAGTAGTAGTTTTGGGGGAAGCCAGTGCAGATGCACTAAAAAAACTAAATAAATTGTTCTTAAAATAAAAATTGTTTACTTAATGCTTGTGTTCCTCAATAACAGTCATAAAAACTTCATGTCTCATGACTAACATCCAATCTAAACAAAGGTCAACAATTACACCTGGCAGTTATCTTGAGCTCTTTGACTTTTATTGGCATATTTCCCTCATTCCATCATTCAGATGCATTTTTTAAAATTGTTTCCAATATTATACTCAATTCCTGGAACCAATAATAGTTTGGTTTCTCTGTTTTATACAGCCCTCTCCCCAAGAAGGAAGGAGCTACACATATTAATTAAAAACAATCAAATCATACTAAAATTTCTAGATGAAGAAGAAAACATAAAGCATCCTATTGTTTCTTTTGTTTAGGGATTATACTTACAATAATGTGGTTGGGTATTTAATCTACCTATAAAAGATATCTTGTGTATCAATGAACTATTATTCTTTTTATGCTCCCATAACCTTCTGAGAATTCCCCCAAATCGCTCCATTATAATCCATCCACTAAAGGCGAAGAGGGCTTCAATGGGAATAGATGAGCTTGACTCCTTGTTTTTTTCTAACTTATATTGTTAGTTGATTGTCATTCCTGTCAATGATAATGCTGTCATTGTAAAAGTGCTAGACATACTAGAATAAGGTTTCCCACAGCATCAAAGTTTACATCTCTGTCCAAAAGTCTGAGTCCAGATTCTTGTTTCTAACTGCACATTCTTCTATAGACTCTTATTATCTCAGCTTGGGTTCAGTACTCACTGCCAGAACAAGCATCCATACTCAGAGAATAAATAGAACTGTCAAATACCACCACCAAGTCTGCTTTGGTTGTTTGTTTCAGTTTTCTAAAAACATATAGGGCATCAGCAGTTTATTTGGTAAAACACATTTTGCACAACAAGATTCTTGCTAATGTGCAAAGCTGCTGGCTTCCTGCAGCAGCCATCATAGGGGATAGCTAGCTTTAGAGAGTGTGGAAAGGACTTATTCCCCATTGGACTTTGTTATGGTTTTAATGTGAGATGTCCTCTGAAAGCTCACATGTGAGACAATGCAAGAAGGTTTGGAGGAGAAAAGATTGGTTTGCGAGAGCCTTAACTCAATCAATGAATTAATCCCTGATGGGATTAACTGAGTGGGAATCAAAGGCAGGAAGAATCTGGTGGAAGAAAGTGTCATTGGGGGTGTGCCTACGGGGTATGTGTTTTGTATCTGGAGCATAGAGTCTGCTCATCCTGTGAGCTGCTTCCCTCTGCCACACTCTTTCGCAGTGATGTTCTGCCTTAACTCAAACACCCAGGAATGGAGCCTGTTGTCCATGGATTGAGACCTGGGAAACCTTGAGCCCTTAAATAGATTTTCCTCCTCCACAGTTGTGCTGATTGGGTCTTTGAGTCATAGCAGCAAAAAAAAAAAACTGACTAAAACAGACAGGTTTTGTTAGTTCACATGATAAATGGTGGGAACTAGAGAATCTATGGATGCAAGAAAACAGAATTATGGAAAATGAGCCATGAAATAATATTGTATTGCTTCTTTTTACTTTATCTTTTGACAAAATTTCAGACTTAATAAATGTTGCAAGACTAATATAGATAATTATGATACATTTTACAGCCATATTTTCCAAATGTTAATCTTAGATGCACTGTCTTTATCATGCTTTTCTCTGTTTATTTCTGTCTTTGCAGGTAGATGATGGTATTAGATATCTGCATAGGTAGATACAAATATCTGTGCTTACAGGGGGGTATGTATATATTGATTAACATTATCTATCATCTATCTACCAATCTTTTCTTTTGGAGGGTAAGTTGAAAATATAATGCTATGTTATTCCTAAATAATTTACAATGGGATTTTTAAAGCTAGGGAGATCATTTTCTTACTTAGAACATTATGACAGATGAACATTATCTGATCTGTAGACATGATTCAGATTGTATCAACTATCCTGGTAATATATATTTTAAGCAAAGGACATCCTAATTAATGTGCTGGAGTTTGATATCATGTGTCTTGAGTATCTCTCAAAGTGGATCTTTTTTCAGTTAGTCTTTGTCTATAGTGACATGGACAGTTTTGAAAAATGTAATTCATTTTCATTTTTTAAAGAATTTTCCCCAGTTGAATTTTTCTAATATTTCCTTCATACAAGATTTGGGTATGAATTTAGAAAGGAATATCACATACCTGTTGTCAGCTCTTCTCTTTGTATCTCATGTACATAATGTTTACATGATCCAAAGTGTTGATATTGACTTTGCACTGGGCAGTTTTAACCTCTGTAAAATTGTTGTTTCTCTAATTGTGATTAATAAGTAATCCATAGGAAAATGTTATGAGACAAGGCAAAAACACTTTTACTTTTCTAATTTTGCCCCTGAGTTTTTAATTTTTTATTTATCCTGTTACTTATTTGCTAAGTAGCTCTTCAAGTGTCCATGTAAATTCTGCTAAACAACTGTCCAATGGAAGTCTTAGATGTGTTTGTTAAATGTCCTTCACTTTATATTTTTTTCTTGTCAAACCTGATCCCCCTTTGGAATATATTTGACCCTCTGCTTTCTTCCACTATATATGAGTATTCTCCTTTTGGAAGTTACACATTTCTTTTACATTTTTAATATCAGCATGAGCCAAGGAATAAATTTTTTTCATTCATTCATTCTTTCATTTACTCTTTCACTCTAAGGTTTAAAAAAAAAACTTTATTTCAGAGGTTTCATATGATAGAAGGTCCACAAGGGTCAGATGTTACCCTTCAGTTAAGTACAAATCATATGATATATGAAATATTTCCTCATCTTTCTTCCCACCAAGCCAGAATTAGTTTCCTCTTCTTCAGAATACTCAAATATTTCTTTCTAGCACATATTTCTTTTTATTTTCCTATCTTTAGATCATGATAAAATACTCAAACATGAAATTTACCATCTTAGCCCTTTCTAAGTGTATGGTTCAGTTGTATTAATGTATTAATAATATTATGAGGGCCGTCTCTGCCTTTCATCACCATAATTTTTTTAATCTTGTAAAACTGAAAATCTACACCATTAAATAATACCTCCACATAGCCCCTGGCAACCAGTGTTCTACATCCCATCTTTATGAATTTGACTTCTGTTGGTATCTCTCATAAGTGGACATAAGCATTTGTTTTATTGTGGCTGCCTTACTTCACTAGCATATCATCCTCAAGGTTCATTTATGTTGTACCATATGTTAGAATTTTCTCCTCATTAATACTGAAAGGTATTTCACTTTATGTCTATACTGCATTTCACATATTCATCCGTCTGTTTGCTGATGAATACTGGTTTACTTCCATGTCTTATGTATTGTGACTAATGCTTCTACAAATGGTGTGTTAGTCAGCTTTGTATGACTGTGACCAAAATACTTGAAAAGAAAGATTATTTTGGATTATAATTCCAGAGGTTTATTTCATGGTTGACCACATCCACTGCTCAGGGCCCAAGATGAGGTGGCATATCATGGTGGAAGGACATGGTGGAAAGAAGCGGCTCCTCTCATGGTAGCCAGGAAGCAGAGGGTGGGTGGAAGGGGCTGAAGGGAAGATGCACCCTTCCTGGGCCTGGACCCAGTGACCCACACCTTCTGGAGCCATACCTCACCTTCCTGCATTTACCACCCAGTTAGTTCCTTCAAATGGGGATGGATTGATGAGGCTATGGCTCTCATAAGCTAACCACTTCGCTTCTAAATATCCCTGCATTAATGCACAATATTTGCAGAAACATCTCACATCTGAATCAGTGAGTATGTTACCAAACGCTCAGTCCTTTTCCCCAATGTCAATCCAATAATGAGGACACAGTTTTGAGAAAAAGGAAAAATAAGTTTTTTTTTTTTTTTTTATTTACTAGCAAAGGAGAGACACAGGGGACTCCTGTCCCAGAGGCTGTGATTCTGCCATCAAGGAAAACAAAGAGTTTTTAAAGAAGCTATCCAAAGGCTATATTCTAGGTGTTCCCTAACAGTGGGTCCCAGGTGTGTCCTGAAGTTGTGTTGAAATTCACTTGTTAATTTGGCAGATAGTCACTTTCCAGATCCTCTGGTGACATCTCCTTTCTGTGGGGCACAGATAACTCAAGGTAATCTCCCCCCTTGGTTAGGGAGGGGGAGAGGGAGAAGAAGAAAAACAAGTCCCTTTTTTACTTATTTTTAAAAAATTTATATATGACAGCAGTAACAAGTCCCTTTTAAAATGAACAGCAAGGGTTGTATTCAAAAGGTGAAGTGGACCACTGTTACAGGCATACAAATATCTCTTTGAGATTTGCTTTAATTATTTTGGGTATGTACCCAGCAGTGAAATTGCTGGATCATGTTACTCCTATTTATAATTCTTGAAAGAAACTCCATATTGTTTTCTACAGTCACTGTACCAATTTATATTCTCACCCACAGGGTTCCAATTTTCCTTTGTTCCCACCAACTCTCATTATTCTCTGTTTTTGTGATAAAACACATCATAGCAAATATGAACTTTTCCTTCCTAGCTTTATTATTCAGAAATTATTAGATAATTAATTATTAAGTATTAAATAACTATAATAGTTACAGATGGGGTTTTCTGTTATTCTTTCTCTTTCTTTGAGATTGTAGAAATAGGTATAAAATATTTTATTCATTAATTCAGTTGCATGCTGGATGCATTCTAACCATCATTTTAAGCACTAGAGACAAAATAAATAATTTGGATACTCTTTTGACATCAGTATAGCAATATCCGCTAAGATCATAGATAAATATATCCTTTGACATGATAATGAAGCCAGAATTAGACAGGCAGATAGGCAAAGGTGGAGAGATTGACATGTTAATTCCTTCAGAGCCCTCCCTCCACCCTTTTCAAGATAACCTCCCTCTGCTATAACCTTTTGCTAAGGTAACCTGTCCCATTGATTGTCTCTCCCTATGGGGAGTTATAAAGGTTGTTGATTAATGCTCCTATGCCCCCCTTCCTGCCTGAATCACTGCCTTTGGCCCTTCCCCTGTCCATTTGCTTCTCAACTTTTGGCCATCCCACCTGAGCATTTCCAAGGCCTAGTCATAAGCAGGAGGAGAGAGAAAAGGGGAAGAGAGCAGGAGAACAAAGGAAGCCTAAGACATATACAAAGGCAGAACACCTTCACTTCTGGGGATACCAGGATACCAGTTATGGTCCCCTTCTCTCTCCTGGGAGAACTCTATGTAACCCAATAAATCTTGGGTCAATCAACCACTGTCTGCACCATTACCACCATTGCTGCTGCCTCTGATTCCACTGCTGCCAGCCTGAGATTTCCTGGAGGTCTTCCTTCTGGGTGCTACTGCCACAGAAGAAACCGCTGCCCTGGATGTAACTGCAGCCAACACTACTGCTGACCCCCAGAGATCTCCTGGTGATGTTGCCTGCCCCCCTGCTGCTACTGCTGACCCACTACCTGCTGCCAACAACCACTGCCACCAATACTACTGCTACCATGGCCTAGAGGACTGCTTTGAGAGAGATTCTAGGTTTGGTTGCACGTGGCTACACTCATTTTGGGATACCAGCCATGGACAGGGACCTGGATGCCAGCAGGTTTACCACACAAAAGCCTCTATCTGGGGACTCCAGCTAGGACCTACAGGTCCAGTGTAGGGGTGTCTGCAGATTTGGAGGACACTGGGGTCTCCCTATTGAGAGTAGGTTGCCATTGTCTTTCTGATGCTGCATCTCAGGATTGCTCCTTTGCATGAGCATATCCCTGGTGGTCTCTCTGCAAGTAGGAGCATCACTGAGATCTTGGGACTGCAGTGTGGTCAATCCTGAGGTATCTGAAGCCCGGATCAGTGGGATAGAGACTGGGTTTGTGAGGGCTGATCTGGATTTGGTATCAGCCAGAGATGTCAGAGACAGGGTTGAGAAACCATTGAACACTGACAGAGAGTTCAACTTTCCAGCAAGACTTATTTCATTTCATATTATTTTCTGATTCACTAATCTCTCTACCACATTTGGAACAGATATAGTGTTTATGCATTAGCGTGTGGAGGACAATGATATATGAATGGTGTTTTGCATTTTTGTTGTATTCTTATGTCTTTATTTTTTTCTCTCTGTTCATATTCTCTCTCTCTTTTGTCTGTTTGCTTGGATTTTCTTTCCAACTTTTCTCCAACCAACAGCCAATCTCTGTCAGCTATTTTTCCACTCTTACCGTGAATTTTTACTTCTAGCATCTATCTTCCTCCCTTGTGAATATTGCGTAGTACACTACTTCTGTTCTCTCATCCACCATTTTAAATTGTAAATCATTTTAACAAATATTCTGTTTATACTATAGATAGTTATTGAACTCATCATTTGGGTTCAATGTGAGAAAGCAGTAGGGGCCATAGTGGGAGCTATTAGACTTCAGGATATATATTGTGTTCATAGGGTGCTGTTAATATTGCTCTTACCAGTAAAGACAAAGTGCTGGATATCTTCAGGGACACTATAGGTCTACAGGGTAGAATTTAGCCTGACTTAGATCCATACTTCTTAATGGGAAAACACACTAACAACATGAAAAAACAAGTGAATAAAGCACCCAAAACAAACCAAGATGGCTCAACAACAGAAGCCACTGATAACACAGTAGAAGAAATGTCCAAGAAGGAGTTCAGATTGTATATAGTTAAACTGATATGTGAAATAAAGGATAGTATAAGGAGTGAAATCAAAGAAAAAATATGAGAAGTGAAAGATCAGTTCAATAAAGAGAGATTGTGAAAAACAAACAAACAAACAAAAAACAAGCAGAAATCCTCAAAATAAAGGAATCAGTAAACTAAATTATAAATTCAATAGAAAGCATAACCAACAGATTAGACCACTTGGAAGACAGAACCTCAGACAAAGAACACAAAATATGTAACCTTAAAAGTAGAGTTCAATATGTGTAGAAGATGATAAGAAACCCTGAACAAAACATCCAAGAATTATGGGATAACATGAAAAGACCAAATTTAAGAGTTATTGAAATAAAGGAGCAGAGATACAAACCAAAGGAATACAAAATCTTTTCAATGATATATTAGCAGAAAATTTCCCAAACCTAAAGAAAAAAATGAAAAATAAAATACAAAAGGATTACAGGACCCCAAAGATACAAAATTACAGCAGACCCACACCAAGACACATTATAATGAGAATGAATAACATACAGAATAAAAATGAAATCTTAAAGGCTGTGAGAGAAAAAAAAATTAAATTAGGTATATGGGGAAAGCAATTCAGATTTCAACTGATTTCCCAGCCCAGACCTTCAAAAGTAGGAGGTCCTAGAATAATATTTCAAACTCTGAAATAAAATGGATGCCAACCAAGAACTTTATATTCAGCAAAATTGTTTCACATTTGAAGATAAAATTAAAACTTCCCAGGATAAAAAAAATTTTTAAAATTCACAACTAGAAAACTTGCATTACAGAGCATTCTCAAAAAAATATTTCATGAAGATGAAGTGAAAACCAGCAAAGGGAGGATCTACACTAAATGGACATTCAACCAAATGAGAAACTAAGACAAATAAAAAACCAGAAATAAATCAAAATGACAGGGAATACAAATCATATCACAATAATAATCTTAAATATAAATGGCCTAAACTCATCAATCAAAAGAAATAGACTGGCAGATTGGATTAAAAAGCAAAACCCAACAATATGCTGTCTTCAAGAGACTCACCTCATGGGCAAAGACAACCACAGGCTGAAGGTGAAAGGATGAGAAAAAAATTTATCACTCATATGGATTGTGTAAACAAGGAAGAGTTTGCATTCTTATTTCAGTTAAAGTAGACTTCAAACCAAAGTTAATCAGAGGAGACAAAGAAGGACATTTCATACTTCTTAAGGGAAGTATATATAAGCAGGACATAACAATTATAAATATTTATGCTCCAAACAATGGAGCATCTATGTACATCAAACAAATCCTTCTCAATTTCAAGAGTCAAAATAGACCACAATACAATAATTTTGGGTTACTTTAACACACCTCTCTCACTATTGGACAGATCTTCCAAACAAAAACTAAATAATAAAAATGTAGAACTAAATAATACAATCAATAATTTAGACTTAACAGACATATATAGAATATTTCATCCATCAGTGAGCAAACATACTTTCTTCTCAGCAGCACATGGCTCATTCTCTAAAACAGACCATATCATATACCACTAAGCAACTCTTAGTAAATACAAAAAAGCAGAGATAATACCCTGCATTCTATTTGATCACCATGGAATGAAATTAGAAATCAACAATAAAGTAAAAAAAAAGCTACTGTAACAAATGGAGACTAAATATTGCACAATTGAATGATGAATGGATAGTATAATAAATCAAGGATAAAATTTAAAAAAATCTTAGAGGTATCTAAGGACACTGATACAGCATATCAAAATCTCTGGGACACTATAAAGGCAGTACTAAGAGAAAAGTTTATTGCATTGAGTGCACTGATTAGAAGAATAAAAAAGTTAACAAATAAATGACCTAACACTACATCTCAAAGTCCAAAAGAAGAACAAATCAACATCAAAAGGAGTAGAAGACAGGAAATAATTAAAATCAGAACTGAAATCAATGGAATTGACAAAAAAAATTGAAAAAATTGACAAAACAAAAGTTGGTTCTTTGAAAAATAAATAAAATAGATAAACCCCCAGCCATGTTAATAAAGAGAAAGCTCAAATTACTAAAATACAAGACGAAGAAGGAAATATTACAACATGAAATAAGAAGATAATTAAAACCATTTTGAAAATTTATAATCTAATGATATAGAAAATATCGAAGACATCGACAAATTTCTAGAGACATATGACCTACACAAACTAAATGAGGAGGTCATACATGATTTAAATAGATCAATTTCAAGTAATGAAATAGAAAATACTATCAAAAGCCTAACAACAAAGAAAAGCCCAGGACCAGATGGATTCTCAGCCAAGTTCTACAAGACTTTCAAAGAAGAATTACATGACAAGAATTACATACTCCTCAAAGTATTACATGACTTAGAAAATGAGGGAACCCTTTCAAACTCATTCTATGAGGCTAATATCACCCAGATATGAAAACCAGACAAAGACCCAACAAGAAAAGAAAACTTCAGACCAATATCCCTGATGAACATAGATGCAAAAATTCTCAATAAAATTCTGAGAAAATGCATACAAAAATATATTAAAAACATAGTGCACCACAATCAAGTGTGACTCATCCCAGGGATGCAGGGTTGGTTCAACATATGGAAATCAATAAACATAATTCATCATTTTAATAGACTTAAAAACAAGAATCATATGATCATCTCAACAGATGCAGAAAAAGCATCTGACAAAATACAGCACAACTTCATGTTCAAAACACTAGAAAAACTAAGGATAGTAGGAATATATCTCAACATTGTAAAAGCTATATATACTAAACCCAAGTCCAGCATCATTCTTAATGGACAAAAATTGAACGTATCCCTGGAAAATACTGGAAGAAGGCAAGAATGTCCTCTTTCACCATTTCTATTCAACATCATTCTTGAAACTCTTGCCAGAGCAATTAAAAGAAAGAAATTAAAGGGATTCAAATAGGTAAAGAAGAACTCAAATTATCACTATTTGCTGATGACATGATTCTATATCTAGAAGATTCAAAAAATTCCACTAGAAAACTTTTAGAACTAATGAATGAATTCAGAAAAGTAGCAAGATATAAAATCAACACCCATAAATCAAACACATATTCCTATAAATCAGTGAAGAATCCACTGAAAGAGAAATTAGAATATTTACTTCATTCACAGTAGCCTCAAAAAAAAACCAACCTTGGAATCAATCTAACAAAAGAGGTGAAAGACATCTATAATAAAAACTACAGAACATTAAAGAAAGAAATTGAAGAAAACCTCAGAAGATGGAAAGATCTCCCATGCTCCTGGATAGGCAGAATTAACATTGTCAAAATGTCCGTACTACCAAAAGCATTATACAGATTTATTTTGATTCCTATTAAAATCCCAATGACATTCCTCATAGAATTAGAAAAAGCAATCATGAAATTTATTTGAAAAAATAAGAGACCCAGAATAGCTAAAGCAATCCTTAGCAATAAAAGTGAAGCAGGAAGTATCACAATACCAGATCTTAAACTACACTACAGAGTTATATAGTAAGAAAAAATGGCATGGTATTGGCACCAAAATAGACATGTATACCAATGGTACAGAATAGAGGACACAGAGACAATCCCACATAAATACAGTTATCTCATACTAGACAAGGGTGCCAAAAACATTCACTGGAGAAAAGATAGTCTGTTCAATAAACAGTGCTGTCAAAACTGAAAATCCATACATATATAGCAAAATAAAATTAAACATCTTTCTCTCACCCTGCACAAAAACCAACTCAAAGTGGATCAAAGAATTAGGCACTAGAACAGAGATGCTGTGCCTAATAAAAGAAAAAATCGGTCCAAAGCTTCATCATGCCAGCCTAGGATCTGACTTCTTTAACAATACTCCTAAAGCTCAAGAAGTAAAATCAAGGTTTAATTAATGGGATGGATTCAAATTAAAAAGCTTTTTCTCAGCAAAGGAAACAATCAATAATGTGAGGAGAGAGCCAACAGATTGGGAGAAAATCTTTACCACATCCACCTCCAATAAAGCATAAATCTCTAAAATATATAAAGAACTCAAAAATTTTAACACCAAAAAACCAAATAACCCAGGCAATAAATGGGCTAAGGAAGTGAATAGACACTTCACAGAAGAAGAAATACAATCAATCAACAAATCTATGAAAAAGTGTTCAATATCTCTAGCAATTAGAGAAATGCAAATCAAAACTACTCTAAGATTTCATGTCCTGTCAGAATGGCAATCATCAAAAATATGTGCAGCAATAAATGTTGGCGAGGATGTGGTGAAAAAGGTACACTCCTACATTGCTAGTGGGACTGAAAATTAATGCAACCACTATGGAAAGCAGTATTGAGATTCCCCAGAAAATTGGGAATGGAACTACAATTTGACAGAGATATCCAACACCTTGGTTTATACCCAAAGGATTTAAAATGGGTATATTATAGTGATGCAGCCACATCAGTGTTTATAGCAGCTTAATTCACAATAGCTAAACTATGGAACCAACCTAGGTGTCCCTCAATAGATGAATGGATAAAATAATGTGGTATATATACTCAATGGAATATTACTCAGCTTTAAAGAAGAATGAAATTACGGAATTTGCTAGAAAATGGTTAGAATTGGAGAATTTCATGCTAAAGGAAATAAGCCAACCCCACAAAACCAAAGGCCAAATGTTTTCTCTCATATGCAGATGCTAATTCACAATAAGGTGGGGGGCACTAGGGGAGAATAGAATTACCTTAGATTAGGTAAAGGGAAATGATGTGAGGGGAGGGGAGGGGATGTGGGGATAGGAAAGATAGTAGAATGAAACCGCCATTGCTATTGTATGTATATATGCGACTACATGACCAATATGATTCTGCAACATGTACACTCAGAAAAAAGAGAAATTATATTCCATCTATGTGTGATATATCAGAGTGCATAAATGCATTCTACTGTCATGTATGACTAATTAAAACAAGTAAAAATATTAAAAATAATAAAAAGTAAAATAAACCCTGATTTAATTGCTTGCCTTGGCATGCTTCTCAAATGTCATATTTCAACGTGTGAGGAAGCAGGACTTGCTATCAATAATTCTTCTAAAAATTTAACCCAATGCTCTCAAGACATGTAGAAAGGTGTCAGTAAAAATGTTATGTATTATAAAAATATATAAAAATTATCTTAATGATTATCTACAATAGAAGATGATATAACTATCTTATGCTAAAAATATGAAAGAATATTCTATAGTTATAAGAATGGGGTATATTTTATTAAAGAGACAAACAATGAATTGTATACTAATATCCAGCAATGCAAATGTGTACATCCATTCACCATGTATGTGTTCTTTTATCAAAAGTTTAATATAAGATAATTAATAATTGAGAAAATTAGGTACATAATCTAAATGGAAAAAAAACTTTTTAGTTACAAATTACAACTTAAAGTTTTAAACATATAGACTCATTAAGATTATTTAAAAAAAACAAATGAAAATCAAATATAGATTCATTTTGTAATATAGAGACTGTACCTAGTAACAATCTATTGTAGTCTTACAAGAGTAGATTTTAAACATCCTAACACAAAAATTACAGCAATGTGAGGTAATACATGTATTAATTACCTTGATTTAGTCATTCTGCAGTATGTATTTCAAAACATCATGTTGGACATAATACATATTTTTTATTTTATCTCTCATTTTAAATGTATATAAAGATCAATTTCTCCTGATTGAAAACACTGCAATATTTCACTATATACCCTCCATAGTAATTGTGGGATCCATCCCTTCTGGAATTAGTGATAATATAGAATAGGGGAACTAGCCTACACAAACCTGCTTTCCTTTTCCAATTTCCTGTTAAATTTACATGAGAAAGACACCTTTCTACTACTATGTTATCCCTTTTAAAATAAACCCTGCTTTATATGTTTGCCTCAGTGTGCTTTCTACTACTGCTGGAAATGAAGAAGGATTTGACAAACAGTCACCAAGAGGTGTTGGTGTTTATGTTTAGTGAAAAATATTGGCTGGCAGAAATTCCAGGATTTCTGACTTCTTGAAAGATTGAAATATAAAATTAAACCATTAGCAGAAGAAAAACAGGGCTCATTGATCTAAAAGAAATAAGGAAGTTTGGGGAGATATGATTAATAAAGCCAGAGAGTAAAACCGAAAAAATAAAAAAGATAAACATTATAATCACAGACACAGAAGAAGAGAGTAAAAATAAAACTAAAATACATATACACATATATATAGTAAAAATCTACCTAGTAACTTTAAGGAATATATAGTATATAAAATTCTGAAATAAAATATTACCAAATATAATTCAGCATGTCATGATCAATTACAGTGTCATATGGGAATACAGTTTACTTCTAAAAACTTGAAAATTATTCATGCAGCCAATAATATTAATATACTAAAGGAAAAAAAAACTCAATCTGGCTCACTGTCTCTCAAGAGGGACAATGATACTGTTGATCAGGATATTGCTGTGCACTGCAGAATCTTGAGCATACTGTGGTGTAAATGCCAATAGCAGCTGCCTTGAAGCAGTCCAAAATAGGGACTCCTTGTCTGACACCAGTGTTCAAATGCTGTGAGTGGAAGACTGCCTTTGATTCTGGTTGGATGTGAAGTTCAAACAGAGGCTGAGAAGACATTATACCATCTAAGACCCATTCTCTTCCTTTTGAAAAAGTAATTATAAACTAGGATAGTTAAGCTTTTTGGAAAAGAATAGGAAATATCCTTCTTAAAGATAAAATGGTAAAAACACATTACATAAAAGTCAAGAACAAGAAAAAAGAGCTCATTTTGTTACTACTATTCATCACTATCAGAAGTTCATGTTCATGTCAACCTACATATTGGGGGGGGGGTGGAGAGAAACCATGAAGAATAAGTGGTAGTAGTGGATTTGACATGTAACTATTAAAAATAATTTTGTGTGTGCAACTGTTTGTGATATCAAAGAAAGCAATATATCTAACAGAATATAAATGTATAAAGGTTCTCAGTAGATCAGCAGTAAATAATTTAAAATGCAATGAAAGGGAAAAATCCCAATTGAATTAGCAACATATTTTTAATACAGAAAAAAGCAATAGTAAAATAATGACTTTGAAGACCTGTAAAAAATATTAAACCTTACTTGTGGACCTAAGTAACAATAACATAAATTGAGAAACATTGCATATTCTTGGATTCTTTCCCAAGTTCATCAATGATTTTAAGGAGAATTCCTACAGTTGGGAATTTGGAATATGGTAAAATGGCATTTCATTTCCACCATGATAGGAAATATAACTAGATAAAAAGTTTTAAAGACTCAGTACAATTTTTTGTTTATATTTCACCAAAAGTGTTGAATTAACAAAGAAATACAAGTTTATAAAGTAAATAAAAGAATTTTTAAAAAATAAAAGGCAATATTTGTCTTAAGAATTCCTAAATTATATAAAAATCTTTTAATTATAATAGCATGGTATTGATACAAGGAAAAAACTAGATTATGAAATTCAAAAACAGATTCTACTAAAAAGAGAGATTTAGAATATGATAAATATGCCATTACAAAGATTAGTAGCAAAAGAATATGTTGTTTAGTAACAGATTTAGGTCATTATTTTGAAGAAAACAAAAGTTTAATAGCTACCTTATATTTTAATCAAAATTAATTTAAGTATATTTAAAAGTATTAAAAAATATTTATAACTTACCAGAGGAAATTTAGAATGCCAACATATACACACATACATGTACACAGACATTCATGGTACTGGAAAATTTTAAGATTAACAATAAGGTAAAAAATACAAAGGAAAAGCTGAGAAATATGGCTATTTATAAATATACACAACAAGTTATCAATCCAAAAGTGAACTTATATAAGTAACAGCTAGTCAGTCCACCTCTGGCAGCAAAGAATGAGTATCTCTAGCATTTAGAGCACTTAAAAAATTGATTAAAAAAGAAAATATTAGAAAAATAGACAGAGTATTAATAAGCTAAACATACAAGTGAAATATATTAAAATTATGTGAAAAGACATTTATCTTCACCTTCAAGTAAATTCCCCAGTTATAGTGAGTCCAGCAAGATGGGAGCATATATATTATATACGCAATTATGTTAAGTGGTGTTTATGAAAATATGAAACACGACTTTTATGTGATCCTTTTTTTTTCAATATGGGTTAAATTTTATACCTTTTACCATTTGAACAGAAATCTTATCCCTGGTAGAATATCTAAGGAAATACTAATGCAGAACTCTTTGAAATGTGAAATAAATGAACACAAAGAGATTAGGTCTCTCTGAGTCTCTCCTCTCCCTCTCTCTCTCTCTCTCTCTCTCTCTCTCTCTCTCTCTCTCTCTCCACACACACACACACACACACACACACACACACACACACACAGTGTTGTTTAATCATTTAATATCCATACAAAAATGCTGTGCTTTATTTGCTAATAGTATAAAATGTCCATGACTTACTGTTATGAGCACAAGCTATACTCTGAATATGACTACACCCCATTTTTATAAAAAATATATGATGGATAAAAACAGTTTTGGAAACATAGCACATATCCCATACCAATGCACAGTATGTCTGGATTTTGAGCTTATAGGTGCTTTTTATTTTCTTTTTAATGATATTGTATATTTTCAGTCTTTGCAATTGTTAATAAGTAATGAAAACCCATTATTCTCCTAATTATTAAATAGTAAATTATCAATAATTATAATTGTTTGTCTAATGGGGAAAAACAAGAAAGCTATTTCTTCATGCCTGTATAAATGCATAATGTGCTCATCCTGAAGATTTTTTTCAGGCCTTATTCATTTATATAATGAGTCATAAATTTCCTTTTGTATTCAGGCTGACAAGAAGCTTAGAGGGAATCTTCATTTTTAATTAGAAAAGATAATTTTAGCCCTCATGTTTTGTTTCATTTATGTGTGATTTTTAAATTTTTTATATATATATTATTTTAATGTTTAACATTCCAATCACATTCTTTGTATTCCACCATTTTATTGTAAGTCATCTCAAATTCTATTCAAAAAGAGTTAGAGTGTCAGGACATTGATACATAGTACAATATGAAGTGATATGCAATTTACATTATTTTGCATAAGTCATGATCAAGTTTTCCTGTTTTTGTATGCCCCTCTCTGAGAACAGGAAAATGACATCACGTTAGCCAGAAAGCTATGGGAAAGGAACTTATTGCTGTATCACCAACAAGTGGGAGTTGTTATGAGCAATGTATAGTATTAATGTTTTAGAGACACAGTTCCCAAAAAATGATATGAAAAAAGTCAAGAATAAAATATTCTATATATGAAGAGCTTTTTGGAAGCTTATAAAGGTGACATTCTTTATCTTCAAGAATTCCTCTTTATAATCATTATATATAATGATTATGGTGAAGGAAATATATATTATATACATGTATATATATATGATCATTGTTTATGTATATACATAATACATACATATCATGATATTGTATACTGTTTAATTTTTTTTTCAGTTAGGTTTTGCTTTAAATATACTCACTTTCTCTACAAGGTAGGCAATGTCATGTCTCCTTTCCTTCTTAAGGATGAGGGATTCTGGCAGTCCAAGTGAATTGCCCAAGATCAAACAGACAGTAAAATTGACATGACTTCATTTTGATCTCAATTTCATTAGAAATGTTGACTATAGCCCTCTTGCCATCTATCAAGACACATCAACATCATTGTCCCTGAGAAAATTTAAGGATTCTAACATGTTCCTAGTACTGTATTCTTTCCAATATATTTTCAGTTCCTAAAAGAATTATGATGCTCGTGCTCTTAGCTCATCTGCAGTAGATAATCTGACCTGGAACTGCATACGACTTGATGGGGGGCTACTTTGAAAAGTAAAGTGTATCTTTCAACTTGCTTCTTAATTTTGCTATAATTGGTTTAGAACTTCATTGCCTCATAATTATTAGAACTTTCTTAATTTCAGTTAATTTTCTACTAAAGTTGTTGGTGACATTTGCAATATATTAAGAATCAGTTGAGATATCTTGTTTAGAATCCTCTGAAACAAATTTATCTCTAAATCTTTATTTAAATCTTTTTTAGGAATATGGACTCTGAGGTAACAGGAATTTTGACTAATTTTCTGTTTTCAACAGTTTCTGGCTTTGTTACTATGGACAGATTCCATGTTCTCTTCAAACCTCAGTGTTCTCATCTATGAAATGGGGGTAATTCTCACTTTACAGGGCTTTTATATGTCTTGTGAGCACTTAGTCTAGTACAGTATCTGACAAAAAGTTTTTACAAGACAACAGAGAACTTTCTAAGCATGATCGTGATATTTCTACCTGAATCAAATTGTACCTATGCTACTTAAATATGGTATAGCTTATCCCTTCTGGAATCTGAGGAGAGATGATGATCTTATAGGTAAGTGTTCCAGCTGAAAATAGAAGACTCCCTTAAAAAGAACGCTCAAAGAGATTTTTAATGAATGATACTGTTTACAAAGGTTTGCTCAGCAGGGAGAAAATTCTGTAAGGGCTGGTGAAGTATCTAGTGACTGCACAAAATCCCTACCATGCATGGGTCTGAGGGACTAGACCCACAGTGCAGAGAGAACTCTCCAACAAAAGAGCCTAAAGTTGCATCCAACATGATAGAAGACAAGAATGATCTTGTTCTGCTTTTGTCCAATGATCTGGATGAACCCAGTTGAAAGTGAGATGGCAAGAGAGCTAAGTCTTTTGAGAACAACATTATGGACACTAAACATGCATCTTGAGATTCAAATAGAGAGTATATAACACACTGGTCTAATATCCCTTAAACAAAATAAGCTGTAGATCAGAATTTGAAAGGAAGAAGAGTCACTATAGAAACTTTGAGTGAAGGATTACAAGTTGAAATTTTTAAAAGATGAAACAATTATTTTTAAAATTATAGGTGAGTCATTCTAGCCAGGAGAATGAAAAAAAGAAAGAGGAAAGAAATTGGAGAATTAGAATTAAGTCAGAGACAGGCAACAGAAGAAAGAGAACGAAGAGGAAAATGAGGACTGTGGCCTCTAAAAGAGCTAAGAAAGGGATAGATTTTAGGTGGATTTCTATAGTTCAACAAACGAGTTAGAATCACTCCCAACATGTTTTCTCATCTGAGTTACTGTATTGCATCTGCTCTCCAACACCACGATGTAATGCACCTTCTTCAGCCTTTGAACAATGGTTCAGTGGTTTTCATCCTAATGAGGCAGAATTCTGGCTGTTCTGTTTCAATTACACGCATGATCTCCAAACTCTGTTCAATGGCTGCATATTTTGTGTTTCATGCCATTCAATTTACTTCTTTACAATTTGTTTTACTCAGCCTACCAAACCATCTAAACAGTAGCTCTAAAAGGCCTGAGATTTCGTTTGATCTTTGTTTGTCCATGTATTTTAAGGGTCTTGGTACAGTCCTGACACATATTAGGACCTTAAATAGCATTTTTGTAAAATGCATAAATAAATAAATGAATGGCATATGAGACTATTTGCATTAACAGCATAATTAAAGCAATCCCTATGGATCTATATCTATATATAATCTACATATATTTATATCTAATTTCATCTTTATCTATCTATGCTATATATAGTCATTTTGCTAATTGATTGGCTTATTTTCTCTATGATAGAATCTACATAAGAAATAATAATTCTGCTTTTCTCATACAGGTTTAACTGGATTCCTATGATGTTTAGACACTGATGACTTGAAGTAAGTCATATAGCATCTCTAAATATCTAGAAAATTAAAGCGTTAATCCTTTATTTATGGGGTTGAGAAAGACACAAAATAGGTACTGGATGAGCACTGAGATTATTTTTATTTGCTTTCCACTTACATCTAGGCTCTTGCTTTAAAATGAATTATAGTTCCCAAGAACTATGAAATCCCTCTTACCTTAAATGAGACAAACATCAGAAACATCCCTGGAGGCAACTTGTAACGGGAAAATTTCCCTTTCAGCTTTGCTACTCTGGTACGTGAAAGCTTTGGCAAAGGATCAAACATGCAACTATGGGTTTAGATACTTATACAAAATTACCTCCTGAACATTCTGAAATTTTCTAATTGCTAATCAAGGGATGTTTTGTAAGGCTTGATTCCTGCCCAGTTCTCTCAAATGTTAGTAGACTTTTAATTTAAACCCAGAAATGCAAAACAGTCTCATATTTGGTCTCAGATCAGTCTTTTAAAGTTTCAATTTTGTTACCTTTCAGAAAGTATATTTTAGAGGCAAGAAAATTTGGCTCAGAGTCATAGCACCCTTTCATCAATATTCACTCTCTAGCAGAAACTGAAATTCATGTTAGTGTTATAATCATCTTCATATAAAACAAACAAAATAAGAGAAGTTTTTAACATTTTGAAGTTTTAAGTTAAAAGAAATTCAAGTCTCTGTGTCTAAGTAAAACTATTAATAATCATAATGCATATTGTATATTTGCTTGTTGGAAAAAAGAAACATGGAATTAAAGTAAAGCACTCAATTAATGATGAATTTCCTCAAATGGCATGCAATATAGTTTCTGGTTTCTATTCTGGATTTAGATTTTAAAATTTTTTCTCTAAGTAATTACTTTAGGTAGAGGGTATATATTTAAAACAAGGCACATCAAAATGTATTTAATTAGAAGGCTTTTTATTATTAAGTTAAAAATATTATAATGGATACAGTTAGCATTTCTGTATCACTGTCTCTTATTATTTCTATCTCTGACAAGTCAGACAACATATTAATTTTGCTCTTGTATACACAGAGTTAGCTTTGATAATATGGTAAACCTAAATTTTTGAATGTTTTATTTTTTAATTTTTTTTCCTTTTTTATTGGTTGTTCACAACATTACAAAGCTCTTGACATATCATATTTCATACATTAGATTGAAGTGGGTTATGAACTCCCAATTTTTACCCCAAATGCAGATTGCAGAATCACGTCGGTTACACATCCACAATTTTACATAATGCCCTATTAGTAATTGTTGTATTCTGCTACCTTTCCTATCCCCTACTATCCCCCCTCCCCTTCCCTCACATCTTCTCTCTCTACCCCATCTACTGTAATTCATTTCTCTCCTTGTTTATTTTTCCATTCCCCTCACAACCTCTTATATGTAATTTTGTATAGCAATGAGGGTCTCCCTTCATTTCCATGCAATTTCCCTTTTCTCTCCCTTTCCCTCCCATCTCATGACTCTGTTTAATGTTAATCTTTTCTTCCTGCTCTTCCTCCCTGCTCTGTTCATAGTTGCTCTCATTATATCAAAGAAGACATTTGGTATTTGTTTTTTAGGGATTGGATAGCTTCACTAAGCATAATCCGCTCTAGTGTCATCCATTTTCCTGCAAAATCCATGATTTTGTCATTTTTTAATGGTACATAATACTCCATGGTGTATAAATGCCACATTTTTTTTATCCATTCATCTATTGAAGGGCATCTGGGTTGGTTCCACAGTCTAGCTATTTTGAATTGTGCTGCTATGAACATCAATGTGGCAGTATCTCTGTAGCATGCTCTTTTAAGGTCTTCAGGGAATAGTCCGAGAAGGGCAATAGCTGGGTCAAATGGTGGTTCCATTCCCAGCTTTCCCAGGAATCTCCATACTGCTTTCCAAATTGGCCACACCAATTTGCAGTCCCACCAGCAATGTACAAGAGTACCCTTTTCTCCACATCCTAGCCAGCACTTGTTGTTGTTTGACTTTATACTGGCTGTCAATCTTACTGGAGTGAGATGGTATCTTAGGGTAGTTTTGATTTGCATTTCTCTGACTGCTAGAGATGGTGAGCATTTTTTCATGTACTTGTTGATTGATTGTATGTCCTCCTCTGAGAAGTGTCTGTTCAGGTCCTTGGCCCATTTGTTGATTGGGTTATTTGTTATCTTATTGTCTAATTTTTTGAGTTCTTTGTATACTCTGGATATTAGGACTCTATCTGAAGTGTGAGGAGTAAAAATTTGTTCCCATGATGTAGGCTCCCTATTTACCTCTTTTATTGTTTCTCTTGCTGAGAAAAACTTTTTAGTTTAAGTAAGTCTCATTTGTTGATTCTTGTTATTAACTCCTGTGCTATGGGTGTCCTATTAAGGAATTTGGAGCCCGGCACCACAGTATGTAGATTGGAGCCAACTTTTTCTTCTATCAGATGCCGTGTCTCTGATTTAAAATCAAGCTCCTTGATCCATTTTGAGTTAACTTTTGTGCATGGAGAGAGAAAGGGATTCAGTTTCATTTTGTTGCATATGGATTTCCAGTTTTCCCAAAACCATTTGTTGAAGATGCTATCCTTCCTCTATTGCATGCTTTTAGCCCTGCCTCCTTTGTCTTGTAGCTTTTAATATTTTCTCTTTGTTTTGTATATTGGATATCTTCATAACAATGTGTCTTGGCGTTGGTCTACTGTGATTTTGTGTACTCAGTGTCCTGTATGCATCTACAATTTGTATATCTGTTTCCTTTTTTATTTCTGGAAAGTTTTCTGTAATTATTTCATTCAGTAGGTTACTCATTCCCTTGGTTTGAATCTCTGTACCTTCTTCTATCCCGATGACTTGTAAGTTTGTTTTTTTTATGTTATCCCATAACTCTTGGATGTTTTTCTTGTGATTTTTTTACCAGCCTTTCTGAGTTGGCTAGACTCTTTTCAAGATGATATATTTTGCTAAGTGATACATTGTAACAGCTACTTAGAAGTGATCTAGAGATTATATAAGTATATGGAAGGATACTTATACATAAACTTTGTACAAATCCTATATAATCTTATATGAGGGACTTGAGCATCTATGGGTTTTGGTGTCCACCTATATGTTTTTTTTTTTTTATTGGTTGTTCACAACATTACAAAGCTCTTGACATATCATACTTCGAACAATAGTTTCAAGTGAGTTATGAACTCCCATTTTTACCCCAAATACAGATTGCAGAATCACATAGGTTACACATTCACATTTTTACATAATGCCATACTAGTGACTGATGTATTCTGCTACCTTTCCTATCCTCTACTATCCCCCTCCCCCCCATCTTCTCTTTCTATCCCTTCTACTGTAATTCATTTCTCTCCTTATTTTTCTTCCAATTCCCCTCACAACCTCTTTTATGTAGTTTTTTATAACAATGAAGGTCTCTTTCCATTTCCATGCAATTCCACTTTTCTCTCTCTTTCGCTCCCATCTCGTGCTTCTGTTTAATGTCAATCTTTTCTTCCTGCTCTTCCTCCCTACTCTATTCTTAGTTGCTCTCATTATATCAAAGAAGACATTTGGTATTTGTTTTTTAGGGATTGGCTAGCTTCACTGAGCATAATCTGCTGTAATGCCATCCATTTCCCTGCAAATTCCATGATTTTGTCATTTTTTAGTGCTGCGTAATACTCCATAGTGTATAAATGCCACATTTTTTTAATCCATTCATTCATTGAAGGGCATCTGGGTTGGTTCCACAGTCTAGCTATTGTGAATTGTGCTGCTGTGAACATCGATGTGGCAGTATCCCTGTAGTACGCTCTTTTAAGGTCTTCAGGGAATAGACCAGGAAGGGCAATAACTGGGTCAAATGGTGGTTCCATTCCTAGCTTTCCCAGGAATCTCCATACTGCTTTCCAAATTGGCCGAACCAATTTGCAGTCCCACCGGCAATGTATAAGAGTACCCTTTTCCCCACATCCTCTCCAGCACTTGTTATTATTTGACTTCATAATGGCTGCCAATCTTACTAGAGTGAGATGGTATCTTAGGGTAGTTTTGATTTGCATTTCTCTGACTGCTAGAGATGGTGAGCATTTTTTCATGTATCTGTTGATTGATTGTATGTCCTCCTCTGAGAAGTGTCTGTTCAGGTCCTTGGCCCATTTGTTGATTGGGTTATTTGCTGTCTTATTGTCTAATTTAAATGTCTGTACATGGTCACAATAGACACAATTTTAACATGTTTAATTCAAGTTTTGTTGGAATCTGTGGATATATAACCCAAGGATATGGGGCACTAATTAAATCAGGCAATATTACTGTATTTTATAACTATGATAAGCATCATTGTCATGCAGAAGAATCCTCTAATTCTTAGGAGCACAATGCTGATTTTCATAGTAAATGTGGCATGCTGTCTAAAATTTGCTTTCAAATGATAAAATAATAAAATAAACATAAAGATAAAAGAATATCACAACATGTTCACTTTTCTATAATAGATAAGCATTTCCAGTGTACCTCCCTTTCAAGTTCTCAGTCTGTGTTAAATTTTTCATACCATAAAGTTGTGATAAGTCTCTAGCAGAACTTGGTATCTTTTCAACAGGTGGTGTAAAAATTGTCCATTTACATGGTTAATATTCCATGTCACTTGCTTCTAAACAGACACCAAAAGAAATAGAACATTGACTTTTTAAAATTTAATTTCGATTTGTTATGTCTTCCTTTTCAAGATATGACTTTTTCTCCTAACACCCTAATAAGACAAGAAAAACTCCTAAATGTCATTATCATTGATAAATTGCTAAGTCATGGAACAGTATGGACATTCAGGGCAAGAGGTGCCAGAGGGCTGATGAGATCAAACTGAGACCTGTCATCTCAAGAGTCAACCTGCCTTTCTGCCTTGCATTCATGGAAGTACTTTGGTTTTTAGAATAACTTAAAGGAGGGGTGAAAGCAACATCGAGGCCTCAGAAAAAGCTCAGCAGCCATAGAAGTAGAAATACTGTTTGCAATGCTCCTGCTGCTTGAATGCTTCAGTTAGCATTGAAATTCCCAGAGATATCTGGGCCCATCACTGGCTCTGTTCTGTGCAGCTTACCCTTCTTCACTGACAACCATACTGTGGACTTCGGAGGAGAAAAAGTCCCCCTGAAAATAAAATCAAAACAATTTCAAAGAGAAAAAAAAAAAAAAAAAGATGATATGTTTTGTCTTCATTATCTGACCTTCTGGGTTCTACTTGCTCCACTCTTTTAGTGATACTCTCAATTGAGTTTTTAATTTGGTTTATCGTTTCCTTCTTTTCTAGAATTATTGTTTGATTTTTTTATAATCTCTATCTCCTGATAAAGATGCTTAACTTCTTCTTTTATCTGTTTATGTAATTCATTTTCAATGTGTTCTTTCGCTGCTTGAATTTGCTGTCTCGTATCCTCTTTAAGGTTCCATTCCATCTGTCTAAGGTGTTCCTTGAGTTCTTTATATGACCACTTTTCTGATGACTCTAGGTCCTCCTGAATATTTAGGCTGTCCTGCATTGTTTGTACTCCTTTTCTTCTTTGCTTTTTCATGCTGCTCATGTTACTTCTTGTTCTGTTTGACTGCTGAGTTACTGTTTACTCCTATAAATTTATTTGATCCTTGGGAGGAAAGGTATTAGAAGGGAAGGGAAGAAGTCACTAAAGAGAAGGAGAGTAAGCAGGTAGAATTCAAGGAAGGGGAAATAAGAAAATTGAAAAGAAATGAAAAGACAAAAGAAGAAAAAAAATAGAAAATAAAAAAAGAAAAAAATAATAATAAAAAAATAAAAATTAAAATTAGAAGAAAAAAAATTTAAAAAAATTTTAAAAAATTTTAAAAACAACAAGAAATAAAAATGAAAATGAAAAAAAACACAAATCAAAAAAATGAAAAAAACAAAAAACAAACAAACAAAAAAAACTAATAAATGCAGTCATAGAGTTTGAGTAACTTGTCTTCCAGTAGGTGGCGCTGTGACCACCAGGCCAAGCTTCTCCTGTCAATATGTGGAAACCAATCACTGTGAAGCAGTTCCTCCTCACAGACTGGGCGAGTCTCCAATCCTGAGTGCCTAGGGCCTCCTCTTGTGTGTAGTCACTTCCCCACTTTTCCTCTAGCAAGGCCCTTCTCACGGGTGCCGCTCACCACAAGCTACAAGCCAGGTCTGCTGCTCCCGGGAGCCCTGTTTTCATGAACGACTGGGCACACTCTCCCTGTTTGACATTCCCTCAGACCCTAAGTTTGTGGAGTTTGGTGCTGAGAATCCTCAGCGTATTTTACTTGCTTTACAGTAGCCACGCCCCCCCCGTAGCTGGTGCAAGAGACCTCATTTGTCAGCACTGGTGGGAGCGGTAGCTGGGAGTTCCGCACAGCGGGTCCCGCGCAATGTCTGATTCCCTTGGTCTGGCTATCGCGCTCACGAAAGAGCTGGGAGGGGCCCTTAAGGTTTCCCGATGTGTGGAGAGGGAAGGCTAGGGAATTACTCACCTTTAGCTGCAGGTTTCAATGAATTTATCTTCTCCACCGCAGTCTGGTGACGTCAGTTCTCTGCCATGGTGGTATCTCTTTCAAATCCAGACAGTTCGTTTCCCTTTGCCGGGTGACCAATGCAACAGGTGGGTCCTTACTGTCTCTCCCAAGCCCCGTTTCAAACCTGTGGCCACTACCTATGAAGGCTCAGTTGGCATTTACCTCCGTAGGATCAGAAGGACTGACCAGTTGTTTCAGCCGGATGGATTAGTGCTGAGTCACAGCTGTTTGTCTGCGGGAAGCAGGCGAACGGGAGCTTGAATTCAGCCCATCTGGGCTCAGTGTGTGTTCTGAGAGGCCCAGACTGTTAGCCCCAGATCCACGTCAGCTCAGCATTGCCTAGTGATCCGGAGCAAACAGAATTTAGACTGTTTACCACTCCCTATGCCCGCACAGCTGAAGAGGTCAGAGACTTGATCTCTCCGCGCCCGCTGCCATGTTGGATCTCCTGACTTTTTGAATGTTTTAAATGCCAAGCTCCACCAGCTCCTTCAGCACTATGGGGTGTGTGTAATGTGCCGTGCAATTTTTTTAATTAGTTATACATGACAGTAGAATGCACTTTGATACATCATATATAATGTAGTATAGTTTTTCATTCTTCTGGTTGTACATGATGTAGAATCCTACCAGTAATATAGTTACGTGTGGCCATGCAGTTTTTTACCAGGAGAAGACATGTAACACTGAACACATTCAGTCCACATTGATTCCTTTTACTAATCTCACTTAAAAGATATGGCCAGGAAAAAAATGAATTGGCTATAAAGGGAAAGATCTGAACAAGCAACAGCGAACTATCTGGGTGACTCTTCCTGGTACCTCAAAGACTGCAACTTTACCCACAGCAAGAGCCACATTGGTCTTAGAATAAATAAGACACAAAAATTTGTGTAGTACTTATGAGTGGATAAAGACCATCCTTGCCTACATGACACTCTATTTCCTTCTGCTTCAAATCACTTTTTTTCCTGATCATTAACAGAAAAATTTTAGGCCCTGGACCTGTTTATGCAATCTTTTGACTTGGAGGAAATCGACCACGATTATTGAAGACAATGTTGCACAGGGTGGCTTTCACTTTCCTGCTGACTGATTCATCTAACCAGCTGGGGATTCAATTAGGTCATGCCCTTTTGTGGGTGACACTTTTATTACAAGAGCACTTTAAAATTGAATGCTAATAAAAGCTAACAACAGGCATTTCGTTTCATAGACTGTGTGAAGGGAAGCACATTGCTTTATAGCTTACTGAGAAAGGGAACCTGTCAGGCAAAGAGGTTCTTCTCACCTCTTATAATATTTTCAAGTATTACTTTAGTTTATGTACAACAAAGGGAGCTATAGTCTGCTTACAGTCCTGTTTTCAGGGCACAAAAGCCATCAAGTTTTGCCACAATGTTAAATAGTGGTATTTATTGGAAGGATACAATCATATTTCATTTTATTCCACTTCATGGATACAGCATTTTGTTTTCCAAATTGAAGCCACATGGCAACCTTGTACCTAGGAAGTGTGTACAATAGTCATTTTTGCAACAGTGCAAAAACAGATACTATTTTAGTATCTCTGTGTATATTTGTTACTTCACACAATATTTCAATGTTTTCACTGTTAATATATCTGGAATGGTGATCTGTAATCAGTGATTTTTGATGTCATTATTTTAGAGTGTTTTGGGGTGCCATGAACCATTCCCATATAAGGCTGTGAGCTTCAAATCAATAAAATTTGTGTGCGTGTGTGTGTGTGTGTGTTTTCTGCCTGGTCCACCACCTGGCCATTCCTCCATCTGTCTCCTCCTTTGATTTCCCTATTCCCTGAGACACAACAATATTGAAATTAGGTCAATTAATAACCCTATGATACTCTCCAAGTATTCAAGTTGGAGGTCTCTCATTTTAAACCACAAAGTTAGATTTTTAAGCTTATTGGTAATGGTACATCAAAAGTTGAGACTGAAAGCTAGACTTCTTACACAAGTTACCCAAGTTATGAATCTGGAACAAAACTTCTTGAAGAAAATTAAATGAACACATGAATTATAAGAAAGAAAAACAAGCCAGATGCGGTGGCCTACAACTGTAATCAGCGGCATAGGAGACTGAGGCAGGAGGATTTCAAGTTCAAAGCTAGCCTCAGCAAAAGTGAGGCACTAAGCAACTCAGTGAGAACCTATCTCTAAATAAAATAGGGCTGGGGATGTGGCTCAGTGGTCGAATGCCCCTGAGTTAATTCAATCCCCGGTACCAAAAAATAAAATAAAAATAAATCAAAACAATCTTACTGCTGATATGGATTTGAGTAGTCTAGACAGAAGATGTAACCAGGCACAGCATTCCCTTAAACTAAAGCCTGATCGTGAGCAATGTCCCAACCCCTTTCATTTATATGAATTCAGAGAAATGTGAGGAAGCTACAGAAGAAAAGATTGAAGCTACCAGAGGTTGGTTCATAAGCTTTAAGGAAGAAATTTATCGTCACAACATAAAAATGCAGGTGGATCTCTAAGGCACTGATATAGCAAGTTATGCAGAAGATATAGTTAAGTTAATGGTGAAGGTGGCTACACTCAACAACAGAGTTTTAGTGTACATGGAAAGGCTTATATTGAAAGAAAATTCCATCTAGGATTTCCATAGCTAGAGAAGAGACATCAATGCCTGAGTTCAAAGGACAAGCTGATTCTCGTGTTGGAGGCTGATGGGCATTATGACTTTACCGCTGAAGCCAGTGTTCATTTGCCATATCAAAAAACCTAGAAACTTAAGAATTTTACTTAACCAACTCTGACTATGCTGTCTGCATAGAACAAGAAAAAATGGATGACATCTATTTACAACAAGGTTTACTGAATATTTTAAGCCCGGTGTCAAAACTCACTTCTCAAAAGAAAATTTATTTCAAAATATCACTGCTCATTGACAATGCACCTGATCACTCAATAAAGCTAATGAAGTTGTACAGTAGAATTGATTGCCTTTTTGTACCTGCTAATACAATTCTCCTTCTACAGACAAGGAATCAAGGAATAGTTCTGACTATGAAGTGTTATTATTTAAGGAATGCATTTTGTAAGTCTACTTCTGCCCTAGATAGTGATTTCTATGATGGATCTTGGAAAGTAAAATGAAAATCTTCTGGAAATGATTAACTATTCTAGGTGCCATAGGAACATCTGTAATTCATGTAAGGAGATCAAAATGTCAACAGTAATAGGAGTTAGAGGAAAGTTGACTCCCACCCTCATGGAAGATGTTTGAGCCACTCAAAATTTCAGTGAGGAAGTAACTGCTGACATGTTGGGACGAGCAAGAGAACTAAATAAGTTGTGGAACCTGAATATCTTAAACATTTAAAATTCCTTCCTCACTCAGCTACCCGTCAATCACTAGCTTGCCTTCTATGCTTTTTTTACATAGCCTTATAATATTAATGTATGCTTACTTACTATTTTCTATCTCAGTCCAAAAGAATACATGTCCTGTAAGTGAAGAGTCTCTTCCTTGTCCAAAATTCTTTCTATTGCAGCAAAAAAAAAGTTTTCTTTGCATGTAATATGTATGTGCTCCGTAAATATCTGTTGACTGATTAATTGAAAATTTGAAAACATAATTGAAAAACTAAAGATTTTTTAAAGTACTTTATTTTTTATTGGTTATTTTTAGATATACATGACAGTAGAATATATTTTAACATATTATACATACCTGAAGTACAATTTATTCTTATTAGAATTCCATTATTGTGATTGTACATGATGTGGACTGAAAAACCAGAGTTTGAACTCAAGCAGTTATTTCTGCTTAATTTCAATTGCTCCGTTACTCCTTCATATTCATCTGTCTTACTCTCTTACTTTTTTTTTCCACTTTTACTTTAGCAGCTTTTCTTTAGCATTCTCTCTTTTGCACTGACTCTCATTGCCCAAGATCTCTTGTCTGCATGGTGTGTGTGTGTGTGTGTGTGTGTGTGTATGGGTGTGTGAACATGCCACCAATATTTTTTTTCTCTTTACAAATTAGCATTCTCTGCTTTCCCCAAGCATTGGCAGAAAAACAAAAGTTCCTGTATACAATCCTAATTCATAACCTCTCCAGGCAAAATTATAGACTAACTAAAACTTTATATGTTCCAATTAAAAATTTCAAGAAAGGAATTTTTATAGATCTATCTTGATATTTTGGTTTCTACCAAATCCAAAGTGTCCAGAAATGCTATTTTGGAAAACATTAATAGCTATTGGACCTTTCAATACTGGGAGGTGAGGATTCTTACAGAGAGGGAGTCCCATAAGCTATAGTGAATATAGAATGGTATCTACATTGTGAACCTATCATATCTTTCATTTCATAGAAGAAAACACTTAAAAACCTAGATAAAGCCTAAGTGAGATGTGGGACTAATTAGTTAGTGCCAGAGGCAATTTCTTAAGTCAGGACATTTGACTACTCTTAATCACCTCTTTATCTAATTATGCTACTAAAGAACCCAGAGGAAATGGAACACCTTGTGAATATAAAGGTTTGCCCCTCTCTTAGTTGGTTATGTTACATGACAAAAGTGAGGAATTTTTGCAAATGCAATTAAAATCCTTAATCAGTTGCCTTTGAGGTAATCAAAGGAAAATATCATGAGTGGACCTCACCAAAATGAGCCTGAAACAAGGATCTAAAGTCTCAGAGGCTCTCACATTTTCTTAGTAGTCACTATGGCTGCTACAGTCACAAGAACGTGTAACCGCCAAAACTGATGTGATCTTAGAACAGGATCCCCTGCTTCAGATGAAACTGCAGCCCAGGCTAACATCTTGATCAGACATTCATGAGACCTTGAGTACATGACCCAGATAAACTGTGTCCAGTCTCCTGACCTTCAGAACCTGTGAAATAATAAATGTGTTTGGTTTTCAGCCACTAATTTTATAGTAATTATTCTGCAAAATAGATACTTATTAAACAAAGATAATTCAATAATTGTCACAGAAATGTAATGTTCTTTATTTATTTCAATCTTACTTTACTGTGGCAAAAACATTTAACCTGAGACCTACCCACTGTTCACTACAGCACATAAAAGATGTCCTTTCTACTCTCAGAGCATATCTCTTCTCTGCTTCATAAATGACTTGGAACTAAATTTTTGTGTTTTTTCCAGCTGCCAGCTGATGGCTTGCAACTTTGCTTTCTCTGTTTCTATGCCCCACTGTAAAGCAGGGCTCTGCAAAGAGATCAGAGTCAATGATTAACATTGACTTTGAAGGTCTTGTCATAGGGCTTTACAGGCAGAGCAGAAATACAGTATTTTCCTTTGTGTGAGGTAACTTGTTTCTATTAATAACCTAAAAGGGCTCCTTGTAGAAGTCAAACTAGAATCAATGAAAAGGAATATTATACTCAAAACACCTGAGAAGACTGACACTAATTCCAAGAACTGTAAACTTGAGAATATAATATGTGATCTCATTTTCAATTAAATTATCTTGAGTAAGAGGTCACCTGCCCAAAAAGGTTTTGTTCTTTCTAACTAAATTACTATTTATCTTCATGTTGGGGGTTAAATATTATTCTTCTTTCTTTGATTTCCCTCTTTTCCTGAACTCTGGTACCTATTAAAGCACCAACTGCTAAACAGAAAAGTTGATAATAAGACTCACATGACAAGAAGAGAAGGCTACACTTATAGCATAAATATACTATGAGGAAACAAGTAGTGAGAGTATTAAAGCACAGATTTACTGGAAGAAACCATACCTAAGCAAAGTAACATGTTCCTGTTTCTATCTTAGTGATATTATTCTAATTTCAGTGGAAAGATTAAAAATGAGAGGTAGATTGAAGTGAAGAGAGAACAGTTAAGAGAATTTTCAATAGATCTTGATGAAGATGATGGTGAATTAGATGAATGAAAACAACATCATTGGGAGTGGAGACAATATAAATTGGAAGGCACTAGAGAGCTCAGCATGACAGGACTTGAAATCCATTTAGCTAAGGAAGGGATAGAGAGCAAAAGTCAAGGTGATGGTCAGTCTACTTTCTAGAGAAAAAAGAGAAATAAAGACAAAACATGTCAGAAAGGAAGTCAAGTTGGTGATATGGAACTATGAGGGTTTTTTTCCCTTTTGAAAACTTTCATTGTCTGTGGAACTTCTCAGATTTGAGGACTAAGGAATGAAAGATATGCACCTAAAATTAGGAAGCTATATGTGAGTTGAGGGATATTTGAAAATCATCAGGATTTGAAGAAGAGTTGGAATTCAAGGAGCTAACCGGTTTCCCCAAGGGGAATGAATTCTGCTGAGGCCAGAATCCAACATTTTATGGATGATCAGAGAAAAAACAGCCTGAGAAGGACCTAAGAAAAATGAAAATTAGGATTCATCACATCACAAAAGAGAAGGGAGTAATTCCAGAAGAAAAAATAATTGACACTTTCAAATACTGTAAAGGAATTAGTAAAGGCAATAATATTTTTTGTATTTGGCAGTAGGTTTATTTACATGTTATTTTGCTAAAAATGTTACTATAATAAACTAAATCTTTGCTTAATATGCAGAGCTATTCTAGCTTCTAATCAAATTGGTTGCCTCTTCTTCATGGATATAGCTAGCTTACATACATAAGTTTGTTTACAGTTGTATAGGTTATCAGATTAAGTTTTGACGAAAATAAAACCAAGTTCTAGAAGGAGTTTTAAAAAGCTATTTTTTATGAATTTCTGGTGTTAAGAGAACCTATCTGCCATGACTTTAGTTTCAACAGATTCACAGATGATTGAAGGAGAGAGAAACTTTAAAGGCTGCTTTACCTTGGGTTGCTATAACAAATACTGTTTACAGGATGATTTAATACATACGAGTGTGCACACACACATTATTTATAGTTCTGAAGATGGTGAACCCCAAGATCAGTGATCCAGTAGATCAGGTGTCTGCTAAAGGCCCTTGTTCTTATTCATGCAGAAACCTTTATTTTCATGCTCACATGATCTTTCCTTGGTGCATGCATCTCATTGCTAATTTTTGAATCTTCTTCCACTTTGAGAATTAAATTCCAAAGTTGAATTAATCTCTCCAAACATTTTGACATGTGCTATACTGGGTCACTAGAATTCATCCTAACAATAAGCATAAATGCATTGTATAATTTTAGAAATACAATGCACTTACAATTATATAAATGTAATGCTGGTGATCTTAAATGGATTGTCTATGCTTTTATTAATTCAATAAAGTTTAAAGAATACGTATGACAATCCTGTTATAGAAACTGGAGATATAGCAGTGAAAAAATTGAACAAGTCTTGCACCCTTTCTCACTCCACTCACATTTGAGTGGGAACACCATTTACTATTTAACAGATATAATCACCAGGAGCCTTTCTACTGATCTCCAAAATACTTTGTACAAACATTTTGAAGTATAGAAAAGTTCTAGGCTTAGTTTGATGCCTTCCAAAATCTAACCTAGCTCATAGTTAGCATTCTGTGTCCAGTGTCCTTTGTGTACATATAAAGTTCACTGGGGACTTTGATAATGGAATAATATATTGTGTTCTAGGTTAGTTGGCAATATTTATGGCTGATGAACACTATAATCACCATGGAACTAGTCTTTCCTTGTTTAATATAGACTCGGATTGAACCACAAGATACACTTAACTCTGTCTCTTCAATGATTTGAATATTTGCATCCCTGAAAATTTTGTATGTTGAAATTCTAAACTACAGCAGGATGGTATTAGGAGTGGAGCCTTTGGGAGGTAATTAGGTTTAGATGAGGTCATGATATTGGAGTCCTCATGATTGGAATTAAAAGGGACTCAGGAGAAATCTCTAGTCTTCTTCCACCTGGTAAGGATAAAATGAGAAATGAACAATCTGCAAACCCAGAGGAGGCCCCCACCAGTATCCAACCAAAATGGCATCTGACCTGATATTTCCAACCTCCAACACTGTGAGAAATAAACATGTCTTGCTTATGAGCCACTGTATCTATGTGTTATATGAGTCATAAATAACTAGGAGAATGCCCATCATTGTTCACAGAACTCTCACCAAAATATACTTTCTTTTTAAATACCATACAACTTCTTTCCAATAAAATTTGCTCATCTGTACATGACTAATTACTAAATACAATGATAGAATCCAAATCTAAAGTCTGACCATACTCCTAACCTTCAGATACATATATAGATGGTTACTAGACCTTACTTGTTATATTTCCTGGATACATATCAAAATACGCAATAAAAACAAACTTCGTTCAATGCCTATTATTATTATTATCATGAGCACATGTGGGTACTTGAGCTCATAAGTACACACACACACACACACACACACAACTTTCTTTGTGTTCTTTAAATGGACTGTATCACTATCATTTACTGAAGGAAATATAATTTTATAATGCAGGCATCACATCATTCCCTATAACCATTTCTTTTTCAAGTAATGCCAATATTATTACTGAAATGTGTCTTGAACATACCCACTCTCTCCATTTTTATTCCAACTTTGGACTCACTGTACTGTGAAGTATAGTGTTATTGGGCAAAGCTTGACTCAATGCGATCAGTAGATGTAATTTTTATTCAGAGGGTAGTGAGTTCACTCTGGTTTATCTGGAAGTCTGAAGTCTCTGATGATATCCCAAAGCCTGGCTTTACTACTCTAATTGCAGTCAGATTTGATGAGGCTCTCATATGCTACAAAGTGGGCTGAAGGACTGAGGCCAACTGGAACTGATAAATGGCCAAAGGATTCTGTTGCCAGGAGAGATTCTTAATGAGGTGTGTTGGGGTGGGGAGATGTTCAGTCACCAAAAATATCTTAATTAATGATCTCAAAGTGGAAGAAAACAATGCATCTAGCAATTTGCTGATAATAAATGGCAAAATATTGAATATGTTATTATGAGTTCAATGTTTAGAAGGCATTTGCATGATTAGACAAAATTTTAGAAAGTGATTCACTTCTCATATTTGCAGTGGAGTACAGTTCTCAGAAGCAGGATAGCACAAATGCAAATCCCTGAGGTGAGACATTTGAAACAAGTATGAATTCTTTAATTTTACCTCATTTTTCAACTATTCATTTCACTATTTTAATTTTTCCAGACAAATAGAGATCAAAATAATGGCAGTTATGTAGTTGAATAAAAGTCATAATTACTTAGTGACAGAGGTAGTATTATGACATTGATTGCTTAATTAATTCTCTAACATTATCCCAAATAAAACAAGTGTAGAGGGAAAAAGTTAGAAAAACCCAAATCTCCTTATATATAATGGTCCTTACCCCATATTTTCATTGCCTCTTATCTAGAACCCTATGCTGAATATTCTATACTTTTGGTTTCAGAGATATTGTCCCTTTTCCTGAATTTCTCAGGCACATGTATTTTTTTTTTTTGGTTGTCACAGGGAATTATATACATGTGGTACACAGAATAACGGTCCTTTTACTACCCTAAATGTCCATATCTTAATCCCTAGAACCTGCAAATCCTTTAAGTTACATAGCAAAGAAGAGTTTGCTCTGTGCAATGGAGAGTTTGCCAATGTGATTAAGGTCCCAGACCTTGAAATGAGAAGATTATGGTGGATTATCTCAATAAATCACATCTGCTCTCAAAAGCAGAGACGTTTCCTTGACTGAAGTCTGCCAGATCCAGCAGAACGGGAGTTGGAAAAGGATTTGGCCCACCACTTCTGGGGGCTCCCATCGAAGAAAGTGGGTGCCACTAGAAACTCAGTAAAACCCTCAAGTGATGGCCACCTCTTAACAGTAAATACTGCCAACCACCTAAAAAAAGCTGGAAGGTCATTCTTCTAAAAAGTTTCCAGTAAAGAACAACGTCTGCTTATACCTGGATTTTCAGCCCGTGGAGAAGACAGCAAGCCATGCTGATCCATAGAAATATGATATAAGAAAAAAGTGTCTTCTCACTCCCTTTTATTTTCTTTTTCTTTTTAATTTTTTTTTTGGCACTGGATATTAAACCCAGGAATACTCTACCATTAAGTGATAATCTTAGCTCTTTCCATTTTCTGAGATAGTGTCTGATTTAATTGCCCAGGCTGACCTTCATCTCTTATTCTTCCTGCCTTAGTTTCCTAAGTAACTGGAATTACAGGCTTGAGCCATCACAGTTAGCACTGGGTACTATTTTTAATCAGTAAATTGTAACATTTTGTTATAGCAGTGATAAGCAGCTAAAACACTGAACCAAAAGGATAAGCCAATAACTGAAATCAGTTACAGAAGTGCCACTAGTTTGCACATATCTAGACTAGAAAACTTACAGATGCTCAAGACAATGGAGACCATTGGTCATTTCCATTAAAATTAGGTACTGCTCAAAATTTTTCTAGTTTATATATATATATACATGCTAGTTTATATATATATATACATGTATGTGTGTGTGTGTATACACACACACACACACACGCTAGTTTATATATATATGCATGTATGTGTGTGTGTGTATATATATATATGTATATATATATACATAATTTGTTCTAATTAGTTATACATGACAGTAAAATGCATTTTGGTTCATTGTACACAAATGGAGCACAAGTGTTCATTTCTCTGGTAGTATACGATGTAGAGTTACACCATATGTGCAGTCATACATGTAACCTAGGATAATGATGTCCACCTCATCCCACCATCTTTCTTAGCCCAAGTCCCCTCCCCATCACTCCCTCCCCTATACCCAATCAAAGTTCCTTCAATTTCCCATGCCTGCCCCCATTATGAATCAGTATCCATTTATCAGGGTGAACATTCAGCCTTTGGTTTTGGGGGATTGGCTTACTTCACTTAGCCTGATATTCTCCAACTCCATCCATTTCCCTGCAAATGCCATAATTTTATTCTTTTGTAATGCTGAGTAATATTCTATTTGTATATATACCAGTTTCTTTATCCATTCATCTATTGAAGGGCATATAGGTTGGTTCCACAGTTTAACTATTGTGAATTGAACTGCTATAAGCATTGTGTTATGTAGTATACTGTTTTTAAGTCCTTTGGGTATAAACTGAGAAGTAGGATAGCTGGGTCAAATGAGGGTTCCATTCCAAGTTTTTTAAGGAATCTCCACACTGCTTTTCAGAGTGGTTGCACCAATTTGCAGTCCCATCAGTAGTATATGAGTGTGCCTTTTTCACCACATCCTCACTAACACTTATTGTTGCTTGCATTCTTAATAATTGACATTCTGACTGGAGTGAGATGGAATCTTAGTTTTAATTTGCATTTCTCTAATTGCTAGAGGTGTTGAACATTTTTTCATATATTTGTTGATCAATTGTATATCTTCTTCTGAGAAGTGTCCAGTTTCTTAAGAATGAATAATGGAATGAATTCAAACTAAAAAGATTTTTTTCTCAACAAAGAAAAGAATCAGCAAGGTGAAGAGAGAGCCCATAGAGTAAGAGAACATCTTTATTACAAGAACTTCATTGAGCACTGATTTCCAGGATATATAAAGAATACACACAAAAATTCAACACCAGAAGAATAAATACCCAATCAATAAATGGGCTTATGAAATGAAAAGGCAATCCATGCTCATTTTTGTTTTGCTCTGTCATTTTTAAATGTGAGGAAAAAAAACTTTAAAAAAATATTCAGCTCATCTAAGTGAAAATAAAATTATGTGGCTTGAAATAAACCCAGTAATATAAAACTGTACACCTTTAAAGGCTAAATCTCTCTGTAACCTATAATGCAACTCACAGAGTAATTAGTAATTTATCCTGTATATTGTTCTATATATTTATATTGCCAGATTATTTATTTATTTATTTATTTATTTTAAAATTTAAACATTCAGAAAAAAATGTGAATAAAAATATTCCATATTTAACCCTATGTGACCAGGTCCTCCTCACCTGTATTAGTCCATTTTTTGTTACTATAACATAGTAATTGAAGCTGAGCAATTTTATAAAGAAAATGGTTTTCCTTTGGCTCAGGGTTTGGGATAGCCAAGGTGAATGGGCTCTGTCTTGTGATAATCTTGTTTCTGGAAGAGTCCTGAGTTTACACAGGGTATCACATTGCAAGAGATAAGGACAAGGTATATTTGACTATTTGTCTTTCTCCCTCTTATAAATCAACAAATTTCAATCATGAGAATTCTACCATAATGAACTCATTTAATCCTAATCACTTCATGAAAGCTTTTGGAAGTGTGTACCAGGAATTGAACTCAGGGGCACTCAACCCCTGAGCCACACCCCCAGCCCTATTTTGTGTTTTATTTAGAGAGAGGGTCTCACTGAATTGCTTAGTGCCTCACTTTTGCTGAGGCTGGCTTTGGATTTGTGATCCTCATGCCTAAGCATCCCAAGCCACTAAGATTACAGGCATGTGCCACCGTGCCTGGCTAAGCATCCTCTCTTTTAATATATCAAATTAGGGTTTAAAATTGAACACATGAATTCTTGGGGGAACAATCAAACTATACCCAAACAATAGTCCCATCCTGATGGGTAATCACATTCTTAACATTCTTATATTTATACATGTCCATCTAGAGATTCTTATAAAGCTACAAGTAAATACTCATACATATTACTTCCTATGATTTCTTTATTTTTCATGTGTTGTGTACATCATTCTATACCTTTTCCCCCCCTTTTTACTTAAAATATGTTTTGGAAAATTTTCACATTGTTACCTAAAGCTCCTAATTTAAGAAACATGATTGAATAATCACTACAATAAGAACATTTTCTGTAGTGATTTTTTATACACACATGTATAAAAAAAAAACATGGCTCCTTTAACCGAGAGTTATCTCACCTAGTAAATGGGTACAGTTACTATGAGCTACAGCTAAGATAATTCTTAATAAGCCCACAGGGGAATAAAAACACTAAGCAGGGCAAGGTATTTTGGTAAAGGAAGGTCATTTCAAATTGAAAATCTTGGTTTGAATGCACAGTTGAAACAAGTAATTTATAATAGTGAGTAAAACAGAAGAAATCTTCTAGGCAGACCCAAGCTTCAGAAAATGGAGCTTGGTAGAAAAACAAATAAATGGTCATGCAAGGTGACCTGGATTGGAAAATGGAGGTAGGAGTCGAAGGGATTGACTCCAAGGCAATTGATATGTGAAAGACTCTGAAGTCTAGACAGACTTGGGTAAATTCTTGCTCCCCTATCTACTGTCTTATTACTGCAGAGCCTAGGATACTGAAGTGTTATTTTCTTGGGAACAGGAAAGCCCTCTCCGGGAAAAGGGCCTTGAGTAGAGACACCAATAGAGTATAATGAAGTGAACATGTCTGTATCTCCTCAAAATTCATTTCTCAAAACCCAGATCCCCAGTGTGATAGTATTTGGAGATGGGACTCATGTGAGGTGATTTTGTTCCCACCTGGCAATGAAGGTAGTGTTCTTATGATGAGATTAGTGCCATTATAAGAAGAAAAAGAGACCAGAGCACACTGTCTCTTCTCTGTCTCTGTCTCCTTTCTATGTGAGGATATAGTAAGAAGAGCAGTCTGAAAATCAGAGAGGTAGGACCTTATCTGTTAGCACCTTGTTCTTGAATTGTGAAGCCTCCAAAACTATGAGAAAATAAAGAGTTGTTGTTTAAATCCACGACTCTTTATTTTTGTCCTAACGGACCTAGATGACTAAGACATTGCAATGGTTTGGATAGGAGGTATCCCTCTAGAAGTTCTTATATTAAACAGTGCAAGAATGTTCTAAGATAGATGATGCGATTATGACAGCTATAATATCATTAGTGAATTAATCTATTTGATAGATTAATAGTTTGAATGGACTAGTATGTGGTAACCATAGGCAGATTGGTGTGGGTGGAGGAAGTAGGTTACTAGATGTATACTCTTGGGGATTATATTTTGTCTCTGGCTTCTCTCTCTCTCTCTCTCTCTCTCTCTCTCTCTCTCTCTCTCTCTCTCTTTCCTTACCAGTTGCAATGAGCCGAGTAGCTTTCCTCTTCCATGAACTTCCTCCACAATGTTCTGCCTGACCTCAGACCCAGAGGAATGGATTGGGTTGACCCTAGACTGAGACCTCTGAAATTGGAGGTCAAAAATAAGACTATTCTTCTCTAAGTTATTCTTGTCATATATTTTGGTCACAAAGACAAAAAGTTTGCTAATTCAGACATTAAGAAAGAACCTCTCAGGCAGAGTGTGATAAATATAGTGAAGTAGAATAAAAAGTTCAGTGTGGCTATAGGATAGGAGGCAGGAGAGAGCGTGAGGGGGTGTGATATTGGAGAGAAGAGGAGGGGCCACTTCACGGTGGTTGTGTCCTCCAGAATACGCAGTATGCATTTGGTAATGTACAAGACAGACATCTGGAGAATGTCTCAGAATTAATATAATGAATATATAGGGATTAACATTGTGTCTGTCATATGGTTAGAGCCAGGAATAATGATAATTATTCTTATTGATCTTGGGCTGTAGGCTTGGCATATGAGCATTTATAATGAGTGATCAGTGAGGATTATTTATGGAAATTAAGTTATGGTAGATGCAATTCAAACCAAGTTTGGAGAATGGTTAGTTTCATGCTTCATAGTTCTTTTACCATTTCAACCTGACTGATGAGCTGTCTCCACCGTGTATATATTATAAAGAGGAAAAATGGTATCAAAGATGAATATATCTTTGGTATCCCATTGGCAAATTTGGGGAAAGACAAGAAGATACACCATTTAGAGAGAATCAAAAATACCTTGATGTAGCACTATCTGTGGTTTGGAGAAGTGTTCTAAAAAGGCCTATGTTTTGAAGGCTTGGTCCCCAGCCCATGGGCTATTGGAAGGAGGAAGAATGTTCAGGACATGGAGCCTCATTGGTACGGTCATATGGAGACATTATGCATTTGAAGGGGATATTGGACAGTACTTCCTCTTCTTTTTCTTTACTTCTTGCCCATAAGGCTAGCATCTATCCCACCACATGCTCCCGGTCACTGCCTCCCACAGATCCAAGCAACCATGAATTGAAAACCCTAAAACCATGGGCCAAAATGAAGCTTTCTTCCTCATACATTGAACGTATCAGGCATTTTGTCAGTGTAAAAGAAGGCTGATTAATGTAGAATAAGGACAGAATACTATGATTTGGATAATTAAGCTTTGATGGCCTATGTTATAAAGGCTTTGTCCCCAATCCATGGTACTATAGGGGGGAAGTTAAACCATTAAGAGGTGGGGCCCAGAGGGAGGAAGTTAGGGTACTGAGAGCATGTCTTTAAAGGGGATATGGCCCTGGCCCTTTCTTCCTTCACTTCCTACCCACCATGAGCTTAACAATTGTGATCCACTTTGCACTCCCCAACACGATGTGTAACATTTCCAAAGGCCCAAACTTCTTGGGGCAAATAATCATGGACTGAAACTTCTGAAAGTGAGTTAAAATAAACATTTTCTCTTTCTAATTTGATTATCTCAGGTATTTTGTCACAGTGATGGAATTTGGCTCACATACAGAGAGAAATACAGAGAGAAGAAGAGGTAGTTTATGAGTGTGAAATGTTATAAGATTAGAGACAGGGTAGGGCTAAATAGAGCAGGGTCCTGTAGTTTGTTGTGAAGAGGGTAGGGTTTCTACTTTGAGTAAGATGAGAATCCAAGGAAGGTTTTAAATTGAAGAGTAAAATTACCTGATTTTAAAATCTCACTGTTTGGACTGGGGTTGTAGTTCAGTGGCAGAGTGCTTGTCTAGCAAGTGTGAGGCACTGGGTTTGATCCTCAGCACCACATAAAAATAAATAAATAAAAAGATAGTATTGTGTCCATTTACAACTAAATACAGACACACACACACACACACACACACACGCACACATAATTTTTTTTAAAAAAAATCTCACTGTTTGCTCTGGGGACTGGGGTAGAAGAAAGACAGATCAGCTAAGAAGCTACTGAAATTATCCTGGAGAAAAATGATGACAACATGGACCAGCACAGTTGTTGTAAAGTATTGCTAATTGATTAGATTTTGGAAATATGCCAGTGAATAAATCAAACAGATTTCCTACTCTATGGGCTGTGCTGTGAGACCAACGGATGATTGTAAATAAGATTAGGTGAAAAACGCATGCCTCCTCCAATCCATGACCTTATGTAACCTGGATAAAAAAATGATAAATATTAGGCAAATTTGTACATTGAGAAATCCTACAAAACATCTGATCAGTATTCCTCAAAACATTCAAGGTTAAACTAAGAAATAAGGTAAATCTAAAAAAAAAAAAAAAAAGCATAGCCAGGAAGAATATGAAGAAGCATGACCACTAAAATGCTTTTGCCAATTCAGGTTGCTATAAACAAAATATAATAGGCTTGGTAGCTCCAAAACTATTTATTTCTATGGTTCTCAAGTCTTGTGTGAGGTCCAGATTCCAGCAGATGTGATGTCTGGTGTGGGCCTTCTTCCTGGCTCATGAATGGCATCTTCTTGTGTCCTCCCAATGGTGAAGAGAGTAAGCTCCCAGCCATTTGCTCTCCAGAGGGCACCGATCAATTCCATGGTGGGGGCTTCCCTCTCCATTCCTTCCCCACTTCCTCCTCTCCACCCTCAGGACAAGCACACATAGGATTTATTGCCACACGAGTAACCCAGTATGCATGTGGCAGTAAAGGCTGAGTTATACTGAGTTTGAGTTTTCTGGAAAGCCTTTCTGAAGGAAGTGGGACTTGAAAAAGAGGGGAAATATTAGCAAATGTAGACAGGATAAAAGCCTTCATTGCAGGGGACTTAATTTCTGCCTTTGTATTTCCACATTGTTATTCTGCATATGATGTCTCTTGCTATTTAGTGGAGTTGTTTTGATTAACTTTTGCCCTTTATTCACGTTCATTTGCTTTCATTTTTCTCAAAGCATGTTTATTATTAAGTAGCAGATAGCCCTTTGGGGACACATTAATTTTCCCAGGAACCCTTTCCCATGCTATGCTGGTGTCCTTTATCTCCTCGTTCCATTTGGCTGCAGTCAGCACTTTCTCCTGTCTCATGAAACCTCTCTGATGAATTGCATTGCTCTTGTTGCTATTATTACAAATAGGAGATGCAACTCCCCACCATCTGCAATAACAGTGCTTCCAGACACACATTAGCCACATTTAAAATGATAACTCCTTCATAATATTCTCAATAATTCCTCTAAATCACGGAAGTAGAAATGAACTCTAAGGTCATTGATTCCCAGTCATCTTTTCCTCCAGGCAGCATTGAACTAAATGGACTCAAAAACAGAGACGTGCATACTTGTAACAGGTATTCTTATCAACTCTTACCCCCTTTGGGGAATTGGCCACTTTTCCTTTTTATTCCTTTCTTTTTTTAAATTAATGCATCATAATTGTACATAATAGTGGAATTCATTGGTACTTATTTGTACATGCACAGAATATAACAATATAATTTGGTCAATTTCATTTCCCAGTACCTCCCTTTTTTCCTCCCCTCTTCTTTGCCCCTGGTCGTCTTCTTCTACTCTACTGGGTTTCCTCCTCATTTCATGGGAAACCCCTAACTCTTTTCCCTTTTCTCTATCTCCTACATATGAGAGAAAACATATGACCCTTGACTTACTACATTTGACTTATTTAGCTTAACATACTGCTTTCAAGTTCCATCTGTTTTTCTAAAAATGACATGATTTCATTCTTCTTTGTGACCGAATAGAACTCCAGTGTGCATATGCACCACATTTTTCCATTGATAAATATATCAGTTTATCATTGATGAATACCTAATCTGGTTTCATAGTTTAAGCCAGTTTTATTTTTCTATAGAATCCCTTTAGGAATAATCAGAAGATTAAGTAGTTCCTTTTATGAGGCTTAATTATCTTTTTACATTTCTATACTTTTTGGAATAAAGAGAGAATAGATAATTTATTCCATCCCATTGACAATAGAATAAAGATATGGGAATGTAATAATTTATATATGCATATATACATACATATATACACATACTTACCAATGTAAATTTTATATACACATATGTGTGTATATATATATATATATATATATATTATTTTTAATTCCAAAAAATTTGTGAGACAGCAACTGTATGAAAAAAGGAGGGAAGAGGTTTATTTTGGCTTATGGTTCTGGTTCAAGGCCATGGTCTCACATCTGATCATGGCCGTTCTGCTGGCAGAGTCCCAAGTGGTACAGGATGTCACAAGTCAAGGGACAGAAAGGGAATGTGTGTCCTCTTCTTTTTTTCTCTCTCATATAAGCCAATTCACTTCCCAAAGTCCCAACCTCTAAACATCAACTTGGATTAAGTTTCCACCTTCTTCAAAGCCCACCATGAGGATTAAATATCAACACATGAAACCTTGGGAAACACACTCAAAACACATTCAAACTGTAGCAGTGCGCTATGTGAATCTCTCTTCTCCCCTTCTGCCAGTCAATTCTACCCAATGCAGCTAATGTGTGTGTATGTATACAGGGCTAGTTAATTTGCTGACACCTGCAGTCAAGTACGAGAGAGAAAATTATACAATGAGTAAAAGTTTTCATTATAAATTCTGTTTGTGCCAGGTGCAGTGGCCTATGCCTGTAATCCCAGCGGCTCAGGAGGCTGAGGCAGGAGGATTGAAAGTTCAAAGCCAGCCTCAGCAACAGTGAGGCATTAAGCAACTCAGTGAGACCCTGTCTCTAAATAAAATGCAAAATAGGGCTGGGGATGTGGCTGAGTGTTCCTGAGTTCAATCTCCAGTACCCTTCACCCCCCAAGAATTCTATTTGTTGTTTATACTCAACTAGCTTCTCCCCCACCCCCATTTTCTGAAGAATTTGACTATTTATCTAAATTCTTACTCTGGGTTCGAATATCCATAGGCTGCCTACCAGTTACACTGGTTTAGGATTTTACAAGCTGATTGTAGAGAACTGGCGATCTTTTATAACCACAGTTTTTTTTTTTTTTTCAGCTGTCCCCTGAACCAAGTAAGCTCAAAATAAAGGTTAAAAAAAATCATGACCAACTGAAGTGCTTTTATACAACCTCATTCAAACTATTGTTCCTGATGCCTGCTAATGGAAAGGAATAATAGGAACATTTCAATTGCCCATTTGGTACAGGACAGTGGCTGTTCACTGAAGTCAGAGACCACATATCTGTCTGTGAGCCCTACGTATGTTACATTCAGACAGAGGCAAGACTTTGGAGCTTAGGCTCACTGAATCCATTGTCATGAAAAAGAAACTGGAAGGAGGACACTTTCACATACAGAGTTAAGCTGGTGTATTTATGATCTTCAGCAGTACAGCAGAGGTGGCTTTAGATGTTATTACAGCATCCAATTTAATGAAGGTATCCAACTCCAATCTCAAAGTTGGCTCTTTCTAACACAGTGATCTGACCTGTATAAAAAGAGCCACATTACATGGTGAATTGCTATGTGGAAAGAAGTCCAACAGCATGTTCCAGAAATTTTTCTCCAGTTATATTCTCTTTCAATCACACAATAAAAATAAATGCAACCGGTAACACTAAGGGTAGCATTGAAGTTCAGTGCCAGATCTGAGTGAAATTCATTTGAAGGACTTGCTAGACAAGAGAGTCCATGTTTTTTAAGACATGAAAAGGAGGAACTTATTCCTTAAGTAAAGTACGTGGAAGCCTATGTATGTGACATGAATTCAAACACTAGCTTTCTTACAGAGTGGAGTAGAGCAATTTTAAGTAAAGCTTCCTCTAAGTTATTCAGCACATCTTTAGAATCCATTTCCATGGCCAATATCCAAGTACCTGTAAGATAGGGCTGCATAATGAGATAAATAATGTCAAATGAGGTGTAGCTAACATGCCTAAGTGAGAAACTTGAGTACATTTACTATTTTATAACCCAAAAGGGATGGAGAAAATTTCCCCTTTTTGAAGAATGCCACAGGGCTCATCTGAGCACAAAGGAGAAATATAAAAGATAGAATCTGTGCCACAAACTAAAATAGCCACAGAAAGTTGGTGCAGAACAATATGCCTAAATATCCATGTGGCAAGAATCCTAAAGCCAGACATGCAAGAACTATTTCTGTAAAAATCAGGGAAGACTGTCTAGTGATGCTCAGAAACACTTGAGACCCGACCATGGCACTCAAGAAAGTGCAGTATGAGGTTGGCTGAGGGATCCATTTCAAAATGCAGAGCTGATCCATAATGATAATAGTTTGCTGCCACGATTGCAATTTTATTTTGCACCCCAGATTGGTGTTGGTAGAAGAAATAAGGGCCAATTAAATAAATGAGGAATCATTAAGTGGTCATCCCTTTACTTTCTTCATTGCAGTAGAATAAATATGAAGCCAAAAGCTTAATCCCTTCATTTTTTCCTTACGTTTTTACTTTCAGGTAGTTGAATGATGGGGTGAGTGTAGTTAACTAAAACTAAGTCTGCACTCTGATCCATAAACATAATAATTCTGTGCACTTTATCAAACTCAGTTAGCCATATAAATTTCATGTTTCTGAACACTAAATTGGAGACCAGATTTTATGGCACATTTTGCTATTTAATGAATGTTTGTGCTCCCTAAAAATTGTATGTTCAAATTTTAACCCCAAGGTGATGGTGTCAGGAGATGGGGCCTCTGGAGTGATTATCTCACAAGGACAGCACTCATGGTGGGCATTAGTGCCCTTATAAAAGAGACCACATTAAATGAGCCATCAATTTTCTTCATGTGAGGTTACAGCAAGCGGATGAACCCCAAAAGGCAGGTCCTCACCAGACACAGAATCTGCTGCCATCTTTTCCCGAGGACTTTCAAGATACTAGCACTGTGAGAAAAAACTTCTGCAGTGTATGAACTATCCAATCTTTGGTATTATTTTGTTATAGCAGCAAAAATGAATGAAAAGAGAATTATATTCACTTATATATCAGAAAAATTCAAATATAAATGCCAGTGATATTTTTTTGTTTGCCGTCCTTTATGCAGTCTGATGGTCAAGGTTACTGTTTGTTTTTTTTTTTTTTTGAGAGTAAGGCAGCAGTGACACCACCTTCAGACTGTGAGCCTCCATGCCTCCAAAGCTTCCCTACTCTCTTGTGATAGTACAAACCCCTAGGTCAGAGTTTGTCTTCATGGGAGCCTCTTGACTATACTGCAAACTCCTAGAGAAAAAAACATGGTGCCATAGTCACCCTGGTATTCTGTATTTTGCACAGACCTTGGAACTTAGTAAGGACCAAAAAAAAAAAAATGATACAAAAATATCAAACCTATATTTTTACATTTTTTGTTGCAAAAACTTTAAATAATCTTGTTTATGTCCTCAAACTCAAATAACAGAGGAATCTTCAAATGGAAAATCCATCAAGAATAGCACACTGTTGAGATCAATTTAAAAAGTATAGTTAAGATGATAGTTTGGTTGCCATGTGGAAATCCCCATCCTTGAGGGTTCTCAAGTGATGTCTCCGTCGTTTACCAAGGTCATTCTACCTTGGCATAACTTGAGTTACAAATTGTGTCAAATTACCTACCCCCCAGCACCTTGGTACTGCCAAACTCTCTCAGCTTTGAGACTCACCAATTTCTGTCTGACTTTTCAGTTTCTATATCAGCTACCACAAATCAACTTGTTCCTAATAAGAAACGTTGTGCCGCCTGGGCTCATGTCTTCAAGAGTCCATTCTCTGAAGTATGCTGATGCCTCAAGTCTTATCACTCCTGATTGCTTTGAGGGGTAACTTGTTCCCATAGCTCTGTATCTTGCTACAAGTTTTTGCTCAGCTTCTCAGCCTCTTATGGATGGCTTTCTTTCAGTTTTTTTTTCAGCCTCCAGAGCACAAGTAGCTTATGATTCTGTAAATGCCTTGAAGGGGAAAGGAAAGTGGACCAGGATAGAAGACATTTCATCAGACATTTTTTTGTTTGTTTGTTTCAGCCTGTTTCAAACCTCTGGTCAGGTTGATATCTTTTCCATACCTAAAATAATGAGATATATATAAAAGTAAGTGTTTTGTGTTTTTCTAATTGTCAAAGACTAAATCTGTCCTCATTGATTAGCAAAGTATTTTTGACAACTAATAAGCTTCTAATCTATTGATAAAAATCCCTATTTTGTACTGACAAGTCACCTGCACAGTTCAGTCCTAATTCTCAAGTCTGAATTTTTTCTTGCTTCCTCCCCACCCGCTCATTCAATCCTCTCTCTTTCAACTAAATGATGCTCCATGGTAGTTTGAATGGGGAAACCCCACACTGACCTGAGTGTCATCCTGAGTCATTTTGTCTAAATATTTGATGTGTTTCAAGCTTTTTTTTTTCCATTTCTTCATCAGACATAGAAGACAAAATAACATATTTCAGGGCTAATTGTTTCACTACACCTCACTTCCAATCCCAGATTCTATAGTAGTAATAATTAATGACAGGGATGACTGTAACAGCTACATTTTGAATTATCAGTTCATTAACATTTCAAGAGCTCAACTCTTGCCAATATCAAATTCACATGAAACTGGGAAACTCCACACAGCTATTCCTCTCTAAGCAGTGACACACAAACCAAGACCACTTCCATTCACCATCATGCCACCTGAATCCTAGGGCTTCCCAAGACCTGGGAGAGGAAATGAGAGGTTCAGATCCCCTGAACCATTTCTAAACTCTAGCTTTGAAAGTAATCATGCCACCTTCCTTTCTTAATTGTTGGTCACTCTTATGCTTTGAATATGAGGTGTCTCCAGGAATATTCAGAGGTGAACTGAGTAGATTATGAGAACTATGACTTCAACAGTCCATCCTGGTTTGAATGGACTGACTGCATATAAACTGCAGGCAGGTGGATCATGGCTGAAGAAGGCAGGTCACTGGGGTCATGTCCTGGAAGGGTACATTTTTCCTGTGGCTCCTTCCCCGCTCTCTCTGTCTCTGCTTCCTGATCTGGCCATCAGCTGAGCAGCTTTCCTCCTCTGGACCCTTCTACCATGATGAGCTGCCTTATCTTGGGTCCAGAGCAATGGAGCTGGACATTTGTGGACAGAGACATCTTAAACTGTGAGCCCCGAATAAACTTTTTCTCTTCTAAGTTGTGGTTGTCTGTTATTTTGGTCACAGTAACAAAAAACCTAACTAAAACAGAATTAGTCACAGGACTTTGACTATTTGCATGAAGTCCTAAAAACTGGGAGAAACACATACTCTACCATAGATAATATGTCGAACAAGTCCATGAACAGCTTCCTGGAAAGAACATTCACTTTATGTGAAGTTAACAATAATGTCCAGGTTTACAATTTTGTCATTCACTCACGTTCTTCTTTTGTTCACAATTTTTTTTTTTTTCTGAAAAACCACTGACTAGGGTAAGAATCTGAGCTTCCTATTAGCAATAGATTATTCAAATAATTATTTATGCTTTATGTTAATATAAAACATTTAATAATTAAATGTACAACTTTAATTATTTATTTCCTATAATTAAACAATAAATTCCTCTTATTTTTCCTTAATAGCTAGAGAATGAATACTTGTCAGAAATTTAAAGTAGAAAAATTTGAGAAATTCTGTGTATTTGTTGTTTGAGAATTCATATATAAGAATAGGATCGCTTTATTATGTGATTAGTAATAGTTGAAAAAAATAGATGCATTAATATATATTTATGACCAAATAATTGATTAAACCAAATTGCCAGATACTAATTTTGCTATAACTGTAGTTATAGTGACCAAATTGGTTTCAAAGCACATGGTCTATGAATTGAGAGTCTGACTTTCATGCTTCTTGTGGCATAATGACTCGGAAATATCAAAGTCCAATTTTCAGGTATTTTTTAATGTTTTAGCACATTTCTTATTATGAAGCATAACTGAGAGATTTACTTGGTGTTTTGTCTGGTGCACATTTGTTCCTTCTTATCTTACCCCTCTGTAGTGTTCCTTCTGCTTCTATTCAACCTTGAAGTTATCAATTTAGTTCCTCACTACTTTGTCTTTGGAGCGTGTCTGTGTTGTGCTTTCCTATCAGTGAGTCTCTATATAGATTCCCTTCTGGGCACATTCACATTGAATCTTGTTCTTAGTTCTTTAGCCTCAAGAGCACAAGCATTTGACTCAAACTGCGTGTGTCGGCTCATTTTTTGGCATATGCACACACATAAACATATTCAAGATATACAATATAGACTGAAGATAAAGAGCTTGATAATTGTTTTCTCTTGTGTGTTTCTCCATGTATATTAATGAGCAATGTTAATATGCCAGAAATTGGAGGTAATTAATCATCACAGATATTAATGGACAGTGATAAGATCATGAAAAGTGGCAAAAATAATTTGGACCTAGAATGAGTGATGTACCTTGTGATTGGTAAAAACTGGTATTTCTGGCTACCCCATTAAAATCCTATTGAGGGAGGAAGCTGATAGGGGCATAGACTTAATTTAGGTCAGAAAAAGAAGATGAAATTTAAATTAAAGCTAAAGTCTCTAACGTAATCTGAAAAGTATAAAACTTAAAGGATCTATGTTTCTTATTTGGGTTCTTGCTACTGGAAAGTTCTGTGGAGAAAAGTGAAAGCAAAAAAGTTGAAAAAATAAACATTCTATTTAGTTACTTTCAACATAATATTCTTCTGTTATCAAGTTATAGTTTATTTATTTGGTAGCTTAAATCACCTCTAATTTCTTTTCAGTCATGTACTACAAAAGTGAAATATAGTTTTTGATGTAATTACTAAAGTGCATGCAATTTTACCTCATCTCCATCTTTACATGACCTGAGTTACACAGCATGAAAAGAATCCAGTGAAAATTTCACTTCATGACATGAATACAGTTGTTTTATATCTATGAGATACATTTGAATAATATATACAAAGGGACATTTGGCTAAATTCAGGAAGTTATTTTTAGTGATAGAAAAGAAAGTTCTTCTAGAATCTGAACACACAATCTGATATTTGAAAGGCTGCTTTTTGTATGGCCCCATTTTTATAATCCCAAGTAACCTTTTTTGTCTGAGTCATTAATGTCCATCAAATAAAGAGGAGGACTGAGATTGTGAAAAAGGAAGAGTACCGAGTCCATTTTCTAGGTTGTCAAGAGAGCCAGAATGAGAAACAAACCAGACAAGAGTTGAGCTAAATTTGATCCCTGTATGATCAGACACCCATAAGTGCACTTTCTCTATCTACAAAAAAGACTAAATTGTCTTTCTAAGGAACCCCTGGGCGCCACTATGCAGTCCTTAATATCTCTTTTCAAGTACCAAAAAGTATTAAGTGTCTTCTGTGTGATTCCCAAAGTAAATATTCCCTATCAGAATGAACAAGATTGTAAACATCTTGAATCTAGTGACTTTTATTACTTAGGGTAAAAAAAATCCATGTAAAACTGAGACCTCAAAATAGAGTAGTTAAAATATAAATTTATCTATCTAACATGATTGTGTATCATCAATGATGGCTAGTCAGTTTTGGCCCATGCAACTTTTAGGGACCCGAGTTCTTTTCACCCTTTTGCTGCAATAACTTCTGGATTGTTGTATTTATCTGTATGGTAGCAAATGAGCAGTTGTTATCTCTGTGTTACAGACATGGGAAGAAAAAATATGACAAAGTCCAAGGAGGAAAGCTTTCACTAAACTGAAGATGGTTGAGGAGTTGCTCACGTTATTTCCACTCACCTTTGTTACTCTATATCTAGTTACACTGCCTCCTGTAGATGCAAGAAAAATGGCGAAAGTTAGCCACAGGTCTTAAAATAAGGGGATAACAGCTTTTGAGGAATGCCACGGGACTGTATTTGTATGTTACTTCCCATCCTTAGCCTTTTTCACACCACTTAAATTTCTATCCCATATGTGATATACACCAAGTCTGATGATGGCTTAGCTGAATGGCTTAAATACCAAGCTACCATGGGGTCAAGTATTTCCTATCTGCCTTTGTGTTTCCCAGTATCCAGAGTCACTTAGGGCTCTTAATTTTCTTCGCTCTTCAAAACCAATACATCTATAAAATAGTTGTATAAAATTGTAGCCTCAGACTTGCCACATTCCTCATACAGTGAGTGTTTGCCTAATGATCCCATGACAGGTATATGATAATGTCAGGGCCATGGAGGGTGTGGGTTCAAAGGCTAGTAACAGGTTTCTAGTCTTTCCAGGACACTGAGCTGTATTTCAAAATCCACCCCATAATTTACTTAAAGTCAAACTCTATGTAATAAGCTAAGCATTTAAAAAGATTAATGACAACGAAAATCTCTAAAACTACTCATGAAATGATCCAAATAGCTCAATCTCTGTGAAAATCTTGTCAGAGACTGTGATGAGATCATTTTTATCAAAAATGTCTCTGTAAATTGCCATGTGATTAAACAGGAATCATTTATTTACAAATTCTAATTTGTTAGACATCTAGCATATGTTTTCTAGTCTATTTAATTTCCCTAAGTACTCTCTTGGACATTTTGTTATTAACAAGATATTTCTTTCATTATATCTTATAGGCTTGGATAATTTGGCCATAATAAAAATGATTAACAAGTCCAAATGGAGATTGTGTGTGTATGTCCTATATGAATATTACCTGTATAGAAGCTGTTCTTTGCTTAAGATAAAGGTTTCCCAGAAGAACAGAAAGATTTCCTGCAGAGGTTACTTGAAAAGTCAAAGTAGCATTAGTGAGCCTCCATCCGGCTTTGAGAGGATATACAGTATATTAAGTATCCTGTGAAGAATACCTCTACCAACCCCTCCATGTGCACATATGTCTTCTCAGCTGTCAGAAAAATCTCTTGATTGCTTGCCAGTCGTTTTCTTATAGTCCCTGGGTTGCAGAAAAAATAATGATAAAATACCTATGTTAGATACCTAAGCCAGCTCAGTCTCAGAGTCTTGCAGCCATGTCAAGACTGCAAATCCAGCTTCTATAAACCTACCTGGTTTGGCCTCCTCCCCCATGGGCTGATTGTCTTGTCCAGATGATGATTCTGTCTGCTATACTAAGGAAATGAGAAGGATGGGAAGGAGAGCATTGTAGTTTTGTACTTTAGCTCCCCTGGAGTCTCACTTGTCCAAATGCTTTGTGGTTGATGATGGGTTCAGAAGAAACTCCAGGTGAACACAGAGAAACATCATGTGGGAGCAAAGGAGGAGTCAGGGTAGAAAAAGAAACAACTCACTACCAGTGTGAGCCCACTCATCTTTATTGGTCATAGGGTTAAAAAAATGTACTACAGAAATTTAATTTGGAGATAAGAGTATGCAAACTGATATTTAAAAAAATTTTAAAAATCCATATATGAATAATATTATTATTTCTTTTGGCCAGTAGTAACTATGCACAGATTGATAGGATTATCTTTTGGTGCTCTCATACCAAGTGCTTCCATTGTTTTCCCCTTAAAGTAGGATTGCACTTCTTTGCTCCCTTTGATGTTAGCAAGCCTAACATGACTTGTGTTGAGCAATGAGATAGGAGAGGACAAAGCATAGAATGCTCTTGTCCTCAGTGCTTAAAAGAACTCTTCTCCATGCTTTGCAAGAAGAAAATATTCCTATTCAATATCCATAAACAAAGTGGTCAGGACTTTAGCTTTCCTTCCCTCATAAATACCAACTAAAGGAATGCATTAGGCTGAATGACTTCCTTATTTATGCCACTGCTGTCACTCCTGTCACCATCTCTGGAGTATGATAGAATCAGCCACTCAGAGGAAAGTTAAGTTGGTTTTACACATAGCTCTGCTGGTGAAGGTAAAAAGTGTTCACTTCAGCCAAAGTATAAAATGGTGCACATCATAATAATGAAGCCCTGTAATTTAGTGCATTAGCAGGTGCAAGCAAGTGACCACATTTCTAGTTCTAGTCTTCATGACCATTTTGGAGGGAAAGGAAGTATAAAGCAGCCTAGTGGTACATAGGAAAAAATACAGGTTTCTGGCCCATGAGAGAATCAGTTGGATTATAAAGCATGTAAATTCACAATACAATGTTAAAGGAGATAACAAATGGCACAGACAGGATACAAGGCAGGGTGTAAGCACCCAGGGACGTAACAGATGAACTAATAGCTTGTGATACTTGAATGTGACAGTCCTAAAGAATTGCAAAATGTCCTCTGGCAATGTGCCCCTAACATGGAAGTTATATCATTAATTTTAAGTTTTTATAAGAAAGGGCTGGAAAAATGTTTACTAAACTTTGTAACTTTGAGATTAAATTTAGTCGATTGCATCAGAGAGACCAAGAATACCTTCGCAGAGGAGGGGAATCTACTTTTGCCATAAAGGACAGAAAAGCTGATATGCACAATGAATCAATGGTGGAAGAAACAAGATTCTGGAAGTTGGAATGGATGAAAAGTATTTATGACAAAATGTTAACCACTAGCATTGATGTGACTGAGTGCTACTCCTATTGCGGGAACATTAAAGTAAGCATATCACATGGATTGAGACTCACAGTTTACTCAACTTAGTGACACTGATTCTTTACCCCAAATTTATACTTTTAAGTTTAAGTAACTTAATTAAAGAATTAAAGGTGGAACTGTAACTGAGATTCCCAACTCACTGTGTTGTATTTGCGCTGACAAGAGAATGTCCTTATAAAGGCAGGAGAACCTCAAATGTCAAACTAAATAGTTTAAACAAGATCAAAATATATAAGTCTACTTTTAGATTTTTTTTTTTTTTTTGAGTATGGGGATTGAACTCAGGGGCACTTGGACACTGAGCCACATCCTTGGCCCCATTTTGTATTTTATTTAAGAGACAGGGTCTCAGTGAGTTGCTTAGCAACTTGTCCATTGCTGAGGCTGGTTTTGAACACCCATCCTCCCCTCTCAGCCTCCTGAGAGGCTGGGATTACAGGGATGAGCCACCATGCGGGTACCATGGTGCTATCCATCATGGCTAAGAAGGCAGCCCTGAGCACAGCCCAGATTCTTTTATCCCTAACCTAAGGAAGAGCTGCCCTTCACACTGATTGGCGGAGTTTAGTGTTACAAGCTATGCGATTGGTTGATTTTAGAATTAGGGAGGGCAAAACGTATCCGCTTGCCTCCAACTTTGGCTGAGGTATGATATTCTGAAACATAATATTCTTGTTGACAAAGGAAAACACTAACAGACTAAAAAGATAATGCATGGGGAAAGATTATTGCACATAAAATAGGTAAACAGAACTAGGAAAACCAGAACTAGCAAAACCAATATAAGCAGTTTATGTAAGGTTCAATAAAAAAAAATAGAGAATAAGTTGTTACTCAAGACTTAGAAGGACTTGAATTTCAAAATAAGTTACTCCATACTCTAAAACGGGGAAGCTAGTTTCTGAATGCACAGAGATCAAACTAAGTTCACTTGAACAGCCATTAGATGTTATCTTCTAAATATCCACTGATGTAAATTGCTTAGAATGAAGTAAAATGGGGTTTTGCCCCTACTTAGATTATCCCCTTTCTGATCTGAAATGTTTCAATCGGTTTGTTTTGTTGGAACAACTGGTATCTATATCTTTCTATGTAAAAGAGATAATTGTATCCTGCAACAACAACAACAAAAATTTGAACACCATTTCATGGATGTTCAAAATTTCTTATCTTAAATAGAGTGAACTATGGCTTATCCTACAGAATATTGTCCTCAGTATTGAGAGATTTCTAGGTAAACAGACTAAGCATAGCCTTTTATTGCATTTCTCATAAAGATATTATAGGGAATGGTGAAGGAGTCACTATTTTTTCCTCTATTCTAAAAGTCTGCACTTTATACTCACAGAGATAGAAAATATGAACATTTTCCAACCTTTGTTTCCTCTTGGTTATTTCTTTTTTCTAGGACAGTCTCCTCTCACATCTGCATGCACCTGCCCATGCATCCATGCATAGGTATTCTTGTTGGCAAGTGTTCTTAAACTGAATGCAGAAGGGCAAATGGATCTCTCTGCAGGACTACTTACTGGCAACCCCTTTGTAATAGGAATGCTGATTGTTGGTGTTCTCTCTCTCTCTCTCTCTCTCTCTCTCTCTCTCTCTCTCTCTCTCTCTCTCTCTCTCTCTCTCTCTCGTTGTTTTTCTTTTTCCTGCAGTGGCATCTTGGAAAAAAAAACCACACACACTCAACCTCTAACTTATTGAATTTGGGAAACTCAAAATAGTATGGTGAGAAGATTCGTAATTATACCTATCTCTCAGGGCATAATGACTTAATTAATATACCCTTCATGAGACTTTGCTCTGTGGGAAGCACACAGCTGCACCGGCTGATGGAAATTAAGGTGTCGTGAAGTGCAGAAACCTGAGTGTTTTGATTGTGTGTGTGTTTTAAATGTTTAATATAGACTTTTCCCCCCTTCCTTTTGGTTTAATTTGTGCACAGAAATTAGCTCCTCCCTCTCATCAGCCTGTGGATGATAAATGTGGAGGAGGACAAGAGTAGGTAAAGTTGAAGCTGCTGAAGTTGCTAATGACAAAAATCAATCATAGCTGAATATCTCTGGCTCAAGGCTTTTTTTCAAATATGCATGTAATTATATCTGTTCTGTTTTGTTCAAGTATTCAACCTAAGAGTGTTGCAGCATGGTTTGGAAGTAGACTTTTTATTTTCACTCTCACCAACTACAAAGATTCTTAGTGACCATGTGTTTCATTCTTTTCAGTTCTTCCAAATGCACGTGAGTTTAGCCCTTCTGACCCTTAGAAACAGTGACTCACAATTTACTTGAAAGTTCCTTTTGCTACTAGAAAGGACAGCTGCTCTACTTGAGCTCTTTGAGCTCCCCAACAGGAAAACAAGTCAGTGAAGCTCAGCCAGACCCTCAAGCACTTCTGATGGAGGGAAATTGAGTTGAAGCATCCCCACAGAGCTAAGGCAGTGTTTGGGCATGTACCAAATGTTCTAGAACTTTCTTTCTCACACACTGGTTTTTGTTGTGTGTGTGTGTTTTTTTTTCCCCTTTCCTTTATCTTTCTGGGGTTTATGCAAACATTTGAACAGAGGAGTGTGTATGTGTGTGTGTGTGTGTGTGTGTGTAATTTTATTACCAAATACTAATCATGTGCTAGGACCTGTGTGACAAGAAGCCAGAAAAAGCCCAATCAAGTAATTTGGTAAAACTGAAAGAAGAGTGATCAAATAAAAGATCATTTAAAGCAAAAATCAAGTTGAGAGAAGTTAACAAAGGTAGTAGGAAAAAAGACTGAAAACAGAATTTTATCATCTTGTACTTTTATTTTGCTTCATATTTAAGCTAAAAAAATGTAAATTTTGTTACTTTCCTTTTACATTTTTCCAACCTTAGAATGATGGAGGAAATGTACAAAAAAAAAAAAATAAAAATAAAAATGGCATCCAATCCAGATTCCTGAGACCTATGAAAATATATTTTCAATGATTTAGACAATGCCATGTTAAAAATCCACAGGAATCATATTCAAGAGTCCAAAATAAGAGCATGGATACACCTAAGATTTTCTGAAACATTTTGAGCCACTAGCAAGGTTCTAAGCATCTGAATATGTAAATTGGATGCTAAGATTCACCAAGGAATAAATGCAAAAGTGGGGGAGGGCAAGTAATGAATTCAACATTGAGATGCTGAATGTAGCCAGAGACAGGAGGATGGTGTTGGAGTCCCAGCTCGGCCAATTATAGATGCATGAACCATGACCTCCCAGGTGGCTTAAAGGACTTGCTAGACTCCTATGCTAGGAGGATTGATCAAAGTTTAGCCAGACTTTCACCTCTTTTATTTCCTATACTGAATTGTTGCTCATTACAAAAGGTAATGTTGGTTCCCCCTTTTCACTTCTCCTTAGTCCTATTTGATTCTTTCTCTGGTATCCCTTTAAAACCTCATGTACCTTTGTCTTAGTTAGAATCGACTTTAATTTATACTGGAGTCCCCCTTCCTTCATAGTCTGAATTTTAAAATTGCTATTTTTATTGACAGCTTTCTTTTCTATATCAGTTTTCTGACTTTAAAATTATGATACTTGCAGTTCTGTCCTCCCCGGACAGAATTTACATGAGTAAATATACAAGTGACATACTAGTGTTTGTTTAAAAAGTTTTAATTTTTTCCAAAAAATCTATAACAATTCTGTAAGCATAAATGCATTTACCATCTCAAAAATATACAGTTACTAACATTGTATTCTGAAGTAAAGATTACTTAAGTTCCCCCAATGCCAGGCAATGAACAGGGACAGAATAAAAATGGGAAATAACCCCGGGCCCCTATGGAGAACATTCTTCAAGTTGCCTATAGAAAAAAGACATTTTCATACTTGTATTGAAGTTCTGGGAGGACTCAAGATAATAAAGCATTGAGGTGAAAAGCCACTAATAAAATAGAGAATGCAAAGTTCATTACATATGCAAAGTTACATATGCAAAAACACATATGCAAAGTTCCCACTTTAATGTAAGAACTATCTTGAAAATTTGGAAAAATAAATTAAAAATTCCAATTGATAATTCCATAAACTCACATGCATTCAAGCTAGCCACAGACCAGCCAGTAAACCAAAACATAAAACCACAAACAACTACAACAGTAACCATAAAATTAATTTCTGAAATGTAGGAATACCAATGCTCACAGATGATAACTTATAACTAGACATCACTTGATCACTCATGTAACTTGCAGAAAAGCTATTTTCTTTGGCTTTTCTATGCCCAGTTTCTGCATTTTGCAAATATTACACATCGTTCTGCATCTTCCATTCAAAGATATTTTCAAATATAATGAAAACCTAAATAAAAGAGACTTTTGTCCATTCTGGTACAATGATATATGGTTGTTCATGAAGAACAAAAAATAAATATTCATTGTAATGGCTGTAGCAGTACTGATAAATCCAGTATTTCTGCAGTCAGAAAATAAACATTAAATTAAAAATAAAAATATTACTGAGGTGAGCCAAATGTTTATTTATTAAGTTAAATAGGCAGAACAATACAGAGTTTTTAAGCATAACCTTTACAGTTACCCAGACCTTAATATGAAGATTTTTTCAAGTACTCTTAGAGTACAGTTGAGTATGTCATTTTGTCCCTATCTCAGACAGCAATGCATATAACTAAATGTGAGTCACATTGATAGGCAGATCTAAATATTCTAAATATTAGAGAACACATTTACTATATTTAATACTATATGGCATAGTATTATGTAATGGCCATATACTGGAATATTTTATTATGCAGATGGTACATAATAAAATATTCCAGTAATAAATACTAATAAGAGTTAATGCCCAACTTATATTACAAGTTGATATTTTCCTAAAAATGTCTGCCATATTTTAAAACAGTTAATGCTTCTATATTTAAAATGACTTTTCTTATGTTAAAGTTCATGTGAGCATTGAAGATCAATTATTGCATATCTATGACTATTACTGTGGTTGTGGGGCAGCATGGGTCTACTGGGGAAGAAGTAACATAATAAGGTTCTGACCTTCAGTAATAAGAAGGAAATGTATTTGCTATCAAAACTACCAGTAGGACATCTGGAGTCCAAGAAGCCATAGAGAACTGAGCCAGCTCTACAGATAAACAAGACACAGGATTCTAATTTCCAGCAGAGGATAAGCCCTTAGTTTCAGACTATGATTGAATGTCCAAATCTGTGAAAGAGAGAGAGCTGGAACAGGTTTTTCTGACACATGGCCTTTCAGACATGTTTTGGCTAGAAGCAGCTGACTGGTTGGGACCAAGACAACTTGCATAGTGGTGATTTCCATGGTGAACCCCACCACGTGCTGGACCATAGCCCTATATGCTGCAGACCTCAGACTTGTCAACACTCCTCTGTGATGGGATTTTGAGATGCCAGCTATGCCAGTATGAATACTCATGAGACCAATGTTTAAAAGTAGAATGCCAACCAAATAATTCACAATAAACAGAAAAGTATCACAATACAGAAAAAATGCCAAAGCATTTCCTCCCTAGTGTGACGTTACATTTTGGGGAAGACAAACGTTATGTGGTATTTCAACATTGATTCCTCCTATTTTTTTTACATTTTTTTTATTAGTTACACATGACAGTACAATGATCTTGACAATTCATACATTTGAATCAAATGGGGTATAATTTCTCATTTTTCTGATTGTACAGGTTGCAGAATCACATTGGTCATACAGTCACCTACATACATACAGCAATAATAATGTCTATTTTATTCTGCTGCAGATTTCCCCTATTTTTAAAAATGCATTCAGAGCCCTATGTTCTAGCAGGACACATCACCACCCAGCTAATAACTGTTGTGTTGCTTGAATTAGTCATATATTAAGGTCCTTACCAATGTGTCTTTGAATAGACCTAATGGGGAACTAAGGAACAGGTGATAGGATGTAGTGCTTGCTGGATTCAGCTGGGCTGAATGTAGAGTAGTAGGATACCAACAACCATTTACAATGAAAGATTTAAACCATACACTGACAATATCACAAAACAATTTTTGTTGTTATTGTTGTTGTTTGGCACCAAAAATTAAAATCAGGGGTGTTCAAACACCCAGCCACATTCCCATATACCCAGACCTTTTTATATGTTTTATTTTGAGACAGGGTCTCTTTACGTTGCTTAGGGTCTTGCTAAATTGCTCAGACTAACTTCAAACTTGCAATCCTCCTGCCTCAGCCTCCCAAGCAGCTGGGATTACAGACATGCACCACAACTTCTGGCACAAAACAAATTTGAAAAATTCTAGAATCTTAACATATGGAACCTCAATATTAGCCCTATACTGTTTTAGTTTAGACTGCTTTAGCAGAGAAAGAAATAGGTATCTACCCTTTAAGCTACTGATATTTGGCTCTTTGTCATAAATAGTCAAGTCCATGACTAGGAATGTAGCTCAGTAGTAGAGCATTTGCCTAGTATGTGTGAGGCCACAAGTTCAATCACCAGGCCCTCAAATAAATAAATTAGCAGCCAAATTATTTTCCTAACTAATAATAAAATTGACATCATTCCAAGTTCTGGTGGTGACAGCCTCCTCTCCAATCCACTGAGCATCTGCAACAATTGTAATTCCAATGGAAGTTGAAAGAAGTTTATAGCCAAAGGATTTTGGAGTTTGTCATCAGGGAGATAGATAAAGGAGAATTTGGCAAGAGAAAACCAATGCTGAGCTAAAGCCAAAGAGGAAGGGAGCTTGGCATATAGAGAGAGCAGTGTGGAGCCTATTATGCCTGAAGCAGTGAGGCTAATTTAGAAGATAAAGTCATATAAATGAAGGAAGAGCAAGCTAATTATTAGCCAGATGATTTGATTTACTAAAAGTATTCTGACTTTCCATAATTTTTGAGACACTTTCAGAAAGAATATACAATGAAGAAAATGAGAAATCTATTACAAAATTTCTAGATTTATATGACAATTTCTCTTATCTCTTGCTGTATTTAATTATTTTGATGCTACTTAGAAATAAATCCAGAAAGGGCTTCTAGAAGCCTAAGGAGAAATTACAGCAGTATATGTTATATATAATTGAAACAAAATAACAAAACAACCAAACAAAAAAAGCATATTTGTAACCTTAATCACCTGATGGAATTGAGTGCTAATTAAAGGCAGGTGTGTGTGGGGGGGTGTATCTGGAGGAGGTGGGGCATTGGGGCAGTGGCTTTGGGGTATATATTTGTATCTGGCAGATGTGTGGACTCTTTCTGCTTCCTGATCACCACCATGTGAGGGGTTCCCTGTGACATGCTTTTCCGCCATGATGCTCAGCCTCACTTTAAGCCCCAAGGAATGGACCCAGACTTCTGTGGACTAAGACCTCCAAAACCGTAAGCCCTTAACTAAGATTTTCCTTCTCTTCAGTTGTTCTGGTTAGGTCCTTTTATCCACAGTAGCAAAAAAGCTGACTAAAACAACATATACAAGGGACAGCTGGTTATTATAACAAAATCCAGGGTACCTATTTTTTTTTTTTTTTTACATCATATAATCTTCAGCTCTACTTAATTCATCCCCTCAGGAAAATATTGGTGAACTGGCATGTTTATGCATATTATGAATACCCTTTTACTTTTTAAAATATTGAACAGCCTGTTGAAATCTTCATAATGAGGAAGCTTACCCAACAAAGTTCTTAATTTTGAACACCTAAGTCTAGAAAACACCTGATATGACAGTGCTTCTCACCACATCACACACCTCAGGGAGACACAGTGGGAAATCCCCAAAGATGCATGAAACTGAGTGTACGAGTAGGCTGTGTCTGAACTGCAGGGACCACAGAGAGCGAGTGGAAAAGGGGTAGGCAGCTACTAACCTTGCTAATGTGACAAGCCAAATATAAAAATCGGCACAATCAACACATTGCACCATACAGATACACAATCAGCCACTGAGACATTTTTATTAGTTCAAAGAGATGAAGAACAAATGGACATGTGACCTCTTCAGTATCCTACATAGCAGAATTCATGAGAACGTTTTCTGAAACAACAAATTCAGGCGGCCCATCTCATTGGCTCATATTTCAGTCCTTCCCTGAACATTCTTCAGAAAACAGCTGTCCTACAAATTCACATTTCATTCAAACATGAATACGAATCTTAAGAGAATCTGAATAAACTCTAAGGCTACAAATAACAGAAGAGAAGAAGAAGAACAAATCAAATGCATTAAATGGATATAGATCAAAAGAAAACATAAAAATTTATCAAAAAATACTTCTATATATCAATTAAATTATGGCCATTAAACAAAACAACATATTGTATACATCTATGAAATGTCTTGCTATACCCATAAATATGTATGATTACTATGTTAATTAAAAATTTTAAGTTTAAAAGGGTTCAACAATAAAATTAAAAGATACAAATTGCAGAAAAGAATTCAATGGAAAAAGAACTCCATTAAACCTTATAAACAAAAAAATATATAAAAGTTTTCTTCTGGAAATACAATTAGGGACATGAAAAACAATCTTGATAATTTATAGTGGAATAAATTAGACAAAGTAATAAAATATATGAGATAAATAATAGATATTAAAAGCAAAAGATTAAGTTAATACAACATATTAGTTAATTTTATATTTTGCTCTTTACATTTTTCTATCAGGTATATAATACAATAAAACTTCTTCCTTAAAAATGGATAATTGCATCTTTAGATTGAAAATATGTGCTCTATCTAGGAAAACCTGACAATGAAAAAGCCTAAGACATAGCTTATTGAAGGTACAAAATGCTAGATATAAATATAGATACACACACACACACACACACATATATAACATTCTTTATATGTATATAGCTTTCTTTGTTTATACAGGCCAGTAATCTTTATTTCCAGTAGTTTAGAAGAGGTAACAATTTACTTAACTGTAGCCTTCCTAGAAACAATTAACTATAGAAAATAATGAAAGAAAGTCTTCATGGGAAGAAAGTGTGAGACCAGAGTGTGACACACAAACATAAAACTTTATCTTTGCCCTTCAAAGATAAAGAGTACACTGTCCAAATGTGTGAGAGCAGTTCAGACTGCAAGAAAGAGTTAGGAAACATAACCCATAGGGTTCTTTCCTGAATTTAAATATTTAATTAAAGCAAAGTAAAATTTATGGGGACTATAATTGTAGAACACAATGTATTTTTTAAAAATAAGAACCAAATCGAGAAGTGAAAAACACAAAAAATGGACACAGGGTAACTTAGCTCATTTTCTTATCTTTTGTGCCAAATGATATTGCCTAAATTATGAATCCAGGAAATATTAAGTGTATACTTTAAAATTATAAAGTTAAAAGATTATACATATCTAAAATCTTCTGAAGTACCAAAATATGAAAACATTGGAAAAGTGAAATTAGATTATATGTAAATAAAAATATTTACAAAAAAATGCTGGACATTTTGGTGCAGTCCTGTAATCCCAGTGAGTCGGGAAGTTTAGGCCTCACAAAATTATTTAAACACTGTATAAATATAAAAAATAAAAAGGACAGGGGACATAACTTGATGATAGAGTACTCCTATATTTAATCTCCAATGCCACAAAAATGTGTGTATGTGTGTGAAATTAAGGCCAGATAATTATGCAATGAATAAAATTGTGTTTTGTTTGTTTGTTTTTGCAGTTGTAGAGATTAAACCCAGAACCTTACTTATATTAGGAAAGTGCTCAAATTCTAAGCTACATCCCACCCCCAAATTATGCTTTTTGATACCTGGACAATGTAGTGTTGTTACAGATACTACATCATAAAAAAAAAAAAAAAAAAAAACTAAAAAATTCTGCTACTTTGACCCTTATGAAAACTTTTTTTTTGACCCTAACTTTATTGTAGAAAAACATGTAATAAATATTAAAGGTCTAAATGCCATATATCATTATTTCTCATATATCATTGGATCAAAATGTACAAATCAAAAACTCTAATAATTTTAAGGAAAAAATAGTAAAAAAAAAAAATTTTTTTTCTGATTTGGCAATGCTGGCTGCTGAACCCAGGGCTTTACACATACTAGGCCGGGGTGTTACACATACTAGGCACACTACATTAAGGTACATTCAAGTTCAAAAACACAGCATTTTGTCTATATGTTTTGTTTTTTGATACTAGAGATTGAACCCATGATGCTTAACCAGTGAGCTACTTCTCAAGTCCTTCTCATTTTATTTTAGTTTTTTGTTTTATTTTGTTTTTAATTTGAGACAGGATCTTACTAAATTGCTGAAGCTGGCCTTGACATTGCAATCTCCCTGCTCAGCTTCTCAACTGACTGGAATTACAGGCATCTGCTACCATACCCAGCAAAAATATAACTTTTAATAAATAATTAGCATTCCCATCTCCCTTGTGTATCAAATAGCAAATCAAAAGTAAGCACAGAGCAGATCTGAATAACAACTAACAAATCTTTAGCCCAAATTATAATAAGGTATGTGTGGAGGCATATTATATATTGTTAGTGAATGCAGATATTAACTCAGTGGAGGACAACTGTGACACCACCCATGAACATCTAGAATCCAACTTGTAAAACTTTGTTGTGAATATATACCTTCAGTGATGCAAAAATATTCATAACAGGATGTCCTTTGAAACAATGCTTATAATTGTAAATACAACCAAACATTCAAGAAATAAAGAAACAAATCTGGAGATAATGTAAATGGTAATCAAGAAAAAGCATAGTTAGTCATTTAATTTGAAAATAGGTATTATGTAGTCTTTAAAAAAGAATAAGGAGGATTTGTGTTTTCAAGAAACAGTGAAAAAATAAACAGAAGAACAAGTAAAATTATAAACAAATGCTAATATAAAAGTACATTCTTGGAAAACTTCTGACAGGTCATTTTAAAAACATTAGAGGAGCTCATTTTTTCAGAATTAATCCTTAAGATCAGAGTTAACAGATGAATTTCATAGTTTTATTATATATGGATAATAATGAAAATTTAAGTTTTAACAAATGTTATAATAATGAAAATTTAAGTTTTAAAAATTGCCAGTTACTGGCATCGGTGCTAGTGGGATTATATCAGAACCTGGAGGATGTCTGCAGCTATTTCTGGGACTCCAGGTGCTTACCCATGATCCCAGACATCCGCATGAACCTCCCTGGGTCCTGGAGAGACTGTTTGCCATCACGAACGTAGCATAACGGAAATTAAACATCAACTTCTCTTGGAGAAGTTGTGTGGGCACAGCTGAAAGCTTCAATTTCCTGAATTGCTTGTGGGATCTCATGACCAAGGACCAGAACAACCTGCTTATATAATTTTGTAATATCTCAGCAATTCATGTCCGGAGACAGCTGGCTGCAGGCCTTCCCTTCTCCTCATTCTCCTTAATGAGGTGTCCAATTTGGATATCTCATTTCACACTTGTTTCCTCTCACTGCAGGTGATGTGCTGCTCATCACATGCTCATATGCCTAAATGTAAACACATCGGTGCCTGCCGACTGTGTTCTTATATAATATTTTCTGAATACTGATTCAATACGCTTTTTTTTTTAAGCATGTTGTGTATATCTGGTAGTTATTCCCAACTCTGTGATTCAGTTCCCTCTCTTTTCATCTTAAGGGAACCTATAATTAAGAAAGCAAGGCCTATACTTAAAATCCTAATGAGGAAACTATTTATGTAGTTCTCATTAAAAAGCAAAATACACTTTGAATGTTCTATCTCTTGACACGTATGAAACTCAACATTTAGAAATTATAATTTTTATTGGTGTCTTGTGACTTTGCACATCACATTTCTACCACTTAAAATCCTTATAGGTGATGGGGGATTGATTTCAAATAGCAATTAGAGCAAAACGAAAAGTTAGCCCTGAACAGGACATTCAGTACAACACATACTCCCATTTGGTAGATGAGGTCATTAGCATGATTGCCTTTCTTAATTGCATTTAGAGTTTTCTTCTCCACCCATGGTCAAGCCACACCAAAAATAGCACTGATCTTTAAGAAGAGCAACTTCTATGACGCCACATTTTCCATGACCGAGATGGACTTCTGAGATAGTTATGCCTGGTGCAAGTCTGAATATGGTTTGTTCTCTCTGAAAATATTTTTGAAATCTGACTACCATTATGACAGTCGTGAGGCAGCATTTTTTTTTTTTTTTTAGTTTTTGGTGGACACAATATTTTTATTTTATTTTTATGTGGTGTGGAGGCTCAAACCCAGCACCCTACGCATGCTGGATGAGCACTACCGCTTGAGCCACATCCCCAGCCCTTGAGGCAGGTCTTTTAAGAACTGAATAAATCTGTTATAGTTTGGATGTGGGGTGCCCCCAAAAGCTCATATGTGAGACAATGCAAGAAGGTTCAGAGAAGAAATGATTGGGGTTTTGAGAGCCTTAACACAATCCGTGAATTAATCACCTGGTGGGATCAACTGAATAATAATTGAAGGCAGGTGGAGTATGGCTTGAGGACGTGCGGAATTGGGGGATGTGGGGACAAATACATAGAGCACTGCATACACGCCATACATTAAGGGCATCTGAGTGGCAGGCCACTCACCTTGTGCTAGGTGCATGAGCAGCAGGCCACTTACCCCTTAGACAGAACCCTGGATGTGAAGCCATGTGTTGCAGATCCAGCGCTTGCTCCATGGCCCACTCCTCAATTGGCCACTGCAAGGACTGTTAGCAGACACTGCATTGGTGGCTTCCTATAATCTGCTTAGATATAGCATGAGTATACATAATGGTAACTGTACGATAAAATCAGACCTGCTTCCAGCTTGGTCTCTGGAGGTCTTGATTAGCAACTCTGCAACCACACTCTTCTCTACCCTGTTCTGTGGACCTCCTTGCTGGACAAGAGAGTCCACGCAGGAGATGTGGCTTTACAGCATGTATTTGTATCTCTTCTGCTATGATGTTCTGCCTAACCTGGTGCCCCAAGGCATGGAGCCAGCTGTCTGTGGACAGAGACCTCTGAAACTGTGAGCCCTCAAACAAACTTTTCCTCCTCTACAATTGTGCTGAGAGGGTCTTTTAGTCACAGTTGCAAAAAAGCCCACAAAAATCCTTAGGACGAATCAATGTCTTTCTCATTCTAGTGGGTGACTCCATCCCAAAGGGCAGATAATTACAAAGCTAGACTGCCACTCATGTTGTGTCTATTGCATATACCCATCTTTTCCATCATTCCATCTTTTCATTTATTCATTCCTGTTTTTCATGAATTCATGGATATTGAATGTAAAATGTTACTTCCTAAAGTAGCTTTTCAATGCTCATAAGAAAGTATATAGCTTTCATCAAACACTCAAAATGTCTTTGAATTCCAAATAAATATTAGAGTGTATAAAAATTACCTGAAGGACATTAAAACTCAGGTCACTGGGTTTCACTAAGAGTTTCTGATTCGATTATTCTGGACTGGACCAAGTCTCTGTATTTCTAATCTATTCCCAGAGGATGATGCTATTGCTGCTTCAGCCACCACAGTTGGAAAGCCCCTGCCTGTTATGTCATTTTTGTTCTTCCTGAATGATTAGCTCTTTTTCATGACCTTTGACTTTGCAAAGTCTCATGTATAGTTATCCTGCCAGCTCCTCTTCCTCAGGATCAGATCTGGCTTCTGAACAACCCTTACTTAGATATCTCAAAGGAAACATCCCAGAATGTATCTACAGCTGAAATCACCTTTTCCCAAAGATACTTTTTTTTCTCTCTCTCTCTCTCGTGCATTTGCCTGTGTTCTTCTTTCCATTCATTATTCAAGCCTACAACCTGGAAACTGTCCTTGAGACCCCTGTAAAGTTGCATCATCCCTCCTCTTTAAAATGTTGTGATTCAGTTGACATGTTCTGTTCTTCTCCAACACTGTATGGAGTCAGATAGTCACCTATCTCACAGGTAAAGCTGTGACACTGCGGTAGCAGCCCTTAAAGAAAGTCAATGGTAGGCTGCCAGATATCTTTGGCCATGTCAACTCTGGGCTCAGTACACCTCCGTGGATGTAGGCTGCTTCCTGAATGCAGATCCTGAACACACAAGTAGGTCCCTTTATGATGGAGGGTTAAGTGGCCTATTATCTTCTGATCCTACTCACTTCCATGCTCTTCCAAACTGCCTATGCCCTTCAATTCCACCCTAGTCTGCCCTTCAGAACTGACTTCAAGTGTTACCTTTATCTGGAGTCGTCTTTGGTTATTCTCCCCACAGCTCTGAGTGAACCAGACTCTTGCTGACGGTGCAAACTCATAGTATACCACATTCCTTATCCTGTCACACTTGACTCTTACCTATTTTCCTCTTCCATAGTTTATCTAGTACTAGAAAATAGGAATGGTTTTGTTGTTATGATGTTTGTTTGCATTCTCACTTTTTACTCCCCAGCACCCAGCACGGTACAGAGTATACAGCAACAGCTAGGAAGCAGAGCGATTCTCACTTCACCACATCCTCTGTCTACAATGGGGAAGTAGCACCCAGGTCTGGGGGAATTCTTTGCCCTATTATTGATATTTTGCAGCATCATACTAAGGAGGATGCATGCCCTGGTATGCAGGTCTACATAGCACATCAGACAATCTTCCTGTGCCTTGTCTTCATTGGTCACAAGGTGAATCTTGTGATATTAAATGTTGTAGTAAAGCTGAAGCACCAATTTGGTAAGGAACTCACCTTAATACTCTTCTTAAGATCCAATTACTGCGATAATAAAGGAAGCTTTGTAACACATGCAAATTGATGACTTCCAAAGTACAAAAAAAAATAACCTGAGTTTATGCATATTTAGTTCAATTATAGCAGCTTATTCTTGAGGCTAGTTTAGAAGAAAAGATAATCATCTGTAGACAAATGTGATTTTGCAGTGAATAAGCCTCTTAAGATTAGAGAATTAAGACTGACATTAATTATATATGTCATTATTATATTTAACTCCTTGGTTAGAGAGAAGACATATATAATGATGGTGAAAATTACCAGTATTTATTCATTCAGGTTACAGTTAGAAATCTCCTTTCTTACATCCTTGAGGAATACCATCTGTCTTGAAATATTGGAGCTTGCTAAATGTTAATAATGAGTGCATTGAACTGATTTGAAATGAGGTTTCTTTATTTTTTAGTCTTGAAAGCAGCAAAGTAAAGCAATCTCTGCAATTCTAATGTATTATGTTTTTGTCAAGTGGTAGTTTTATTTCTGGTGTTTCTCTCTCTCTCTCTCTCTCTCTCTCTCTCTCTCTCTCTCTCTCTCTCTCTCTCTCTCCCTCTCCCTCTCCCTCTCCCTCTCCCTCTCCCTCTCCCTCCCTCCCTCTCTCCCAGTACATGCCTGGGATTAACTGGTAACTCTCCTCTTTGCTTGTCAATTTCTGTTGAGTATTCCTGAAACTTTAATATACTTGACATTGACTCATTAACACCCTGCAATCATTCCAAAATATTCCAGTAATTAGATGGGTGTATATTCCATTTCTCCTCTCCCTGAGTTGTTTATGGTGATAGGGCAGAGTGGAAGGGGACTAAATTAGTAAGGGGACCCTGTGGGCCTCCCCTCTGGGATGCTATTGACAGGCTTCTGAAATTCTGCCTAGCTTACCTAAAAATAAACTTTAAAGTAATCAAAATTAAAATGTCTTCCTATAACTAGTTATTATAAAATACTACAATACAATACAGGAAATGCTCGTTTTTTTTTTCTTTTTGAGAAATTACATCAGTCTCAAGTTGTATCCTTATTTTGTGATATTTTATGAAGGTCTGTCCCAACTGGCTGTAAATTCCAGGATAGCAAAAACATCTCTGCTTTGCTTGTTAGTACCACTATTACCTGTCTAGTGCCTGGAACATTGTGGTAGTTTAGTAAACATTCACTGAATATTTGAAGGCATATTAGAGTTTTAATTAACAGGCACAGAGGAATGTCTTCATCAGTGGATAGGAAAAGTACCTTAAAGTTTCCTAAACTTACTTAAATTTATATCATCACTGAAATATTAAAATATCAGATTTTTTGTAATAATGGGATCTTTAAAAAAATTATATAATTTAACCCTTTCCTTCCAGGGATAGAATACCCAAAGTCCTGAGACATGGAGAGACATGTCCAAACATGGAGAAGTAATTGGAATGAGCCATGGTGATCATGGGGAATCAGCAATGTCCCAGTCAATTCTGTGAGAGGGATAGTAATTTAATTTTTTAAACTTTATTTAGATGTAGTTGGTATCCAGTAAACTGCACAAATGTACCATGTGCCTGTTGATGAGTTTGCACATCTATATGCAACTCTATATGTCCAGTTTTCTTCTGTCTCTTCTGGGTTTTCTCTTTTGTTCTTGTTGTTTCATTTTCTTTCTTTGTTTTACTGTAATGTTTAACATAGGATCTCTTTAGTATCTTATTTTAAATGCATAATACAGTATTAATGACTCTAAATAGCAATAGCAGATCTCTAGAATGAATGCATTTTGTATAACCTAAACTTTACACCAATTAAACAAAAAAATTTCCCATTTCTTTATTTCTCTACTTCCTGGTAACAACCATACTATTTTCTCTTTCTGTGGGTTAGACCACTTTACGTACCTAAAATAATGCTGTTTTAAAGGAGAGGGAAAATGTTTGACTAAGGTCCTATGGAAAGGCAGCTTGGAGCTAAACTACATGTTATTTACAAAGTAAATGCAAAGATAATAGCTTCTTTAACAATATGGACAAAAATGTGATTCCGTGGGCTGGGGATATGGCTCAAGTGGTAGCGGGCTGGCATGGCATGTGCGAGGCACTGGGTTTGATCCTCAGCACCACATAAAAATAAAGATATTGGGTCCACCTAAAACAAAAGAATAAATATTTTTTAAAAAAACTGTGATGCCCTAACCTTCGATACCTAGCACTTTTATCCCATCTTCCCTCAAAATAAAAATCAACACGTTCTTATCTCCAAAGTTCTTTATGCAGTCCTCTGACCCAGGACCCAAAATATAGTTTTGAAATCTAGATAGGGCAGAAAGGAGTTAGAGGGGAAGGGAGGGGGCATGGGGTTATTAATGATGGTGGAATGTGATGATCATTATTATCCAAATTACATGTGTGAAGACATGAATTGGTGTGAATATACTTTGTATACAACCAGAGATATAAAAAATTGTGTTTTATATGTGTAATAAGAATTGTAATGCATTCCACTGTCATATATAAATAAAAATAAAAATAGAAGAAAAAGCTTATTTAGAAAAGAATAAAATGAGCTGAAGTTTTAAAATTTTATTTTGTAATTAAAATAAAGTTACATTGATTTTTGTGTATAGGTCTACAATTTTTAACAAGCTTACAGAATTTTTAAAATTTCATGTATTTATTGCTTTTTTGATGTACTTGGGATAGAACCTAAGGCCTCTTGCATATTAAGTAAGAACTCTACCACTAAACTACGCCTCAGCCCTAACAAGTGTATAGATACTTATTAAAGGATAGGGGAAATGACTCGCCCCAGGAAGGAAAGGAGAACAGTGGGTCCCAGGCAGACAAGGAAAACAGTGGCTCTGGACTTTCACAATTTTCCAAATCTACAACTGCTCCCTGACTGCCCATCCAACACATTCTGCTAAGACCCAGTCTCACTGAACCCTATAAAACTCAGACCTTTATCATAACAAGTTGCCATTTTCCTCTTGAAAATATGCCCCTCTCCTGCTTATAAAGCATTGCTGATCTGTTTCTTTTTCCTTCTTTTAATGTTCTTTCACTGGTAGCACTGCTTTGATAAAGATACAGAACAGTAGCATCACCACAAAGTCCCCAAATGCTATCCCTTTTAGTTATGTGCCCTCTTCCCCCAACTCTTCACATAGATATACTCTCATTTATTGGAAATTATTTCTTCAAGAACCTTAAATGGCATCAGATAGTATATAATTTCTGAGACTAGCTTCTTCACAGAGGATATTACCATCAAACATGTCTTTTATATCATCCAAGTTGTTCTGTATATCAATAGTTTGTTCCTTTTGGTTCCTGAATAGTATTCAGTTCTATGGATGTACTTCACTTTGCTTATCCACAACTTGCTGAAGGATGTGGGGATGTTTCCAGTTATGGTATCCAATTTATAATGGCTCAACTTGTGAATTTTATACTTTACCACGGTTCAAAAGTGATACACATTCAATAAAAAAAGGCGCTTTAAATTTTGATTTTGGACCTTTTGCTAGTCCAATGAGGAGCAAAATGATCTCCTCTCAAGATGCTGGGTGGCAGCAGCAAGATGCAGCTCCCAGTCAGCTTTGTCATCAGAAGTGTGAAGGACTGATATTCCAACATATGGTGTTGCTGAGCCGTGATCTTTGCTGGGTTGGTAGTATGAAATGCTTTTTTGACTTATAATCTTTGCAGCTTACAATACATTTATTGAGATGTAGCCTTTCAAGGAGTAGCTGTACTTCATACATAGATACTCCTGTGAATATAAATTTTTATGTATCTAGTGCAGGGAGAAGCCAACTCAGGCCCACAGGCCAAATACAGCCTACTGCTTCATTTTGTAAATAAATTTTATTGGAGAACAGTCACGCTCATTTGTTTATATATTATCTCTGGCTGCCTTCAGGCTCTTGTTGAATAGTTGTGATACAGGCTTCAAAACTGAAAGCCTAAATTATTTACTCTGTTATAAAGTCTTATGACCTCTTCTCTGTTGTAAATACCAAGGGTGGGATTGCTAGATACTATGGTGTAGTGAAGAGTCTGGAAGGCAGGCCTCAATGACCTCTGTTGTTCAGTGTTCACGATTGTGTTGGCTGTTCATCACTCTGACCACAATTTGGAGGAGGAAAGATTTATTTTGGGTTACAGTTTTAGAGATTTCAGTCCGCGGTTGGCAGGTTACATTGCAGAAACATCATGGAGGAAAGGACGCTGATGGGGAAACTGCTCAATATGATATTTGGGAAGTGGGAGAGTGAGGGGAAGGGCAGAGACACATATAGTCCCCAAGGCCATGCTCCCAGTGACTTCCTTTCTCTAGCCATGACCCACTTGCCTATCATTTTCACCACCTCCCGGTAAGTCCATTCCAATTATTAATTCCTCAAATGGATTAATCCACTGATGAAGTCAGAGTCATTGTAATCAAATTTTCTGAGCTCTGAATATCAATGTATTGCCTATCCCATGAGCTTTCTGGGGGACAGCTTGTATCCAAACCATGACAACTACTGTATTCGATCCCGTTGAGTTTGGACAGGACCTCCGATTTGTTTATAGCCAACATGTATGACAAAGTTGATGTGATGTCACTCTTGGGATTATATTAAAGACTCTCCCTGCTGATCTGATAAAGGAAGCAGACATAGAAGGGAAGCTCATGTCACAACCAACTGCCTTGGCAACCTCTAGTGATTCTGGGGAACCTCCAGATGAAGAAACCAGGACTCTTAATCCTGTAACTATAAAGAAGTGAACTGACAATAACCTCAGTGATCTTGGAAGTGGGACCCTCCCCAATCAAAGCACTCATTTTCTGGTTGACACCTGGATTGAAGCCTGTGAGACCTTAAGCAAAAGACCAAACAAAGTAGTCCCTGTACGTTTGATCCACAGATAATATGTGTTATTTCAAGCCAACAAATTTGTGGGTATTTTTTAATGCAGGAATAGATAATTACTACACATACTAAATATATTTGACACTTTATAAGAACTAATGAATCTGTACTCCAGAATGAACCTACCACTTTGCTTACCTACCCATAATATGTAAAATTTCTTTGCCATTATTTGGTATTGTGCTGGTGCATGTGTGTGCTTATGGTGTGTTTTAAGACATTATTTAGTGAATACTGATATCTAATTACCATTATAATTTGAATTACCTTAGTGTTTAATGATGTTGACTATCTTTTCTTGTGCTTATTTGCCATCTATATATGCTCTTGGTAAAGTGCCTGGTTAATATATTTTGTACATTTTGAAAATTGTTTTTATTTTCTTACACGTGAATCTTGAAAATTTCTTACATGCTCTGGCTACTAGTGTTTTGTCAGCTGTGTGATTTGCAAATACACTTTCCAGACTGAAGATTATTCTGTCATTTTGCAAATAGTGTATTTTGCAGATAACATTTTAATTTTACAAAGCACTAATTTTTACATCATTTTTTATATTATGTTTAAGAAATCTTTATCTTTACTCATAACACAAAATATTTCTACTCTTTTTAAATGTTTTATATTTGCATCTATGGTCAATCTTGGGTTGATATTTACATGGCATAGCACATATGTATGTATCTCTGTTTTATTTTTTGTATACTAAAGTCTAATTATTCTAACATCACTTCAAATGGATCCATAGATCTATTAATTTGTTTTGCCAAAGCCAGGTGGCCATATCTGTTGAATTCTTCAGTTTTGCTGATCTATCTATCTCTTTGAAAATACCACAATACCTTGATGGCTGCACTTTTACAGGAAATATTAAGATCATTTAAATTGTTCGTACTTTATATATTTCTTTGTCAAAATTGTTTTAGTTTTACTTTATTTTCTTTGCCTTTCCGTACAAATTTTAGCATCAAGTTGTCTATATCTACAACAAATCCTTCAGGAATTTTGTTTGGAATGATGGTAAATAAAAAGATAAATTTGGACAAAGTTGGCAAGTTTAAATTTCAATACATTAAATACAGAGTTGAGCAACACTGGGGAGTAATAAAAGAGAAGGGAAACAGGAGTAAAGGAGAAACATCTGCCTATCCCCTTCAACTCCATTAGAAGAGACAACATTAAAATTTATTCTCGCATAAGGAACCTCAAATCTGTGGCCACATAGACACTACAAATAACTGGAAACTCTGCTTACTAGGCAGTTTTGGGGTCTCAAATAAAAATCTCTGTAGTTGATAGAAAAAGTTATTTTTTATTGGTTCTTTTAAGTTATATATATATATATAATCCATTTTGATATAATTTTACAAGCATAGAGTAGATTTTATTCTAGTTAAGAGTCCTATTCTTATTGTTGCTCATAGTGGTGGGATTCACTGTGTTGTCATTTATGTCCACAGGAAAAACTATGTCAGATTCATTCCACTGTCTTTCCTTTGCTTACCCCCCTTCACTTCCCTCCACTCCCCTTTGTCTATTCTACTGCCCTTCTGTTTTTCCCCTCACCAGCACCCCCTTATCCTGTGTTCGCTTCCACCTATGGGAGAAAAATTCAACCATTGGTTTTGGGGGACTGGCTTGCTTCACTTACAGATGTGAATAAACCCTGCTTGCTGCAGGTATGAATGATTTGATTGTTTTCTATTGTTTTGTAACAGAATTTACTTTTGTATTTGTAATAAGATCCAGGTGATAGGGCTGAGCTAACTAATCCTTGGGAACTACTGATAAATAATATAATAATTCTTGGGGCTCAGAAAAGTGTAAGACAAAATGTGGTTCTTTGACATGCTCATCTGGAGAAACAATCTCAAAACAAATTCTGTAAATTTCTCCCTGGGCCCTTACCAGTCTGTCTGTCTGTCTGTCTTTCTCTCTCTGTCTCTCTGACTCTCTCTCATCTTTGATTATCCTCAAGGGTACACACAGGTTTTCATTAAGTTATAATGCCTTGACTAAGAGAAGTTCTATTGTCCAGAAATGAAAGCCTGTTAAGTCTCCTCCCTTGAAATCTCATCAAATAATCAGGAAAGATGAACCACCTGAAAAGAAATTAAAAGTTGTCATCATGCTCATATAAACATTTTTCTATTCTTCTATGTATAGCTCTGAGATATACCTGGGAGACTTTATCTGCCTAATACTACCTTTGTTCTCTTTGAAGCTATAGTCCTGGATTTTCCATAACTTGTTACCACCCTGCCTTTGGCTGTTGTCTGATCTCTGTGCTGATTCATTTCTCTTGAGAAACAATTTCTTACTCTCTGAAATTGCTTATCCCTCCAACTCCATTCACCTTTCCCTTATTGACTATTTAGAATTCTCCCATCTGACCTTTTTTTTTTTTTGAGTTTCATATTTTGTTGAGCTTCATTGCACATGTGCATGTTAAATAAATTTGTATGTTCTTTTCTCCTGTTAATCTGTCTATTGTTAGTTGATTTCAGCAAAACTTCTTAACGGAAATGTTCTCCGTCTTTGCATAATATAATATAAAGTGTAGATGGTGAAGTCCAAGATGGGAGACAGGGTTCAAGCCATAGCTAATGGGGAATGTTTATTGGAAGAGATGCAGCTGTAACAGTAATTCAGGAAGTCAGTTATTTTTAACAAAAGTATTTCCTCAAAAAGACTTTTTTTTTTCCTTAGAGCTACTGCCTTCTCTCCTCCCAAGTGTCCCTAATCTACTCCTCCATCTTTCATATCCCATTCTCATGATATGTGAAATTCTAAAGAAAGCCCCCTGTAATTCCTCTCCACTCCTCAGTCTCAAAGGTAACATGTGTATTTCAAAAGTGATGCAGATGCTGACCCCAGGAAGTTGAGGTTCCCTGTGTTGTGATAAGGAGGCAGCAGACTCAGAGACAAGAAGGCCCTGATATCTTAGAAGAGTAGGGACACTCTGAAATCCCTACCATTTGTCATTTTCCTGTTCATAAAAGCTTTTCATGCCCCTTAGCATGTACAACTCCCCCCCCCCCCACACACACACAAGATGACACTTACTTTGAGGCAGAAAGATCTCCTCAGCCTTCCTCAAAACCAGCTTTGAATAAAAACCTCTATTTTCCTTGTCAGCCTGCCCCCTGAGCTGTAGTGAAATGCAGTCAGCAGAAAGGTCTTCTTCATGGTTTCCAGACTGAACTAAGGATAGAGGTTCAGGAAGGCAGAAAGGACTGGGGTTTGGAATGCACATGCCATATTCAGGGGACAATGAAGTAAAATTGCCACTGATCTTCAGGGGCTAGCAGTCCTCATCGTGACACAAGGTAGAAAAGCCTTTTTTTTTTTTCCTAAATCTACAGTCTTTTTCACATATTTTTTTCCTAAAAATAATATTTTTGAATATTTTTTCTATGCAAGGTATTATGCTTAGTGCTTTAGACTATTTTTTTTTTTAAATCTCAGGACTATGGACAATTTCATGTCCATTTTGTAGGAAAGAAAACGGAAACCAGCTGAAAATATGACATTTGTCTTGTATTATATAGCAAATAATAAAGCTGAATGAAGATTTAAATCCTGTGTAGCTTATTCTAAAGTCAAAGGAAAGCCAAATATCCCTTTGAAGTGAAGAATAACAACAAAATCACTTCCTTAGAATGCAAATCAAGTTTTGAGAACATATGATTCTCTTAGCATTGGAAGAAAATCTTAGATTAATTTGGGAAAATGCAATTATGTCAAAAGATAGACATGTACATAAACATATAAATAGAGAGATGTGATAAACCATGTAATAGGAAAGGCAGATAAACCAACTTTGGTCTGATAATATTTCATTCCCTTAAGCTTGAGGCTTACCTGACCAAAAGTCAAAATGAAATAAATAAAGTCAAATTAAAAGACAATAAGAAAAACAACAGAACAAGGTATGTGAGATCTCCTGTTTTGGCACATTTGGAAGTGGTGTGCATCACAAATGAGAGGGACTGTAGCACGATTCGGTCACCACTCATGGTGGACAAAGTTAGTATACGTGGGCTCAATGCAATGGGCAGCGTTTTTGATATTAGCACAGGAAAAACGAGCATTTTTTTTTATTCTCCTCCCCATCCATAGATAAAAATATAAAGAAAAAAAAACTATGTAATTCTGTTTTTAAGCAGTCTGACAATGTCCATGGCTTCATGATGCACCATTGCTATGGATATAGCTACTAACAGTGAGTGGCTGGCGTGGTCAGCCTTGAGGTTTGTGTAAGGAATTTGGCTCTTATCCTCTATCTTCCACTCCCCAGGAAGGACACCTCATTTTAAATCTGGCACCAAGCACTCAAGCTCTAGAATAGACCCAGTTCACATAATCTGAGGAAGAGGTATCATAATAATTATGATAGTTTGCATATGAGTTGTCTCCCAAAAGTTCCTGTGTTGGTGAAGGAATATCCAAAGGTGAAGTGGTTAGATTATGAGAGATGTATCCTAAAGAGCCCATTCTAACTTGAATGAACCAAATGGGTGGTAACTGTAGGAAGGTGGGGCTGGATTGTTTGGAAGAGTTGAGTCAGTGGGGACATGCTCTGGAAAGGTGCTTCTTTCCTGTGGTCCCTTTCTTTCTCTGCTCTGATTTCTGCCCCACCATGAGCTGAGCAGATTTCCTCCACCATGCTCTTCTGCCATGATGTTCTTCTGTCTTACCTTGGGCCCAGAGTGATGGAACTGGCCAACCACAGACTAAGAAACTCTGAACCAAAATGACCTCTGCAACTGTGAACCAAAATGGACTTTTTCTTCTCTGACTTGTTCTTTTTTTTTTTTTTAATTGTTTTATTTGGGAAAAGTGCTTCTTACAAAAGGGCAGCTGCAAAATACAGAGACCTCTGCAACAATTACTTGTTTTTTCTTAAAGTGAAAGAATGAGTGGGATCCAAGGAACCAAAGCAGTAGATGGACAAATCAGGAGCATCTCCCAAGTTATTTTCAGGAAACAAAGCAACACAATGCAAAGGTAAACTTTCCCATCAAGGAATTCTTCTAACAACTTAACTTCAGCTTGTCTTGTGGATTACCACGCCCTCCCCTTTAGTGGAAAAAAAAGTGTGACTTATTACCGCAAACCAATCACTCCACTACAATAAACACCTTAGAACATAGTTTTGAATGACTTCCATCTACCTGCAAAGCTCAGGGGTGGAAAGAGGCAATACTCACAAAAACAAACACAAAAACCTGACAACAGAACCCCTCAAACAGAGGACAAAAGTTTTTCCAAAAGTGCCTGGACTGGAAGGGCCACACCATGAAACATTAAATAAAACTGTGCATCCAAGACCCAGTCTGTGTTGATACATGGGATAACCAGTCATTTATCCACTATGGCTGACCCCATTCCTCTAGCATATAGACAGAGCTAGCGCTGCTATAGCAACTATCTCCAACACACTGCTTTGCCCTTTAAGATCTACCTGCCACATGAGGCTGAAACCACTAAACCAACTTTGTCCACTAAGGCTAAAAATACTGTATCTATGCAGGGACAGGAAGCTCATGCTCACACCAAGCCCTTGGGAGTCAACTGCCAATCCTGCACTGATGGTGTGCCACTTATCTTTCATGTGTGTTCTTTCAAATGTTCCTAGCATGCTAAAGTCAATACATTCACACCTGGTTCTCTTTACCCAGTAGTACTCCTTATGTGCAATTAAATAAGAGACCAAAACCACAGGACAAGCGAATGTGGTGGAGGGGATTATAGGGGAGGGAACTGATACAAAAACACAGATGTGCACATTTTACCAGAAACCTCAAGGACCCACTTCCTACGTCTGACTTGTTCTTGTCAGGTATTTTGGTCATAGTGACAAGAAGATGCGTAATACAATAATAACTTTAAAAATCTTAGACTTTTTTTTTATTCTTCATTAATCCTAAGAGATTTCAACTTTTGTGTAAAAAAGGCATAAACTGAAAGTGTTTATGAAGAAGGATCAGTGTTTATGACTAGTGACTAAGCTCTCACTCCTAATGCTACAGAAATGGGGCCTTCTGGGAAACTGAGGCAGTGAGAAGGCAACCCCTTCAAACCCTGGTTCTTGTAATCAGGTCAGAAGTATTTCAGATGCAGTGCATGAAAAATTCATGATTTCAGATTTCAGAGAAACAGGCATGAGTTTATTGAACTGATAGGAAAAAGAAAGGGGATACTCTCAAGGGAGAGTTTGTCTTCTGCAAAAGGAGAGGGACAGTGTGTCTTTTCTTCACTCCAGTGTTATTAAGAATCCCAGAGAAGTTCCTAGAGAGTCCTGTCCAGATCCACTTCTTGACTTTTGACTGACAACAGGGTGACATCATATTTTCATGTCCCCACTGCCATGCAACTATGGGTCACCTTAGCACATGCTGACTGGTTCTAATTAGATTCTCAACCATAAATTCTTACAGGTTTTATGGTTAGGAGGAATTATCCTTCTCATTCTAAGTTTTGAGATCTTGGCTATGAAAAGGGTCACAAAAGTCTCCCCACTCAGAGTCACTTGGATTCTTCTTATTAATATTATTTTGGGCCTTCATTTTTCCTGCAGGTAGTTTGCGAAGGAATGTGACATATCCTGTCCACTTGTGCCAGGCAGGGCTGCAGGTAAATTGCTTTTTGGAAATAAAAACATGGTAAGGTTTAGCACAGTTGGCCCATTTTATAGAATTATTCCCTTAACCTCATGTTCCCAACACTCATAGCTGTCTGTCCAGTATCACTAACACCCAGGTGACTACTTTTTCCATACGAAAAGACTGCCACATAAGGTTAGAATGACCACAACTGGCCTGTCCTTCTGGATCATTTGAGACTTCTCTGGGGGGGAAAAACGCCACTGTCATCTTCAACTCATATTTATTAAGTTTCTGGAGACACTATTGGAGACGTTAAGATGTCATTAATTGACACTCAGAGTGAGCTCTTTTCCTCCCCGACAGAACAAGTAATTCAATTATAATAACGCTTTTAACAATAATGCAGTTCATTAGGGTGAGATTGCTCTGTCATCATTAATTAATGCAGTGTCTCGAGGGCATGCATCTTTTTGCCTCCAATTTCTTCTTCTTTCTACCTGTCTCTTGTAGTTTCAAGAAAATGACTGGGCAGGTCCGTCCTTCCGCATGTAAGCCGCATTGGGTTAACTTATTTCTAGCAGTATCTGCTACAAATGTCACAGATGTTGTTGAATACATAGCTTAGGTTGGTGTTTTTTATTTAAATCTATTTTCAGTAGCTTTTAATTGGAGATTAAAAGTCAATGGGTAGATTAAGTTTAATTCTACCGAGATATGAACAGCTTCTTGCTCAGTCAGCTCCGCCTGATGAATTCCTATTTCCTAGACTAGGTAAACATGAACCAAATCCACTTTTTTTAAAGTTCCTTCTTTATGTTCTATAATACTGTAATGAAAAGTCCCAGCAAATATCTCACTAAAAGTTTATAATGTTTCTTAACCATTCAACAAAATAACAGAAGACAATTCTCTTGGAGGCTTTTAGTAGTTTGAGAAAATAAAGAAAAATATACCGGACTTTTTTTAAAAAATGTAAAATTAGGCATTAATGAAAATATTCTTAAGACAATAGTAACGGACTTCATCTTCTTATATGAGAATGGAATGCTGCTATGAATTTATTAATAATTGAGAATCAATCTATCACAGTGCACTTTCCTGGTGTTTAATATTCATCAGAGATGGAGTCTGTCCAGCACTGGACTGGATACTATGAGGATGGTGATTACCAAACCTGATGAATATTAAAATCACTCACATTTTTATACTTTTGTTTATTTGTAAAGCAGATGTGTCAACTCCTCCCAACCCTAATAAATCACAATCTGAGTTAAGGCAAAGATGGGATTTGTAAATATAATAATTTTCTCATGTGATTCTGATACAACCAGTTTCATATCTGGAAGCCTCTGCTGTATGCAGCTAAGCAGCAGCACTCCTTGACCATCACCAGTATGCTGGTAATAGAAATACATTATACTTGTCGTTTGATGCATTGAGGATAAGGATCTATCATAGGAGTGGAAAAGTAACCTGATGCTAGGGTTCGAAAGTAAGGTTTGCAACAAAATCTGTTAATTTGGGTATATTCAATGGAAAAATGATTGGACTGTGAGAGCTGTAACTTAATTACCCCATCTTTTCTAAATGAACTGACTGGGTGGTAACTGTAGACAGGTGGGGCATGGCTGGAAGAGGGAGTCAGTGGCAGTGTGGCCTGAAAGGGTATATGTTTCCTGTGGCTGCTTCCACTATCTTTCCCTCTCTCTGCTTCCTAGCCTGCCATAAACTGAACACCTTTTCTCTGCTGGGCCCTTCTGCCAAGATGTGCTGCCTCACCCTGGGCTCAGAGCAAGGGAGTCAGCCATCTATGAACTAAGACCTCTGCAACTGTGAACCCCAAATAATCTATTCCTCATAAAACAAGTTGTTTTTGTGTTATGTTTTTGTTCACAGCTACAACAGAACCTACGCAAAATACCCGTGAATCAAATTTGGCCCTCCTTCCCTCTTTCATATGTCTTGGGAGTTGAAAATTTTTACCTTCTTTACATAGTTGAAAAAAAAAATTAGGAATATTATTTCATAATATGTAAGATTTGTATGAAATTCAAGTGTCAATGTCTAAAATAAAGTTTTATTGGTGCACAGTCACACCCATTTGTTTACATACCATCATTGGTTGTTTTCACACTACAATGGATGCATTGAATATCTGCTACCCAGACTGTATCTGAACTAAAAAGCTAAGTTACTTAAAAGGCAATATATCATGGAAAAATTTCCAGCTTTTTGTCTTCTAGTCTGAACAAAAATTCAAAGCACACTTTGCTGAAGTATTTTAGTGAGAAATGAGTGGCAAAACTGCATTCAAGTGTGTTGTGTATCAGAAAAGGACACTTGTACTTACTGTCTCCTTTTTTTTAGAAGTCCAGAGAAAGAAAAACATGTCTTAGACAGTGGTTCTCAATGTGTGTCCTTGCAATAATAGCATGAGCATTATTTGGGAAAATGTGTTGGAAAGGCAAATTCTTGGACCCTACCTCAAGCCTACCAAACCATACATTCAGTTATTAAGTTCCAGCAATCTGTCTTCTAACAAGCCTTTAAGAGGGTGCTCATGCACTTTCACTGTGTGCTGGCATCTCTGGGAATAGTTGTGCTATGAAACATATAGATATAAACCCCCCCAATAATTCTCACCATGTAGCTAAAGTCCATCATACGAATGGGCAGATCCATTGTTCTGGCACTGCTTGACATTGAATAAAAACTTTCCTACCACAAGAAACACACAAAAAATGAGAATTTTTTTTTAAAAAAATCTCTTTTGCATGGTGAGACACGAATTTATGAAGTGGCTAAGATTCCAGATAACAGTGGTCATGAATTTTATACTGACATGAGATTCCTGATAGATATCAAACACTGAATGAGACTGGATGTGTTTTTGACATCTGACATAAAAAACCAATTTATGCAAGGTGAACTTTGCTCATTCTATATGCAAAAGACAGGATATCATTAACCTTACATGTTCTCAGCACTATTCTCTTATCTCACATTCTTAAGAAATTGAAATAATTCACTGTGAAGTTTCTCACATCTCCAAAGCACATTCCTAATGAAACGTCCTTACTTCCTTTTCAAAAATGTAATCCTGAAAATGATTCAGACTCACAAAAGGAAAAATCTTGGAAAGTAATATCAGAACACTGAGGAGGGTCTCCATATGCCTTAGGGATATCTGAAGCAATGATCAACTACATTCTTTTTGTGTGTGTGTTCTTGACTGTTTGGGTTCTTACAAGACAGACAAAAATGCACAAGTGTGTTTCTTAGTGGCAATGCAATTTTGGCAACAATACTGGGGATACATCCCTCATGTATTGAATACAAGTGGCACCTGATTTACAATAGTTAAACTTAAAATTTTTGTACTTTTTGGTAGAATGAAGTTGTACCCATACAACCATTCTGTTTTTCATTTCAAGTACAGTATAGATTACATGTGATAGCCAACATTTCATTATAAAAATAGGCTTTCTTTGAGATAATTTTGCCCAAATGTAAGCTAATGTAAGTGTTCTGAGCATTTGGAAGGTAGACTTGGCTAAGCTATGATGTTTAATGAGTTAGGTGTACTAAGTTCATTCTCAGTGTAGGATATTTTCAACTTCCTGGGACATACATTATCACAACTTGAGGATCATCTGCTCTCACTGTGTGTCATACACTGTACTCGAAATTCTCCAAGGAGCATCACAATTAATCCTAATAGACATCTGGTGATGATGTAGATATTACTGTTTACTTTTTAAAGATAACTTTGATTGGTTTGGAGCTTCTTGATGAAAGAAAATTGAAGGAGCTATTTGAGAAAGGTGTGAAAGGTTCTGGAATCAACAAATTCTTTTTTAAATTTTTTTAAATTATAGGTGAATACAATATCTTTATTTTTATCTATTTATTTTATGTGGTGTTGAGGATCAAACTCATGGCCTCACACATGTGAGGCAAGAGCTCTACCACTGAGCTAACAAGTTCTTCTTAATGTAAGAGAAGAACAGTTCCCCAACTTCCCCACCTTCAGGCTTCCCAGCAGAGAGGGAGCACCCCATTTCCCCGGGGCCTGATCTCTACATCCATCTTCCACCAAAGGTTGGAAGCTTGAGAAGACTGAGTGACAGACACTTGGTACAGAACATTGATGTGCTCCCACTCCCAATGGCAGTGCCAACAGTGCATGGGGACAGACAGAAACCCAAGAAGGATCTGGCAGTCTGGACAGAATCAGCATGTTGAGGGACTGCATGCAGGAACAAGTGACCTGTTACTGTGAGCTTCCCTGAATTCCCAGGAGGGTTGGAGACTGAGGTCTTGCTTTTACATGATTGGAATTTCCAGAACCAATGTCTATGTAGGTCTGACCTATCTTTCTTCATTATGTTATTAATTTGGAAATTGAAGGTAGTCCCACCATGTCCTTTTGCACTACAATTTTGGCAAAGTGGATTGGGATTGAAATTTATAATGAAGTTTATTCTGCAATGATGAGCACCAAATGTTTCAAAATTGTCCCAGAGGATAGGAAGAAGACTTGGAATCTCTGGCTCCACCTCAGTTCAGCAAACTGGAGAGCAGAATAGCAATGTAAATAGTGCTTTCTACCACTGATTTTCACCATTCCTTCAGGAGGCCTGATCCTGGGAGAAGCTCATGATGGCTCAGGAAGCTCACATTTCTTTCTCACTTGACCACAGGTTTGACAAGATACTCCATTATTTTCTCCCCCAAGAAGACTTCCTTGAGCTTACAGTCTTCCCTGTTCTTTCTTTTTGGGTCTCTCACAAACAAGCTCACACTCCAAAATGAACACTTAGATCTACAAAGAGAATGTACTACTTAACGTCAATTCAAATATCTCACTGGTAGTGTCTGCTTTAGATGATATGCATGTTATCAATGGAGAACATACTCTGCATAGTGTGTCAATCAAAACACTTAATTGGCCACTGGTTCAGCAAATATTCTCATCCCTACTTTTCAGAAGCAAACCAAGTTTGCAAAGTGAAAATAATTTGCTGAAGGTCATTGTTATGGTTTAGATGTGAGGAGTCCCCCAAAAGCTCATGAGTGAGACAAGAAAATTGGAACGAGAAATGATTAGGGACTGGTATCTGAAGTGGTAGGGTGTGCCTGGAGGAGGTGGGAATTAGGGGCATGGACAGAGGGTATATTTATTTGTATCTGGAGAGTGGAGTCTCTCTGCTTTTTAATCAACATGTGAGTTGTTTCCCTCTGCCATGCTTTTCGGCCATAATGTTCTGCCTCATCTTGAACCTGCAGGGATGGAGCTGGCCTTTTATGGACGAAGCCTCTGATAAACTTTTTCCTCCCCTAAAATTGCTCTGGTGAGGTCCTTTAGTCACAGCAGTGAAAAAAGCTGACCAAAATAGTCATATCAAGACTTAGCTTATGATCCAGAGGGTGATTCTTTGTATCCCTCCTATTCTCACTGATTAGTCTCCTGGCTCTGGATTCATATCTTAAAATTGCTACAAACTAAACATTGCTCTGGACTGTTACAAACTATTCTCATCCTGGACCAATCAACTAAAATTTTAAAATAAATTCTTGCTTTGAGCAAATCCTAGATCCAAATTAAGCATAAAGAACCAACCAATTTTGCTTTTAAGATTCAAGTACCACTGGGCTATTAACTATTATATTGATTCTGATGTTTTAAAGCAAGCATACTTGGAATAAGCCAAAATTTGAATGTCTAGAGATTGTCTCCTATCCAGGTCCTTTGTAATTATGAAAGATAACCTCATTTTGTCTTAGGCCTTATCCTTTCTGCCCCAGCGTACCTTGTAGAAATAGCTATTCTACCAGAGAAACAACTGTCAGACTATTTAAAAAATACAATAAAATTGTGGTGATCTATGACCTAAGGAAAATATCACAGCAGAGCCTCCCTGGACAGGGTTGTGACGGTGGTGGCAGGTTGCTAATCCAGAACACAGACTTCCCCATAATTTTAACTTCAAAGTGAAGCTACTTATTGTACATTAATCTCCTTAAATTAATTTTAATATCCTCAAGATGTAAATCTTTTACGACTTGATGTTGAACTAATATAAAATATTCATTGATGCTGAATAGAAGTGGACAATTTCAGTTCTATCCCACAATATTTCACAAATGAAAGATAATCTCCCTGAAGAATTTAGATGCCATTTTGAGTTATAACTCTTGAAACAAAACGACCTTATGCATATTTAGATCCTGTTTATTCATGACTGCTTTTTTTATAGGAATATTTATTATTGGTTACAGTAGTTTTCAGCTAACAAATCAACTCTGAATTGTGACTTTCTAATTCTGTGCTGTCAGTTAAAATGTTCATCTTGCTGAAATCTTTCAGCTCCCAACAGGATTTATTTATTTAGTTAGTTTAGTTAGTTAAAGATAGTTTTGGTACTGGGAATTGAACCCAAGGTTCTCTCTAAATTACCTAGGCTGTACCTGTGATCCTCCTATCTCAGCCTTCTGAGTCACTGGGATTAAAGGTATGTACCACCCTATACAATTTGTGAGAGCTGTTAAATAGACAAGTTCTTCATTTGAATTGTATACACTGACTCATTGCTGTTGGGGTAAGAAATGGGTAGCAACAATATTTTCCTAATAGTATCATATATATATATACATATACATATATATATGTATAATATAACATAAATAAATATATGTTTATACATTTTTATGTAAATAAACATCAGCTGAATCTATCTGTCTATTGGCAGACAGATAGATAGATTTAATATTTCATTTATTTTCAAAACTTTTAAGGCCACAAGGATCTTCAGGATTGAAACTCATGAATCTTTTCAAACTGTTCCAGTTATTTAACCCACAGGTCCAGCCAGCCACCCAGAAATAGCCGCTCTATTTTCTTACACACTGTGGAAGCAGAATACTGTTCTCTCTGCCATTTTCTTTATTGGACACACTACCATCATCCACATGATGTTGCAAATTTCCTGGTGGTTGAGCTGCCTCTAGTCTTATTTCCTCTTCCCCATTATCTCACAGTTTTCTTTGCCACACAACATTTTGATCACAAAAGTTCAGTGACTGACCACTGTCTACAATGAAGTAATACTCCTAAGGCTGTGCAGAAATGGTCCCTTCCTCACAACAGCTCTTACTATTCTCCTCACCCCCATTCCCAGACACTGAGCATTAAACTACTCTGAATCACTTACTCTTTCTCAAATACATCCCACACCTTGTTCCCTTTCACTTTGGTTCAAGTTAGTCCTTCTGTTCAAAATTCCTTTTTATTCTCTCCCTGCAGTTGACACACTGCATTTGTTTCTAAACTGGGCTCCAATATCAGCTCCTTTTTGAATCCCTCTGTGCTCCCACATGCTGAGCCAGTTAATTCCCACCTTTGAAATTTCATGGTTCTAATTCCTGACCATTTCCTTACCAAGTAGGTAGTTCTATTTGTTTCCTGAAGAGCAGCAATCAAATTTTATTTATCTTTGTAAGTGCAGCAGCTGGCTCAGTGCCTGACATGAACTAGGTACTCTTTAAATGTTTGTGAAAGCAGATCTGGGCCAAGGTGTAGTAAGTATTTACGAAGCTAAACAGAAGGTCTAGACTAAAGGATGCTGTCATGTTTGAGCTAATATTGATACTTACATTGGCATGCCCAAGGGTACCCCAGTAAATACCACAGGTCAAGAGAATGAAGTTACAAATGCAGATAGAGTACATATTGCAGAGTACATTCAAGGAGGTTGATTGATGTCAACAGTGTGCTTAAAGGAATTTTGTGCTCTGGGCAATGGGAAGGAGTATTCTTCAGTACTCCAGATGTGCCAGAACTTTATATGGGCATCATGACATTCATTGATGACAATGAAGATGAAGACAATAACAATTACAGCAAGTTTTTAATTAGTATCCATGTTCCCAATGAAATGGTAAGATTTTAAGCATATTGTCAAAAATATCCTCTCAAACACTTCTGTGGATTAAACCTTATTGTGCCCATTTTGGAAATGAGGAATTTAAAACTAATGGATTTTACCTACTAGTTCAGGTAGCTATAATTTCTCTAAATATCTTAAGACCCCCCCCTCAAAGTTTATCTTTTCATCTTCATTATATAGGAAAGAGTGAAGGGAAAGGAGTGGGTATAGGGGTAGCAAGAATCGTAGAATGAATCGAACATTATTTCTCTGTACATAGGTAACTATACAACTGGCGAGATTCCCCATCATGTACAACCAGAAGAATGAGAAATTAAAATCCATGTATGTATGATATATGAAAGTGCATTCTATTGTCATGTATACCTAATTAGAACAAATTTAAACAAAAAAGGAAACTGTTTTCTTTTTATATGTCCAGGTATCAAAACTCTGAAGAGGATGGAATGACCACAGACATTGCTCTTACCTATCAAAAGCCTATTTGATTGCTGGAGACGTCTCCAAGAAAGACAACAGAGCAAGGTGAGTCTCCCAAGAGTTTTTAGCCAGATTTTTCTTTCAAGTGCAACTCAATAACACCCTTCAAATACTTTTGTTCTCTTCGGATCTCTGAGAAACCTCCAGTGAGATTTTTGGAAAGATGATTTCCCGAAATTTGGCTGATTTTAAAACTTTCTTTTTTAAACAAAAGATAGTCTTGACAAAAGGCTAATGAGTGCATTGTCTTAATTTATATAACAAAGATAAAATTAAACAGATAGATGACAAATAGTTGTTTAATTTAGTTTTACAGTTTTACAAAGATTATGCAGTCACCATCCACATTTTTCAATAAGCATGACTAAATGTCCAAATAAATTGATTTAAACATTTTTAAAACTAAGCCAAACATTTATATTTTGTTTCACTATATAACATCAAATAGTTTACTTGACTAGAATTGATCCTTTATAATTTGTTTGTTTCCTCTTTGTTCATTATGTGGAAATATCTCAATAGACCTTAACTCAGTGATTCTTTATATCTCAACAAAACTGTTTTTCTGGAAGTTATAGAACTTCAGTTAATTCTCCTGGGCAACACTCACAGCCTGTTTCCATGGACAGTCTGTTTAAAAATAATGAAAGTAGAAATAATTCACAAGAGATAAAGTTTCTCAAACATAGAAATACAATCTATCAATTTATTGACACCAATTCCCTAATCTTAGCATGAGTATCTGCTCTTTACTTCCCTGGCAGTGGGCCTATAAATCACACTCCATTCTTGGTGTTGACACTCTTCAAATGCCATATGTTGCTCTCATTATTGTAACTTGCCTGGGGCTATTATGACAAGTACCAGAAACATGCAGAAATGGAATAGAATAGGAATGCTTAAGGACAGTTCTTTCTCATAGCCCCCTAACTGTTGCTAGGTCATGATAAACATGTTAATTCTTTCAATTCTACTTCATGAACTGATCCTTCTAGCTTGTACTCAATCAGTTTTGAGGAGTGAGTGATCATCAATGCCATTATCATCCAAAAGCATTTACTGGGTACATACATGTGAATGCAATTTGTTATTCAAAGCAAATTATATAGCCTGGATCCATTTATCTTGCATTTTAATAAGAGGAGGGAGGCTAAGGGCAGGAATAGGATCTTCCAACATTTCTTATCTGTAGAAGAGAGACATATTGTGAGGTGGTGATATGTTTAAGATGCACATGAGTCAGCTGCATTTCTGGCCTGCAGATTCATAGTTGAAGTGGTATAAAGATGTACAAACAAATCTTCATAATTTTACAGAGGGATAGAGGTATAAGTAAATTATATGGATATTAACTGAGGACTGCAGTTATATTGTAAATGATGGAGACAAACTTTTCCAATCTTTGGAAATTACACACATGTGAACTTCACATAAAACACACAGATAAACATTATCACTTATTCTACATAATCTATATTTAATCTTTTGTTTTAGTCTATTTCTGATACCAAAACCAAATATTTGAGATTGGATAATTTATTTTTTTCCCACATTATTGGTGCACTATAATTACACATGATGTTGGGATTCATTGATACATATTTGTTCATACACATGCACATATTACCTTGCAACAAAAAATAAAAGAATCAAAAGGTCCCATATTTCACAATTTAAAATTATGCCTTCTTCATTGTTTTTATGCAGATGACAATTCAAAATGGCAGATAAATGAGTCTTAAATGGAGGTGGAAATATTTCACAAATGATGTTGGCATCAGAGAAAGAAAGAATCACAGAAGAAAAAAAAAGAACTGATGATAAAGTATTTAAAATGATAAATTTGGAGAAAATATGACCAAAGGATTCCAAATTGAGGAAATAATCCAAGCAAATATACATTCACGAAGGAGCAGGCCTCTTACAGGGAAAAAAAAAACCATATATGTATTTTTAGGTTGTAGGTTCCTGATCTATTCTATTTGAAGAAAAATGGTAATGACAAGAAAATATGATTTTTTGCCAAGTTAGGACAAACTCGAGAACATTGCTGTTCTTTAATAACTTGAAACAGTGCGTTGCTGCTGACAGCCAAGCTCTCTACACAGAAAGAGGGTGTTGGGATTTTATACACCTTAAATCACTTTAGAATTGACTTTAGTGTTGTCCACTGTGCTTTCACACATCTTCAAAGTCAGAAAGTTTAACTCCTAGCAATCTCTTCTTGTTCACAGATGTAATCTTAATTTGTGTGGAACTCAAGCATCTCTCTGATGAGCTAATACACACATAAATATGTTTGTGTCTTGGAGTTTGACTGGAAGCAGAAATGGAAGCCCATAACCTTTGAGGATTAAGAAAAGAAAGTAAGATCAATGTGCCGAGAAGTTTTCAGACTGTGAACACTGAGTCTGCACTTTGGTTGGCAGACAGTAGTAGCCTGACTTCACCCCCCTAGATGGTGATCCTGGGAATTTCCTCATTATGCCACTGTCTGCATGGTCACCTGTGTTCCAAATGTTGGTATTAAAGAAATAGCCCAACTAAAATCTCATTGGGCTTTACTTTGAGGAAAAAAGTAAATATTGACGCCTTGTGGAAATCATTGAACTGATCCTATGCTCTGTCTGGCTACTAAATTCCCTGCAGGCCCAAGGACTTAGAAATCCTGGGTAATATAATTATTTAAAAGGTGGAGATTCTTTTTCCTGTCACTCTGTAAAATGCCACCTGCCACCTGCTATTGCTTTTACAGTTTCTCATCATGTGGGTTTCAAATATCACCTAACCGTCTTCCTTATACATCTGCTCCTTGTTGTTCCTGTAATCTGACGTTTGGATGATGTAGGCTAAGCTAAAGGCTCTGAGCAGGCAGTGAGCACTCTGGCTCTGCCAAAGACTAGCTGTGTGTCTCTTCTTTCATTTACATCACAAAAAAAAAAATCCTCCCTGGGCCTCAGGTTCTTTCCCTGTAAAATTCTGTAAAATCCATAGCACTTTGGTATCCTGTGAAATAAAACTTTACATCTCAATCTACTGAAGGAAAACTAAATGTGTGAAATAACAAACCTATGTTTGGTATCAAATCATTATGTTGATTATTTGATTAGTCAGGTACCACTTCCTCCCAAGCAGTCATTTCTTTTCCTACTAAAATACTAATTAACAGAACATCAACAAGTTTGAATACTATCTTTCTCTTTCTTTGAACAAAAGATATTGAAAAACTTCCAGGGTATGAAGCAACCAAATGGAGATGGGGGAGATGAATACCTCTGATGGGCAGATAGAATTAGCCTCACTTTTCTAAAAATCTATACAAAAACAAAAAGCATGTTTTATGTTACTTTAAAATCCTAGTACATATTGGTACTCAAAAAAGTTTTTTTGAATAAGGAAAGAAAGAGAGGAGGGTGGAAGGAATGAAGAAAGAAGGATGAGTCATTAATTAACTTTCTCAGCATTCTTAGGCTAGCAAGGAGCAGAGTAGATATCTATAATGCAAATATTCACCTTTCAGCCATAGACTATTCAATCATAGCTAGCCAAATAGAGGTAAGCATTATTTTTACCCAAAGACAAAATAAACAAAACCATAGTGCTTTAAGCCTCGAACATATTCCATAGTCAAATATTCTATTCACTAGAAAGTAGTTCGGTCACATTCTTTCATTGACATTAGTCTAAGCAGAAACATAGACTCATCAAGTGTTTGCAACCGATTCCTATTGTCTAGTCTCTGTATTGTTTTATTGATCTGTTTCTCAGTGCACTGTACTGAAATTAAAACTCGGTTATTTAAAATGTACTGCACTTAAGTGATGACCATTTTTCTACAGGGCATTTGGGGAGACAAATGACCTCCTGGGTGGTGCTGATGGTTTCAGGTAGCAGAATTCCATTAACACGAGCTGGGCATTTATTCTAAAGAAATTTCTTCTGCCAGACAGTTATTAGTGTAAGCTAATTTTGAAAATATAAACACATGACTTATTTGAAGACTTGCTGGTATATATATATATATATATATATTGGATATTTGCAGCAGGCAACATATTGATAAGTCCATCATTAAGTTGGATAATCAACATTGTCCAAATGACTCAGGATTTCTGGGAGAGTGGCAACCTTTACAGATAATAGCAAAGGCATCATTTCTTTTGAAATTTCTTCACAACTACAGGCAGAATCACAGGATTTCTCATTATACTAGTCAACCTTCATTGGTAGTTGATATGTTCCAAGACGTGTGGATAGTACCAAACCCTTTATATAGTATGGTTTATTTTCCTATATATACCTCCCATTATGTACCAAACCCTTTATACAGTATGGTTTCTTTTCCTATATATACCTCCCATGATAATGTTTAATTTATGTTAGGCACAATACGATCTTAAAACTCTACATATTAACAAAAGGAACAACTGTATCTTATAAGAATTATTTAATATGAAAATTATTTATGTCTGAAAATTTCCACTTAATATTTTGCAGGAAATAAAACGTTGGACAAATTCGGGCTGTTGTATAGAAAACCCATTAATTTATTCTTTTACTTGCTCATTTATTCATTCATGTGTGTGTGTTTCCCTCAACAATGAACATCTTTTAAGTACCAGGGTATATCTGTTTTAAGTATGGAAATTCAAGAGGATAGCCATATAGATGCTTTTCTTAAAAATATAATCAGGGCTGAGAAATATCAGTAAAATATTTGATACAATAATTGTGTTATATGCACTTAAATACACATAAAAGATCAAAAGATCACAGAATAGGCACAGGATCATAAATACAGCTGAATTCGCCATGTAAAAAAGTGTGTGTTTGTGTGTGTGCTGGAGTTAATGGTAAGGAGAAATGAATGGCTAAATAGAAAGATAATGTGTCAGGGAAGCCTGACTGAAGGTATTGCTGTCTGAAGTTAATCTCAAAATATGTGACACTGATACATAGACAATGGAGAGAAAAGGAATTAGATTGGCAGTCCAGATAGAGAAAATCAAAGGAGGTGACAAATAGTTTAATACTTCCTCAGAAATAGAAAATCAGACTCATAAGGGAATCTTAAGGGGTTCTGTATTGCTACAAAGTAAACTTCAGAGCACAAATTGAACAAAGATTTAGTCTGGTTTAGTAAGATGGAATCAATCACAGAAGATCTTTTCTACCTTTTTAAGAGTTTTGAAATGTATCCTAGAGTCATTGGGCAGGAATTGAAAGGGTAGAAGCAGGAGCTGTTATGGCCACATTAAGTATATATAGGACAACTCTAAAATATACAGGTTTCCAAAATAAAAATTTTGAACAATACAAAAAAAAATTGCCACAAAATTATTTGATGATAACATCACACTTGAAATAATACAAATGATTTATAATCCTTATTTATCCCAGAGTGCATGTTCATTTGTTTTTATGGAAAAATAATATCCAGTTCTATACAAGCTGCTTCTTCAAACATCACAACCCTGAGAGTACTGGATAAAGGAAAGAAAGCTGAACCACTCTAGAATCTATATTCATCTAGGGAGGCAAAAATATCAGCAGTTAATAATATTTAAGAGCATCACTCACAGTCTCTAAGATTCCGGAAATGGTAGATCAAATGTTGTGGAATATTAAATGAATCCAATTTATAGAAGAATTGGTTCTAAGAAAAAATGTGGAATATTGGGGATGACACATCTTTCATAAAGACTGATATAGCCTTGGACTGGGGATGTAGCTCTAGAGTAAAGCACTCGTCAAGCAGAACAAGACCCAGGGTTCAATCCCTGGCAACACAACAAACAAACACAAGATCAATAAATGAAAGAAATATCTTTCAATATATGATCAGGTCATCTGATAAAGGATGGTCATGCAGGTGTTCATGTGATTCTTCTTGTCCTAAGTGAGAATATTGCATTTGAGAAGTACCCATAATTACAAAGACCATACATTTCCTCATAAATTTAACTGAATTATAATAATTAAATTTTACTTGAGCTGACAAGAAAGAGTTGAGTTGATTCACTTTTGGGCCAAGATTATTTAAAATGTCTCTAGTTAAGACTTTTTCTTCCTAGTAAAACCTCTTTCAAAACAATTTTCTTGGGTACAGCGAGATCTGATACTGCAATGTTGGTGGTCTTTTTACTGAACCCTCTTTGGGGAATATTTTACATGGGTCCCATGCTGATATGCGGTATAGCATATGCACTTTTATGACTTATTCATTGGATGATAAGCAGTGAAGGAGAGAGATCAAGGAAATAAAACCAACCCAGAGGCTATTGGATTTTGTCCCCTTATTTCTGAATCCTTATCATCAAGAATCAGCTCAGGCACTTATATTTTTGTGTGTCTGCAGGATATCACTTGAGTAAAAGTGATGCTTTTTATGTCAAAGATTCTTTAGAGACCAGCTGGTGTTTACTTCTCTTCAGCCTAAATAAGGAATTTGATGGAGAGACTGACTCCCATCTGCTTTGACTTGGTTGCTGTTTGTCCTGCAAAGGTTGCATGTCAGGAGCTCAGTTCCCAGCGTGGTGGTATTTGGGAGGTGGTGTGGATCTTTCAGAGGTGGGTGTTTGTGGGAGGTTCTTCAGTCAGTGGTGTGTCCTCAGGAGAGACCAAGGTATTTCTCCTGCAAGCCTGGTAGTTTTTATGAGAAAATTGCCATAGAATTCTGATCCTGGTCCAACCCAATCTCTCTGGTTTCCTGTTTTCTTGTATGCCAACATTTGCTTTCTCAGTAGTAGGTGCTACCTCCACCTCTTTTGGGGCTTCTACCAGAGCCAGTGCTAAGCTGTTTAGATACCCAGCCTCCAAAAATGTGTACTATATATATCCCTTTTCTTTATAAAGTTAGCCTAACTTAGGTATTTTATTATATTAATACAAATATAACTGATACAGTGAACATGTTGATCTTAACAAGGGACTTTTAAATCAATCAATCAAGCAAGCAAGCAAGCCAGCCAGTCAGTCAGCCTTTGATGAACTATGTGGCCAAGTCTCTGAAGCATGCATTTGTCTCAGTTTTCTCATGTGAACAGTGTTAACTGCAAGAAGTGAAATTTCAGAGATTAAGGTTCCCATTTGGACAGGTGTTTGTAGGGTTCATAGGTGCATTTTCTGTGTCTTGTTATTTTTAAGTTTCTCAGAGTCCTTACTTAGCTTTCTTTTACTTGAAACCAGAGTAAATTTTCTAAATTACAATCCCAATCCCTTTGCTGAAAATCCACCAGTATCTCTACTCTATTGAAGGTGTGTATACACTATCTAAGTTGGCTCTCAAGGCCCTTCCTGATCTGACCATTGCCAGCTTTCTTCTTCACTGCTCATAATTCTTTATATTTCTGGTTGGAGACATCCTGAATCCTAATCGGCCACAATATTCAGCACATATCTAAATCCTGTCTACTTCTTTACTTTTGCTCTCTGTCTGCAATTTCAGGCCACTAGAACTCACATCTGGAAGTTTTATTTGACCATTGCACATGATAGGAGCATTTATATTTTTATTGATCTTCAAGCTTTGAACATGTCTGGAAATGCTGTCCATTTTCCTGCCAGGAGATTTTATGTAAAATAAAAGAGGTTAGATTATCTAAATGTAAATTTAACACAGATGAGGCAGAGAAAAAAGAGAAAGAGTGGAGAAAATTTAAGTTCTGTTGATACCTTTTGGGCCTCTGACTGAACCCCTCCTGAAATCTAATACATGGAGTCTTTCTTTTCTCTCTCTTTCATTTTGCTTTTCATTTTTCCTTCCCTTCCATTCCCTTCCCTTTCCCTTCCCTCCCTTCCTTTCTTCTTTTCTTCTTTCTTTTTTTGCTAAGAGAATGAATATATGTATTTTTTTGCTCATGTCTATTTTTGTGCCTTTTGTTATCAATTGTAATAGAAAGAGTTCTGAGTGAAACACATACCAAACCAATATATAGATGGTATTGGCCTTCTATTTCTTAAATTAATAAATACCTGGATTAAGCATTAAAAAAGAAGAAACATTTCTTTTGGCTCAAGATCTAAGAACTTTCAGGACATTGTCCTGTGGCCCCACTGCTTTGGGGCTTATGGTGAAGTACTACAACAGCGTATTATGCTTTAGATACGAGGCAATCCCCAAGGCTCTTGCTAATGCAGGAGAGTTCAGAAGTGAAATGAGAGTTGAAAAGTAATAAGGGGATTAATCCACTTGATGGACTGGCAATTTGAATGGACAGCTGGGTGGTAACTGGAGGAAGGTATGGCATGACTAGAAAAAGGAGGTCACTGCAGGCATGATTTGGGGGATTGTATTTCTCCAGGGCCTCTCTCTTCTTCTCTCTCTCTCCTTTCTGGCTGCCATGAATTGAGCAGCTTTCCTCTACCATGCTCCTCTACCAGACCCAGGGTCATGAGCTATTTATTAGTCAGCTTCTCTAGGGAATCAGAACTAATCATATGGATAATTACAAAAGATCATACATTCGATTGGCTTACAGGATCAAAATCTGCATAGTCCCACAATGGATGTCTGCAGGCTGAGGAGCTACAGAAACCAGGAGCTACTCTGTTTGAGAAGTGGGAGTCTCAGAGAAAGAGAAACAAATGATGAAGCCCTAATTCAGGACCGGAGGAGGCTTGGGGATTCACTGAAGAATCCATAATCAGAGTCCACTATGGAAGAGTGGGAGAGCTGGAGACTGGTGTCCTCAGGAGATCACAGCAGCAACCCAAATACCCACACAAGAGAGAGAAAACAGGTCTCCAGCCATGCTGGCTTCCTGCTTCCTTCATCCAGGCACCCAGCCTACTGGGCTGCATGGCCCACATTCCAATAATTTCTGACAACACCTTCATCAACACATACCAAACTCTTTTAGTCCAATCAAGTCAAAAATCCACAATAATTACTATGAGTTTACTACTTCTCAACCTGTCACTCAAACACTTCTTTAAATTATAATCTCCAAATAAACAAAATAAAAAGGTCACAATTCTGCCAGATGTAATATAAATACCCTTTGTACAACCAAAAATGAACTCATTTCTCTCCCAGAAATGGAGGAAAGGTGTTTTTTGTTGTTGTTGGTTTGTTTTAGTGATATGTTTTTGGTATCCCACGACTGAAATACTATAATGTAGATTTAACACCATTCTAAGTACTGACATGAAGTCAATCAATATTTTGTTAGTTGATAAAAGAATAAATGAGCAGAGTAAATAAGCATATCTGCTTAATATATGTGTGTATATGCATAAATATATTCTTAACAAATTACAAATAAATACAAATGACAATTATAATCCTTATTTTTGTAACTGGTCACTTGGCCATGTTGGCATATAAAACTATCTTTCATTACTACCTAATCTGTATTCCCTTTTCCTTTAGCAGGCACCTCAGCAGGTCTTATTTCTTTACCTGGAGGGGTGATCTATACCTTCATTCCTAGAGAATCTGAGACACATGGTTTCTGGGCCAAATTAAGGTATTGAAATTTCCCATCAACCTTAATAACAGCACATAATAATACAAAGAAATACCCCCCAAATTTCCTGAATTCCAGACATATTCTTCCTTATTATACTTGTACTTACTATACTATACTTCCTTACTATACTTAATACTTACTATCCCTTACTATATATAGGATGTGGTTGCTAATTCAGAGCATAGAACATCTTCTGGAGAATCTTGTTCCAGCCTTTCAAGATATTACCACCTAATTGGTACCAAAACTGTATCTTTCAAAATCAGTCCCACTGTTCTATCAACCCAGACACTTCAGGTTGATAAGGAACATGGTAAGACCAGTGAATCTCATGAGCATGAGCCCACTGATATACTTCTTTAGCTGCGAAGTACATTCCTTGGTCAGAAGCAACATCATGTGGAATACCATGACAGTGGATAAGGCATTCTGTAAGTCCATGGATGATAGTTTTGGAAGCATTTTGTGTAGGCAAGGCAAGTCCATACCCAGAATAAGTGTTTATTTCTGAGAGGATGGACTGCTGGCTCTTCCATGATGAAAGTTGTTCAATATAGTTAACCTGCCACTAGATTGCTGGCTAATCAGTATAAGCAATGTCATATCGTCTGTTAATATCAGTCCCAACTTCTGGTCAATTGGTTACTCAGCAGTTGCTATATCCAGGTCAGCCTTGGTGAGTTGAGGTCCATGTTGCTGAGTGCATACATAACCTTCACTGATGCCACTCTGGGCACTTTGATCATGAGCCCATTGGGCAATGACTGGGATTATAGGGAAAGCGGTTGACTGCTATTCACAGACTGAATCATCTTATTCATTTGCCTATTAAAATCCTCTGCAAGGTTACCTTTTGGTGAGCATTTACACAGGACATGAAGATCTTCACATCCTTCACCTCTTCAGAAAATTCTAATCCCATGATCTCTTCTCAGGGAAATTTTCCTTTCTAGACTCTTGAGTTTGCAATGGATGTGGTTTTGCAAATCCCTGAGATGACCTCAAGGAATCCTTTCTATTTTCTTTGAGCAAAATACTCAGTACCTCTTTCGGTGCTGTAACTCTTCAACAAGCACAACTTCCTCGGTATTATTTGCACTTTTCTGGCCAAACTGAAGAATTGTAAAATCCTTTAGCTCTGTTTTCTGCTTCAATTTCTAACACTATATCTGACTAAGAGATTCTAGTAATAGCCACAACACTGAGTGAATGCTGTGCTACCTTGAAATTCCCTCTGCCAGATTAGTTAGTTCATTGCCTTTAAATTTAACCTCACTAAATTCTCAGGACATAGTAAAAAATGTAACCAAGTTCTTTGGTGTCTACTTCAATTCCCAATAGAGTTCTCAATTTCCTCTGAAACCCTGTGAGAACAGTCTAAATTCCTAAAATTATTTTGGTCTTCTGAGCCCCTACCAGAGAAACCTATAATTAAGTTCTGTTTAGGATAGTTTTTTTTTTTCCTAAAACTTTTCAAACTTGCATCTTGACTTTCTTCAAAATTTCTCTCTCCAACCAACTCCAAAGTTTTCTGAATCACATGGTCAAATTAAAAATAGCAACAAACCCATTCTTGGTACGAATTTCTGTTTTGGTCAGATTTTTCATCACTGTGACTGAGGTATCTGGCAAGAACAACTAAGAGGAAGAAGCATTTATTTGGGGCTCATGGTTTCAGAGGTCTCAGTTCACAGATGACTGATGTTTTTGTTCTGGGCCCAAGATGAGGCTTCTTATCATGGGGGAGGTTCCTAACAGAGGAAAGCTTTAACCCTCATGGTAGCAATAAAGCACAGAGTGACAGAATGGAGGAAGAGAAAGGAATCTAGTAAGTTGTCTCACCATGCTTAGTCACCCAGGCACTCAGGGGCTGCTGCATTCATGGTGCTAGAGGGCCCAGGTGCTGCATGAGCAGGTGGCAGGCCTTGGCATCATCCTGCAGAATACAGGGTGCTAAAGTCAAGGAGTCATGGAGGCTTTCACTGAGATTTCAAAGGAAGTCCTGGGAGTCCAGATAAAGTGTATTAGTGTCAGATTCCCTCCAGGCTGTCTTTGAGAGCGTGATGAGTGAAGTTGTGAAGGTAAAGCCATGCTGAAATGGAGACCCGGGAAATGAAGAGATGCCAGTAACACGGACTACCTTCTGAGAAAAGTTTCTGGCTGTGGAAAGAGTCAGGCTAAAAGAAATTCCATGTGCACTATAACTGGCAAGGTCATGGCTCCTATGCCCTTTGGAGAGCACATCTCCCTGATGCTGTATGCAGAGTTGCTGAACCTGTTTGCCTGGCTAGGCTTTAATATTGCTTTGGCCCCATTCCTTCTTTCTATACTCCATTCCTCCTTTCTGGTATGGGAATGCTTACTCTGTACCACTGTATATTGAATATATGTAACTTGAATATGTGTAATTTAAAATATACATAATTATTTTACATATATATATATATATATATATATATATATATCTCCATCTGAGATCAGCAAAAAGTTTGCCTTGAGTCTCACTGAGACTTTGGACTTGGACATTTGGGTAATGCTAAAACTGTCAAGACTGTGGGACTTTTGGAGATGAATTAAATGCATTTTTTTTGTCGTGATATAGTTTTGGGGACAGGGGTCAAATGTTATGGTTTGGACATGAGGTGTCCTTCAAAGGTTCCTTTTGTTCAGGAATAATCAGAGGTAAAGATATTCGATTATGAGAAGTGAAACCTAGTTAGTCCATCTTAGGTTGAATGATCTGACTTGGTGGTAACTGTAGGCAGATGGGATGTGTCTGGAGGAGGTGGGTCAATGGGGGTGTTCCCTGAAAGGGAAGTCCCCTTCTCTCTCTCTCTCTCTCTCTCTCTCTCTCTCTCTCTCTGTCCTTTCTTGCTGTCATGAGGAAAGCAGCTTTCCTCAGCTGGGTCCTTCCCACCATGATGTCCTGCCTCACCTAGGCCTCAGAGAAATGAAGTTGGCCATTTATGGACTGAAACCTTTGAAATTATGAGCCTCAAATAATTTTTTATCTAAGTCGTTCTTTTCAGGTATTTTGGTCACAGCAATGCAATAAAAAGAAAAAGAAAAGAAATAAAGGAAAGCCAGCTGATGATGGACTGAATTTCTGAAACCATGAGCCCAAAATCAACTTTTCCTCCTCTACATGGATCTTCCAGGTGTTTTGTTCACGGTGATGAAAAGCTGACTGGCCCATAGTAGGGACACATATGAAAAACTTCATTCACCTCATATCCAGGAAGAAAAGAAATAGAAGAAGAACCTGGGGTCTCTTCAAGGGCACAGGTGCAGTGACCTAACTTACTTCCACTGGGCTCTGCCTCCCAGAGGTTCCACAACTTCCCAATGGTGTCACAGGCTGCTGTCCCTGTCTTCAGCCATAGGGATGGACAGCTATCCAAACTGTAGCATTGTGTCTACTAAGTTTGACCTATTCTGGAAAATAAAAATGTGGAAACACAAATAGGTAATTTAGAAGAGCCAAGTAAAACTCCAAAACACTCCAACTCTGATCCCTTCCTCTGTCTCTGAGGAGTAGTCTCTCTCTCTCTCTCTCTCTCTCTCTCTCTCTCTCTCTCTCTCTCTCTCTCTCTCTGTCTTCTTTTCTAAATAAAACTTTTTGCTCTCACCTCAAACAAAACCCCAAAACACTATAAGCACTCCAGATAATATTAATAGTGATCTTAATTAAGATTATTCCATATGAATAGCAGTGTTGATTAAGTCTTCTAACATAAATCAGATACGATCATGTATACACACACAAAAAAAAAGTTGGAAAGGAAATAATGAATCATAAGCCATTTAGACATGAAGGGATGGAAAGGAAGACACAGATAACATTTTCTTATGGCAATAAATGGAATAATACATAGGACTTCTTACCACACCCATTTTTTTTTCAGGGGGTGGGGGTACCAGGGATAGAACTCAGGGGCACTTGACCATGGAACCATATCCTCAGCCTTATTTTGTAGTTTTTGTTTGACACAGGATCTCAGTGGGTTGCTTAGCACCTCATTTTTGTTGAGGCTCACTTTGAAGTCACTAACCTCCTGCCTCAGCCTCCCAAGCTTCTGGGATTACAGGCATGGACCACCACACCAGACTTTACCCAGGTTTCTACTAGACAAAGACTTGAAGGTATGTGATTAACTAAAAAAAAAGATATATCAGGGAGATATACTGCTATTTTGAAAAACAAAAAATTGAAAATTGTTTATATATATATATAAACAATCAGAACTTCTGATGTGTGTGTGTGTGTATATATATATATATAAAAGACTTTGTAAACATATATATAAAAGTTAATATACACATATGTATATATATAGAGAGAAAACACATTATAAGTCAATAAAATACAAGTAAGTTTACTATCTTTGCAAAATCATATGGAATGTTGATTCAGTGAATTAACAGATGATATAAAAAATGTATATGATATGCATTAATACCATGACTATCATTTAGCAAAATAAAGTAAGGTCCACTGAAATTTAAGTGAAAAATAATTGTAAAATCTTAAATAGAGTAAAAATAGTAAAGTGCTGAAATTTTATATGCAAATTCTACAAAAATGAAACTATTTGCATTATATACAAATTCAAAGCTTTCAAAATTGACTTAGGCCTACCAAAAACATTTGCTAAAAAGTATCATCTTGTGGACATTGAGAAATATAAATGTGGATAATAATTGCAACATTAACATTATGTCTTTATCCTTTTAATCACTAAGAGTTAGACAAAACATTTTTAAAAATCATGACATAAATTCACTCAGAGGATATTTCACTATCTGCCACAGTCCGACTGCAGCAAAATAACCCGGGGGTGATGAGCAATTTGTGTACATTGATACAGCAGGAGTGGGAGCCGTTTATTGTAGGACAGGAGGGTACATTCGACATAGCTTATCTTAATTAACATAAACAAAATGCCAGGCGCCATCTTGACTTGTTTACAGACCCTAACAACTATCCACTGCAAAAATCAGAAGTTTTCAAAAATTGAAAAATTAAGACCCATTATATATTGAACACATTTTAATTAGCACCAAATACCATTAAAAAATCGTAGCTTAGCCAGGCTCACTAGTGATTCAGGAGGTTGAAGCAGGAGGATCAAAAGTTTGAGAGCATTCTCAGCAGCTTAGTTAGACCCTGTCTCAAAATAGAAGATAGAAAGTACTGGGGATTAATCTCAGTGGATGGGTGCCCATGGGTTCAATTATTAGTATCAAATTGAAAAAAAAATCTCAGATTGTTTCCATATGATTCAAATTACATATTAGACTTTTTAGTCATCTTTGCTTAGCTTAGCCTTCAGAGTTTCCTGTATTTTGAACCTTTATGAGTGAGTAAAGCAATCTGGAAAGCAATTTTAGAGGTGGTTGCAACATATCTGACTAAATTGCCTTGTTTTTTTTTTTTTCCCCTACAAAACACTTAAATAGTATAAATACTTTGTCAGATCAATGGTGAAATACTTTCCAAATGAAAGACTGAGGATCATTAATCAAACCTAAATCAAAGTGAATGGCTTAACTTTCCTCCATTTGGAGATTAAATTTAAGCATTTAAATACACACACCATAAAATACATAGCTTATAATATTTTCCATCCATTCCCTTTCTATATGACAGTAATATTGCCAAATTCAAAGCTTTATTTTATTCAAGGGCTGTCTTACAAATTACTTTACAAAATATTTCATATGTTTTAAGAGTAGAGAACCAATGTTAAAAATAATTCTAAAAGAGGTAAGAATTGAAATGTAGAGGCCTGAGGCAAGTAAGTCACAATCAAATTGAGGTGTGCATTGTCAGGTTTAGGAATTTTCCAGTATCTAAGCCCTGCATCTTATTTAGAACTGCCTAGCTCTCCCTGCCTGCTTCATCCCAAACACTTAAACTTCCCCTTACCTAGGATCAGATCCTCCTGAGAAATCAGACCAAGGAGAAAGCTCTGGTTTAGAAATCTGCCATGTGCTCCTGTCTTCTCTCTCCCATAGCTAATCTGAGACAATGTGACACCTGCCTTCTGTCTCCACACTCATCACCCTAGTGTTTGAGGAATTTTTGTTTTGGCATCTCTTTCTAACTACATTTTTTTTGTCTAACTGCGAAGGCAATGACTGACTGTTTTTTCATTCCCTATACCTTTCCTCTAGCTCTGATCTTCTCAGTCATGTTCCCTGTGTAAACCCAGGTATCTGGGGTTGATCCCTAGCCTGACCTCTGAGAGACTGTCATAGAATCCCTGTGCCCGCATTATCTTTTAATTAAAATCTAGAACTTAGAAATAACTCCCCAGAGTTAAAAATTCTTCAAGGGAATTTAGAAATCCTCATCTTCTACCAAAGATTAAAACATATCTAACAATTCTTATGTCATCAAGTTAAAATGAGGCCAAACAAAAGACCTCTTATTTTAAAAACAAAATGTAATTTTAAAATCTACCATCAGTAGATAAGTAAGAGTCAGTACCTGTTAACTTATCAAAAATTGGTTATCAGTTTTCTAAAGAATACTAATAATCACTACACAAAAGGTGATTATCCTAAAAACTATGCCCCAAATTTAAATTAAAATACATTTAGTAGATTATAGTAAGACAAGAAAAAATACATAAAAGTTATAAGCAGTTTCCATCTAGTAAACTATAAAAACTAAATCTAAACATTTAGTAGTTGTTCTCCATATGATATTATGCCATGTTTGAAATAGATTTTTTTTCTTAATTTTTATTTATTTGTCTTTTTTAGTTATATATGACAGTAAAATGTATTTTGACATTTGCACATGGAGTATAACTTCATGCACAGCTTGTTATTGTGTTTGTACATTATGTGGAGTTTCACTGGTCATATATTCATATAGGAACACAGGAATGTTAGGTCCCATTCATTCTACTGTCCTTCCCATTCCCATCCCCCCCACTTTTCTCTTCACTGGACCTTGTCCAATCTGGGGAACTTCCAATCCTCCCTCCACCTCACCCCATCTATTGTGAGTCAGCCTCTGCATATCAGAGAGAACATTCAGTCTTTTGGGGGGATTGGCTTATTTCATTTAACATGACATTCTCCATATTCATCCATGAAATGGAGCTTTTAATAACAAAACAATGTCAAATAAGTACTCACTTAATATTTCTTCATAAGGAAAATACATGAAGTATTTCTGAATATGGGTTGTTGATGAGTCAGATGTGGTGCCATAAAGACCATGACTTCATATGTATTTTGGCTGTCCCAGGAAAGCTTATTCTATCTGGTTAAAGTTTCATTTATCTGATAAATGTACATAGTGTATTCCATCTCACACACTATTATAGGATCATCAGATACCTTTGAGTTTTTGTTTGAGCAGTTATTCCTGGGAAATGTAAAACTGAGATGGAAATGGCTGAAAAGACCACAAATAATACCTAAAGGTAGTAACAGGGAGTTCGAGAGTATGGTACAATTTGACCTGGATTCTAATTTTTTTGTCACTACATATGGAATTATTTATGAAAGGAATGATGTCAGATTGTGGTGTTTTGAGGTCATTTTTACATTGGGTCAATGTGGTAACATGTAACTTCTTGATGAAATTTTTTCCTGAAGGAAAAAAAAAAGATATTTCCATCATAAATATCCTAAAGTGAGGCTTAACTTTGAAGGAGGGATGAAGAATGTGGAAGCCAGTCTTAAAATAAATAAGGAGTAAGGAATTTTTCTTTTTTAGGAATTTAAAGGTAGTTTAACATTTAGAGTATGAATATTTTCTAAAGGATTCACATTGGTGGCCATGAGCCGATTGCTCACAAAATGGAAAAAAACTTGTGTCAAACATTTCCAAATATTCTCCACCCTAAACTTACTTGGAATCAATAGCAATCAATCTTTTCAATTGCTCAGGCCAATGATCTTGAAGTCATTCTGAACTTCTTTCCTTTACTCATATTATAAACCCAAATTTTAAAACCCTTATTTTCCTATGGAAACATTAAATAAGCAACTAGACACTGACTTAAATAATTTTATAGGGGTTCCTAAAATTAGTTCAATATCCATAGCAACCACAAGAACTGCAATCAAGTAAAGTCACAATCAAAATGGCAGGAAATTCCCTTGTGGTATAATTTCCCCTTGTGCCACCTCCTCCTTGGCAGGGTGTATCCTCTTTGGAGGAAATAATCCAGTCCTGTCACATCCACCAACATCTTGGATGCTGCCACACAACAAGGGAGGGGGGAGGAAAGGAAGAAAGGAAGTTCTGTGGATTGGACAGAGGGGAATAAAGGGAAGGGGGGAGGACTAGGAATAGGAAGACAGTGGAGTAAATCTGACACAGCTTTTCTATGTACATAAATTAATACACCACAGTGAATCTCACCATTTTATATATTCACAAGTTTTGGATCCTAATTAGCATATGATATACTCCATGTTAATATAAATATGTCAAAGTAGACTCTATTGTCATATATAAGTAAAAAGAAGAAATTTTTTTTTTTTTTTAAAAAGAGGTGCTTAGGGTTGGGGTTGTGGCTCAGTGATACAGCACTTGCCTAACACATTTGAGCACTGGGTTGGATTCTCAGTACCACATAACAATGAATAAATAAATAATAAAGGTATAGTGTTCATCGACAACTAAAAAATATTTTTTAAAAAGAAATGATCAGATCATGACTATACCATTCTCATGCTTAGGTGTCATGTTTTAATAAAAGCCCTCCAAGTAGTAAGATTTCCCTCTTTTTCTCTATGTGTCCATCTGCCCTGATGATGATGCAGCAAGAAGACTGGCCAGATGGCAGCACCTCAATATTAATTTCCAAGCCTCTGAAATTGTGATTCAATACATTCCCATTAATTATAAACTACCCACATTGTGGTATTCTATTATAACACCACAAAACAGATTAAGACACAAAATTTCCCCAAATATGTGCAATTCACTGGAACAAAAATAACAGCTCTAGAAACTGTCCATGAAGAAACACAAAGTTTGAGTTTATTACAAAATATTTTAAAACAATTGTTCCATCTACGCTCAAAAGTTGAAAGGGAAACACACACATACACACACACAAAAAAAAAAACGAATAAAAATCAGAAAAAAACCAATATATGAACCAAAGGAGCATATTGAAAAATCAGAATTATTTCTGTGCCAAATAGAAATTCTATAACTGAGAAAGAACAAAACTGAATTGAAAATTTTACCACAAGACTTCTATAGCAGATGTAAAGCAGAAGGAAGAGTGAACTTAAAAACATACAATTATTATTATCAAGACTGAGAAATGAAAAGAAAAAAGAATGAAGTAAGCAGAGGCCATGGTATTTACAGGACCCTATGGAAAAAGACTGACCCACACATAAAAGTTCCAAGAGAAACAAGGTGGGAAGCATATTTGAGGAGATAAGGCAAAAATCTTCCTAAATTTGAAGAAATTCATTTATATACAAATACACAAATCTCAATAAATGTCAAAATCAAAAGGACACACCTCCCTATAATCAAGTAGTTAAGAGTAAAAAAGAAAGGAGAATCTTGAAAGAAACAAAGTATTTCCTTGAGATCATGTACAGGAGATCCTCAAGAAGGTGATCACCAAATTTCTCAAAAGAAATGTTGGATGCCACAAGACAATGGAATAATATATTTAAAGTTCTGAAAGACAACAAGCAAAAATCTATGTGAACAAAGGATTCTGCATTTAGTGAACATATCCTTCAAAATGAAAGAGAATTAAAAACAATCCCAGATTAAAAAAAAAAAAAGTCAAGGTGTTCCTTACTACTACACTCATCCTTTACCAAGAATAAATCCTAATGTTTAGACGATAGGATTTGTGTGAATGATTATGATATATCCACCTAGGTTTTACAACAGCTAACAAATGTACCAACTGGCAAGGGGTATTGATAATAGAGGTAGTTATACATGTGAGGCATGTATTTTCCCAGGTATGAAGGAAATGTCTGTGCCTTCCTTCTAATCTTACTGTGAATCTAAAACTACTCTGAAAAAATGTTTGAGAATTAAAAAGAAAAATATGTTGAGGATATATAAAAATTTCCACCCTTGTATACTGTTTGTCAGAACGCAAGATAATGTAGCTATGTGGAAAACACAATGGTGTTCTTCAATAAATTAAAATAGAATCACCGTATGGTTCAGTAATTCCACTCCTGGGTATTTAGCAAAAGAAGTAAAAACAAGTAGTACATATAGCCATATTTAATAGCAATTTTATTCATAGTAGTCAAAATTAGGAAGCAACGGGACTGCTCATTAATGGCTGAATGGATAAACAAAATGTGGCAAACATATAAAATGGAACATTTTGACTCATACACAGGAAGGAAATTCTGGCCCATACTTCAACATGGATGAACCTTAAAGACATGCTAATGAAATAAGCTATTCACAAAAAGGCATATCCTGATTCTACTTCTCTGAGCTACTCAATGTACCTAACTTCATAGAAACAGAAAGTAGAATCATGTCTCCCAGGGACAAAGGGAAAGGGAATGGAAAGTTATTATTTAATAGATACTGCGTTTCAGTTTGGTAAAATAAAAAACAAAATATTCTGGAGGTAGATGGTGTTGATGTTTGCACAGCAATGTGAATATGCTCAGGGCTCTTGACTCCAGACATAAAAGTGATTACAATATGAAGTGCATACAATGTTATTTTATACAATTAAAAACAACAACAAAAAAGGCAAGTCAAGCTCCCACCTCAAAGCCTTTGTAGTGCATGATGTTTTCTGTACTGGGACACGTTGTCCAAATTTGTCTACACTTTTTTTTTTTTTTTGAGTGCTTCACATCTTTACTGAACTATCATTCTCAATGAGTCCACCCTGAGTGCTACATTTCAAATTAGAATACTCTGTTTAGAATCTCCCAAATTACCTGATACCAATTTATTTTTAATAGAACAGTCCTGTGTATACGTGGGCTTCACATCTGTAGATTCAGCCAACTGAGGATCAAAAATATTTGAAAAAACTTCCAGAAAGTTCCAAAAACCCAAAGTTTGCTACATTCTGAGCCCTATGCTGAATCCATGCAAATGCGGGGATGTGAAGGTGTCCCCTGCTGTAGCTCCCCACCACTTCACAGACCCTCAGTCTCTCTCCAGCATTTCTTTGAGCATTGTTTACCTGGTATCTTATTAGTGTACTGTATAGTTAAGTCAATGATGGTTGTGTCTATATTTAACATGTACCAATTTTTTTGTCCTTATTCCCTAAAATGTACAGTACAACTATTTACATTAATATTCACATTATATCAAGTATTGTTAACAGTTTAAAGATGATTTGAAATAAGTATTGGTGCATGTGCATAGATTACATGAAAGGAATAATTTTATATATGAGACTTCAGCATCTGCAGATTTTTCTTTTCTCCAGAGAACCTTGAACCAACCCATGGATACTGAAGGATGACTGTACCAGTCACACTCTACAGTATTCATTTCTTTTGAAAATTTATGACTTCTACCATTTTAACCTAATTCCTCACTAGAATACAAGTCTTGTAAAAGCAGTAATTTTTATCTGTTTGCTTAGCACATATCATCAGCAACCATGAGACTGCTCAGCCTATACCAGGGGCTCCATAACTTTAATCTTGAAAGTTGCATGGAAGTTTCTGAATAATTAAATACATAGTTGATAGGCCACCTGGGCTTATGAGTCCTGAGAGATTCCAAGTTTATTTAAAAGCTACAATGTTGGTTTTTACTTTTTTTTTTCATTATCACAGAGTCTTTATCGAAAAGATCCAACTTAATTTCAGTTGATATTATGGGAAATTAACTAAACAATACCCATTCAAGTTTGGAAATAGTATGTGGGGGGGGGGGAAGGGGAAATCCTGAGGACCATTTCTTCCAGAAGCTTCTAGAGGTGCTCACAGAAAAGCAAACTAAATACTTCCAACAGATCAGGAAATAGATCAGTCTCCAGACCCAGGTGGCATGTTGAGCTGTAAGTCATATCCTGATTTCATTTATGACTACCTCCAGGGTATACTCAGAAATATCTGGCACTGTGCGAAACTAGTTTTCAACAGTTAAGAAGAATGGGATTCTGCAAGGTGGTGTTTTGTAATACTGCCAGAAATATTACTTCACCATTGATAAATGATTGAATTATTCAAATAATATCCTAACGGGGCTACTGTAAAATAGGTTAAATGTATCTTTAATTTAATTTAATTTTTTAATTTAATTTTTTTTAAGATAGAGTGAGAAAGGGGGGGGGAGAGAGAGAGAGAGAGAGAGAGAGAGAGAGAGAGAGAGAGAGAGAGAGAGAGAATATTTAATTTTTAGTTTTCGGCGGACACAACATCTTTGTTTGTATGTGGTGCTGAGGATCGAACCCAGCCTGCTCGCATGCCAGGCGAGCGCGCTACCACTTGTGCCACATCCCAGCCCCATCTTTAATTTTATAATTGGGAAAATTCAAGTCCAGAAATATCCCACAAGTTTCTCAGTTATCTTATATTCCTTTCTGATTTCAACACATAAACATTTCAAGGGGTAAATAAATTGCTGGGTTTCTTAAAAATTTTTTAAGTAACATATTCAATTTAGTTGTATAAGATAATTTTACTTTTATGGTAGCCAAGAATCAAAGAGAAAATTATGTCACTAATCTAAATTTGCCTGATAAATGAGTGCATATGCTTTTATGTACTATAAATGAAAATATTGTTACAAGAGTCAAAAAATTTTGTGCATGAAAAAATATGTATACAATATAAAAAGGACTTAGAAAACAAGGTAACATGGGTTATATCTTTCAAAATGTATGATATTTTAATGAACATCTTTTGAATGTAGTCAAGTAATTTTTATAAAGCATTTCCCTTTGAGATTGCAATCAAATGTTGGTGATAGCATCATCAAATATCTCTTTCAGTTGCAGAACACAATGCATCTGGGTATAACTTAATGGTTTACATATTAATTTTCTCATCTCACTCTAATGAGCAGAAAAATGTTTTAATATACATGCAGTTAAGTTTGTCATTTTCTATCTATTCAACTTTGCTCCTCAAATTTATTATTGGTACCATAAAATTATTCTTAGCAATTTTAAAGCATTTGGAGAAGAAAAATGTATTAAGTTGAAGAAAAAGTAAAACTTTCCTTAACATAATTAATGTCCATTTTTATTTTCATTGTCTGATCAATTATTTTAAGCAGTTACAGGAAAATGCAATAAAATTTTGATTGATACACATAGCAAATATCTCAGCACTTCAGGAGGTAAAACAAATTTCAATGAAAACAATTATAATAAATTCTACTGGAAAGGATAAAAGAACTAGTTTAACTGAAATTTCCCACTGGGCTTAAAAAGGTATGAAATTAAGGGCAAAGGAAAAAGCATTACAAATAATGTCTACAGGATGCCCCAAAATGTGAGCTGATTTAGTTCACTTCGAGACACTTTTGCAAACTGTTTGCTTCATCTTATGCTACATAAAACTGTACCGTTGTGAGAAGGTTTCTGGTGGTTGTCTAAATAGTTGTGCATAAATGTTCATCTTTTGGTTGAAGACTTACCCTGGACTCGTGTATAAAAACCTGTAGCTAAATATGAGACTAGTCCTAATCTAGATGCTCATGTGTACATTTTTTCTTCTTTTAAATATAACTTTTCTATCTGGGCCTCCCTAAAGGCAAAACAAACAAACAAACAAACAAACAAAAAACACTTGTCTGCATTTGCTTTAAATAGTTTTTAATGTGTATGTGTAGATATTTTAAATAAATATATCTCATAGTTAACCAAACCTGATTGAAATAATAAAATACTTGTTATGTTGGAAATGATTTAACAAGAACAACAACAACAACAACAACAAAACAATCCACCATAGGCTAAAAAAGAAAAAGTAATAAATATTTCCTGAAAACTTGCTCAATCCCAGGCCCTTTGGTATGTCCTGCAGGTACAAACACCATCTCTGATGTGGTAGTTTCCCAAATGGTGAAGCTAAATCCACTGAAGATGTGAGTTTTACATGTTAAAATCATGTTAGAAGTTAACCAGAGGAGGCAAAGGGCATGAGTAAAGGGTAGTGGTCACTATTGTTAGCAAAGCCATCAAAAAGAGAAATACCACAGTATATCCAGGAAACTAATAAAGTACTTTCAAGTTGCTGACCAGTAAGGTGAAAGACTGGAAGAAGATAAAATAAGAGAGGTCGAAAGTAACCAGAAGATTAGAGCTAAATTGAGATCTAGACTTATATCCTATGGGTGATGCGCAACTACTGAAAAATTTTACCAGGAAAAGTACATCACAGAGCATGAAGAATCAAAACAACTATTAATGAACAAAACTACTTTAAAAATTATAAGAAATGTGAATTTATATTTCTAAAAGGACTTTTAAAAATCTCTAATCTGAAAATCCAAAATGTTACAAAATCTGAAAGCTTTTGAAACTCATTGATGCTCTTGCAAGATAAAATTCCACACATGACCCCATAAGTTGGGTCTCACTCAAACTATAGGCACACCAAAAATATTGTACAAAATTACCTTCAGCATATGTGTATGACGTGTATATGAAATATAAATAACTTTTTTATTTAGGCATGGGTCTCAGCCTCAAAATATCTCATTTTATATATATATATATATATATATATATATATATATATATATATATATATATATATATAAAAGCATGCATTGCAAAATTTAAAAATGCCTAAGTTTGCTACACTTCTGATCCTAAACATTTTGGATAAGGGATACTCAATATGGTCTCCTGCTGTCATCTGGTCATCTGATGAATGGAATTGAAAACTGCCAACCAAATCATTGCAGTCATAGAATCAGTAAAAATTCAATGAAATAGGTAAATTCTCAACTCAACCATAGACCTGCATAGGCTGTCTCAAATGAAATTACAGTGCAGGGCTGGGGATGTGGCTCAAGCGGTAGCGCGCTCGCCTGGCATGCCCATGTTCGATCCTCAACACCACATACCAACAAAGATGTTGTGTCTGCCGAGAACTAAAAAATAAATATTAAAAATTCTCTCTCTCTCTCTCTCTCTCTCTCTCTCTCTCCTCTCTTTAAAAGAAATTAGAGTGCAATTTAATCCAACCAGCCTTATACACATTCATCCAATCACACATGCACCTCTCATGTATCAAATGTTGAGTTCATTATAATAACAAGCTCCTCCACAAATCCCACACCTGTACTTGTTTTCCTTTCCCTGCTGTTTGATAGCACCCTGATTTCAGCTGTAAAAATTTATTCCAGGCTTACGTACAAATGTCTTGCTCTAAATCTAGAATTAGCCTTTTTTTTTTTTTTGATTCAAGGAGGCTTGGTTTCCTTAAGTAGAATACTAAATTATCTGTGTGTGAAGAGTGATCATTGATAATTTCTTGGCTGTTATTTTCAGATTTTTATCAGTGAACAAAGTAATTTATTTAATAATAAATATAATAATAATAATAATAATTATTATTATTATTATTTGTGGTGCTTGTGATCAAACCCAGGGCTTTGCACATGCTAGGCAAACATTCTACCACTGAGATACACTTCCATCCTTATATCTATTAATTTTTTTAAAGAGAAAATACATCATGAATTCATAGTGGTATTTTAAGATGTATCATTAATTAAAATATGTAAATGTAAATTTTGTGTGACTCAAAAGCATGCAAAGCTAAATAGTTGCCAAATTATGTTGGACAATTCATACAGTGGTAAGGCTCTGGAACAAAGCAAAAAGAGACAGAGAGAGAAGTAATTTTCATAAGAGGACCTCTCACATTACCTCCTGAGAAGGTGAGGGCTTTTTTTTTTTTTTTTTTAAAGAGAGAGTGAGAGAATTTTTTTTTTTTAATATTTATTTCTTAGTTCTTGGCGGACACAACATCTTTGTTTGTATGTGGTGCTGAGGATCGAACCCGGGCCGCACGCATGCCAGGCGAGCACGCTACCGCTTGAGCCACATCCCCAGCCCCGAGAAGGTGAGGGCTTTGATGCTGAAGGGACTCTCAGGGAGTCTGAGATTGCTGGCATTGCTCTTTCCTCTGATGGGAGTGGTTATATAAAATAAATACTTAGAGTAGTTTACTGTGATATGCATATGTTTGTAAAATTTTATGTGTGTGTTAAAGTTCACAGTGTAAAGTCAATTTTAAAATGTTGCTGCGGCCTGCTCTTCCCAACTTTTTTAAAGCATCACTGATTTTTCTTTTTCTAATTTTCTTGCCCCAAATATTTCAGGGCTATTTTTGAATATTCTGTGCTTTAAAAACCTTATGCACAGCATGTGGAGGTTGTTGGAGGCATGACACCAAAAAATTCTAATAAATAAATATGCTTTAGTTTGTTAGATTAGCTTCCCTAGAATATTTTTTCCCCTTCTGTCTGGCAGTATTGGCACACACATCTGTAATAAACAACTACTTTTGCTCTCATTAATTGAATTGTCAAGAGACTACTATTCCTGCTTCTGTATCTTAATTTAAGTTCAACTTACTTTTGTCTGAAAGTGTTTTCTGAGCACTCTGTAGGTGCCCAGAACTGTGCCACACACAGAGTAAGCCCCATGGTTCCTGTGCTTGAGCACATTTTCAGTATATCGATGACATATGTTATTGGGAAACTGGATTATCAGAAAGGCTTTTGCATTCAAAGCCGGCAGCCAAATAAAAAGCAAATGTGTTTTTTATTTATTCAGGTTCGAAGTTATAGGAAATGAATCTGATTTCTCTGTATACATTATTTATAGTAGATGCATGGAGAATAAAGATAAATATTATTTATTTATTCGAATCAAGTAGCCTCAGGGAAAGACCACTTATATTCTTTTGTCTTCTTGTTTATTTTGTTGTTGTTTGTCAGAACTACCTAGTAAATAGTGAAGCTGGGATTTGATTTCTGGACATAATGCTCTTATTCTAAATATTATTCATTACAGGATTTCATTCCAACTTTCTCCAACAGCCATGCCTGATGCATCAACCCTACTAATTACCACAAACATGACACAAATCTATAAGCAAGTCAAGCCTCTGCCTGAATCTATTTGGTGTGCCAGAACCTTCTAAGTTACAGCTCATTGGTGGGTAGACTGGGACACTGGAGAATCACAGCATGGTGACAACTGCACATGCAAAGTGGAGCTGAAAATATCACCCACTGAGACGATTGTGCAGCTCTTCTGGGAAATTATGTTGCCATTTAAAAGGAAATAAAAACTGAATTCAATGATTTTTAAGACAATAAAGAGTCATAAAAAGGTTCTGGGAAATGTGGATTTTGATCCTGTCTCTGGTGCTAAAGTGAGATAGTGAGTAGGCAACCAAATGTCAACAGCTTTTTATGGCTTCACAGGTCCAAATTCTATAATTATGGCCCCAGACTAACTTTCCAGAATTATGGAAAAGTGCTTTGATGATTTCTCTCTCTTATCCATTAAAACCCTTCCTTACTATCTACCAAACATCCTGGGACTTCTAGATTTTGTACACAGCATGGCATGCAGTTTTCAGCCTCAGTGCCAATATGTGGGCAATTCTCTGGAGCAATCTTTGATTGCTCGCATAATATTTCAGGTTTTACTTGCATAATATTTCAGGTTGTGTCCCACAGTCATTATCAAAGTAACACACATGAAATAAATTAGGACAAATACATAACCCAATTAAAATGGGATCATATTATGTAAGAATGCCCAAAGCAACAAAGCACAACTGGACCTTCTGAACATGAGTCAAAGAGGTCAGACAAGTGGGTAGTATCTCAAGTAGGTAGTGCTAAGGTAGAAAAAAACTGAACGATAATGGAAAAATTGCTAAGTGTTTTATAGATATGTCTGTAAGATAAAACTCTGGGTTGAGTGGTAGGATCACACTTTGTGAATTGAACATACTCAAGCTCTGCTAAATGTTCACAGTGAAGATCAGAGAAAAGTCCCTGCATTTTTCCGGAATGGATGGGTGACCGTTTGAAATACCCCAGAGTGTTCAGTTCTTCACAAGGACAACATTCAGGAAAAACTATTTATTATAGTTTAGATTGGATGTCACTCATAATATCATTTGTGAGATGATGAAAGCAAGTTTAAAGTGATATTATTGGATCATGAGAACTTTGTCATAACCAGTGCATTAATACTCTGATAGGATTAACTGGGAGAGAACTATAGGTGGGTAGGGTATGGGTGGTGGAGGTAGGTCACTGAGAACTTGCTTTTGGGGTTTATATTTTGTTTGTGGTGAGAAAAGCTCTCTCTTTCTCTCTGTACTCTTGGTGTGAAGTCCTAAGCCACTTCCCTTCACTACACTCTTCCTCTGTGATATCCTGCCTCACCTTGTGCCCAGAGCAATGAAGCTGGCCGTCTATTGACTGAGGCCTCTCTAACCATAAGCCCCTAGATAAACTTTTCCCCTTTAATTATTCTTGCCAGTTTTTTGTTTGTTTGTTTTGTCAAATGGTGAAATAGCTGATTAAAACACTATAGTCATGTTTATCAATTGTATTGGCTGAAGTAATTTCTCAATTGTAGTATAGCCAGAGCCTAAGCAATCTGTAGGAAGGTAATTCCCTCTTCCAGCCTGCTCTAGTTTTCCATATAAAGAAGGCAAAGACTCAACTGCAGCTCCTCCAGGCATCCTTCCCCACCTAAAGCTTCAGGAAAACAAAAAAGCTACTTATAAAGTTAGTAGCCAAAGACATAAGCTCACAGAAACACCAAAACCTTTTATGTACCTCACCACATTACTAAAGAAATATATGCCATTGTTATTTTGGCCCTTTGCATATGTCCAGCTTTCAACAGCAATTTACAAGGCAAGCAAAAATTAAATAAAATGAAAGAGTTTGAAGAGACAGAGCAAGAATCAGAACCAAATTTGTTGGAATCATTAGATTCTGTCCTTAAAACTACTTTGACTAATATTTTGTATGCTCTAATGGAAAAGGTAGACAACATGTAAAAACACATGCATAATATACACAGAACATTAGAAATTCTAAGAAAAAAACAAATACTAGACATCAGGAGCACTGTAAAATAAATGAAAAGTACTTTTGATGATCTCATTAGAAAACTGAAACTGGATAAAGAAAGAATCTTTGAGCTTGAGAATATTATCTTGAAACATTCCAAAACTGAAAGAAGAAGAAAAGGAAGAAAGAAGAAGGAGGAGAGGAAATATGGAAGAAAAGAAAGAACAAAATATCCAAGAGCTAAGGGACAACTACAAAAGGTGAAATGTATACATAATAGGAAAACCAGAAGGAACAGAAATTCTTTAATTTATTTATTTTATTTATATAGGACAGCAGAATACATTACAATTCTTATTGCACATATAGAGCACAATTTTTCATATCTCTGGTTGTATATTATTATTCACACCCATTCGTGTATTCACACATGTACTGTGGATAATAATGATCATCACATTCCACCCTCATTAATAACCCCATGCCCCCTCCCTTTCTCTCCAACCCTTCTGCCCTATCTAGAGTTTGTCTATTCCTCTCATGTTCCTTTTCCCTATCCCACTATGAATCAGCCTCCTTATATCAAAGAAAACATTTGACTTAGAATTTTTCCAATTCAATGTTATATATAGAAACCCCACTCCATGAACTGCAGAGAACATAATAAAAAACAAGCAACAATATGCCCTATTTCTAGTGAGGATCATATTCAAACTGCAGAAAATCTAAGGTAAAGAAAAAAAATGGTCTTAAAAGCAGTCAAAGGTAAGAAACACACAACTTTGGCGAAGAAAATCTTAGAATTCACTAAACTCTTCTTCAGAATCCAAGTGATCAAAAATAAAATTGAATGAAGTGTTTAACGTGTTTCGAAAAAAAGTCTCACCAACCCATAATATGTAGCATGCAAATTATACATTAAGAGTAGAGAGCTGGGTGGTAATGGCACATGCCTGTAGCCCCAGCTACTAGGAAAGCTGAGGCAGGAGGACTGATTCAGCTTGGGAGTTAAAGACCAGCCTGGACAGGAGAGTGAATCACTGCTTCAAAGAACAGTGAAGAAGAAGAAAATTTTTTTCTTAGGCAAACCAACACTGAGTGAATCTGTTGCTGATAGATCTGACTTATGTTTTTTTTTTTTAAGTTAGAAACTCAGATCTGCATAAAGAAAAGATGAGCATTAGAGAAAGAAAAAGTTAAAGTAAATTAAATACTTTATGTCTTATTTTAAAATGATCTTACAGATTATGGTTTGTAAAATTATATATATACATGTATATATGTGTATATATATATATATGTATATATGATTGTGTGTGTGTATATATATGCTTATCTTATGCAAAAGTAAAATGAATTATACAAGAGATGAGAGGAATTATTTAACTGAACTAACCATGAAGCTATATAGTATTATTTGAATGTGAATGAATAGGCAGAGCCCAGATGATTTTCAGACCAATTAAATTATTCTATATGATACCGTAGTTTTGGTAAACATCAGTGTACACTTGTCAAATCTCATATAATGTGCAACTACTATTTGATCTTTTTGTGATGATGCTGTGCCAATATTGGCATCAATTATAACAATTGTACCACGTGTGTCAGGGGGTAGAGTCTATGTAGAAAATCTCTACTTTGCACTCAGCTTTCTTACAAACAAAACTGTTTTAGAAAGTTCAATTTATTTTTGTTTAAAAAATGCAGGGCATGGTAGAACAAATATCTAGAGAGACAGAGTAACCCAGCTGTCCTTTGTATTGCCTTTAATTCCCATACTTGTTAGAGCCATGTTCTCACATAGATTCAAATTCCATTTTTACTGATCTCCCTTAGCATATTCCCTCATAAGGAAAATGGGTTTAATACAATTTATATTATCTGTGTTTCCTGTGGTTGAAATTAAGATATTTAACCACAAGTGCATAGTGCTCAAATTGTGGTGGTAGCTCCTAATGGATTCCTGTAGGCTCATTCCTGAGTGGACCACCAGGAGCTGCTAATTAGGATATAGCCCACAGTTCCCACACAAAGAGAGAGATGAGGGGTTGTGGTTAGGATTCATAAGGTCGAGGCTTGTTTTCACTCTGTCTTGAACTGCACATCAGACAGGTGATTCCAGGCTCTGCACAAGGACTGGAAGTGCCATGTGGTATGTATGGGGATCCCTTACAGAAGACCTAAATAGAACCACAGCCAGTTCCATCTCTGTTTGCGGGGATTGGTTTATTTCACTTGGCATGATGTTCTCCTGTTCCATCCATTTACCAGCAAATGCAATCATTGCATTCTTCTTTGTGATAGAGTAATGTTCCATTGTGTATATATGCCTCATTTTCTTTATCCATTCATCTGTTAAAGGCTACCTATGTTGATTCCATAGATTAACTATTGTGAATTGCACAATAAACACTGATGTGGTTGCATCACTGTAAGTAATATGGTGATTTTAAGTCTTTTGGGTATAGACCAAGGAGTGGGATAGCTGGGTCAAATGGTGGTTCCATTCCAAGTTTTCTAAGGCATCTCCATACTGCTTTCCAGAGTGGTGATACCAATCTGCAGTCCCATCAGGTATATTTTTCCCCCACATCCTTGCCAACATTTGTTCTTACTTGTATTGTTGATAATTGCATTTTTGACTCAAGTGAGATGAAAACTCTGTAGTATTAATTTGCATATCTCTAATTGCTAGAAATTTTGAAATTTTTTTTTCATATATTTGTTGACTGATCTTATTTCTTCTTCTGTGAAATACCTGTTCAGTTCTTTTGCCCATTTATTGATTGGGTTGTTTGTTTGAGTCTTTTGAGTTCTTTATATATCCTGGAGATTAATGCTCTGAGGTATGGTGACAAATATTTAGGTTCTCTCTTCTTGCTCTTGATTGTTTCCTTTGCTGTGAAGAAGTTTTTTGTTGTTGTTGTTTGATTCCCTCTCTTTTGTTGATTCTTGATTTTACATCAGCAAGTAGTTTTTTAGTTTTATTTTATTTTTTTACTCTTTTCTTGGACATGTCACTTTTTGTTGTCTTTTGTCTCTCAAAATGTCAGTCAGTTGCTGCATAAGTCTCTTTTGGTTCTTTTAATTTTCTGTGTTTTGCTTCTAATTTAAAAGACCAATGTTTCTCATTTTTTAAATATATTTTGGGAAACAGTAAAATTGACCATATTATACTTTTGTTTTCTTTATAGTTTTTTCTCTCAGTTCTCATTTTTTTGTCACGATCTGTGGAATAATTTCTTCAAATATTGCCTATGAAAAACCTGTTGTAGTAGAGTTAAACCCCTCAACTACAAAAGGAAATATAGAGTTGAAGTTCAATAGCTCAAGAGCAGCCTAATAGAACCATACTGAGAGGATAGAATTTAAGAAGTATTCCCAGTAGATGTGCCAAATATGCCCTGAGAACTGTGCTTGCTAGTTGTTGGGCTCTTTAAAGATTGACAGAATTCAAAGCAGTAAAAGAAATAAGAAATGAGAGAAAAAAACTGGATTAATTATAAAGAGATCGTCACTACATCATGAAATGCAAATTGAAAATAGAAATAAAGTTGAATTAAATAGATGGATAAAGAAAGCTATATAGGCTGTATGTGTCTCAGTTAATGGAATGAGATTCATAGAAGTTGCAAATAGTTGCCGGCAACTTTCTTATGTCCTTTCTTGACAGCCAGATAATCAATATTTATAGAGTCCCTGTTTTTAATAACTGTGGTATTAGTTACTACAAAATGAAAAGCCACATTTCCCTGTAAACCTGGAAATCTATTCCGGAAGACAGTTTACATGCTAATGAAAACACTTAGAAGTGTGATTCTTCAGTCATAATTTTTAAGGGTATTTTGGAAAAAGTACTTCTTGGTTCTCAATTTACTTTTAATTAACAGTTTTCTTTAGATCTACTGCTTTAAATGGCATTTTGCACGCATCCGTTGTAGGTTCAGCAGCACATGCATCAAACAATCTGTGAGTGTTTTTAAATAGCTTTAAGGTCATGTCCCTTGTGCTTTTCCATTTGGGGCATCACAGGTATATTTTAGTTTAGTTGTAAAGAACAGAGGTTGTGCAATATCTTAAGCTTTCAAAACATTTATATAAACAGAATGTTGGAATACCTTGATCCAATTAGACTTGAATAAAAATGTTCACATTTATAGCTGATAAACCACCTGGGCTTGGAAACAGTCTGAAAATAATGTATATTTTAATAAACCTGGAAAATAGTAGGCAGGAAAAATGGCTGTGGAATGAATACAAAGAATATATATTAATAAAAATGAGTTAATATTTAGACAACATGCTCAAAAATTGAAGTGTTATGGAGATTTAATAAATGGAGTTTTTCAGAATCATAGTTAGGCAAATGCAAATATGTATCATTTGTGAAGGGTAAGAGAAACATTGTCTTTTTCTAGGCTAATAGTAAAACATATCTCACATTAAAAATCAGGTCTTAGGATGGAAAATTTAGATAAAATACTAATATATGAAAAGTATTCAAAATAATGCTTAGTACATGATGTTCTAGCTATTATCACTATTATTATGTGACTAAGTCCTACTCTACCTCACATAAAAATGTAAAATATCAATAATTTAAAGTTTAAAGCTTCAAAATCTACTCAGATTTTTCTTTAAATATGACATATTTCTTTATGTAGCAAAATCCCAAAGGTTACAAAAATACTATTAGAACTGATAAGCAAGGATTATAGCAGTGTCACAGGATACAATGTTAATATAAAAATAAAATTGCTTTTCCATATACTATCAATTCAATGGATATATTGAATTGGAAATTTTTACAAATAGCAGAAAATAGTGCCAAAACAATAAAGCAACTGGAGATAAATTTTAAAAGAAAAACGTAAGGGGTCTGAGCATGAGAAATAATGAAACACTAATATGAGATTGAAGAAAACTTAAAGAAATGGAGAGGTATTTTGTTCCCTTCTATAAGTATCCTAAATATTCCTAAGGTATTAATTTTCTTAACTTGATCTACAGATTAAAGGGAATCTCAGAATTCCAGCAAGCCTTTTAAATGTTAACAAGTGATTCTTAAGATTAGATAAAAATATAAAGCATGTACAATAATCAGCACAATATTGGAAGAGAAGAACATCACTACAGAACTCAAACCACCTAATTTCAAGACTTACTTTAAAGCTACGATTACCCATAGAATGTGGTATTAGCCAACTAATAGATACATCAGTCAATAGAATAGAATAGAAAGCTCAGAAATAGACTTGTGCAAAATGACAAGAAAAAAATTAGTTTTTAAAAAAAAAGAGACTTTTTTTACTGTTTTAATTGCATTTGAATTTGTTCAATTAGTTATACATGACAGTCAAACACATTTTGACACATCATACATAAATGGAGAATATTTCTCATTATTTTGGTTGTATATGATATAGAATCACACCAGTCATGCAGTCATATATGCACATAGGGTAATAATATTCGATTCATTATACATAGTTCCTACACCTGTACACCCTCCCCTTCCTTCACTTCCCCTCTGCTAATCCAAAGTAACTCTATTCTTCCCTAACCTCACCCCCATTTGTGAATTAATATCCACATATCAGAGAAAACTTTCAGCCTTTGGTTTATTGGGATTGACTTATTTTGCTTAGCATGATATTCTCCAGCTCCACCCATTTACTGTCAAATGCAATAATTTCATTCTTCTTTAAGGCTGAGAAATATATAATTGTTTATATATACCACATTTTCTTTATCCATTCATCTGTTGAAGGTCACTAGGTTGTTTCTGTAGCCCAAATGGTATTGGAGCAATTTGAAACCCACACATAAAAGCAATTTAGACAAGACCTATACTTAGAAATTTTTTAACAAAACGGTTGCTCATAAACCTATATGTAAATGATAGACCCATAAAAATTCTAGAAGAAAATTAGAGAAAAAAAATTAAGACCTTGAGGTCGATGATAGGTTTATAGATGCAAGACTAAAAACACAATCCATGAACAAAGAGCTAAGTTTTTCTATATTCAAATAATATATTTCGGTTCTGTGAAAGACATTATTAAAAGAATTAACACAAAAACTTTAGACTGGGAGAAAACATTTAGACAAGATATCTGATTAAAAAACTGATACTTAAAATGTAGAAAAAATACTTAAAACTCATTATTAAATATGTACTCCAACTACTTGTAGACTGAGAGGAAGTGCCAAGCCTCAGTCATTGATTTTAATTTTCTAGCCCTTTCTAAAAAACAAACAAACAAAAAAAAAAACATATCACACAACCTAGAAGTTCAGTGATTAAATGATTGATGAACTGAAGCCTCACCATTGACAATGAGGTACAGAATGCATCTAGTAACTTTTCTAGCAAACTACTGTACAGATCATGGGTTAAATACACGAATTTTAAATCCATGAAAATGGGGTAGACTGTTAGACCAACCATGCTTTCATAAGAAATGTGGCTACCCTAGTAACACTTCATCTGTATTCAGTTTTCCTCCTTCCCTATTTGTTTGTTTCCTCTATTCATTAGATCTTTTGCTTAACTTCTTGGACATAAGTTTAGAAGCCATCTCTGCTTTCTTGGAAAATGAGTCACAGAGAAGTAATTGACAAAGTTGAAATGTACACCTAAACTGCATGGTTCTACTACATGTACTCTTAACCATCAATTTTTGATGCTTCTGGGTTTCTTTAATAAGTTCCCTATGAAGATACAAAGTATTCTGCAGAAGCCCATGTATGAGACAATGCAAAATAAATTATAGGTGAAATGGTTGGGTTATGAGAGCCTTAACCTAATCAGTGCCTTAATACCCTGACAGGGATTAACTTGGTGGTAACTGTACAAAGATACAGTGTGGCTGGAGGAGGTGGTTCACTGGAGACATGCCTTTGGGATATATATTTTGTCAGTGATGAGTGGAATCAATCTCTCTCTCTCTCCCCGCCTCCCCCGCCAGTTCCATGTCCTGAGCCCTTTTACTCCATCATACTCTTCCACCAAGGTTTTCTGCCTCACCTTTAGTCCAGAGTAATGGAGTCGGTCACTAATGAACTGAGTTGAAACTATGAGCCTCCAAATAAACTTTTCCTCCTCTAAAATTGTTCTTTCAGGCTTTTGGGTTATAGAGGCAAAAAACTGGCTAAAAGATCTTGTATATTTCTTATTATATCACTGTACAAATATTTATAGGAAGTACTAAATAATCTTTATAGGAAGCACCACCAAGGCAAATCAACAGTATGAATGTTTAGGTCTATATTACCAGCCTAGTACAATATCTGTCACTCATGAGAATTGTGCTAAAAGTAAAATAACTTATTAAATAATACAACACTTTCAAAAATTTTATCAAATTGTTTTGCTCTTTGAACCATATGTCATGCTAGTGCCAGATTGAATGATAATGAGACATCTGGCTTAAGCCTATATTTGTGACTTTAGAGATCTTCAGTACCGAATTATTATTTAAAATGCTCTCTTAAAGAGGTCTTATATCAATGAATGTAAGATATATCCAATATGGATAATTATGGACAAATATGTATCATTCAAGGTTAGAAAATAGAAAAAAATTAGAAACTAGAGTCAAATGTGCACATATTTAATTGTCAAAAATGGGAGAACTTTATCATAATGAATTTCATGATTTATACCATGGAATAATTTCTCCCAATTTCTGTTTTTTTCTATTTGTGACAGGCAGGTCTATACCAATTATCTCTGCCTACTGAATACCCAATCATTTCCCAAAGGTTTGGTATAAAAAGACTTCTGGAAACTTTCAAATATCCATCTGCTCCACAAAAGAGTCATTACTTCTGCTTGCTGTCTTCCAGAATATTGTTTATTTCTTTACTTTTGTCACATAATTTATCATATTTACTGAGATCTAATATTAAGAGAGTTCTGTTATCTCTGTAGAAATATCTATGAATATCAAAAAAGAATAACATTCAAAACCACTATTTTTTTCTTTATTTGAGCCAATGCATTTTTAAGTAAGTAGACTGTGAAAAATCATACACATGCCCAGTCACCTTTTTTCCTCATTTTATCAATTAAATAGGTGGTTTGGTTCATAAATAGACCCTGAAAAATAGATTATAGGATGTGAAAATGAAATACATATATATAACATGTATATATATTCACACACACTCTTATGATTTTGTAATATTGAAGTGTTAGGTCTGCCTTTCTAATAAATTAGAATAATAATATAACTCTAAAGGAATACAGCACAGATTGCTGATAAAACCAACTTGCGTGGTGATATCTGAAAACCTTTTCCACTTCCATGAACATACATTAATCGTGATTAAGTTTCTGGGACATGGCGCTGGAGGGTGGAATCCAAGGGAGAAAGAGAAAGTCGACTTGTGTTAGGGAGGTGACACTGACAGACGGGATTGCCAGAGGTTCAGATGCTACATGCAGAGACAATTTCACTCATCTGTACAGGATCCTCCTGAAGTATTCCTCAGAATCCTGATAAGTGCACTTGTGTAAAGAAACTACTGAATTTTAGGAATAGAACCACCTAAAGGATTAGAGGTAACGACATCTGGCCTCCACACAAGATTGGAAATTCTGTCTGTTCCCATCAGCATAAATGGAAAGCCTCATATATGATGTGGCATTGGGTGGGTGCACAGTACCTCTCAAATCATCCATAATGAACCCATCTGAAAATCAAAACCCAGAAGGATAAACTATTTCCAAGGGATGGATATAGGAGGGGAAAAAACATCCAACAACAAACTGATTAAAATTTACAATGTCTGGAACACAAACAAAATTACCAAGCTTCAAGGATCCATAAAATATGATCTAGACTGCTTAGACTATACTCTTAAGTGACTCAATCTAACTTACATTTACAGAACATTCCATTCAAGAAGAGCAGAATACACATTCACCTCAAATGCATATGAAATATTCATGAAGATAGAAAATACTGTGGAACAAAAAGTCTAATTCTAAAAAAATGATTTAAATATTTAAATCATACCAATCACAATGAAGTTAAATTAATAGTATGTAATAACAAGGGTTTCTTCGAAGTCCTCAAATATTGGAAAATAAATAACATCTTAAAATTACCCATGAGACTTAAAATGTAGCTAATGGAAAATTTAAATAAATTTTTAGATGGATGGAAGATTAAAATATCAAATATCAAAAATTGTGGGTTTCTGCTGAAGCAATTCACAGGGAAAATTATATGTTATTAAATGCTTATAATGGACAAAATGAAATGTCTCAGTTTAATGTCCTCAAATTCCACTTAAAGCCACTATAAAAAAGAATTCTAATTAAAGCAAAACAAGGCAGATGAAGGAAATAATAAAGGCCATAGTGAAAATTATTGAAATAAATAAATGAGGAAAATTAGAGAATTAACAGAGAAAATCAGTTAAACAAAAAGGTAGGTCTTTGAAACTATCAATGAAATTGATATAAGCAGATCAAAAAATACAAAAATGGACTGGGGCTGTAGTTCAGTGATACAGTGCTCATCTAGCATGCATGAGGCACTGGGTTTGACCCACAGCACCACATAAAAATAAAATAAAATAAAGGCATTCTGCTATCTTTAAAAAATAAAAAAGATGACATAAATTATATAATCTAAGAAAGATGATATATCTACAAATTCTATAAATATTAAAAGAATAATTAAGTAAGTTTTTTTCCCTTTTTAAATTTGTTCTATTTAGTCATACATGATTGTAGAATATATTTAATATATAACTTATATATGGAATATAATTTCTCATTCTTCTGGTTGTACATGATGTAGAATTACATTGGTCATGTAATCATATATGCACATAAGATAGCAGTGTTTGATTCATCGTAACCTCTACACTATTCCCATTGCCCTCTCTTTCCTTCATTCCCCTTTGTCTAATCCAGAGTATTCTGTTCTTCCCTAACAACCCCCCTTATTGTGAACTAGCATCTACACATCAGAGGAAACATTTGACCTTTGGTTTTAGGGGATTGGCTTATTTCACTTAGCATGATATTTTCCAGTTCTATCCATTTACCAGTAAATGCAATAAGTTCATTCTTCTTTGTGATTGAGTAATATTCCATTGTGTATATATATATACCACATTTTCTTTATCCATTCATTTGTTGAAGGCCACTTACATTGGTTCCATAGCTTAGCTATTGTGAATTGAGCTGTTATAAACAATGACATGACTGCATCACGGTAGTATGCTGATTTTAAGTCCTTTGGGTATAAACCAAGGAGTTCGAGTAAAGTGGTGGTTCCATTCAAAGTTTACTAAGAAATATCCATAGTGCTTTTCAGATTGGTTGCTTCAATTTGCAGTCCCACCAGAAGTGTATGAGTCTACCTTTTTCCCACATCCTTGCCAACATTTATTGTTACTTGTATTCTTGATAATTGCCATTCTGACTCAAGTGAGATGAAATCTCAGTATAGTTTTAATTTGCATTTCTGTAACTGCTAGATATGTTGAACATTTTGCATATATTTGTTCGCTGATCTTATTTCTTCTTCTGTGAAGTGCCAGTTCAGTTCCTTTTCCCACTTATTGATTGGGTTATTTGTTATTTTTGTGTTAAGTTTTTGGAGTTCTATATCCTGGAGATTATTGCTGTATCTGAGGTACTGGTGGCAAAGATTTTCTCCCATTCTGTGGCTCTCTCTTCATATTCTTGATTGTTTTCCTTTGCTGTGAAGAAGCTTTTTAGTTTTGATACTATCCCATCTATTGATTATTGATTTTACATTTTGCACTTTAGAATTCTTGTTAAGGAAGTCAGTTCCCAAACTGACATGATGTAGATTTAGGCCTATATATTTTTTTTTTCTATTTGGTGAAGGTTCTCTGTTCTAATGCCTAAGCCCCTGGTCCATTTTTAGTTGAGATTTGTGCAGGGTGAGAAATAGGGGTTTAATTTCATTCTGCTACGTATGGATTTTCAGTTTTCCCAGCACCATTTGTTGAAGAGTCTCTCTTTTCTTCAATGAATATTTTTGACACCTTTGTCTAGTATGAGATAACTATATTTGTATGGGTTTGTCCTGTGTCTTTTATTCTTTACCTTTGGCCTACACGTCTGTTTTGGTGTGAATACCATCCCGTTTTTGTTGCTATGACTCTTAGTATAGTTTAAGACTGATGTTGTGATGCCTCTTAAGCAGGCCTATTGATTACTTTTTGGCAATAAATATTGAAGTTAGACAAAGTGGGTAAATTCCTTTAATGAAAGAACAACAAAACTCACTCAAGAAGAAAGAGATAAAATAAATAGCCCTTATCTCTTAAAGATAGTAAATATATAATTTAAAGATTTCTCATAAAGAAAACTAATGAAAGGTCAACCAAGTAAGAAAGAATAATACAGATTGCCTTGAAGAAGAAAAAAATATTCCTATTTTTTTTTTATTTTAGACTAGAATTACCCAGTTAACAAAACAGATAAAAAAATTAGACATCACTATTTCTCCTGAATATTGATGCAAAAATTATGCAAAAAAGCAAAGCAAATTTAATATATAAAAGAGATAAGACATAAGATTTATTCCATAAATGAAAGATTGGGTTAACATTTCAAAGTTAATCAATGTGTCATAGCATTAGCAAATGTAATAAAAAGGGGGTAAACCATGTGATCTTCAAATACAGTTATATATTTGCTATCACCCAATACATTTTTATGATAAAATGTTCAGCAAACTATGAATTAAAGAGAAATTCCTCAGAAGGGAATCATCTGATAATCCATGTGAATCATTCTGTAAACATTTGGAGTGGGAAGTGAAAGATCTAAGAGTAAGACATTAATGCTGAAACATAATTTCATATTTCATCAAGTTCTTCATCTGTTTCTTAAAAATGAAACAATATGCTGTATTTCTCCCCTCCCTCCCTCTTTTCTCTCTCATTTATTTCTTCCTTCGGTTTCTCATCTATTCCCCTCTCCTCTCATCCTTTGGTGCATGTATTTCAGCTTCTACTGTACCTTTTCATCTTTTTTGAAAATGTTCCAATCCCTCCAACTTATTCTTAGATCTTGCCTCTTTCTTGACGTCTAGTGAAATTTTAACAATTAACCGTGGCCATCTGCTGCTTTGGGGGTAATAGAAACCAGTTGAGTTTTTCCTACTCATCCACACTGATGTATGCCAATCCTTCTAGAGAAGGAATGCATTAAGGACTTTGTGCTTCAATTGAAAGCTTCAGACTTCTTTATTTCTCTTGGTCCAACTCCTTGCCTCTTTTCTCCTGCTCTGTAGGGTAGGGATTGTGCATATGTATGAATAATATTTGTGTGTGTTTCTATGCATTGACACAACAGTGTTGAGCAGCAATCAATCATATGAGATAGCCTAACACGAATGGATGACCAATCTTGTCTCCATATACACTATTCTTATATGTTCAGAATGTATCCTCATATTACTTTCTAACTGTATCATGTGTGAATAATTTAGTTACCTATATAGACTTAATATTTTGTGATAAAAATGAATAGCATAAACATTACCATTTTAACAATTTCTTTTTTAAAAGGAGAGAGAGAGAGAGAGAGAGAGAGAGAGAGAGAGAGAGAGAGAGAGAGAGAGAGAGAGAGAATCATTTTTGTAGATGGACACAACACAATGCCTTTATTTTTATGTGGTGCTGAGAATTGAACCTAGGTCCCGCCTGTGCTAAGCAAGGGCTCTGCCGCTGAACCACAATCCCAGCCCCCATTTTAACAATTTCTAAGTATAAAGTTAAGTAGTATTAAATATATTCATATTGTTATGCAACACAATACTGCTTTACTGTAGTACCTAGCAATTACTTGTTACCATTTTATTTCTGAATTAAATGCTGATACTTCATTTAAGTAGAAACATACAATATTTTATCTTTTGCAATTGTCTTACTGACTTACTGTAATGTCCTCAAGTTTTATTCAAGTTGTGGTGGGTGTCAGAATATTCCCTTTTCAAGGTTGACTTATATTTCATTATATACATATATAAAATACATATATATCATACATACTTATTATATATATACATATACAATTTTTGTTTATCCATTTGTATATTGATGGATGCTTCAGTTGTTCCACTTTTGCCTGCTGTGAACATTTCCAATGTTTGCAATATTTGCCTTATTTACAATAAATATGGCTATGGACATCTCTCTTCCAAATTCTGCTGCACTAATTTTGGATATATATCCAGAAGTAGAGTTATTGGATCATGTGACAATTCTACTTTTCATTTTTTTTGAGTAACCACCATGCTGTTTTTCAAAATGACTACTTCATTTTACATTCTTATCAACACAATGCAAGCATTTCTCTGCACTCTCACCAAGCCCTTGCTATTTTATTGTTTTTGTTCTTGTTTTTAGAAAGTAGCCATCCTCATGAATATGGTGACATTTAGGTTTTTAATTTCTTAAGGACTGACATTTTTGGTCTCATATTTTTAACACAGTCTTAAGCACATAGTAATTATTCAGTTAACACAAACAACAACAAAAAGAAATTGCTGGCAGAAGAAGTATATTTGTGAAACAATTATTCTTTTGCTGATAAAAAATTGGATAAAAGATTGAAATATAAAATATAAAGCTATTTCTTTGTTGTTATGGCCACCTTGAAGGTGGTCCAGGCAGGACCAATATATATGATTAGGGAGCACAGAACAACTTCTCTTTTCATTGTTCACTCCTTGCGGATATATTCCCATTTTCCTATGCTGATCCATAAATGCATGAGTGCTTAATTTAATCTGATGTCATTCCCCAAACTGGTACAGAACTATATATTCCTGCTGTCACAGTTAAGGAGGTCAAGTGGCATCCACAAGGGAGGCCTGAACATGAGGACATATTTATGGTTTAGCTACAATTACCATGGTGTAGTCAAATTAATATTCAATTAATAAAAACTGTATTCTCCAAATAATCTCTTTATTATTTGAAGGCATCCTTGGGTTTTCTCAAGTCAGGGCTGTTGCTCTGGCAGCGCTAAGGCATGCTAGAAAGAGAGAGCAGACAAATTGTTCAGAGAGGTTTAATTTTTCATGCATGTTTTATACATAAGTAAATTGGAACATGGAGATTAGATCACACTCCAGCTGTTTCTTTTTAAATTGTGTTGTATCTTCTGTGCTACTCCAAGTCAGTAATAAACACTTTCTTCTCCCTGGTGTTACACACATGATCACAGCAAAAAAGGATATTAACCTGAGGCATGGATAGATATTGCACGTCTCTTGTTCAGCAATGGCCAGCACAATTGCCTGCCTTCATTGGTACCATTAGATAATCTCTTAGCTTTTTATCAAGTTTATTTATAAAAGTGAGAATTGGCAAGATCATTCTTTGAGGTGCTGCTATGTTATTCGATAAAGTAGTTTATTCCCATCTACTCTAGGCCATATTGAGAGTAATCAAAAATGCTTTCCTCGTGGATAAAACATTTTGTCAATTCACTAATACATAAACTGTATTCTCCACACACTTTCTCTAGATGAAATGCATCCTGAAAGGGATGAACATATAAACAGATAAGATTCACTACCTTTCTAAAATTACACATGAAGAATCATGTCTGTAGACAAAACAAGTCCCATAACAAGTATTCATTGGTTGTTTGCTGTATATAAAGTATGGTTTAGACAAGCTCATAGATTAAAAAATATTGAACAAATGTATGGTTGGTAGGCTGATGAAATGTATCTATTGATTATGGAAAGAAGACCTAAAACAGTCCATATCTCCCACAAAACACAAACATCCTGGTTGCAAAGCACACCCCCATTGATAATGTCCATTCGAGGACCATGGTAAACACTGGCTGTCCTTATCTAGCACCTGAGCACCTCTTCTTCTTCAATGAAACACCTCTGGACTCCTTCCTTCTCAGAAATATCCTTATTTCATAATGGGATCTAGTCCAGGAAAGACAGTATGATGACTGGTTTGGAGAGGCTTAAATGTGATGCAAAACTTTGGATCTTGTGAGCCTTATGAAGCCAAGGCATTGTTGACAAACAGGAAATGAGCCAATTTGCTTTTAGCTTGCTTCTCAGGTGGATGATCTTCTAGGTTTTTTTGATGTGTTACTAAAATCCAGTAAAGTGACTATGTTATATCAATAATGCAGAACATCTGCATAATTTAGAAGTTCTAATTAGGATAGGAATGATCACACTCCTTAAATGAGGTGAGGCAGTCACTTAAATATGTTTCTTCAATTTCTTTGGCAGTTGCAATGGCAAGTTGGCATCTCTGATTTTTTTTTCCCTCTTGCGATCTTAATAGTTTGCTGTCTCCTACTTGAAGACTTAAAGGCGCTTAGCACACCTTTGGTAAGAATGCACCATAAACCTCACACTTTTCTCTAATTTTAGACGCTGGGAGGTTTTTCTCAAATAATTGTAACTAACAGCTATTTTTATTCTGCATTCTTCATAATTTATTATATGACTCCCTCATTCAGTATGAGTTCATATTTCAAACATCTATCTTTCATTTTTTTTCATTTTATTACTGTACATACAAATATTTGTTGCATTGTTGCTGCTCATAAAATACTTTGATTCCATGCTATGAAGAATCCCTGGAAAATCACCAACTTTTGTATGTCTTTAAATTAGATTTTTAAGAAGTAAACTACTGTTGAATTATGCATATTCTCATTTAGAAATCTTCAAACAGTTATTTATTCATCTGTGAACATTTAAGTAGAAGAATTTAAGAGAAGTAAAACATGCTATTATCTTCAAGATGTTTGTTTCTTCACCTGGAAAATCAAAATATTTGAGCCAATTAGAAAAAGTCTACAAACAATTTAATAATAAACAACAAACAACTGCTATGGAAAATTTAAAAAGAGATTTGTATGAAAAATATTTGTATAAATAAAATAAATTACATTTATAAATAATACAGTAATAAAGATTATTTTATATAAAAATTCGGACTTACATTAGACTTGAATAATGAGATTTGTTAATTCTATCAAAGTTAATTACCAGGAATTTTCCTATGTTCAGGGTGCTGTACTATATGATCACAATACAATAGCAAAGACTCAGCTCTGGCAGGACAGGATTCAAATCAAAATCACTGTCATACAAAGAGTAATTGCTAAACTTAGAAGAAAAGTTAGGATAACAAAGTTATGACCAAACATGTGGTGGTCAAAAGGAAGGGTTAATTAGGATTTGCTTGAGGTGTTTAGGAGATAGGAGTTGATGGTAATGGATGCTTTTTCTAGGACCAGGCTGGGTAGAGTTAAGGTAAAATAAGGTTTGCTTCACAATGAATGAGGATAATTTTTTCCCTAATGAGTAATAATACAAATTTAGTGCCTTAAAACAACACACTTCTATTGAGTTACTGTCTTGGAAAAGCACAACAGGGGTCTTTATTTATTTACTTATGTGGTGCTGAGGATCAAACCCAGTGCCTCACACGTGGCTGGGCAAGCACTCTACCACTGAGCCACAACCCCAGCCCACAACAGGAGTCTTACTGGACTAAAACCAAGGTGTAGGCAGGAGTGCATTTCTTTTTGGAGAAGTTAGAGGAGAATCCATTCATCTCTTTTCCTTTTCTGGTGTCTAGAGGCCACACAGATCTCCTATTTCATGGTCCCCTTCTTCCATGTTCAAAGTCATCAAATCTTTGACTTTTTTTGGATCTGTTTTCTCTGATCAGAATCAGGATTGAAGTGACTTAATTGACCTCCCCTGGACAATTCATGGTAATTTCTCCATCACTAGGTCCTAACTTCAGTTGGGTTTGAGAAAAAATTCCTTTTGTCATATATGAAAATATATTCACATATTCTTGTAGAGATCATTTGGAAAACATTATTCTGCCTAACACAGAGAATATTTAATGGTTCTAGAATATTTATTTTCTTCCATGTTACCAACTAATGATTTCCTGTTGACCACGTGGCAAAGGCTTTTCATTAGATACAAATAACACTTTCCCTATTTCAAAGAAATATAGATACATGCATATATAGATATAAAGATGAATATGTAGATGTAGAAAGAGATATTGATGCAGATGAAACTATGTGTACATATGCATGTGTGTGTAATTTAAAAGTACTTCCTAAAGTGCCTAAGGCTGTGTGAAGAAGAAATATTTAGCATATACCTACTGGTGAATAAAATTGGAGTTCTGTCTCTTTTTGCTATATCTATTATTGAACTCCTGAACTTTTGAAAGTTATCCCAAAGGGTGGTCAGGCCCATAATGAATGCATGAAGACAGTCTGATTTTATTAATGAAATCATAGTCAAGACATGTATTCATACGTGATGTTCATCATTCTCTCCAATCTTGAGCATAAGTTTAATTCACCAGTCCACTGAACTTAGTTCCTCATAGAGTCACACCCAAATGAAGCCATTCATCCTTAGTGCCTCTCCCACGGTGTCCATGGCCACATAGTGACAGTGACTCCTTGTATTCCCATGGATGTGTGTACATTCAGATAACTTGTGTGAGTCTGTTTACAAACATTGACAATTGGTTTTATGATACAGCCTCACAGATAAGAGCTGATACAAAGGAAGAAGTCTCTGCTTGAGTTATGGTGTTGTACCAGACAGACACAAAAAGCAACAGATCCTGCAGCTGCTATCATTGCCTCAATAAATACTTGTTGAAGGGTTGGCCTGGGTATCCTATCTTTCTCCTTCAGGGTAATACAAAAGGGAGTTAATGCTAGATGATAAAGGGAGTCTTTCCCCACTGTGAGTTTGTTCTCAGTGGTTATATTTATTAAATGTGTGCCACCGTACCTGAGTTTGTATGTCTTTAATGTCCAATTTAGTAGAAATAGCCATATTCTCATATCTGCATCTTCAGTCAATAGCAATTTGTTCTGTAAGTATATGAAGAAAATTTGGTCCACTTAGATATAGAATTGGAAGAAAGAGAATTTATTTGAATAGTTTCTTTAGATCATTGTCGATAGCTTTCTTTGACATTATACCTGAACTTACTAAGTGATAATTTCCTAAGATTAGTTGCAATGTGGAATTTGAAAAAGTTTTAAAGAACTTTTGAACTCTACTACTTTAAAGTGAATTGGTCTACTGTGAATTTTCAATAAATATTTATGCATAATTTTTGAAACATACTTATATTGTCATTGAGAAAATACAAGTTCATTATGATTGGACGAACGGTGTCCTTTTGAGAAAATACAGCAGCGAGTTATGTACAGAGAAAGGGCCCAGTGAAGACAGAGTGCAAAGATGGTCATCTACAAGTCAAGGAGAGAGACTTCAGGAAAATTCAATACTGCCAACCTCTTCAACTTGCACTGTCATCCCCCTGAACTGCGAGAAATACATTTCTGTTGTTAGCAATAACTACATAAATAAAATATTAATTCATAAATCTACACAGATCTCCCAAACTTTGACATGTTTTATTATACAATATCAAAACTATTATAATCCTTAATAGTGTCACCAACCTCATAAGAAAAATGCTTCATATTATTAAGAAGGTGGCCAATTCAAGTTATTGAAAATCTGATTTTCGCTGGAAAGTCTGAAATGTATTATTGACAAAATTACTTTCAGATATTTTCCTTGAGGTCACAAGTTCACTTCATTCATTTTCATCAAAATGTCTGACAAATCTCCTGAATAACCAGTCTATCTTTCAATCATTCTTTACAGTCAAAATCAAGTTCCACAGAACAAGGAGCAGATAGATTTGGAAACACTTTCACATAAACACTTTCCCTTAAGGCATCCATTATTTTTCCATGTGCAACAGAAACATTGCAGGCATCTTTCTGATTATTTTACACAAAACATTAAAATTGTATGCCATACTGAGTCATAATTATTTCATTAAATTTATACTTGACCTCTTCATCAAGCATATTAAATGAAACATCCGAATTTGTACTGTCAGTGCAATGATAGTGAAGAACAGAATGCTAACTAGTGTGGAGTTTCTGCTACTACCTTGATTTGTGCTAAGACCCAGCAGCTTTACCTACAATTACTTTATACTTTCAATGAAAAGTTCGGCACAGTGAAGACACTCACACCTCTTTTTATTATGAAAATACTTTTGACTTTACAGGCCTGTAAATATGTCTTGGAGAAGAGTCTGTGAAAGTACATAATGAGAGCCACTAATTTATAAAATGCAGAGTGGAACTAAGCAGAACAGAAAATATGTAAAATAAATGTCATAACCACGAATCATTTAGTGTCAACAAGTTGGTGCAGATTTATTTTTTTCTGGAAAAACAGGATACTTAGTATAGTGGGAGGCATAAAGTAAGTAATAGGAAATAATTGTTCACTGAGTGAATATGGAAAACACACACACAATCTTACTATATATCCTAGATCTTCTCCATTTAAAATCATAGTCATTAGCCACATGTTACCATTATACCTAAATTAAAATTAAATGACATCAATATTTCAATATCTTAGTCATTAGAGTCACAATTATGTGCTTAATCTCACCTAGCTAGTGCCTACTTTATTGGAAAGTTCAGTTCTAGAATATTTCTATTATTAAAGAATTTCTTTGGAGTAGAATGAGTCTAAATACATAAACATAAGATAATATAAATTACATTTTTACTTTATAATATATCATACTGTCAACATAATTTTAATCAAGCATAACTCTATGATGTAGAAATAGACCAAGGTAATTACCTTTTTTTTTTGGTTTCATACACATTAATTAAATAAAGTAACATTTTACTGATTAATGCATTTTAAAATATTTACATTTAATAATTAAAGGTATTTCCTGATAATATGCTTACTTTAATATTTTCCATAAGTATGAGTATTTGGAGGAAAGCTACAGATAGTAAGAGGTTCTCCAGAAAAACAGAACCAATCATATCAAATAATCCTGTGTATATAATAAACTGGCTTACCTGATTATGGATACTCAGAAGTTTCACAATCTGCAGATACAGAAAGTTTGTTGATGTGATTCAAATGTCTGAGAGCCAGGATTCCATTCCTATCTAAAGTGCTAAAAATCTGAAGAACTGACGGCAGGAGACTGGCATCCTAGTTAAGCAGACAGCAAATTCATTCTCTCTCTCTCTCTCTCTCTCTCTCTCTCTCTCTCTCTCTCTCTCTCTCTCTCTGTCTCTCTCTCTCTCTCTCTCTCTCTCTATATATATATATATATATATATATATGTATATATATATATATATATGTATATATATATATCTGACACTTTAGAGTTTAAATACTAATTACATTGAGGAGGTGATATGAAGTTTCCCCAAAAAGGTCATCTGTGGGACAATGTAAGAATGTTCAGAGGTCAAATGATCAGGTTATAAGAGCTTTAATCCAATCAGTTGATTAATTTAGTTTGATTAGTTTAGATTAATTGTGGTAACTGTAAGCAGGAAGGGTGCAACTGGAGGAAGTAGACCACTGCAAGGGTGTCTTTAGGGTTTATGTTTTGTCTCTGATGAACTGAACTCTCTCTGCTTGTTGGCTGTTGTAAACTGATCTTCTTTTCTACATTATGCTGTTTTGCCATGATATTCAGCCTTACTAAAACTGACTGTTTTAGGCATATATATTATATATATATATATTTTTACTGCCGTGACTGAAAGACCTGATAAGAACAATTTCAGAAGAAGAAAAGTTTCCTTAGAGAAACTTTTCAAGGATTCAGAGGTCTCTGTCCATAGATGGTCAATTTCATTTCTTGGGGCTTGAGATGAGATAGAACATAATGGTAGAAGGGTGTGGTTGAGGAAAGCATCTCAGGACTCCCACCAGAAAGCAGAGAGAGCGAGCTCCAATCACCAAGAACAAAATATGTACCCTAAGGCATGCCCCCCATCCATGACCCACCTCATTCAACCCTACCCTATCTCTGAGAGTTACCACCCAGTTAATTCCTGTTAGGGGATTAATGCACTGATTCAGTTAAAGCTTTCATAACCAATGATTTCGCCTCTAATGTTTTTTTGCATTGTCTCACAATGAGCTTTTTGGGGGCGCCAAATATCTAAACCATAACACTGACCATGGACTGATTCTCTGAAACTGAAACAAAATGTAACTTCTCCCCCTCTACTAAAGAGTTCTTGTCAGGTCTTTTGGTTACAGAGATGCAAAGCTCACTGAAACAGGAGGTTGCCTGTTTTACTTAGCTCAAGACTCAAATACTAATCTCTCTTGAAAGAATTCCCACAGACACAACCAGAAATAATGTTTCATCAGAAATCTGGGCACCCTGTGGTCCAGTCAAATTGATCATATCTCCATTCTGAACAGGAGATCAAGGTAATGAAGAACTCCTCTATTCTCTGTTTACTTGTATTAGCCACATTAGCATTCTAGTTAATAAATATGTAACTACATAAATAAATTATTTAGTCCACATCATATCATTTTCAATATCATTGCATTTTTTATTATCACTTCACTTTAAATCAATAGATTTGAGGTATCTGAATACATGTATCATGCACATTTGGGCTTTTAATGTATATTTTAAATTATATTCTGGAACATCTACAAGATTTGAATGTCCACCAGTACTCTGTGAATATGGCTATATTTATTTCAACTGGATAATCTTATTTTTAAACTCACTTAGTTAAATATGATTAAAAATCATACTATTTGTTAATATTAATTTGTATTACAGGTTTGATTTCCTCAGCAGAGTTTTATATATGATGGACAATCTTCGTGTTGTGGGGTTCTAAAGTGAAGCAAGGATGAAAGAAGAAATTGCTAAGCAGAAGGAAGCTAATCATGGGCCCCAAGAATTGAACTGAAGAATTTTCTAACACGTAGGTGTTGGTTGCATCAATGTCATGTATGTGACATAGTCATCCTGTAAATGCATCATCACCTAAAGTTCATCTGATCTTAGGACACCACATATACACCAATAGGCTATGACAAAGGTCTTTATTTACATAATTAAGGTTTCTTTAGACAGCAGGGAAGGCCTCCCTTGTAAAGAAAATAAAAAGACACACAGATACAAGATGCTGAGGCAGAAAAGATGGCAGAATGGCAGAATGCCCAAGCTGCCAGCTTTATTTATATATCTATAAGTTACTTTAGGTCATTGGCATCATTAGTACATATTGTTCATTACTAGGCAAGTTACAAACTTAGAAACATTATGCAGTTTATTCCTCAGTTACATATTAAATTGCAATGTGCAATGTTAGGAGCTTTGTGTAGCTCTCAAGAAAGTCCATTGTATAAAATCACTGTTATGTGGACAGGTTTAGGCTCAGTGAAACATTGTGGTTATCTAACAAGAGTTCCTTTATTCCCAGGAATGTGTATGTAAGATCAAGGTCAAGGCTGATAAGACTCTAGCACAGAGCCTCCTCATGCAGGGCATTGCCACAGCAGCTAGGCATTCTGTGTCTTTGCATAGAAGTTTTCCCAGCAGCCAGGAATTGCACATGTATTAGTTAGCTTAGTAGTTCCTAGGAGAGACCACAGGGCATTCTAAGGGTAGGAAACAGAGTGTCTGTTACCGCCTGGGAGTTTGCTCCCCAGAGAAATGCTTACCTGTATTTTCCTCTGTCAGAATCCCTACAGCACCCCTTTTCTCTTTTGTATGGCATTTTGGATGAATAACATTTGTTTTCTCTTTAATATTGGAAGAGTCAAAAATAGGGTAAACATTGACAGTAACAAGCATAACATAACAATCCCAGGATCAGTAAACACCCACTTATGAATAAGGAGTCATTTTTTTTCTGGATTTCCCATAGCTGGGGTACAACATCAGAACAACATTGTCATAAGGATCAAAACATTTACAGAGTTTTGTGTAAGGTTAGCAAACAAAGCAGCAACCAAAATGTATTTTAACCCCTTTGAACCAGCAGCTGTTGAGTTGAGGCTGTTAATGATTTTATATCTCCCCAAGTCACTGGAGGTTGAGTATCTCAGGGCCCTCTTATAATGTTCCTACTCTTTCAAGGAGAGTGATGTTCTTTTTGTTTGGTGGAGATCTCCTCATCCAGGGTCAAATGAAACTTAGGTATTGGGTTTTGAGTCCTGATGACCATTCATAATTAATAGGTCTCATGCATCTAGCTGGAGTCCAAACAGAACCTATTGGTGTAAGCATAGCAGTCTATGGTTTTTCCCATGGGGTCAGAGGCATAGGATTTTGTTATCCTGGGTCTGGTAGAACCCAGTATTTCGCATACATTTTTGGTAATGTCTATTTGGGAATAAAATGTCTATCTAAAGCAGATGACCAATTGTGAGTATTAACTTTGTATTGCATGTTGAGTGCATTAACTCTAAATAAAGCAATATTTAAGGCATAATTAACATGAGAGAGGCTAGACTCCCCAGCAATGTGCAATGGCTTGAAAGCCAGGAAAGGAGAGGGACTGGGTGATTATTGAGGTTATTTTAATAATTCTTAGGTAGTTGAAGCTTTGAGGTTTTCATGGTTTGAATCTTTCACTGGCTGCAAAGGTGGGAGGGAGAATCCCAATCTTTCTCAGAAGTTTTCCCAGATATGAGACACAAGGATCAGAGTGGGAGGTGAGACTTACACACTACCAGCAGCCAGACAGTAAATCTATGTTTTAATCATCCTCAACAGCTACTATAACGTTAATTCAATTCTATTCTATATAACTCAGCTGACTCTCACTTTCATGAAACTGATTGTTTTCTTTTAGCTCAACTGAATATCTTGGTGTGCTTCTTCCTTTCCTTTGTTCACAGCTTCTCTTAATGTCCTTGGAAACCATTAATATTTTTGACATAATAAATAGAGTCTCAAAAATTTTGCACCAATCACACATGTCCCATCAGAGGTAGATAATGTTCTAAAGTAATTTCCAGGATTCCACCCCTGGAAATATACACTCTTTATAATTCCCAGGGCTTGTGAATATGACACTCATGCCCATGAAGAAGTTATGTGGCACAGCTGATATCAAGGAAGGAAGATTGCTCTGGGTTGACATGACTTAATCAACTGAGCCCTAAAGAAGACTGGGCTCCTTCTGAAGAAGAAGATTGCTATGGTTTGTATCTGAAATGTTCCTTCCAAAACTGATATGTTGAAAGGCTGGACCCCAATTAAGCAAGGTTCAGAGGTGGGGATAGCTGTAGCTTCATTGATGGATTAATCATTACAATGAACTACTGAGTGGTAATTATAGGCAGGTGCATCTTGTATGAAGGAATTAAGTCACTGGGAGCCTTGGGAACCATATTTTTCTCTGTTCCCTTCTTGTCTCTTTCCCTTTGCTTCCCAGCTGCCATGAACTGGGAAACTTTCCTGTCATACCCTTCTGCCATGTTTCTGCCTTGGAGCCTGCTGAACATACACTGATTCCTCTGAAAACCAAGAGCCAAAATCAATGTTTTCTTCTCTAAGCTGCCCTTGTCAGGTGTTTTGGTCACAGAAACTCAAAGTTGACTAACACAGAGATTCTCCATTACAGGCTTGAAGATGGAAAGGCCACCTTCACTAAGGTTGCAGCATCCTGGATCCTAATCAGTTATTTTGGGAAGTTCATCCCCCTCCAATCTTTGACTCCAGTGACTGAGAATAGTGCTGCTGAGACTACTTTGTTTGGCACTGTTCTCCAAATAGTCATAGTAGAATAATGAGCTGTTAGCATAAGATTTCTGTCGTGATTGAAAACCATTCTCAAAATCCTCTTCATAAATAATTCTAGCCAACTAAAACTCATGAACACATCATCCTCTTTATTTTAGTCAGACCACATTGTGGACCCAAATGATATGGCTTAGCTGATGGTAGATTCTTTCTTTCTCGGGCTCGGCCCCCTGAGGCAGGGGATGGGATGGAGATGTTTGCCAAAGCAAGGAATCTGTCTGATCCTATGAAAGGTAAGATATCCAGAATAGCTTCATGCCTCTGGATATTTTAAAGCCAGCCATACTCCTTAATTCAGTGGCTTGTAAGTATATGCTTCCTGGGATTAGTGGAAAATATTGACTTCCTGTCTTAAGATTTGTTAAAAATATATGTGGTTTTATTAGCAAAGTTCTTCTCTGTATACTGCTAAAAAAGTAAGAGAATCAACTACTAGAAAACATAAACTTGAAGAATACTGAGAATGTTATTGTTTTTACATACTCACTGTATCTCTGATTCTCAAAAGAATGTATGTGTAGTCATATTTTTAAAAATTCATTTTGATCTTGGCAATTTCCATCTAAAATAATTTGGTATGTGTGCACTCCCACCTTCCAATCAAATCCTGTTGACATAAGTTGGTGTTTCACCGGTCATCAGAAAAAGAGAATTCAACTAAAATACACCGTTTATTGTCAACTATTTTGATTTTTGCATATAAGCCCAAACGGCAATACCAGTGGCATGTTTTGAGTTTTATAAGAATATTACCGTTTTTCAGGGGAAAAACATCTTGGGGATGAAGGAATCAAAACGTTTCTATAAAATATTCTTTTGCCATAAGTATTCATGTTTTTCATTATTAACTGGCAGATATCAGGGGCTATGGGAAGATATAGAATGTGGCTCTGACTTCAGTAAGTGCAAGTATCCTTGATTTTCTACCTTGGTAATCCCAGGTGTGTTCTCATCAGGATCCTGCATCTGTTGCCAAGGCAAAACCACACAAAGATAAAGACACCATCACGATCAGCCCAAACCTCTCTCTCCCTAGGTGAATTAAAATCTCAGTAGCACTGAAATACCACTGGAAAAAATTTTGGGTTAATGCCAAGCACCGTGGAGAATAAAAAGGAGGGAGAAGATAAGGTTGGTGCCATTGCTCTAATCGAGGTAGCGTGACTGAGGCTCATAAAATTACTGAGGAAACACAACGTGAATCTTGAATCTGAGTCAGTCAAGCTGTTCATGAAGGCAGACAGACAAGGGCACCATTCTTTCCTCAATGTGGCAGAAATAGAGTGATTGCTTCAGCAATATCTACCTTGTATAAGCAATTTTTATTTGTGAAATTTGATTAAATTTGATTTCACATACCTTAACAATAATAGAGAAGCCTAAGTTGCTTTTGTTTACCCCCTAAAACTTTTAGGAACTCGCAGAAAGTCGTTTTGGAATATATTAAACCAATCTTACATGAATAACTAATTTGTTTTTTTTTTTAATTGTGATTATTAGAAAAATGGAATTTTGTATGTATTAAAAGGTAATTTCTGACCTGTGGAAATCTTTGTTCTTTAGTTAAAATAATTAAATGCAAATCGAACATCAGTGAGCATATTTAAATGTAAATTTTCTTTTTATTCTTCAAATTTTTTAAGTCTTCTAATTCTTTCACTTGTTTTGGGCCAAAAGCTCAAGAATGTGATTTATTTATGCTTCCATTTCTGCTGTGTACCTAAGATGGGAAAACAGTTTGTGCCATCATTAAAAAGTCATTTTAACAAATGACCATAGAAAACCTCACTACTTCCACCCACCCTCCTCTCTCACTAAATGAGCCAGCACTGGGGTTCACGTTTTCATGGAAGCTGGGGTGCTCTGCATCCTAATTTGAGATGCTATTAGCACTGTTTCTTTCATATTACCCACCACCCAATAAGATTGATGATGCAGCCTCCGCCTCCTGACTCCCCTGAGCTTACTGGGCTTCCATGTCAGTTGAGCTGCTCTCAGGAGTTCACAATTTGGATAATACAAAAGTCACAGACACAAAAGGGCACAGGGGAAGGAAGTGAGGACAAACCTTACCCAACAAGGGATCTGCACCCACACTGTGCCAGGTGTTGTACACAATCCATGTCATTAAATACATATAAGCCTGTGGAGGAGGTATCACTGTGGTCATTTTTAAGTGGCAGATAAGCAAGAGAAAATTGCAACTTACAAATAGATGATGTTTATGAGCCCAAATCTCTGGAAGTTGCATGTACATTGTTTTGTTTTACATTTACTTGTTTGTCTGTTTTGCTCCCACTGCCCAGCTCTCCCTGAAACAAACACATCAAAAAAGTCAAGAAGGTAGTATGTGATATTGCTGTATATGTAAATTCAACAAATACTATTTGTAGACTATGATATGAGTGTTTGCCAACAGCATCTGCCCAACAATACTACCTCATTGTATTTCTTTTTGAGTGTCTAAATCTCCTATCATCTGAAACTTGGAGTATTATGAGTTTCATCACTCTCGATCCTGCATGCATCTAATCCTTGGAAGCATTTTCTTATTTCAGTGGTATCTGATTCTTGTTATAATTGCAATCTTAAATTAGATGAAAAATGTTATGTGAGCACCTCAACCAAATGCATAATGCTTATTTCAGTACCACCACCCATGCTAGTGAGCCAGATCACTTATACAGAACACCCAGGAAACTGTGTGTTGTGATTTCAGGAGGAGCTACAAACCAGCTGTCTTCAGCTCAGAGTCCTGCAGAACATGAGCCTGCTCCTTGCAATCCGACTCACTTAGCCAAGCCTCCTGTTTCTGATGGAAGAACAGAGGTACAAAATCATGGGAGAAGTGTTGACCCTCTTCTCTTCTTCAATCCTTGGTTTAGTCATCTATAAAAACGATAAATAATACCTGCCTCTAGGTATTATAACTGGGGAAGGAGATTGTACAAATTATCTCACATACATATACAAATATGAATCCCACTTACCTATAAAATGATAATGCACCATAAAAATTGGTTAAAATTACAGAAAACAAAACTTCATAGTAAATACCTTTCAGTGCTCCGGTTGCATTCATTGAATTTAAGAATAGCATTATTATTAGATGGAAAATAGCATTTGGTCCTAACATTGGTTCCAAATTATCATTACCTCATAGGATATATTAGTTAATTTATATTTAATTCCTCAGATAGTGAAAGACAAGAGAATAACAGATCAATTTATATGTATAAAAGTGCTTTTAAAATGCCTTACACAAAATAACCATGTGTATATCACATTAATGTTGGTATAATATTATGTTATAGAACATAATATGTATTTACATAGATGTAAAATAAACAAGGTAAGTATCCAGCTATGTATCTAAAATCTACAAACTGGTTTGTTTAAGTCTGAGAATGGCATTGTGGCTTTCTTTTCTTTTTTTCTTTACAGTTGAAATTCAGATTCTTTGTTGTTATTGTTATTGTTTTTGAAATACATGACAATATAATGTATTCTGACATATTATGCATACATGAGATGCAACCCATTACAATTTTGATCCCATTCTTGTGTTGAACATGAGGTGGAGTTACACTCATGTGTATTCATATATGAGCATAAGAAAGTTACATCGTATTCATTCTACTGTTTTTCCTATTCCCTTCATCCCTCACTCCCCTCCACTTCCCTTTGTCTATTCCAATGAAATTCTATACTTTCTCTTCCCACCCTCCCTTGTTATGGGTTAACATCTACATATCAGAGAGAACATTCGGTTTTGCTTTGTTAAGAGTGGCTTATTTCACTTAGCATGATATTCTCCAATTCCAAATATTTACCTGCAAATGCCATAATTTTATTCTTCTTTATTGATGAGTAATATTCCATTGTGTTTATATACCACATATTCTTTATCCATTGGTCCATTGAAGGTTGGTTCCTAAATTTGGCTATTTGTAAATTGAGCTGCTATATACACTGTTGTGGCTGCATCACTGTAGTATGCTGATTTTAAGTCCTTTGGGTATAAGCTAAAGAGTGGGATAACTGGGTCAAAGGGTGGTTCTATTCCACGTTTTCTAAGGAACATTCATACTGCTTTCCAGAGTGATTGCACCAGTTTGTAGTCCCACCAGCAAGGTATGAGAAAAATCTTTTTTTCACATCCTCACCAACATTTATTGTTACTTATATTCTTGATCACTGCTATTCTAACTGGGGTGAGATGAAATCTCAGTGTTGGTTTAATTTGGATTTTTCTAATTGCTAGAGAGGTTTAATATTTTTTTATATATATTTTTGACCATTCATATTTCTTCTTCTGTGAAGTACCTATTCAGTACCTTTGCCCATTTATTGATTGGGTTACTGGTGGGTGTTGTTAAGTTTTTTGAGTTCTTTGTATAACCTGAAGATTAATGAATGCTCCATCTGAGGTGCAGAGGAGCCCATTCTGTAGGCTCTCTGTCCATTATTGTTTCCTTTGCTGTGAAGAAGCTTTTCAGTTTGATGCCATCCCATTTATTCATTTTCAGTTTTACTTGTTGTGCTTCAGAAGTCTTGTTGAGGAAGTCTGTTGCTGAGCAGATGTGATGGAAAGTTGGGCTTACTTTTTCTTCTAGTAGGTGCAGGGTCTCTGGTCTAATGCCAAGGTTCTTGATCCACTTTGAATTGAGCTTTCTGCAGGATGAGAGATAGCATTTAGTTTATTCAACTACATATAGATTTCCAATTTTCCCTGCACCATTTGTTGAAGAGGCTATAATTTCTTCAGTGTATGTTTATGGTGCCTTTGTCTACTAGGAGATAACTGTATTTATATGGCTTTGTCTCTATGTCTTCTATTCCTTTCCATTAATCTTTAATTCTATTTTTGTCCTAATACCATTATGCCATTCTTTTTTTTTTAATTTTACTATAACTCTGTAGTATAATTTGGTCTGGTATTGTGATGCCACTTACTTCACTTTTCTTGTTAAGTCTTGCTTTAGTCATTCTGGGCCTCTAATTTTTCCAAATGAATTTCATGACTGTTTTTCTAGTTCTATGAAGAGCACCATTGGAATTTTCATAGAAATTGCATTAAATCTTTACAGCACTTTTGGTAATATGGTCATTTTGACAATGTTAATTATGCCAGTCCAAGAACATGGGAGGTCTTTCCATCTTTTAAAGAAGTGTTTAACTTCTTTCTTTATTGTTCTGTAGTTATAGAGGTTAGAGGTTTTTCATATCTTTTGTTAGATTGATTCTCAAGTATTTTGTTTATTTATTTTTTGAGACTATTGTGAATGGAATAGTTTTCCTGATTTCTCTTTCAGCTCTTTGGTCATTGGTGTATAGGAACACAATTGATTTATGTGTGTTGATTTTATATCCTGCTTCTTTGCTAAAGTTGTTTATGAATTCAAGAAGCTTTTTGGCAAAGATTTTTGGGTGTTCTAAATATGGAATCATGTCATTAGCAAATAGGAATAGTTTGAGCTCCTCTTTTATAATTCTTTTCTGATTCTTTTCCAAGTTATATTTTGGACACATACAAATATATTATAGATATAATAGTATGATGTCTAAGATTTCTTTTAAAATAATATTGAGGAGGGAATCAGTGGATAGATAGACAAAACAAATTAGTCCTTGAATTAATTGCTGAAGCTGGAACACTATTCCTGGGCAGTTCTCTATAGTAGTCTGTCTCATATTGTATATATTTGTAATGTTTTATGATTAAATTTTAGGGGAGGAAAAAGATATGCAGTAAAGAATATTTGATAGCATCTATCACAGAAGCATTCCATCGGTTATTGTTAATTACCTACTAGAATTATTTTGCAACTTTTTAGAGTTCACAAGTTTTAGTTTTTCCGAAGATATTCATTTGCTTTTTAAGTAATGGTGAATATGTGCATACCATAATGTATTAATATACATTAAGTAATGTGTATGTGTATGTATTGAAATTTATTTATTAAAATACCCTAAGGATTTTGTTTGCAGTACCAGGGATTGAAAACAAGGGTGCTCTATCACTGCGCTATATCCCTTATTCTTATTATTGTTTAATGCTGAGACAGGATTTCACCAGGTGCCCATAGGTGGGCCTCAAACTTGTGATCTTCTTGCCTAAACCATTCTAAATTGGTTTTTTTTGTTGTTGTTTTTGGAATGTTTCTCACAAAACTTTCCATTGTACATATATGAATGCACCACAGTTAATCTCCATCATGTACAACCACAAGACTGCGATCCTAATTAGAACAAGATGTACTCCGTGTTTGTATAAACTAATCTATTTTCTATCTCTGTATATGCAGCTATATGTATAGAAAGTCAAAAAGGGTGAGTATATTATATATAAGACAAGAGGTCCATCAAGGAATAAGTACATAGAAATATAAAAATATAAATAAAATAAACTCTAAGAATTTATAATTAGGAATTTTATGCAAAAATATTAACAAATAAGAAAGTATACAGTAAGAGCCAAATATGTGATGCAGTTTGAATATGTTCTGGGAGCTCAGAAGAGGGAGAATTGTAGCCTAAATAAATCAGTGAAGGCTTTGCAATATGGAACTTAAAAGATTAATAAAGAGATTAGTTACCTTTTTTCTAGGATCTAGGAATGGGTGAAAGTATAACTCAATTTTCGCAACACCCTTCAAGTGTTTATCATCATTGTTCAGATGAGAAAACAGATCACATTCTCTTTGTTAGTATGAATCTGAACAGAACATTTAAACTCACTTATTTTCTTGTTTCTTCGTGATATGCTTGCTACCTCTTCAAACAAGAAACAATAGCTAGGTTATTTGATGTGGAAAGAATGGCAAACTCAAAGATGTGACAGAGGGAGAAGAGAAATCATGACATTTTATTGAAGTAAAAGATAATTATGTAGTATTTTGATTTTTTATATTTCTTTTAAAATATGGGGGGAAATGAGGAATAGTGAAAGCATTATAGATCATAGCACAATGCAGAAATTTTGGAAATGTTTGATATCTGGATCCTTTACCTAAATACCCACATGACAATGATGATGCCATTTAAACTACAGCAATGGCTTACTACTCACCATTACATAAAAGTTATGGTGCCAGTCCTGTGGCATTATTAGAAATGGGTCTACTACCCCAGTGCAATGCACAAGTGCACACACTCACACACACACACACACGCACACAGACACACACTCCTGTCTATTCTTTGGCTTGTCTGTTCTTTCTCATCCTTCTAAGTTCTTCTTTGTAATTGATGCTCTAGCTCTAGTGACTCTGCATACTTGGACTTAGTGTTAACTTGGATTTTGTTGCATGCTGTGATGATTCACTCCAATGCTTTGCCTATCATCCCCACAACCTTTCTCTGTCTAAGACTTCAGAGTTCAATGCTCCTTCTGCACTGTGTTGCCAGCTCCTGGAACCCTTGCCACCCTACCTCCAAGAAGAGAAAAGAACCGCAAGACTGCAGTTCTTCTCTTTGGTCCCTGAGTCTCTCCTAACTAACACTCTGATATGATGTAAAGATCTGTCACTGTCTGTCTCTCCATGATTTAGGCCATGGACTTCTTGGAGGTATAAGACATGTACTTTATTAATTTTTCTTTTTTCTTTTCTTTTTCTGCCAGTATATGTCAGCAGCCTTGTCAAGTAAAACCTTTTAATGAATTAATAAATAAATATTTTTGAATTATTTTGTTTTCAAAGGCTACAGCATTTCCCAAAACTTCTAGTTGCAAATAAATTTTGACAGCACTCCTGTTTGCAGCCTCAGATGTAGCTCCTAATGATCCCTGTCTCAGGGCTTCACACCCTTCTTTGGGTTCTCTCTTCCCTCTAGTGTGGGCCAGACTATGTGACTTGCTCTTAACCAACCGAATAAGGCAAAGCAGATGGGATGGGATGATACTTTCAAGATTCGTCGATAAATCTGTGACTTCTGTTAGGACCTCACTGGCCTTCCCACTTGCCAGCTCTGATGAAGCCAACAGCTAGATATGGAGGCCCACATGGAAAGGATCTGAAGGGACCCTTCAGTCATCTGTCAGTCACATGGCAATAGAAAACTAATGCATCAAGGGGCTGGGGTTCTGGCTCAGCAGTAGAGCACTCACCTAGCATGTGCGGGGGGTGCTGGGGTTCAATCCTCAGCACCACATAAAAATAAAATAAAGGTACTGTGTCCAACTATAACTATATTATGATAGTTGAAACTTTGTTGCTTTTGTCTTATGCACAGGCACACACCTAAGCACATACACACACCCCTTAGCAGTTTCTTTACTTTGCATAATTTATACAGACCTAGTCCCCTTAAGGTACAAATGTCGAATTAAAATATGTCCTTCGCTGTTAAAATGAACAGAATAACCTTGGGAATTAAAACAGAGACAGGATAGGTCTGGGGTTGTGGCTCAGTGGTAGAGCGCTCGCCCCCCACATGTGAGATCCTGGGTTCGATCCTCAGCACCACATAAAAAAACAAATAAGTAAAATAAAGGTATTATATCCAACTACCACTAAAAAATAAATCTTAAAAATAAATAAATAAATAAAATGGAGACAGGATAAAAAGTAACCATAATATCTGAAAAAAGGAAGTATCAGAAGTTTAAGAAATTCCATTTGCACCAGAGAGGAAAATTCCTGAAAATTAAATAAAAATAATTATCTTTTAAAAATGACATAATTTTACTTAATCGGTCACTTAAAATCTTATTTATTATACAGTCTCCAATTTAGATTGGGATCCTTTCCAGGGTCTGGCTTGTTTTAAGCATTGGAAATTAGTTATTTTCTGAAGATTGTACAATAGGCAAACACAATATCTTTCAATAACAACATTTCAGAACTGATTCAATTTATCCTGAAACCAACTAACAGCATTTATTCTTATTGTCATCACTTACGGGCACTGACACTATTTTGTTTTTTCTCTCAAAATGTCTAGAGGATAACATTCAGTATCTTCAATTAAGGAGATTCAAGATCCATCAACTAGGCATTTCCAAAAAGATATAAAAATAACAACAAAAACAATAGAAAAGAATCCAACATCACATAAAGAAGGTGCATTCCTGTGAAACTTCCCTGACAAAATATGATTTAAGGAAATGTTTATCTTAACAGTCCAACCTGATTATTCATATTTTAAACTCAAAAACCTAAGTGGGTGTGGAGTTAAGCAATGGTACCTGAAGGACCATAAAGCATGGCTATCTAGCCAAATAATTCCAGGGGCTCAATACACTGATTTTTTCTCAAAACATGGGGCAGAGACAATACAAGTTTTGAAGCAAGAAGTTGCCCACCATTCAGTAAAAAATGGTACAAAAAAGAGCTGTTCTTAGCAAATCCAAATGAAGAGAAATTGCTAAAGTCGGGTCAGTAAGTGCATCAAGAAATTAATTAAATAATAATGCATTCTAATTGAATTTATTGTGCAGCTTATCACCACGGACCAAAGTTAATACTTCATATAACTCTTAGAAAGCATGAAAAAATGCAATAATCTTACATGTGCAATAGCATAAACACCATAAAAGTAAATGCAGTGGAACTATTAAGTAATGAAACTGTTGAAGTGTGTATGTGTATATGTTTGAGTGTGTCTCTTTACAAAAAATATAGCAAACATTACAGCTTGAAATGGGTGCCATTGCTTTCTCCTTTAGAATAATCCATGCATGAATATTTCAGTGATATCATAAGAGTTTCAGTAATTATGAGATTTTTTTCTTAAAAACTCCTCAGAGACAGCTGTTGAAGTATGCCCTAAGATCAGATGCTCACAGGAAGATAAAGTAACCCAAGTAACTTTTACAGATTGAGTGAGCTAAGGAAGAGGTGATGAGGTTAGATGAACTGGGGAACATATGTTCCACAAGTAAGGGGCAGTTTCTATTCCACCCAGGTTTTGTTGCCATGAAAACCCTGTTTTAGACTATTCTGTTTTCCAAAGAGGCTTAAAATCCCCATTAATGTTAATTTTCCCATTTTTAATATACAATTTTTCAAATGCAAATGTTTTTCTAGACTGAAGTGTTCAAATAAAAAGACAAAAATAAACAAAAACATGCCAATGGGGTAGTTTGTGACTGTGCTGTCATAATCCATAAATTCCAATCACAGCCCAGCAGGTCTAGATGAAGGGGTGGCTAATTGGTACTCAGTAAGGCAGAAAGGTGGGAAGAGGCAATATTTGTAGTTGTTTAGATAATAGCACATAGAAAGGAAATGTATGTGTAGGGAGAAATCATAATAGCATAATGACTAGAAGGAGGAGGAGAAAATATAAAGGGGGAAAGAAAAGAGTTGGAGGAGATGAATATGATCAAGAAGATGTTTCCAAGGTCAACAATTTAAGATTGGGGAAGCATCAAAATGAATAATAAATTCAGAATAAGGCTAAGGTAGGAAAAATTGAAATAACCCTTATAATGGTCAGGGTCCTCCAGAGAAAGAGCCAATAGGATGAGAGTTATATATCTACATATCTCTGACTCTGTCTATTATCTCTGTATCTATATCTGTTTCCATAGCTAGGGACCTATCACAAAGACAGATTGGAAGAAAGTTGCCTCACGTGATTATAAGGCTCCCAAACCTTCAGAACAGGTGGTGGGGAATCAAGGGAAGATTCAGTATTGCAGTTCAAATCTGAAAGCATCTCTTGGCATAATTCTTTCTTGCTGGAGAGAGTCAGTCTATGTTCTATTAAGGCCTTTTCAACTGATTCAAGCAGGCCCACCCATGTTATAGAAAGGGTGTGCTTAGCATAACAATTTAAATGTTAATTTTATTCAAAAACTCTCACAGAAACTCTCTGAATAATGTTTGATCAAATATCTGGGCACTGTGGCCAAGCTAAAGTGACACATGACCTCTATAAAACCTCTATAAAGAGGGCAGAATTCTCATATGAACCATCTGGGGGGCTGTTAGAATATGTAACCTATATTTAATTTAGCTGTTTGTAGAGAGGTCTCTTGTGAGGTTTCTTTAAGTTTGCTTTATTATGAATGGTTGCTTCTAAGAGTGAATAAATAGTTTCATGAACAAAAAATAAGTCATAAAATTATTTTATTGTTTCTGATTTACAGAAATATTTTATGTTGACGGAATAGTTAATAAAGTAGCAAAAAGGACTATTTTAATATCTGAAATATCAGATTAAAAATTTTGTGTTAGTGGTTTTAGAATTATTCGTGGTTATGTAACTATTACTCTTTTACAAAAGACTTAAATTTTTTAAACAAATGCTGTTAAACAATATATATATATATATGTTAAAATATTCAAGAACAAATAATACATAAATTTAAAAATCAATTTGAAGAAAATATGAAAAAATAAAATGTTAACAGCAAAAAAGGAATGTAGAATAATATTTAGTTTTCATTGTAGGTAAGAAGACAGACTGCATGACTTATATAAATTAGCAGGTTTAAAAAAAAACTTAGGAATATAGGAGCATGGTACAGTAACTCTGGGATAATGGTAAGTACTAATCAAAGATCATCACTGATAATTCTTTCCTGGAAATACTGTTTTATTTTTAAAATAGAGTTCCTCTGTCCTTAGGATGTGAATCAGGGCCATATAAAATATCCAGTGTTCATTCCTTATAAAAATTCAAAAAATAAATAAAATGGATTGAAAATGAAATCTAAATATGAGTAAAATATTTAAAATTATGGAACTGTTTCTATCTTTAAAATCTATAATTTTTATTTGGAAAAATTTTTAAAAATTATTTAAACATTATAATTACCTATGTTTTTTTACTATTTCCAAGGAATTTTAGGTCTGTTTATGATTTTTAACTTCTGTTTAGACTCCTTGAGTTTAATTTGAAAAATTTCTTTTAGCATTTCTCGTAGGTTAACTTCATAATGAGAAATTCTTCCAGTTCCTGGTTTTTTTTTAAAAAAAAAAATGTCTTAGTTTCTCTCATTTTGGAAAACTTGTTTCTTCCAGATACAGAATTCTCAGTAGACAGTTTGTTATGGTTTTTTGTTTGTTTGTTTTGTTTTCCTTTAGTAGTTTCAGTGGGGAATCCCAATGCTTTCTGGCCTTAAAAATTCCTTTTGAGAAATTTGCTGATAATCTAAAGATGCCTGTTATAGATAAGTTGCTTCTTCCTGGATGTTTTCAGGATTCCCTCCTTTTTTTTTTTTTTTTTTTTTTTGGCTTTTGAAAGTCAGATTACAATATATCCCAGTGTTCATCTCTTTGGATTTGTCCTACTGGTAGTTCATTGAGCTTCTTGGATTTGCAGATTCATATCTTTTCTCATATTTGGCAATATTTCAGGTATCAGTTCCTCAAACAATCATTCTGTTCCTTTCCTTTTCTGTTTATGTGGTCTACATGGTGTCCCTCATGTTCTTGAGGATCTTTATTTTTGGTGTTACTCATATTTAATATTTCCAATTCCCCTTTCTTCAAGTTTATTAATTCTTTCTGTAGTCTGCCTAAATCTTCTGAGAAGCCCTCTGTTGAGTGTTTCAGTTTAGCTCAAAAATCTATTTTTGGTTTCTTTTTATACTTTCATTGTATCTTATTTTGATTTTACAATATTTTCAAGATTTTCTTTAAATTCCTTGTACATGTTTTACTTTACCTCTATTAAATTATGTGAGAAAAAATGATTTAAACTTGTTTTCTTTAATTCAGATGTCAGGAATTCTTTGGGTATAGTGTTGTCATTTATTTTATTCCCTTTAATTATTCCTATTTTCTTAGTGTGTCTTATGAATTAGGTTGAAAATTGTTCATTTAATTTTTTCATTCCACTAACTCTGGAAACCAGATTCTCCCCCTTTGTCCTGGTTTACTTTTATTTTCTTTATCTGATGGTTGTAATAATCCTGCTGTTTTGAGATTTTTCAAAATTTTTTAGAAACAGACACTATTAAATGTTGGGTGTGATCTCTGAACTTTTTGTTCCTTTACCTCATTCATGTTCAGCTAATATTTGGACAGAGATTTCTTTGAGTTGACAAAGCATGAAAAGATGGAGAAAAAAAAGAACAGCAAACATTTCCGTTCTTTACAGAATGACTCTGTGCTAGGATGCACCTTTATAACTCCTAAGGGTAGCAAGGATTTATCTAACCCTAGATATCTTCCCAAGGTGAAAGATTAAGGTCTGAGAATTTCTCTCAACAGATATGCCTGGGCCTTTTTATGTCTTTTATATTACTTCATTTAAGTGGATGACTTGAAGGTTCTAAATTCACAGAGTTTTCTTCCATCTTCTTCTCTAGCACGGATCACTTGTCCCTGATATCTGTAGTCACTCTGTAGGTTTTGTGAACAGTGTCTGTTTTTATTTTGTTTGCCATATTAGATATACAAAGTGGGATAATATCCTTGCTTCTGTCCTGTAGGAAATCCCTTAGTCTGCCCAGAACAGGCTTACCAGTTATTTGCAAATGAGATCTGCTCTGCTTCTTCCTATTCCAAGGGGGAAAAGAGCACCCAGCTGCTATGGCTCAAGGCAAAAATTACTACTGCATTGGGCGATAGCTAGGAAAAGGATGAGTGGGAAATGTCATGATATTCTATGGCCATTTGGAAAACTGCTTCTTCCTGGTTTGGCATTTGCTTAGTTGATGTAATCCTTTAGTTCAGGTGAGTCGGTTTGTTGTTATTTAGTGATTCTCTCTTAGACAGTTTTTAGCTTCTAAATCCTGACATTTTGCTGATATCACTCCCTCTACTGTATGTATTTTTAAAACCATCACTTAGAAGAGTGCTTGTTTTGATTAGTGGATAATAACATGTCAAAAATATTATTTTTTTGATTGCCAGTGACACCCTGAGTGTCCCATAACTTTGTCAAGGAGGTATATTTTCCATTTCAAAAGTATTTTGTTTATTGAACTTGCCACTTTGTAGGTTGAAGTTTTTAAATTTGGGGAAATTTTAGTCACTTTATTATATTTTCTTAGATTTTTTTTTAAACTTCATGAATGAAAGTAATTTTATTTTATTTTCTGAAATTTATAATATGAATCAAATAATTAATAGCTGATTATTATGTAAGACACATGTATTATCCTGATAGTCTAATAATTTTTAGGCAACACTTGCAGACTATAATACACAGTTTTCATATTTTATCCTAGAGTATATTAAACTTTGCTTTTCCTCTCTGTACCTGTTTTCTCCATTCATCTACCGAAAAAATATATATATATAAATGTATTTGTAAAAAGCAGAAGCAAATTTGCATGTTTATTGTTTTCTCCTCTCTACTCATTACAAATGCATGGATTGTTTTTAGGTTAGCGGCATAGTTTTGTGCCAAAGACGATAACTCATATTGCTCAATAACACTATCTGGGCAATATTTGCTGCCTACCTTACTGACTTCCTGATTGTATCACTTTTTCTGATAGCCTTATCTTGTAAGTTAGGAGATTTAGAAACTGTAACCCTAAACTTTTCATTCATTCATATACTCCTCATTTAATTATATATTAACCCTTCATAGATTTCACCTCCACTGTAGTATAGATAAACAAAACAAGATGTTTGGAGCTCTGATGAATACAAGATAATTTACAATTTCAAAATGTGCTTGAATCAGACAATTTTGGAAAGAAGGAGAAACAACAAAAGTGACCCCTTTGATCAAGTTATTGCTGATCAGACACAGTGCCCATATACACCAATGGTTTCAGAGAGACACGAGACTGAGTGGAGTAGATGGAGAATATTGAGTCCATGGCTGATTAGAAATAAATACCCTCAAAACATGCTTCTGACAATTATATTATTTATGTAAGAATTTTCTGACATATTTTTCTTTGTTTCATGTGTTTATGACTGCTCTTTCTTAGCAATGGTCTTTCTCTACCACCAACATCAAGTCTTAAAGAAGTAGGTTTTAAACAGTTTCAAAAAAATTGCCTCATATTAACTATGGAAGAGTCCATAAAATATGAGAAATCTAATTTGTCTTTCAGAAATATTAATTCTGCATGTAAGTTCACATGATCATGAATTTATAGGCAGCTAAGGTTTATGATAGACTATGATTCAATAACATCATACTAATAATTATATCCACATGGTCAAATGATCTGCATTTAAAAACATTTTAATATATAGTGTATCATTTTTATCTTTACAAAAGCTCTTTGCAGTAGATGTTACTGATATTTTAAATTACCATTCTTATTTATGATTAAGTTCAGTGAATTTCAGTATTGGATCAAGTTCTAACACAAAAGAAATTGTAGGACCATGAATTAAACCATACCTCCTAACTCTAAATTCAGATTGTTTTAGTGAAAACTGCACAGTTGCCTGATGGAAGATGTTATGTGGGCAATCTGAAATGGAAATTTTACCAAAAAAGTAGAGGAAGCAATTGTAGCTTCTTTATGTTCAAAGATTTCTATCAAAACAACAACAGAAACAACTCTGCCGTCATGATGAGTTTGACAAACAAAGCTCTCTGTCCTAAGTAGAAGTACAGTATGGCAGTACCATGGGTAAGATAGAAAAAAAAAAGCTGTAATATTTTTATCAAAATTTGGAAACTTTTCCTAACCAGCATGACCATCATTTCTGACAAAATATGAAAATGGGCTTTGTAATGAAATAAATGGCCAGTTGGGTAAAACTGTGGTACCCAAATGCAAGTAGCAGTCCATTTTCTGATCTAGTTTGTAAAGTGACAAATTTATTCTAACAACACTTTCTCTGTAAATGATCAAACTATAGAAATATGAAGCAAAAACAGTATTTAAAAAGCCAAAGTAAAATATTTAGCATATATAGTCCACTGTACTCAATGAAATATTTATATGCAAAATAGGTTTCCTATTTCACCCTAAATACACTTTTGCAGAGTATACTGTATGCAGTGCTCTTATTTGCTCTATTGTAATTTAGGACTTGCTATGCAGGTCAAAATGGTACAGTGTGTGCTAAAGTTTTTCCCTTCATCTTTACCTGAAAACAAAAATGAATTATGGAGCTTCTGATTATTACATTCCTCAGCTCTCGTCTTAGAATTTTTCCTTGTGGAACAAAAAAGAAAAAGCGGAGCTCTATTTTTGCAGGCGTATGTACATATTTATCTTTGAAAAGTAATGGAACAATACTGGCACTATGTATATGAGATACCTCTGATCTCTTCAGATGCAATTCTTCCCTTGCTTCTTGACTGTTCAAATATATTTTTTATTCTGATTTGCAGTTCTTAAAACTTGCAGACCCTTCACAGTTACATCTGACACCTCCCAATTTAGAGTCTGCAGAATGTTAAGAATATTCATTCATTCTGGATTAATTAAAACTTGATAAATGTGGTAAATCATGTTAAAACTCTTTCAATCCATATCCAAGGGTCACATAACCTCATGACACAGGACTAAATATGTTAATCATTTATATTTTATCACTTTAAAAATAATTTACTGTTACCATAAAATTATCATCTTAAAATGATAAGGCATATTTTGTTATGTATACTTTATTTTTCTGTTTAAGCTTTTCTATCTAATTCAGTTTCACAAAATAACTGCACAAGAACTTCAAAAAGTATCTCAATTCCATTTGGTACATATAGAACCGGAAGCTAAACAAAGTGTATCAAAGTACTCCAGAAGGAGAGAACCAACAGAACCAGAATATATATATTCTGATTTAGATTTAGGGAAAAAAATATCTATCTATCTATATATCTATACACACACACACACACACACACACACACACTCACACACACACAAACATATACACACACAGAATCAGAATATATATATGATCATACGGTTAAATATACATATCTGTAAATTCATAGGTGTTTTTATACACATATGTATGTACATATATATATGTAATTATATAATTACATATATATATATATGTAATTTTAATTATAAGAGGGTTTTATTAGATTGGCTTGCACAATTAGGGGATGGATAGTCCCACAGTGGCTGCCTGCTGGCTGGAAAAATGAGGATACCACATCCTTCCCTGGAGAGTCAATGGGGTAATTCTGTATTCAAGTGTTAAAAAATCTGGACTCAAAGGTCTTGAGTCATGGCAGCAGCAAAAACTGCCCCTGTTCAAGACAGTCTGAGTGTGTGAGTATGTGCAAGCTTCCCCATTAAGCCTTTTTGCTCCAGCTTGAACCCATACTACTGGCTGGTACAGCTTGCATTCAGGGGAAGTCTGCCACCCTCAGCTTTCTGACCCACACAACAATCTCTTTCTCTGGAGCTACCCTCACAGACATAGCCAGATGTGTGCTTTACTAACTTTCTAGGCGTCCTTCAATTCGGTTAAGTTTAAAAACAAGATTAGCCATCACAGAAAAGAAGGCCAAGTTCTTGGCAGAGCTGCTAACATACATCTTGATATTAAGTTCAATAAATGGCAATTAGAATACAGATCATCTGTTAGAATGTTAGTAGGAGAAAGAGAAAAATTTGATCTTACCAACTGCTGGAAAGGAGAGACAATGAAAATCAGTTGGAATATTCGTACATTACTGCTAAGTATGCAAAATTTGACAGTCAATTTAGGAAACAGATGGCCGGTTCTTATAATGTCTGATATAAAAGCATATAACTCAACAAGTCCACTTTGGGGTATCTTTTAAAGAGATTGACAACTTGCATTCTTCCAAAAACTTGCACATGAAGGTTTGCAGCAGCCCTATTTAAAATCACCTTAAATTAAAATATCCCTAAATGGCTTTTAATGGCTAAAGGGATAAATTGTGAACATCTGTAGAATGAAATAGAGTTAAAGAATAAACAAGAATATGCTACTGAGATCTACAATGAATTAGTTGCATTTCAAAGACTCTATGCTGAATGAAAGAAATCAGCCTCAAAAAGTCACACACTGTATGTTTTCATTTATATTGCATTCTTGAAAAGATAAACTAGAGTGCAGAAAATATGAGAAGATTTGAGAGATTATATGTAAGAATAACAGTACTTCTATTAAGGAACAATACAAGGGAGTATTTTAGGCTGAGGGAACAGTTTTATTTCCTGATTGTAGTGGTGGCTTCAGCAAAGTGTAGGTGGGTTGAAATTCATCAAATTCATATAAAAATGTCAATTTTATCATAAGATAGTTATAATACTTGAATCAAAGAATAAATACACTTAAAAAATTTAAAACTGTATATAGGCAATAGACATCAAGAAATGCTTAAATGATTTTCTAGTATCCTTGGATTTATTTTAAAGATAAAGGAAATAATAGAATGTAATAGGGTATTATTTTCAAGCCTAGTTAATATTCTTCCTGATGCCTGATGTAACCACAAATGTATATTTTCTTCTTAAATGGCTTTTCAAATTGGGTGTTCTATGTTCAAAATAATACACATTTGGAAAAAGTATATTCATTACTTTTTGAAGAGTCAGAGATGACATGTTGTAAGGAAATTTTATATGATCACAGATTCTGGAAGACAAGCTAGCAATGATATTTTCAAAGATGGCTTAAATTAATGGTGAAAGACAAGGAACTGATTAAAGAAGAAAGAGCCTCAGTCCTCACATGGAGGATACTGACGTTCACTGCAAGTATCCATAAATATCAAAGACAGATTTTTAAGATTCCTTTGGGACTTCCATTTACACTTCTATATTATAACTGATTAATATGCTAATGAAGAGTGATCCAATTCAATAATAACATGTTAACATTCAGAAAGCAAGTTGATATTATTCTGTAGATAAATTTCAGATTTCATTTAAACTGTTTTCTTCCTGATTATTGGGGGTCAATAAATTTAGATAGAAGATGATTCTCTTGTAACTTTTAAATTATAGTTTTTAAACAGAAATAATCATGGTGAAGATCTGCATAATAATACTGGGTATTCAGTGGAATAGAGATTTAATGAAGAGTTTTAGTAATAATAAATGGCAGGAGTTTCTCCACACCCCAGAAAAGAAATCCTTTGTGATATATAATTATGTTCCACTCAAATTCACCTCTTTCAGATGTAAACTCAACTGGCTGTTTCATGTTTACAGATTTATTCATTTGTACTATAATCTAACTTTAAGACTCTTATATTAGTACAAAAAAATAATGTCATACTATTTGCAGGTTCTCTCACCACTCCAAATCCCATCCCTAGGTAAGCACTAATGAATGTTCCTGCTCTATAAATTTGCTTATTCTGAACATTTTATAGAAATGGAATCATACAGGGTATGGTCAATTATGACTGGTTCTTCCAGTTATCACAATGTTTTTGGAGTTTATCTGTTTTGTAGTTTATCTGTTTTGCTTCACTCCTACTTATGAGTTAATAATATTACAGGTGAGGATGTACCATATTATTATCTATTTATATTAAATGATCAATATTTGGATTGTTTTCACTTTTTGGTTATTTCAATAATGCTTTTATTAAAATTCATATATAAGTTTTTGTGTGAAGGTGAATTACTCTTCTTGGGTATAAAATTAGGAAAGAAATTGCAAGGTCTTTTGTTAAATGGGGTAAGGTCAAACTGTCTTCCAACATAGATATACCATTTTACTTAGTCACCAGAAAATTATAAGGGATACAAATTCTCCACATCTTGCCAACACATTATTATTATTATTATAGCTATTCTACTGCATATTACAGCTATTCTACTGCATATATAAGGCATCGGGAAGAATGTTAACTATGCTTGAAAACAATACCCTATTACATTCTATTATTTCCTTTATCTTTAAAATAAATCCAAGGATACTAGAAATTTATACTTGGATTTTCACTTCCCTAATATCTAACGATGTTAAAAAGTTATATACTAAAATCCTTGGCCCATTTGAAAATTAGGTTATATGTGTGTTCATATTTCTATAAGAAATAAGGATTCTTTGTATATTCAAGATATAATTTTCTTAATAATTTTCAAACATTTTCTCTTGGTTTTTCATTCAGTGGAAAGACCATTTTAATTGATGTTTAGGAAACAACTGGGGCTGGGGATGGGGCTCAAGCAGTAGCTCGCTCGCCTGGCATGCGCGGGGTGCTGGGTTCGATCCTTAGCACCACATAAAAATAAAGATGTTGTGTCCACCGAAAACTAAAAAATAAATATTAAAAAAATTCTCTCTCTCTCTTAAAAAAAAGAAACAACTTAAGGTCATTATTAGTACCAGACTCCTATAAATATCAGTATTTATTATAACAGTATTATTTTGAATAAGAAAAACAAATCCCCTCCTTTAACACAAATTGTGCACTTACCAAAAGTAGTGCATGAATACACAATACTGAGTTGCTGTAGGTAAGGAAATAGGATTTTAGTGTAGCTTTCTGGTATTTGTAATTGGTGTCTATAGCAATGGCGTTCGTCTTACTATGACTCTTGAAATCAGGAGATGGTGGGAAATAAAAACTAAACCTATGCTGAGATTCCATGTCATTCCAGTCAGAATGCAATTATGAAGAATACAAGCAACCATAAATGTTGGTAAGGATGTGGGAAAAAAAGGTACACTGATAAATTGCTGGTGGGACTGATAATTGGTGCAATCACTATGGAAAGCAATATGGAGATTCCTCAGAAAACTTGGAATGGAACCACCATTCAACCTGGTTATCCACTCCTCAGCTTATACCCAAAGGACCTAAAATCAGAATACTAGAGTGATGCAGCCACAAAAATGTTTATAGCAGCTCAATTCACAATAGCTAAGCTATGGAAGCAACCTGGGTGCCCTTCAGCATATGGAAGAATAAAGAAAATTTGATATATATATACACAATGGAATATTACCCAGCCATAAAGAAAAATGAAATTATGTCATTTGCTGGTAAATGGATGAAACTGGAAAATATCATGATAAGTGAAATAAGCCAATCCCCCTCAAAACAAAAGCTGGGTGTTTTCTCTGATATGTGGATTCTAACTCACAATAAGGGGTGCAAATAAAGGGTTTCTGAAGCAAACCCTCTCTTGTCAACTGTAAAATGTATCAAGATACACCTCTTATAGTCTTGGATCATATATTTACTTACTATAAATAGGCTTTTTGTTTCCATTTTACATTTAAGGTAACAGTGTTCTTATGGATTATAGTACTTTGATAATTTTATTTCATTTTTATAATCCTCAGAGTTGTGATCAAATCCCATTTTTGTATGGACTCAAAGTTCATATTCATTCCACAAATTTTGTTTTTTGGACCTATAAGTATTATGAAAAAAATGGATAAGCAAATAGTACAAGGCTTTCTTTTATATTCCTCCCTCTGCTAAAATAAAACCTCTGTTACAAGTTTTATATTTAACTTGGATTCAAATATTTCCAAAACAAAACGTCAGGATCAGATATTAAGAGTTACTGTCCTATATCCAGAAAACAAACAAAACCAAACCATTGAGGTTTTTTTTAATGTTTTTTTTGTCTTATTCTTGTTAAGAAATTAGAATTTACTTCATTGGGAATTCTTTTTTTAATTTATAAAATACATATAGTAGATGACAAAAATTATATAATTAAATAAAATGTGTAATAATAAATAATAAATTTCATATTATGGAACTTTACTTGTGTTTCTGATTCTTTCCATCAAAAATCTTGTTAAAATTACATAGGAAGAAATGATTAAAAGGAGTTGTTATGGTTTAGATTTGCAATGTTCCCCAAAGTACCGTGTGTCAAAGGCCTGGTCCTCAGCTGGTGGTGCTAGTGGAAGGTATGGGAGCATTTAGTAGGTGAAGTCACTTGAGGTGTGTCCTTGAAGAGTGTATCTTATGGCAGACCCTGGGACATGCATGAGCACTTGCTCTCCCTCTCTCTCTGCATATCTCTCTCTCTCTCTCTCTCTCCCTCTCTCCCTCTCTCTCTCCCATCAGGTGGTGAGCAGTTTACTTTTGCTATACCCATGGCGCCATGATGTTCTACCTCACCTCAGACCTAATGGTGTGGAACCTCTGAATCTTCTGAAGGCAAAATAAGTTTTTCTGCTTTAAGTTGTTTTTGTTGTTTTTCTCAGGAATGATGTCACAGACACAGTAAGGTAACATGCTAGCTCCACACAGAAATCATGTGACAAAATTAAGCAAAGAAATTTTTTATTAATTTATTTATTGTTGGGTACTGAGGATTTAACCCTGGGGTGCTTAACCAACCCTTTTTATTTTATTTGTTAAATTTTGAGACAATCTCTCGCTAAGTTGCTTAGTTAGGGCCTGGCCAAGTTGCTAAGAATAGCTTTGAAATCATGATTCTTCTGCCTCAACCTCCCAAGTTGCTGAGATTATAGACATGCAACCACTGTGCCTGGTGCAAAGTAAAAAACAAAACAAAAACCCCCAAATCATGAAGGCATGAGTATAAATCATGAGTATATTTGGCTGAATATTTCATTTCCAAGCAATTATACTCTCCCAAATTTTAAAAGTACAGACAACTACAGAAGTTAGAGGCTGCCCCAAGGCAATAGAGACACTTGAACTTGATAAATAAATAGGAATAAAGCAGAGAGGGCAAATAATCCAGTATACATGAGCCACTGAAGCAAAATCATTAGCTCTGCCACTCATATAAGCAGGCATTATGATTTGATGGTATAGTATTTATTATCAGAGTAAATCACATTGATCTGTATCATGAGACTTGACTGTGGCAAGAAATAGATCCTAAGGATTTTTTGGGGGGAGTGTTTGATTTTTATTATTTATCTTGCTTATTTGTTTCACATACATTAGAGGAGGGAGCTGTGTGACTATGTGCAAGATTAGTATAAATTTAGTGATCAACCAACGTGTGTGTGTGTGTGTATGTGTGTGTGTTTGGTATTCACTGGCTGAGAACAAAGGCAAGAAAGACAGAGACAGACGTAAAGTGACAGAGAGCCAACCTGAAACTCGAAAATTAACAGCACTTCACAACATGCCTCCCGTAAGTTCTGGCCCATGCGCAACTCAAACTAGCCCTTGGGCAACAGTTAATTTTTATTGCAGAGGAGGGGACAGTCACAGTGAAAGTTTTCATTTATTCACCTGTAAAGTCATGATAGAAATGCTCTGCTGATCATAGTGATCCAATTGAATATTATCTACCAAATGCCAATCAGCAATTTTCCCTTATGTCATATACTTTTATGAAGAAAAAAGAAAATAAGACAGATTTATCCTGGTATGGAAATTTTTATAAACATTTGAACTTAGCATGCCACTCTTCTTCTTCCATCTCATGCTATTCTCTGGTCTGAAGTTCCAATCCCAATAATTGTGCCTGTTTGCTTTTCTAAATATAATTTGCACATTGGATCTCTGAAGGCGAGACTTTTTAACGCCTTGTTTTGTTTATTATTTATTCTTTTATTTTTAATTCCACCCTCAAGGCCTACAAGGCTCTTGAGCTGTTCTTCTGATTCTTGCTCACTGGAGTACACCTTGTTTCCCTAATCAGGAAGGGGGTAAGCAATGGCTTTGACACAGTCACCATATGCCCTCATAGAACAATAAATGGCATAAACCAGATGGGAAAGATGTGATTTGATATAATTCAGTCATTTTAGAATGAATCGATGTGCTGACTAGAAAGGATTGAAAAACTAAATTTGAAATCCAGTTGTGCTACGTGTTAGATCTGTGCCTGTCGCAAAAGTGGCATAAGCCTCAGATTCCTGGTCTGTAAGGTGAAGACACCAGTATGGAGCTTAACAACTGTTTTTGAATATTAAAAGACAATGTTCTAAAGTGCCCTGGATATAATTTCCATTCAATAATTGGGATAATACAATTTACAAATTAAAGAAAAAGTTTCAGAGAGGTAAAGCAACCAAGTTCACACAGCTTGTTACTGAGAAGTCTTAATTTTCAATGGCCTTGAAAGAGCAGAGCTTGTTGTTCAATTCATAGAACTGGGTAGCCTTTGATCAAGAGAAAACCCAAGATGCTTTGTTCTGCAAATTCAAGTTTATGTATAATGTGGTCTAAAGAACCATTATTTTAAAAGATTGCCTGTTATATAATATTCTGTTTAGAAGATTTAATTTGTATCTTATGTACCAAAATTTGTGGTTTGGACTATGCTTCATTGTCCTGGGGTGGCCCTGTTGTCCAAGTAAGGCACCTGGGGTCTGAAACAAAGCATCATCGCTGAGAGAGGAAGATGGCAAGACAGACAGTAATTCAAAGAGAATACCAGGAACAAGAGCAAAGGTGAACTGTTCCAAGCAAACTAAGAAAGAAATTGCTCTGTTTAAAGGTTAATTATAATAAGATAGCAGTAGTCAAATTTAAAAAGCTAACTTACTTCAACTTTAAGTAAGTCTAATAATGTCTCATTGGAATGGAAAATGTGAGAAAAGGATACACAAATGAGTCAGTAAATAAATAACATTTTTTTCCTAATTGCAGTTTATTGAAGGAAAAAAATCAATACATTCTAGTAGCTACTTTTCCTTTTTTAATAAATGAAAAACAAATGATTAAAGGTTATATAGCTATGGATTTTTTACAGGTTGATGAAGTTGGGTTTTTTTTTTTTGGTTTTTGTTTTTGTTTTTTAACTAGGGATTGAGCCCAGAGGGCTGCAACCAGTGAACCTCATCCCTAGGATTTTTTTTTTTAAGAGTCTTGCTAAGTTGATTAAAACTTCACTAAGATGATGAGGCTGGATTTGAACTTGGAATCTTCTTGCCTCAGTCTCCTGAGGTGTTGGGATCAGAGGGATGAACCATTGCACCCAGCTTGATGAGGTTTTATTTCATTTTTTAAAAATTTATTTTATTTTTTTATTTGTTCTTTTTAGATATACATGACAGAGTGGATTCTGAGGTACTATACATACATAAAGTATAACTTGTTCTAACTAGAATCCCATTCTTGTGGTTGTACATGATGTGGAGTTTCACTGGTATTGGATTCATATATGAACATAGCAAAGTTATGTTATACCCAGTTGATTCTACTGTCTTTCCAATTCCCATTCTTCCTCCCTTCCCTTTATTTCTTTTTGTCTAATCCAGTAAACTTCTATTCTTCCCTAACCCCTTATTGTGTATTAGCATCCACATATTAGAGAGAAGATTCTAATTAAGTTTTTGAGGATGGGCTTATTTCAATTATCATAATAGTTTGCTCTCAAAAGTCAAAAGGCATTACTTTTAATGGCTAAGTAATATTCCATTGTGTATGTATACCACATTTTCTTTATCTATCTGTTGAAGGGCACCTAGTTTGGTGCCTTAGTTAACTCTTTTGAATTCATCTGCTGTAAACATTGATGTGGATGCTTCACTATAGTATGCTAATTTAAGTCCATTCGTGTTCAAAACACTAGAAAATCCACAGATAGTAGGAATATGCTTCAACATTGTAAAAGCTATACATTTTAAACCCAAGGCCAACATTACTCTAAATGGAGAAAAACTGAAGTTTTCCTTCCAAAAACGGGAGCAAGACAGGGATGTCCTCTTTCACCACTTTATATTCAACTTGAAACTTTAGCTAGAGCAATTATGCAAAAGAAAAAAATCAAAGTAATACAAATAGGAAAAGAAGAGCTCAAACTACCCTATTTGCCAATGATATAATTCTATATTTAGAAGACAGAAAAATCTTTACCCCAAAACTTCAAAAACTCATAAATGAATTCAGCACAATAGCAGAGTATATAATTAACACCCATAAATCAATTGCATTCCTATACAACAATGATGGATTAGCTGAAAGGGAAATTAGGAAATCTATCCCATTCATAATAGACTTACAAAAATAAAATATTTGGAAATCAATCTAATAAAAGTGGTGAAAGTCCTCTACAATGGAAACTATAGAACACTAATGAAAAAAAATGAAGAAGACCTTACAAGATGGAAAGATATCCCATATTCTTGGATAGGCAGAATTAACATTGTCAAAATGGCCATACTAGACAGGCACAGTGGTACATGCCTGTAATCCCAGCAACTCAGGAGGCTGAGGCAGGAGGATCATGAGTTTAAAGTCAGCCTCAGCAGATGTCTCTTTGAAATAAATTATAAAAAGGGTTGGGGATGTGACTCAGTGGTTAAGCACCCCTTGGTTCAATGCCCAGTACCAAAAAAAAAAAGAAAGAAAGAAAGAAAGAAAAAAATTGCCATATTACTAAAAGTGCTATACAGATTTAATGCAATTCCAATTAAAATCTCAATGGCATTCTTTATAGGAATAGAAAATGCAGTGATGAAATTCATTTGGAAAAAGATAAGAGGCCCAGAATCGCCAAAGCAATTCTCAGAAAAGTGAAGCAGGAGGCATCACAATATCAGACCTTAAATTATACTATAGAGCAATAGTAAAAACAAAAACAAACAAACAAACAAAAAATACTTGCATGGTATTTGCACCAAAATAGATATGTCAACCAATGGAATAGAAGAGAAGACACAGAGGCTAACCCACCTAGATACAGTAATCTCATACTATATAAAGTTGCCATAAACATATATTGGAGAAAAGATAGCCTCTTCAACAAATGGTACTGAAAAAACTGGAAATCCATTTGCAGCAAAATGAAACTAGACCCCTATCTCTCACCCTACACAAACTCAACTCAAAGTGGATCAAGAACCTAGACATTGGACCAGAGACCCTGTGCCTATAAGAAGAAATTGTAGGCCCAGCTCTCCATCATGTCAACTTAGGAACTGATTTCCTCAACATGAACACTAAAGCGCAAAAAGTAAAATCAAGAATCAATAAATGGGATGGTATCAAACTAAAAAGCTTCTTCACAGCTAAAGAAACAATAAACAACATAGAGAGAGAGCCTATAGAATGGGAGAAAATCTTTGCCACCTTTGCCTCAGATAGAGCATACGTTTCCAGCATATGTAAATATTCAAAAAACTTAACACCAATAAAACTAATAACCCAATCTATAAATGAGCAAAGGAACTGAACAGGCTCTTCACAGAATAAGACATACGAATGATCAATAAATATATGAAAAATGTTTAACCTCTCTAGCAATTAGAGAAATGTGAATTAAAACTACACTGAGATTTCATCTCACTCCAGTCTGAACAACAATTATCAAAAATACAAGTAACAATAAATGTTGGTGAGGATGTGGGGAAAAAGGTTCACCCATACGTTGCTGGTAGGACTGTAAATTGGTGCAGTCACTTCTGAAAGCCTTATGGGGATTCTTCAAAAATCTTGAAATGGAACCATTATTTGACCCAGATGTCCCACTCCTTGGTTTATACCCAAAAGACTTTTAAAAAATATTATTCTGATATTTGTGGAATATCCTAGCTAAAATATTTGAAAATATGTACAACTATCACAAAACAATGTTTGCATCAACTACTCAGTACCTACTTCAAACTGGACACACTACTCCTGTGATATTTTTCACATGTGTCTTCTGACATCCTAAAAGACATATGTGGGTAAAGGAAATCTACCTGAGTTTAACAGATTAGAAGAAAACTTATCTTAGTTCTCGATTTCTTTCAATTTTCCAAATCGTAAAATAATCTTATAAAATAACTAAATCTCTCATTATTTTTCTCATAATTTCTCATTACTTTTTAGGTAAAAAAGCAAAAATGAAAATAGAAGACCTATTCCTGCCAGAGTTAGGATTTTATAGGACACATCTTCTTTTGTGGTTGATAGCATGGGTCCTGATATGTCATGAGGATAGGTTTCATGGTCCTTTTCTAGTGATCTGTGAGGATCACTAGACCTGAAGGTCAAAAGAAAAAAAATTAACATGAAATAGCTTAGATTTAAATCCTTGAAATTTAAATACATAATAAATTTCAAGATGTAATTGTTGTTTCAAAATTATATTAGCAAGTTCAATGAAATGACACAACTTATCCACATCTATTTTTTATGTCTTTTTATTGATAATAAATGTAAATGTTTTTTGTCTACATTGCCTTCATGATGAGGTTTAGCCCAAATTCTCACTCAAAGCCTGAATCTTGAGAAGCATTTATACATGCATTATATCTGTGAAGTGTGAGTATATGGAAGAAGTAAATTGCACACAGATGTTTGGAAGTGTGTTGGTGCCAAATTTGTTTCCTTTCCTACTTGTGGTCTTTAGGCCAGGCCAGTCAGTTTGGTCATTACTGTGAGAATCCATGGAACACAGGTCTTTATTCTCTTCCTAAATAAGGCATCCAGTGACAATACCAACCCATTTTCTGTTTGCTTGAGCATGATCTGCTATAGTCAACACTGATCATGTAACCACAAATGCATACATGTAAATTATATTTTAAAAACATTTCATTAGTTGGGAAATATGGTTCACGCCTATAATCCCACCAACTCAGGAGGCTGAGGCAGGAAGATCTCAAGTTTGAGGCCAGCCTCAGCATTACCAAGATCCTTAGCAATTTAGCAAGACCCTCTCTCAAAATAAAAATTCATAATAATAAATCAATAAATAAATTTAATTATTTATTAAATTATTTATTTAAAAAATTAATACAAAGGTCTGGGGTTGTAGCTCAGTAGTAAAGCATCCCTGAGTTCAATATCCAGAACAACAACAACAACAACAACAACAAAACAACTAAAAGTATTTACTTAAGTATTATTATTAGATGTAGAAATATAAAACAAAAGAATGGAAAGAATTTAAGAATATATGTTATTATTTGATAAATATTTACAAATGTCATTTTATATTTCACAAAATATGATAGCCTGTGATTTATAATTACTATTTAAGTGTATTAAAATACTAATATTAATTTTATAAAAATAAAAAGAATTAATATCCTAGTACATATGATAAATGTAATATCAAATTTTATAAACTCAATATTATAATTTCCATTTCATAGATGATACTGTGTCTCAGAAATATTAACTGATTTGCCTAAGGTCATATATGAAGTTACAATATGCAGAAATTATGTTTATTTTATTTGAAGCTCAGGCTATTTTTTAAATATTTATTTTATAGTTATAGGAGGACACAATATCTTTATCTTATTTTTATGTGGTGCTGAAGGTCTAGCCCAGTGCCTCACACATGGTAGGCGCCAGCTCTTCCTTCTAGTCACAACCTCAGCCAGTTCTGGCTATTCTTAAATGTCATTCTGCTTTCTCTGGGAAGAAGCAATTCTGGATTGAGGGTTCTAAAAACTTAGGAAGGGGGATGTTAAATTGAAGTAACTAAAAAAAAAATTGAGAATGACTAATCTTTCCCACTGACTTCCATATCTTGTTAATGATAGCACAAAGTTTGTAAAGTCTAAACAAGATAACTGAAAAAAAATGCAATATAACCATATTGAATTTTGCAAAGTGATCTTTATAACCATTTTCAAGGTGGGCATCGGCAATGAATTTGTTCCTTCAACAGCCTCAACAGCCTCATTAATTTCATCATGCTTTGCTGTTCAGAATACTAAATTCATGTCTACCAGTACTTCACTGAAATTAAGTGGCAAATCATTTCTTAATTGAAAAGAATTTCTTTTTTGGTTTGAAGTCTCTGTATGATAAAGAATATATTTCCAAGGGCATCCCTGCACCTACTCTTAAAGAAAATAAAATAAGAATAACAAAAAAAGGAGGAAGAATGTTTATTCTCTGATATTCTCAGCCTCTAGCTCCCTACAGAGCATGGAAGTATTTCTTTTCAACATCTAATGTTCTTATGTTTTCAGCAATGATCTATATTCTTTATTTGTTAAGTGCCTAAGAACATTTGTTTAAATAAAGGGAGCTTTAAAGCATTAGATATTAAATGTTTCCTTGGTTCAGAGAAACATGGATCTTCCGGAATAAGTAGATATGCCACCAGCAAAAAACATATTGAATAATAAAATGTACACAGTGCCCAGTATGTTCTATAAGTCTAAATTTATTTATAGATTTTGACTTTCTAATCATTGTCAGTGTATCTCTGTTTTATGGTATGCAAGGGTACCCAGAGGGAGAATTCATTTTAATCAAATGTAACATCTCAGAAAGAACCACATGAACAAATCAGCCAACCCCTTCCATTGTAAACCCTGGGCAGACAGGTGATTACTTGGCTAAGCTGTTTTATCTTTAAACTATCATCAGCAGTTGAAATGTTCACCGACTTCCTATCCACTCCATTTCTGTTACTGTTGAGTGGTCTTAATTTGGAAAATATGACAAAATCCTTTTAAAAATCATTTTGCATTTTTGATGGAAATATACAATTGGTCCAAAAAAGAACTGGAGATTTTATAATAAAATTATAGGCAAGGCGCAAAAAAAAATCAATGCAAATACAAATAAAACAATAAAAATAAGGGAGGTGAGGAGAAGAAATATAAATATATATGTAATAGACATTATAAAATATACATAATATGTAACATATATAATATGTAAAAGATACAATTTTCCTTGACATGCATACATTTGCCCTTATCAAACTGTAAAATAAACCTTGTGGGTTATAGTGGTCTATAGGACAAAGTATGTAAGCTGATCATGAGTCTGTAAATGAAATCTTTCCCAATATCCTCCACTTCAATCTCATTTCTAATGTTTGTACCAGATGCCGATGATGCAGACTTGTTTACAATTCCCCAAATCCCAATATTCTTTCTTTGTCTCTGTTTTTGTGGATTCTTTTGCCTTATCTTTCAGCTTGTCTTCCAATTTCTCATCACTTATGAATGAATAAATAAACAGTGCTCCAATGGAACAAGAAAATATGGTATGCATACAATAAATGGAATGCTACTCAGCAACAAAAAAGGATGAAATTTTGTCATTTGGAACAACATAAATGAAAATGGAGGTATGTTAATTGAAATAAATAAGGCACAGAATAAGGCATTTAGATAAGAGAAACAAATTCTGACATCCTGTTGCACTGTATGGTAACTATAGATAATAATGTACTGTTTATTAAAAAAATAAAGGAAATGATTTTGATTGTTTTCACCACAATGACATAATGAATGTTCAAGGGTATACATATGCTTACCCTGTACACTACACAGCATATACATGTAACAGAACATCACATCGTATGCTATAAATGGGTATAATTTTTATTTTTCAGTTAAAAATAATTTAAAAATCCAGTATTCCTCTGTGGCTTTCTGTTCCACCTCTGATAACAAACACATGGAATTGTCAATAAATTATGAACAATATAGAACTGCAGAGCAGAAAAGAATTAGAACAATCATTTCAATAAATGCTTTTGAGTGTATTAAATATAATATTTAAAAAATTGATTTCTGCTTCATGTAGTTTCTCCACATCAGTCTGAACTGTATTGTAGATTTAAACATAAAAAACTAATTTTCTTAAGAATTCAAAAGTCATGAGTCATAAAGAATAGTCTTTATTTACAAATTTAAATGAATTGATTTTTCCAAAGAGCAAAACATGATAAAACTTACTAATTTATCTGTGTGTTTCTACTACTAGATTTAAGGTTGATAACTGTAACATTTTTAGTTGATATTCTGGTTATACCTTCCCTAAAATTTACTGAAAGGGTAAAGAGAGGAAACTGACTCCCAGAGAGGGTAACTCTCTGAGAGACCTCTGTATTTTAAGTCACGAGCATCCTATTGATAGGGTGACACAACCAACCATAAAAACCTGGATAGGAAAGAGTCTGGAAAATAGAAATCCTAATCTCACTCATCACTTGTATTCCAATCTGCTGTGCTCCAAATGGTTAAACATATCTGGAAATTGGATTATATAGGAGGCTTGGCTACAGCTCATAAAAATCACCTTCTTTTTTAAAAAAGTTATTTATTTATTTATTTATTTTAGTTATTGATAGACCTTTATTTTATTTATTTACATTCGGTGCTGAGAATCAGACCCAGTGCCTCATACCTGTTAGGAAAGTGTGCTACCACTGAGCCCCAGCCCCAGCCCCATGAATCACCTTCTTATGATCAATGATGGTGAATGAGTACAATACTGACATCACCGGTTATTGGTGACAAGTTCTGTTCCCTCCCATGTTGAAGTTTGAACATTAGAGAACAAGCACATAAAGAAGGGTTTATTTTAAAAGGGGTAACATAGACTTCTCCTGGGAGGGAGAAGGAGGCCATAGGTAGTATTCTGGTATCCCAAGAAAAGAGGGTGTTTGGTCTCTTTATATGTCCTAGGCTTCCTTTGTTCTCCTGCTCTGTTCCCCTTCTCTCTCTCCGTCCAGCGATTGAGACTAGGCCCAGGAGATGCTCAGCCGGGTGGCCAAAAGGTGAGAAGCAGATGGACTGGGATAGGGAGAGGAATGGAGCAGCCCAGGACACATTAATTAACAACGTTATAGCTCCCTGTAGGGAGGGGCAGTTCCTGGGACTGATTACCCTAGCAACAGGTTGGAGCAGGAGCAGGTTCCTGATAGGAATGGAGGAAGGGCTCTAAAGGAATTAATATTTCAATCCCTCAAAGGGGCAGTCTCCACCTTCCCCCTATTCGCTCAAATTGGCTTCCTTGATCCCACCTGAATAGATTTACTATCTATACTGACTTCTGGTCTAATTCTGGCTTCAATACTATATGCAAATATAAAGTCACAAGAATAGCTGAAGTATTCATGAGAAAGATTGAGGTGAAAGAATTTGCTCTATCAAATATCAAGATTTCTCACAAAGCCACAGTTAATTAAGACAGAATAACAATAGCACAAGTTACACAAAAGACCAATGAAACAGAAAAGACTAAAAATCAGACTCATGTATAGAAATACAAATTAAGAAGAAGATAGCTTTGCAGAGTAGGAAAAATAAGAAAGTCTCCTCAATTAATGATGTTGGAACCATTAAAAGAGTGGGGGAAAAAAGAAACTTTTTTCTCAGTTCACTCCATTTCCTTAAATTAATTACAGATAGATTTTAAGTCAACCTAAAAGGCAGAAAAAAAATTGTAAACAGAATAAAATATATATGGATCATAATGAACAACATCAGATATTATTTTTACATCAACCTTAAGAATATTTATCTATCGATAGCATGATAGCATTACTTAGTGAAATTCAATATGTTAAAAATGTAATACAAAAAGACTGAGAAAATGTCTTTCAAAATGGATAAAGGATATACACCAAGAAGAAAAAGATAATTTAATGAAAAATGACCAATGCACTTAGAATATAGTTCACAAAAGTGGATGTTTAATTGGTCCAGCAATACATGAGAAGGTGTTTAATTAAGAGTGAGATGATTCTTCCATAGAACTGAGGAGAATGTGAATTTTATGGTTCCAAGTACATGTTGGTGATATGTGGAAAGGATCTCATGTTATCCGCTTATTACTTGTATTTTCTCATCAAAATAAGGGAAAAGATCAATAACTGAGTGTGAGTGGAATGAGAGAAGATTTTGAGGTCTGAGGAGAGAGAAGAAATTAAAAAAAAAATGTCACCTACAAGAATGTAAAAAAAGTCACCTACAAGAATTGGGATCTTTGCTGGCATGAGTGACCATAAGTGAAGTTTACACGTATCTCAACAAGAATCTACAGAGTTGTTTAGGAGTAACAGTTACTTAGACATCAGAATCTTCAAGTAATAGGGATACCCAGGCCAGATAAATGAATGTAAAATACTAAGCACCATATTCTCCCGATCAGCAATTCAAAACTGAATATTTCTTAGTGGAAAGGGAGGAAGAGAGACTTAATAATCAGCATAAATATTACAGAGGACACCTCTCCACCACTAGACCAAAGATAGTGATTATGGTTTGGATATGAGATGTTCCACAAAGGTTCTGTGTTCATCAATGAATATTCATACTTAAAATCATTACATTATGAGAGTTTTAACCTAATGAACCCATCCTGCTTTGGGCTGGGTGGTAACTACAGGCAAGACTAGAGGAGGTAAGTCACTGAGTTTTGCCCTGAAATATTTTTTCTGAATTGGCCTCTTTCATAATTTCTCTTTTGCTTTCTGACCCTACCAAGTGCTGAGTAGCTCTCCTTGCCTGGACCCTTCCTTCTCCTTGGACTAAAAGAAATGGTCTGAGACTTCTGGAACCACAAGTTCTAAGTAAACATTCCCTCTTTTAAATTGTTCTTGTCAACTTTTTAGTCACAGTGACACAAGAGCTGACTAATACAGAAATTAGTTCTAGGAGCGGGGTCATTGCTCTCATTAACCTGATAGAATTGTTTAAAAACCTTTGGAACTAGTATGAAGGAACAATTTTGAAAAGATTGGAAATGTAGGCCGGAAAAACCTTAAAATGTTATAAACAGAGTTTAATGGGTAATTTTGTAGGAGCTCAGAAGACCAGAATAGCAATAGGAATATAAACTGTACTCATGAGGTTTCAGAGGCAATTTAGGACTCTTTTGGGAATTGGACTAGAAGCCACTTGCGTTACTTTTTGACAAAGAAATTATCCACATTTGCCCCATATCCTGAGGATTTTTGTGAGGTTGAATTTAAAATTTAACTCCTCTGGTGAAGAAAATTTCAAGGCAGCACAGAATTCAGGCAGTGACAAGGATATTGCCAGAAACTTTTGGCCAGATTTACTATGACAATCAAGCAGACATACCTAAAAAGTTTTTTATACTGCAGTTCAGCAAGCAAAACACATGTAAAGCTGGGGTTGAGGAATTCTGGTTGAAGATTATAGCCACTAAAGAGATGCTAAATAATTTGCATAGAGACTATAGGAAAAATGGCCCAAGAGCATCTGCAAAATTTGCAAGACCACACTTCCTGGGGGCTATAGGACGTAAAAGGGAAATTTCCTTTGAGAAGAGAGCATGGGGACACCCCACTTGCACAGAGGAGCCTAGGAAGTTATGTCACCTTGTTAACTATGAGGGTATTTAGAAGCTGTTGTAGCCAAGGTTCTAGGGGTCTCAGGTATTGAGCCAGTTGGCAAGGGATTTTGGTATCATCCATGTGGTAATTGTTGTGCATGAATACAGAATACTAAAATTAAGGATCAAGGAGGCTTCCACTGAGATTTCAGAAGAAGGTACGTCAGAGGCAAAAGCAAAGTGTAGTGAGGTTGGAGTCCCTGCATGCTGCTCAAAAGAGGGCAATGTGTGAAGGCAAAGCCAAAGTTGGAGTGGAGACCCTAGGATTTAAGAGATACCCATGAAATGGACTATCAAAAAAAAAAAAAAAAAAGCTGTTAACTACAGAAAGAATCAGGCTACAAGAGAGCTCATGTGTGCTGTAATTGGTTGAGATCTAAGGGGTGGGGCTGCCCAAGCGCTTTGGAGAGCGTAGACTCACAGCTCACAGTTATGTGTCTTAGATGTTGTCCACAGAATTACAGGTGGATTTATGGAATTTGCCTGCCCCTTTGAATTTCAGTCTCTCTTTGGCCCTTTTCTTCTGTGTCTCTATTCCTCCTTTTTGGAATGGGAACGTCTACTCTGTGCCACTATATATTGGATATATGTTACTTGCTTTTGATTTTTACAGAGCCTCACATTCAAGAGATTGCCTTCAGTCTCAGAGGAGACTTTGAACTTGGACTTTTGGGCAATGCTGAAACTGTTAAGATATCGGGACTCTTGGAGATGAAAAAAAAATGCATTTTGCATTGAAAGAGGGACATGAGCTTTGGGGTTCCAGGGGTAGAAAGTATGGTTTGGATATGAGCTATCGGCCAAAGCTTCTGTGTTAATGCAGGAATATTCAGAGGTAAAATGGTTAGATTATGAGAGTCAGAGCCCAATTGTTTTATCTTGTTTTGAATGAACAGAAGGAGTGGTAACTATGGTTGGGGGCATGAGTAGAGGAGGTGGGTCACTAGGGACATGCCCTAGAAGTGTATATCTTATTGATGACCCATTACTCTCTTTCCCTCTCTCTGTCTCCTGAGCTCACCATGAGCTGGGGGGCTTTCCTCTACTTGGGGCCATCCCTCATTACATGATGCCTAGGGTTGGGTCCAGAGCAATGGTGGAGTCAGACATCTGCAAACTGAGAACTATGAAACCATGAATATCCAATAAACTTTTCTTCCTCTAAGTTTTTCTTGTCAGGTATTTTGTTCACAGCTATGCAAAAACTAAAGTATTAAAGGTATGAAAAAAAATTCAAATACTGAGAGGGCTAAACAGAAATGCAGATTCTGCAAGGGAAAGAAATATTACTTCAAGCAAGAAGATTCAGGAAATATTCAGAGATAAATAACAAAATAGAATGTGCTGATAAAAATCCCTGGGTAGAATACAATCACAAAGGGCCAAACAAGAATGACTTAGGAAAGTAACAGGGAGATGACAAGTGGTGGTTAGTTTCACAATAGATTCTGAAGGCAAAGCTAAAAGGATATTACAGTTCATTGGAAGTGAGCCATGAATAAAAGAAAGGAAGAATAAATGATTCCATATACTTGAACCAGAACATCTGAATTACTACTGTCATTGGCCAAGACAGAACAGGCTGAGAGAAGGACAGTTCAAAGACGAAAAGAGGAATTGAGACAGGCGCACATGAATTTCCAGTTGCCTATTGAGCAGAGAAATGTTGAAATGGAAAAAGATCCACAAGGTTAAGAGAGCAGTTGTCAACATCAGCAAATACCCAGAGTAGATATTTTTACATTGTTTTGAAGGTGAAATATACTTACATAAAAGTATGTAAAGTAGATAAAGTGAATTTAAATAGATCTCTATAAAGCCAACTTCCACTTACCATCATCCAGAGAAAAAAATAGATCATTGCAAGAGTCATTTAATTCTCTCACCCAGGACACCTTTATCTCATCATAAACCCCTCACTTGAACCCACCAGAGAAAAATACAATATTGAAATTAAAGGTGATTTCAAATTCATTTTTTGCTTTATGACAGTTACATCTGTAAATGCATCCCTAAACAACAAGAATTAGTTCTGCTTGTTTTGGAAATTGACATGAATGGCATCATACGGTCTATAGGCAATTTCAACTTGATTCTTTTGCTCAGCATTAACTTGTGAGTGTCATCTGTGTTCTTGTGTATAACTTCAATTCGTTCATTTTCCTCTATGTAATATTTCATAATCCATTTGTTCAGTGTAGATAGACACTTGACAGATGACAGATGTTACTTTCAATGCCGACTTTTATAAGCAATACTTTCATTAACATTCTTGCAGGCATATTTTGGTGACCATTTAAACATTTATCTTTTGAGGCTCCACCCCAAAATTAGAATTACTGAGTCATAAGTCAACCTTATCTTGCAGATCACTAAGTTATATGATTCTGCTTCCTAAAATTTTTATATTGGTTTGTACTCTCACCAGCAGTGTATAAAAATTCTCCTTGCTAAGAATTTTTTTTTATTTTTGTTAATTTAATATATCTTATTTTAACTGTATTTTGTTTCTCCTAGGGGCAGATACACCTTCAAGCTCATGAAGTTTTAAGTTTTCATGCTCAGTAGAAAATGCACCATACTGTTATCATTTGCTTTTGTGTGTGGATTAAGTGATAGTTGACCACCCAGATGTGGAAATGACTCCCAGGAACGCTCTGCAATGACTTGCTCTATAACACATCATGAAGGTGCCAAGACAAACGTTTCACCAAGCTGTGAAGGTATACCAAAGAGATGGCATTGGGTGTTACGTGTATTTAAAAAAAGCACTAAGAAAACTTTCATTAAAATATTAATTGAAAACAACAATAGGGGGTTGGAGAGGGCGTTGGAAGAGACGCTGGGCCCCTCAGCGTTGGAGGTGGAGGCGGTGGCGAGGCCTGATTGGATCACTAGGCAATGCTGAGCTGACGTGGATCTGGAACGAGCAGTCTGGGCCTCTCAGAACACACACTGAACCTGGATCGGCTGAATTCAAGCTCCCTTTCGCCTGCTTCCCGCAGACAAACAGCTGTGACTCAGCACTAATCCATCCGGCTGAAACAACCGGTCAGCCCTTCTGATCCTACGGAGGTAAATGCCAACCGAGCCTTCATAGGTAGTGGCCACAGGTGTGAAACGGGGCTTGGGAGAGACAGTAAGGACCCACACGTTGCATTGGTCACCCGGCAAAGGGAAACAAACTGTCGCCATTTGCAAGAGATACCACCATGGCAGACAACTGACGTCATCAGACTGCGGCGGAGGAGATAACTTCATTGAAACCTGCGGCTACAGGTGTGTAATTTGCTAGCCTTCCCTCTCCACACATCGGGGAAACCTTAACGGCCAATCTCAGCTCTCCTGTAAGGGCCTCTCCCAGCTCTCCCGTGAGCACGGTAGCCAGACCGAGGGAATTAGAGGTGGCGCGGGACCCGCCGGCGCGGGACTACCGCTCCCACCAGTGCAGACAGCTGAGGTCTCTTGCACCAGCTACCGGGGGTGTGGCTACCGGAGGGGCAGTAAAATACGCTGAGGATTCTCAGCCCCAAGCTCTACAAACTTAGGGTCTGAGGGAATGGCAAACTGGAAGAGTGTGCCCAGTCATTCATGACAACAGGGCTCCCGGGAGCAGCAGACCTGGTGTGTACCCAGTATTGTGGTGAGCGGCACCCGTGAGAGGGGCCTGGCTAGAGGAAAAGTGGGGAAGTGACTAGACACAAGAGGACGCCCTAGGCACCCAGGATTGGAGACTCGCCCAGTCTGGGAGGAGGAGCTGCTGCACAGTGATTGGTTTCCGCGTATTGATAGGAGAAACTTGGCCTGGTGGTCACAGCGCCATCTACTGGAAGAGAAGTTAATCAAACTCTAAGACTGCATTTATTAGTTTTTTGTTGTTGTTGTTTTTGTTGTTGTTATTGTTGTTGTTGTTGTTGTTGTTTTAATTTTGATTTGGGGTTTTCTTTCAGTTTCATTTTTCTTTCTTGTTTTTTTAATTTTTTTTTTTTACAATTTTTTTTTAAATTTTTTTTTCTTCCAATTTTAATTTTTTTTATTATTTAAAATTTTTTTTTCTTTTTTTATTTCCTATTTTTTTTCTTCTTTTGTCTTTTCATTTCTTTTCAATGATCTCATCCCCCCTTCCTTGAATTCTACCTGCTTACTCTCATTCTCTTTAGTGACTTTTTCCATTCCCTTCTAATACCTTTCCTCCCAAGCATCAAATAAATTTATAGGAGTAAACAGTAACGCAGCAGTCAAACAGAACAAGAAGTAACATGAGCAGCTTCAAAAAGCAAGGAAGAAAAGGAGTACAAACAATGCAGGACAGCCTAAATATTCAGGAGGACCTAGAGTCATCAGAAAAATGGTCATATAAAGAACTCAAGGAACACCTTAGACAGATGGAATGGAACCTTAAAGAGGATACGAGACAGCAAATTCAAGCAGCAAAAGAACACATTGAGAATGTATTACACAAACAGATAAAAGAAGAAGTTAAGCACCTTTATCAGGAGATAGAGATTATAAAAAAGAATCAAAACATAATCTTGGAAATGAAGGAAACTATAAACCAAATTAAAAACTCAATTGAGAGTATCACTAACAGAGTGGAGCAAGTAGAAACCAGAACGTCAGATAATGAAGACAAATTATTTCATCTTGAAAAGAGTCTAGCCAACTCAGAAAGGCTGGTAAAAAATCACGAGAAAAACATCCAAGAGTTATGGGATAACATAAAAAAGCCAAACTTACGAGTCATCGGGATAGAAGAAGGTACAGAGATTCAAACCAAGGGAATGAGTAACCTGCTGAATGAAATAATTACAGAAAACTTTCCAGAAATAAAAAAGGAAACAGATATACAAATTGAAGATGCATACAGGACACCGAGCACACAAAATCACAGTAGACCAACGCCAAGACACATTGTTATGAAGATATCCAATATACAGAACAAAGAGAAAATATTAAAAGCTACAAGAGAAAGGAGACAGATTACATTCAGGGGTAAACCAATAAGGTTAACAACGGATTTTTCATCACAGACACTGAAAGCAAGAAGGTCATGGAACAATGTATTTCAAACACTGAAAGACAATGGATGCCAACCAAGAATTCTGTATCCAGCAAAATTAAGCTTCAGGTATGACAACGAAATAAAAATCTTTCATGATAAACAAAAGTTAAAAGAATTTGCAGCCAGAAAACCAGCATTGCAAAGCATTTTGAGCAAAACACTACACGAGGAAGAAATGAAAAACAATAACCAAAACCATCAGAGGGAAGTGCCTCGGTAAAGACAGAGGGCGAGGGGGAAAAATAATCATGGAAAAACAAACTAATTTTTAAAAAAAAAAAAAAACGATAAATAATCAAACATGGATGGAAGTACAAACCATATATCAATAGTAACTCTGAATGTTAATGGCTTAAACTCTCCAATAAAGCGACATAGGCTGATATCATGGATTAAAAAAACAAATCCAACAATATGCTGCCTCCAGGAGACACATCTGATTGGAAAAGACATACACAGGCTGAAGGTGAAAGGATGGGAAAAAATATACCATGCACACGGTCCTCGTAAGCAAGCAGGGGTGGCCATCCTCATATCAAATAAAATCGACTTCAAGACTAAGTTAATCGAAAGGGATAAAGAAGGACATTATATACTGTTAAAAGGAACCATTCACCAACAAGACATAACAATTATCAATATTTATGCACCAAATAATGGCGCTGCGACATTCATAAAACAAATTCTCCTCAAGTTCAAGAATCAAATAGACCACAACACAATAATTATGGGTGACTTCAACACACCTCTCTCACCATTGGACAGATCCTCCAAACAAAAGTTGAACAAGGAAACTATAGAACTCAATACCACAATCAATAACCTAGACTTAACTGACATATATAGAATATATCAACCATCATCAAATGGATATACATTTTTCTCAGCAGCACATGGATCCTTCTCAAAAATAGACCATATATTATGCCACAGGGCAACCCTCAGTAAATATAAAGCGGTGGAGATAATACCATGCATTTTATCTGATCATAATGGAATGAAACTGGAAATCAATGATAAAAGAAGGAAGGAAAAATCCTACATCGCATGGAAAATGAACAATATGTTACTGAATGATCAATGGGTTACAGAAGACATAAAGGAGGAAATCAAAAAATTCTTAGAGATAAATGAAAATACAGACACAACATATCGGAATCTATGGGACACAATGAAAGCAGTTTTAAGAGGAAAATTCATCGCCTGGTGGTCATTCCTCAAAAAAAGAAAAAACCAACAAATAAATGAGCTCACACTTCATCTCAAAGCCCTAGAAAAGGAAGAGGAAAACAACAGCAAATGTAGCAGAAGGCAAGAAATAATTAAAATCAGAGCGGAAATTAACGAAATTGAAACAAAAGAAACTATTGAAAAAATTAACAAAACTAAAAGTTGGTTCTTTGAAAAAATAAATAAGATCGACAGACCTTTAGCCATGCTAACAAAGAGAAGAAGAGAGAGAACTCAAATTACTAACATACGGGATGAAAAAGGCAATATCACAACAGATGTTACAGAAATACAGAAGACAATTAGAAATTATTTTGAAAACCTATATTCCAATAAAATAGAAGATAGTGAAGACATCGATAAATTTCTTAAGTCATATGATTTGCCCAGACTGAGTCAGGAGGATACACACAATTTGAACAGACCAATATCAATGGATGAAATTGAAGAAGCCATCAAAAGACTACCTACCAAGAAAAGCCCAGGACCGGATGGGTATACAGCAGAGTTTTACAAAACCTTTAAAGAAGAATTAATACCAATACTTTTCAAGTTATTTCAGGAAATAGAAAAAGAGGGAGCTCTTCCAAATTCATTCTATGAGGCCAACATCACCCTGATTCCGAAACCAGACAAAGACTCCTCAAAGAAAGAAAACTACAGACCAATATCTCTAATGAACCTAGATGCAAAAATCCTCAATAAAATTCTGGCGAATCGAATACAAAAACACATCAAAAAAATTGTGCACCATGATCAAGTAGGATTCATCCCTGGTATGCAAGGCTGGTTCAATATACGGAAATCAATAAATGTTATTCACCACATCAATAGACTTAAAGATAAGAACCATATGATCATCTCAATAGACGCAGAGAAAGCATTCGACAAAGTACAGCATCGTTTTATGTTCAAAACACTTGAAAAACTAGGGATAACAGGAACGTACCTTGACATTGTAAAAGCTATCTATGCTAAGCCTCAGGCTAGCATCATTCTGAACGGACAAAAGTTGAAGGCATTCCCTCTAAAATCTGGAACAAGACAGGGATGCCCTCTATCACCACTTCTATTCAATATAGTTCTCGAAACACTGGCCAGAGCAATTAGACAGACGAAAGAAATTAAAGGCATAAAAATAGGAAAAGAAGAACTTAAATTATCACTATTTGCAGATGACATGATTCTATACTTAGAAGACCCAAAAGGGTCTACAAAGAAACTACTAGAACTAATAAATGAATTCAGCAAAGTGGCAGGATATAAAATCAACACGCATAAATCAAAGGCATTTCTGTATATCAGCGACAAAACCTCTGAAACGGAAATGAGGAAAACTACCCCATTCACAATATCCTCCAAAAAAATAAAATACTTGGGAATCAACCTAACAAAAGAGGTGAAAGATTTATACAATGAAAACTACAGAACCCTAAAAAGAGAAGTAGAAGAAGATCTTAGAAGATGGAAAAATATACCCTGTTCATGGATAGGCAGAACTAACATTATCAAAATGGCGATATTACCAAAAGTTCTCTATAGGTTTAATGCAATGCCAATCAAAATCCCAATGGCATTTCTTGTAGAAATAGATAAAGCAATCATGAAATTCATATGGAAAAATAAAAGACCCAGAATAGCAAAAGCAATTTTAAGCAGGAAGTGTGAATCAGGCGGTATAGCGATACCAGATTTCAAACTATATTACAGAGCAATAGTGACAAAAACAGCATGGTACTGGTACCAAAACAGGCGAGTGGACCAATGGTATAGAATAGAGGACACAGAGACTAATCCACAAAGTTACAACTATCTTATATTTGATAAAGGGGCTAAAAGCATGCAATGGAGGAAGGATAGCATCTTCAACAAATGGTGTTGGGAAAACTGGAAATCCATATGCAACAAAATGAAACTGAATCCCTTCCTCTCACCATGCACAAAAGTTAACTCTAAATGGATCAAGGAGCTTGATATCAAATCAGAGACTCTGCGTCTGATAGAAGAAAAAGTTGGCTCCGATCTACATATTGTGGGGTCGGGCTCCAAATTCCTTAATAGAACACCCATAGCACAAGAGTTAATAACAAGAATCAACAAATGGGACTTACTTAAACTAAAAAGTTTTTTCTCAGCAAGAGAAACAATAAGAGAGGTAAATAGGGAGCCTACATCCTGGGAACAAATTTTTACTCCTCACACTTCAGATAGAGCCCTAATATCCAGAGTATACAAAGAACTCAAAAAATTAGACAATAAGATAACAAATAACCCAATCAACAAATGGGCCAAGGATCTGAACAGACACTTCTCAGAGGAGGACATACAATCAATCAACAAGTACATGAAAAAATGCTCACCATCTCTAGCAGTCAGAGAAATGCAAATCAAAACCACCCTAAGATACCATCTCACTCCAGTAAGATTGGCAGCCACTATGAAGTCAAACAACAACAAATGCTGGCGAGGATGTGGAGAAAAGGGTACTCTTGTACATTGCTGGTGGGACTGCAAATTGGTGCGGCCAATTTGGAAAGCAGTTTGGAGATTCCTGGGAAAGCTGGGAATGGAACCACCATTTGACCCTGCTATTGCCCTTCTCGGATTATTCCCTGAAGACCTTAAAAGAGCATGCTACAGGGATGCTGCCATATCGATGTTCATAGCAGCACAATTCACAATAGCTAGACTGTGGAACCAACCCAGATGCCCTTCAATAGATGAATGGATAAAAAAAATGTGGCATCTTTACACAATGGAGTACTATGCAGCAATAAAAAATGACAAAATCATAGAATTTGCAGGGAAATGGATGGCACTAGAGCAGATTATGCTTAGTGAAGCTAGTCAATCCCTAAAAAACAAATACCAAATGTCTTCTTTGATATAATGAGAGCAACCATGAACAGAGCAAGGAGGAAGAGCAGGAAGAAAAGACTAACATTTAACAGAGTCATGAGATGGGAGGGAAAGGGGGAGAAAAGGGAAATTGCATGGAAATGAAGGGAGACCCTCATTGCTATACAAAATTACATATAAGAGGTTGTGAGGGGAATGGGAAAATAAACAAGGAGAGTAATGAATTACAGTAGATGGGGTAGAGAGAGAAGAAGGGAGGGGAGGGGTGGGGGGATAGTACGGGATAGGAAAGGTAGCAGAATACAACAATTACTAATTGGGCATTATGTAAAACTGTGGATGTATAACCGATGTGATTCTGCATTTGGGGTAAAATTGGGAGTTCATAACCCACTTCAATCTAATGTATGAAAATATGATATGTCAAGAGCTTTGTAATGTTGTGAACAACCAATAAAAAAAAAAAAAAAAAAAAAAAAGAAAACAACAATAGGATGTTAAATACAAATATAAAATAGTGTAGATAATTAAACCAATATATAATATTTAGATAATTTAAAAGTATATTGTGGCATCAAATCTGTTAAAATCACAATAAAAATGCTAATTAATACATTTAATAGCTAAATAAATTTAGCCGGGCAGGGTGGTTCACATCTATAATTCCAGTGGCTCAGGAGGCTGAGGCCCAAGGATTGTGAGTTCAAAGACAACTTCAGCAAAAGTGAGGCACTAAGCAACTCAGTGAGACCCCCGTCTCTAAATAAAGTATAAAATAGGGCTATGAATGTGTCAGTGGTTGAGTGCCCTTGAGTTCAATCTCCAGTACCACTTCCAAAAGAGTAAAATTTAATGCAATCTTCTAGTTAATTTAACAAATAGATTATAACAAATATGAGATGAATTTCCAATAGTTGTAATATATAGGCCCTTGAGTTATTGGATTGAAAATTAAATCATAAACATTAGATACAGTTAAATATCATGCTAATTTCACTTGAAATAGTGACATCAGGAATATCTCACATTATAATACCATAAGAGTTGTCAATCTATTGTTCAGCAAGCACATTTGAAATGCTCTTAAGTCTTTAATGTAAATGTACAAGAAGAAAATAGAAAGGTTTAGACAGCAATATGGGAAATTTCACATAATATTATAAAACATAATTATTAGACTGAAACTTTTGCAAACTATCAATTAAATTTATCAACACTATTAGAGAAAACATTGAATTATTTTTATAGTGTATAGAAACTAATTCAAAAATCACTGTCACATGAATATGTATATATCCTGGATATGTGTGTGTGTATATATATATATATATATATATATATATATATATGTATGTGTGTGTGTGTGTGTGTGTGTGTGTGTGTGTATGTATATGTATATACATATATATATATATATATAATATTTCTGGTTCTAAGATAATTTATGGAATTTATCAGCTTTTTAATATGTATGTATAATTTTGTTTTCTATTTCTCATCTTAAGGAAATACTTTGGGGCTTAAATTGGTACTTATAAGTTAATTTTTTTTTAAGAAAAGATCTCTAAAATAAAATTCAGTTTCTTAAATATCACGTCATTTCCCCTTCTGTACATTTCCCCATTTCCTAATGAGGTCATTTTCTGCTTTTTAAAACTGTACAAGACCATTGTCCTTTTTATTGAAATGTCTATATTATTCTTATTGTTTTATATTTATTTACACATGTAACTCTAATTTTTTTATTTTATAAACAATGTATTTATTCCTATATAAAATATTATCCATTAATTTGTTTCTTCACTCTGTCAAGGATGGCCTTGATCAATAGAATTTGTTTCAGTTTCAACACATTAAGTCCCAATTTTCAATTGTGAACATATTTCAACAAAAGTAGCACAGGTGCTTTAAAATAGGTTGAAAATCATAATCTAGAGCTTATGTAAATATATAAATGAGTATTAATTAATGTATAATATAAACTTAACATTATTATTATTGAGTTATATTTTATATTATATAATTATGTCAAATGCTGCATACTGTATTTAAGTTTTGACGGTAGTTTCACATCTGACGTGATGGGATAAATGAATTTTAATGTGGTCAATTTATAACTATTTCTATTTATCTTATTACAGAAATTTCTCTACAACAGTGATGATGATTTTCTCCCATATCTTTTCCTCAAAGTTTTATAGCTCTTTAATTTTTATTTATTTTTTGGTTCAAGGATTAAACCCAGGGGTGCTTGACACATTCCCAGCCCTTTTTATATTTTATTTAGATACAGTGTCTCACTGAGTTATCTTGGGCCTGGCTCAGTTGCTGAGGCTGGCTTTGAACTCAGGATCCTCCTGCCTCAGCCTTCCAACCCTCTGGGATTGTAGGCATGAGTCACCAGGCCTGGTATAGCTCTTTATTTTTTGCACTGGACTTTTTTAAGGTATTGGGGATAGAATCCAGATGTGCTTTGTGACTGAACAACACCTCATCCATTTTTATCTTTTACTTTGAGACATGGTTTTGCTACATTATCCAGGTTAGCCTCAAACTGGTCTTACAGCTTTGCACTCTCATGTCTAGCCTACTTTAGTTCTTTAACTTATCTGACCTTGAGTTTTGGATATTGATATAAAGTTTATATCCACTTTCATCTTTTCATGTCCATAGTCAAATGCCTCATGAATATGAATTGAAAAATTTGTGTATCTTTCTCATATCATTCAATAGGCCAAATCTGTCTTTATCAAAATTTTCACTAAATTTGTACCTCCATGTAGTCCTTTTATTCTGTATTATTGATACTTTTAAATTATGGAATCAATGCAAAATCATTTTAAACACTAGGATTTCAATCCAATTTTTATAATTTAAGAGAGTAATTACCATCTTTTATTTCCTTTTTACAAGTATGTCTGCAGTATTTGAGTTCTTTTGCACTTTGGCAAATTTTTTTGTTGTTTTTGTAGCTGGGCATGGGGACAAATCTATAATCCCAGCCTCTTGGGAGGCTGAGGCAGGAGTATCTCAAGTTCAAAGCCAGCCTCAGCAACAGAGAGGTGCAAAACAACTCAATCTTTAAACAAAATACAAAGTAGGCCTGGGGATGTGGCTCAGTGGTCAAGTGCCCCTGAGTTCCATCACTGGTACACCCCTCAAAAAAAAAAAAAAAGGTGAGAGAGAGAGAGAGAGAGAGAGAGAGAGAGAGAGAGAGAGAGAGAGAGAGAGAATCTCTTTTGTTATTGCCTATAAAAAGTCCTTTTATATCTATATGTTTAGGTCTGGAATGATAAAAACTGTTTGGAATCTGTTCATGCCATAAATGATTTTTCTCTTTCATTTTGATACCCTGAAAAAATTCATTAAATAAAATTACGATTTTAAAACATTCTTGTATTTTTAAGATGACCCCAATGTGGCTTGATTTTGGAATCTAGTTTAGTGATGCTTAAAATATTGCTAACTTAGAAAATAAAAATTTGGTGAATTCAGCAAAATTGATGGAGTGAGGAATCTCCAAAACTTGTACCAACACAAAGGTAGTGAGTAAATTTCAAAAGCAATAAGAATTAATTTTATTTGAACCTGCCAATTAATCAGTAGTTTTTAGTACCCAGAAAAATATTTATTCAAGAAAAAAAATAACCAAAACTCAGTAAGAGTTCTGTGGTATTTTAACTTATCCTGGCTACATCATCTTATCTCCATCTTCTCAGTGGCCTGGAAGGCAACAGCCTCATTCCCCTTATAGTTTACTAATATTGGAGATAACAGATTAACCTTATTCTCTAAGAATTATGGTTGCTTATTTTGACCTCTCTGGTCACTGAAAGCATCATTCACTGAAAGAATCATTCAAAAATTGTGTATTTATTTTGCCAAACTCCGAACTCACCCAGGACTAAGGTAGCTATACATGGTTTGATTGTGAAAAGATTTAAGAAAAAATATTTCAGCTATTGCTTCATGGACAAGAGACACCAGTTGGAACAACAAGAATCTTGGGAAGAATAGTTGGATAAGGAGATAGGGAATATAGGCTTTGAGAATCAGAACCCTATCAGGAGGAATCTAGAAGACCTATGCCTGCCTACTGCTGTTTGCATGATCATAGAATACATGGGAAAACATTAAATCCTCTGTTTCATCTTTAGGGTCATCCTCTGGTAGGGGTGTGTAATTGAATCTATGGATTAATTTATTTTATTGCTCCTAGAAAAATCAAAAACATTAAGCGGGGTTGTGGTTAGTGGCAGAGGGCTTGCTTAGCATGTGTGAGGCACTGGGTTCCATTCTCAGGACCTCATATAAATTAATAAAACAAAGGCCTGTTGATAACTAAAGAAATATTTTAAAAACACATGTGTTCAGATATGGCCTCTGATGCACTCCCTGTCTCCTCCAATGATATTTTCACTTCCTTCTCAATTCCCTTTTCTCCTATCTTTTCATTTTCTTTGCTATATTCTGGAAGACTCTTCTATCTTTTAATATTCTCTCTCAGAAATTCTTCCTCTTGCTGTTCAATCTATTCAATAAGTTCATCTGTTGAGATTTTAATGCTCACTATTGGAACAGTTAGTGAATCTATTTAATATTGTTGTTTCTCAAATTTACTTCATTGACATTTTATAGTTACCCATACCTTGGGGAAATTTTCCAGCTGGTGGTCTGGTTTTGTTGTTATCATGTGTGTGTGTGTGTGTGTGTGTGTGTGTGTGTGGACGTGGTGGAAGGAAAGTTTATATCTGGTTTTGCTTTGCTCTTACATTACATTTTTTTGTGTGTTTTATTCTGAGGAGGGTCTTGCATTGGCTATAAGTGTTGGTTTCTTATTCTTCTAAGCTTTGTGGTTACCAATAACAAAGTTCAAGCCTGTCATATCAACAAATGTCCTCTGAGCAAAGGTTGCTCAAAGCTTCTCTTCTAGATTCTAGCTTTCAATTTGACTTTAGGTAGATTAACTAAACTATTAACAGTTCAGTTTTTTAAGTATTATTTTATTGTTTTTCAGCAGAATGTTGAGTGCAAGTAATCTGGCCTAAAATACATATGGAAACTGATTTAAAATTAATATTTTTATAGAACTTCTTATATTTATATATTAATGTCATATAACTAATTATAAATTAGAACTTCTGAGTCTTTTTATTTTTTCCTTATAATGGCATATAATATAATGGTATATCCATGTGCTTCTGCAACATATAATCAATTGGTGAAGTACCAATAGACAAACTCCCAACTATTTGGAAAAATGTACAAAAAATTTCTAACTTATTTAAAGTAAGTAGGAATTCAAAAATAATTTTTAATATTTAGATCATTAGTTACATTATATAATCAAAATTGTATGAAAAGTTTACTATAATAGTCAACCATAAAATAATACCATTAATTTGATTTTGAAAAAATATCAGAGGACTTCCATGTCTCAGAAGTGAGTAGATATACCTTTCTCCATTCTTTCCATTTCATACAATAAGAATTGTTAACATTGTACATAAAACAAGTGGGAAAATAAAACATTTTCTAGGGATTTTAAGCCTTGAAATTTGTAATAACTGTTATAACTGTTGCAGAAAATAAATAAAGGAACTACAATAATCAAGACTGTATAATATTGGCAGAGGGATAGTCACATAGACCAGGAGAACACGAGAAAAAAATTAAAAGTAGAGCACAAAAATATATCCTTCTGATTTTTGACAGAAGTGTTAAAAAAATCCTTTGAAGGAAAACTTTTTCAAAGAAAAGTGCTGGAGCAATTAAGTATCCACAGGAAAACATAATACAAACCAAAGTAAAATAAAACTAGATCTAAATCTTGCACATCATACAAAATAATGCAAAACAAAAATATCTCAAAATGGCTCACCAACTTAAATATGAAATGCAAAACTATATTTTTTTTTTATAAAAATACAAGAGAAAATTCAGAATTTAGGGCCAGGCAAAACACTCTTAGACTTGATAGCATAAGCATGGTCCACAGTAGAAAATTACAGTAAATAAGGACTTCATTAAGTCATGAGAAGAAATGATGAAGACTAAGAGAAAACATTTCAAAACTATGTATCAAAGGAATATTATTTAGAATATATAAAATATTCTCAAAGTTAATAAGTTATAAAACATTATATTTAAAAATATACGAAAAACACAAACATGATATTTTACAGAGGGGATATTAGTTAAGATGTCAACTAAGGACTGGGAGTTTAGCTCAATAGTACAGAACTTGTCTAGCATGGGTGAGGCCCTGGGTTTTATATACAGCACCACAAAAAAGAAAAATGTTGAAGATGACAAATAAACACATGAAATATTTTTCAATAGCTTTAATCACTTAACTGTCATTGCGTATGAAGTACAATGTCTAAAATAAACTAAATGGCTTGATCCAAGTTTTGAGCACAAACAATAGTTAAATCAAATGACAATATTAAATACCATTGAAGATATGAAAAAAGTAGGTCACTCATACATGGCTGGTAAAAATGTGAAATCGTACACTCACTCTGGAAAAAAATGAGTTTCATATATAACTGTAAATTGGCATTTATCTCAGAGAAACAAAAACTTATGTTCATATAAAACCCAGTAATAATTTTTATCGCAATAATCAAGAACTGAAGACAACTCATTTCTTTAAAAGTGAATGCTTAAAAAAAAACTATGCTGCATCTATGTCATATACTATAACTGACTAACAAAATGGAATGAATTGCGGATACATGCAATAACCTGGATGAATGTGTAGACAGTTATGCTGAGTGGAAAGAAAACCTCAGTCTCAAAATGTCTTCCAGTGCAAACTTTTAGAGAGGTGGAACGAATTCGTGGTTGCCAGAGCTTAAGCAGGGTAATGAAAGAAAGGAAGTGAGTGTGACTCCAAACGGGATCCCAGCGGTGGCAGAAATAGGACTGTTCTCAGACTTATGACTCTTCAAATTACATTTTTTTCCAACTTTACAATGATATGAAAGTGATACATGTTCAGTAGAAAGGCTGCTGGGAATTTTGAATTTTGATCTTTCCCAGGCTACTGAGAGATTGCAGTAGGATCCTCTAGCAGTTCTGGGCAGACAGGGGCCACAGCCCTCTGTGGGCCAAGCACACACAGGACAGCCAAGTGAACATCTGATCCTCAATCACGTACTGCACTGCAAAACCATGCTGTTTGGTATATTACACATATTACAAACAGTCTTCATTTACAATACATTCAACCTTCAGGTTTAGCAGAATATAATCTAAGCCAAGGAGCATTTATGTATTTTCCTTATCAATGGGAATATTCTTATTATAAAGTACCATAATTTTACAAGATATTAGCACTGGGAAAAGATTTTGAATGATCCCTGTAATATTTCCCTCCTTCCTTCCTTCCTTCCTTCCTCCCTCCCTCCCTCCCTCCCTCCCTCCCTTCTTTCTTCCTTCCTTCCTTCCTTCCTTCCTTCCTTTCTTTCTTTCTTTCTTTCCTGGTTATAAATAGGACCCAGGGCCTCCTATATACCAGACAGGTGCTGTACCAATGAGATGCAACTCCAAGCTGTATTATTATTAATATTATTATTTTATCTTCAGACAGGGTCTTGATAAATTGCTTAAGGCCTAAGTTTCTGAGGCTGTCTTTGAACTTGCCTCAGTCCTTCTGCCTCAGCCTAGGATTACAGGAATATGCCACTGTGCCCAGCTGTATTTTTTCTTTTTTTAAAATTTGTTTTAATTAGTTATACATAACAGTAGAATGAATTTATGCACTTTTATATATCATACATAGATGGGATATTTCCCATTTTTCTGAGTGTACATGTTGCAGAATCATATTTGTCCTATAGTCATATATACACATATAGTAATAAAGTCTGTTTCATTCTATTATCTTTCCTATCCCCACATCCCCTCCACTCCCCTTTCATCACTTCCCTCTACCTAATCTAAGGTAAATTTATTTTTCCCTAGTGCCTCCCCTCTGCCCACCTTATTGTGAATTAGCATCCACATATTAAAGAAAACATTTGACCTTTGTTTTTGTGGGATTGGCTTATTTCACTTAGCCTGATATTCTCCAACTCCAATCATTTACTGACAAATGCCAACATTTCACTCTTCTTTAAAGCTAAGTAATATTCCACCTAGTATATATACCACATTTTCTTTATCCATTCATCTATTGAGGGACACCTAGATTGGTTCCATAGGTTAGCTATTGTGAATTGAGCTGCTATAAACATTAACGTGGCCGCATTACTGTAGTAGGCTGGGGTCTTCCTGCTGGGAGTGCTGGTGGCCCTTGTCTTGCTGTTGCATTTTGAGGAGGTTGCTCCGTTGCATAAGCGTGTCCCTGGTGGTCTCTCTACAAGTAGAAGCAGCACTGAGATCTCGATACTGCAGCATGGCCAAACCTGAGGTATCTGAAGCCCAGATTGGTGGGATAGAGACTGGGTTTGGAGGGCTGGTCTGGGTTTGGTGATCCTGTGAGACATCAGAGAAAGGGCTAAGAAACTGTTGAACACTGACAGAGACAGTTCGACTTTCCAGCAAGATGTATTATTTCTTAATACATACAAATTTATAATTATCCTCAAATAAAAAGTTTAATAAAAAGTAATTATAGGAAAGTGAATGCAAAGGATTTGGAAAGAGAAATATTTTTAAATTACAGAAAGTAATAGAAATGATAAATGCGCTAAAGACCTCTCTCTCTCTGATACAGGCAATCTCTAGATTGCTGTAAGAGAAAAAGATAAAGACAAAACAAACTGACTCAATAGTAATATGACAGACATAATGGAGATGGAAATTACACGAGCACTTTCCATCAATTTATTATAAATATTTATAACAAGAGAATATATAGACTGATAAGGAAATAGCTGCACTTTACTCAGGGATTCATGACAACCCTAATGATAGCAATGAAAAAATTCTTGGGATTACTGTATTATTCTAAACATCCTATGTATAGCAATCAGGAAAAAGGATTTTTTTAAAAAAAAAATTATAAACTTGAAAGAAAAATTAAAACCATCTCTATTTTCAGTGGTATACAACCTTATGCATGGAAAATCTCAAAGAATCTGTAAAATTCTTACTAGAGCTAATAGATAGCTTCAGGAAAAATTTAGGGTAAAAGATCAATATGTAAATGGCATCCAAACCATGTTTGTATGTAACAGTAATGAATAATCAACAAAGACATCCAAGGAAATATGTCTATTTATCATAATATTCAAAAGAACACAATACTTAGGAACAAGCACAACCAAATATCTTGTCCACAGCCCAGTCCTGCTAGGGAAGTGGAGTAGGTTGCAGACAGGCCAAAAAAGATGCCTGAAGATAGCATGGAAGGCATAAGATTTACTGGGGAAATTTTGCAAGAGTTTAATGACTGCTTTAGGAGTTTAGGGGCAATAGATAGTCAGAATCTCAGTTCCTTACAGTGTAATGCCAAGGAGTGCTTCTTCTTCCCCACAGTGCTTTCTCTAATAGTTGATTCCTGGATGAATGACATGCATTCTTTCCATAGTGCCCTCAATTCCACATCCATCCACATTGAGAGGGGAATTTTACAGCTTAGGCTACAGACGCAGTGACCTCATCATAATCAGTTTGCTTAGTTTGCTTATTGGATCAGCATCCCAATGAGCAACTTTCTCGGCACACATGCAAGAAAGTAGCTTTGTCCAGATGACAATAAGTTGCCCTAGTTCTCAGTGTGCATAGAAGAAAGCCAATGTCCTTCAAGATAATGTGTATCTGGACTTCATGGCACAGGCTTGCTCTTTTTGTTCCCTTTGTTACCTTGGGTAGGTTTTGGGAAACAGAAAGAAAGCATTCAAGAACCTGGTGTTTTGCTATTTTTCTTTGCTTCACGGATGATACTTCAAGGAGATGAAAGAGTTAAACAGAAAAAAAAACCAACAAAGTATTACTGATAGAAATTTTAAAAAGACACAAATAAACCAAAATATATCTCATGTTTGTGAACTGGAATAGAATATTGGTAAAGTGGCAATCGTACCCAAAGTGATTTATGGACTCAAAGCAAGTACGTAAAACTCCTGTTATAGTTTGGATCTAAAATTTCCCACAAAAGCTCATGTGTTGAAGACTTGGTGCCCAATGCATCAGTATTCAGAGATGGTCCTTTGGGAGGTGACTAGATCGTAAGAGCTCCGACCTCATCTGTTGATTTCCCTATGGATAGATTCATAACTTAAAGAGCTATTGGAATTTGATGAGAACTTTAGCAAGTGAGGTCAAGTTAAGGAAATAGGTCTTTGAGGCCATACCCTTGAAGGGTATATTCTTATCTCCAGCTCCTTCTTTTAACTCTTTCTTTGCATCCTGGCCACTATGAGGTAAGTATATTTGTTCTTCCACATGCCCCCAGCATAATGTCCTGCCTCACCATGGACCCAAAACAATGGGTAAGGCAGCCATGAACTAAAACCTACAAAAATATGAGTCAAAATAACTCTTCTCTTCTCTCTTTATGATTTTCTCAGGCATTTTGTTACAGCAATAGAAAGCTGACTAAAACCAATCTCAATAGTTGTATTTGCACACATTAAAAAAAAAACTTAACTTCAGATGTATATGGAAGTACAAGTATATTCAGATGAAAATAATATTGGAAAAGAAGAACAAAGTTAGATTTACACTCCCCACTTTAAAAATTTCTATAAATTTCAAGAAAATATTGCAGGGATAGCTATGTAGAAAAATAGAATAGAATTCAGTGTCAGAAACAAACACATCTATGGCCAATTGATTTTATTTTTCACAAGGGTGCCAAAACTATCCAAAGTGAAAAAGTATAGTCTACATAAGAAATAGTGCTGGAAAAACTGTATATCTACCTCCCAAAGAATACAACTGGATGTTACTTCATACCATATACAGAAATAAAATTAATTAATTAATAAAAAATAAACTCAAAATAGATAAATGACCTGAAACAAACAACAAAAACCAAGAAAATTATTAGAAAAAGCATAGGTGTAAATATTTATGACTTTAGATTTGTTAATGGATTGTTAGATCTGTTCCAAAAGCATGGGAGGAAAAAAAGAAGAGAGAGAAATTAGGTTTCTGAAATTATATAAGAAGAATTTCACTGATTTGAGGTTGTGTCTGTATTTTGAGTTCTTACATAAAGAATTGTAACCTAATTTAGTGCATAATCAAATGGAAATTTAACTTAGGAGTGGTTTTACTTTATTTATTTATTTTTGTAACAGGCAAGCAGCTGAGAACCAGCCAGATAAAGAGAGCCAACTAATCAGATGTGTAAATAATGCAAACACCTGCCTATAACCAAGCTATTTGTGTATTTTACTTCTATGTTTAGACTGTAAGAGCTCACCCACTCCTCTGCTCAGCAGAGCTCTCTGAATGCCTTTTGGTTTAGATTACTGTCTTGTTCATGTATCACTTTTGCCTCAGATAAATCCTTTAAACCCCCTTTGATTAAGCTTTCCTTTCAATACCCTTCGTAAAAATTAAGAATTTTTGGTCACCCAAGGATGTTATTTAGAGGGAGAAAAGATAGTCTACAGAAAGAGGATGGGCTATATATAAATTACACATTTGATTAGGGCCTTATAATGTGCTAAACATGTCTCTTTGCTTAAAATAAAATCATATGCAGAAACCCTAATCCCCAGAGTGATGGTATTTGGAGGTGGGTCCTTTGGGAAGTAATTTAGTTCACATGAAGTTATGAGAGTGGGATTCTGACAATGGGATTAGTGCCCCCGTTTATGAAGAAGAGGAGATTCAGAGACTTCTTTCTACCATGCTGAAGGCACAGCAAGAAGCTTTATATTTATAAATCAGGAAGGGGGCCCTTACCAATCACTGAATCTGTGGTACATTGATCTTGGAGCTCCCCAAATCCAATACTGTAAGAAAGGAATGTGTATTGTTTAAACCACCCACCCTATGACATTTTGTTATAGCAGCCCAAACTGATCAACCTTCTTAATCCAGCAAAATATATCTATTAGATGTTCATTTTTGGCCACATGATAAAGAAATATTTCCCTATATTATAACATATACTTGAGATTTAAGAATATGGGTACAATTTTTATAAATGGTGGGTCAGAACAGTGTTTATTTCTCCTCTGAGGCCAAATCGTGGTATCAAATCACCAACCTACACTCACTCCATAAATAATTTAAGAAGGCTGGTAGCAATCATTTTTATGCTAGTATATTTGTGGAATTTTACAGAAAAAAATTTAAAATTCTACAGACCAAAAATTCTTATAAAACTGATTGCATTTGTTTAATCCCAGGATTGATTCATTTTCTCCCTTTCTTCTGCTCTTTCTTTCTTCTTCCTTTGTCAGGCCTTACCTCCCTTCTTTCCTTTCTTTTTTTCCTTCCTTACCTCCTCCTTTGTTTTCATTTGTTTGTTTTTTGAGGGACAGACTTTCTCAGAACCACTGTTTTTGCAAAAACTATGGATTTATAAAAAATGTATTGCTTGGAACTAAAAAGTCACATAGAGCCCACAATCATTCCAAAAAACACATTAGAGTTTATCAAGGGAGAAAATTAGCTATTTGGACAAATGTAATGAAAGATGAGAGTGAACCATTACTCAAAACCAGAAAATAAAATTGAATAGAAGCACTACTTTCTTAGACTTGGATGAAATGATAAGGACGTGATGTTGCAGTGTGTTGAATTTGCTTGAAAATACAAGAGCCAAGTCCAATGAACAGGGGAGTTATGCATTCAATATGTGTGCTTTTGCTTGACATCTTCCTCTATCTAAGGTTAAATATGGCCAGGCCAAGGGTAAACCTTGTACTACCAATGAAATCCACCATGAAATAGAAAAGAACAACTGAAAAAGTGTTATTACATGATAGTTGTCAGTAATATCATCTTCTGTCCTGCAGGATTGTTCAAGAAAAGGGAATGAGCCTCAAGAAAGTTCCACAAGAAGTTGTACAAGAGAAACAGGAAGCAGTTCAGTTCAACTACAGTCTATTTATTATCATCAACTGACCAAATCCAAAAGAAATAGGTAAATCAAAATGAAAAAAAAATGGTAAGACGTTTATTGGAACTGATTTCTAAAAGATTTTACATCAATATTTCAGCAAAGTCTGCAAACTATGTAACCAAATCATTCTCTTTTTTTCCTAAAATTAAAATAGTTATGCTTTTTTGATGAAGAGATTTTAAATTTATGTTTCCACATTTATCAGTTCCAGAAATGGCATAGTAGTGGTTGAGTCCTTCTCATGAAAGATGAGAAAATTAGCACATTTATAGTTTCTCCCACTCTGTCCACCCCCATACCTCCTGGTTTTTATGGGCATCAAATGGGATATTTTTCCAAAGCAATAATTTTTAAATTATTTTTATGCCATATGACAATTATTTTAAGAATCATAACATTTGGTCTATGTATTGTAATATCTCATGGTTACGTAAGTGTGATTCATTTTTAAGTGGAAAAGTGTTTTCTGTATGTATATTCTTTCATATGCAGATTAATATTTTTTTCAGTTTTATTTTTAAATATGGCTTAAAATGACCATTTGTTTTATTTTGCTCTTTTGTCTGCATAACAAATAAGGGACAATAAAGCTATTGAATCTTTTCATATTTGATATGTCTTTGCTTCACAGCTAGATAATGTAATATTTTAACTAGATGTCAGTGTCTAATTGAATTCAACTAAAATTTATCTTCAACATGTAGATTCTATTTTATTTTATTCTAGAATATGAACATAATGTTGCTGAGTAGAAATCTAAGCAGTCTATTTTTTTTCCTTTGAAATTTTGGTCTAGTTTAGATGTTTATATAATATTTTTATTATGCTTAAAATTAAATGCTCAACAATATAAGATTTGTGTTTGCTATTCCTAGCCTTCTTGGGGACCTACTAGATAATGTTTATCTACAGATTTCCTTAACACAGGAATTTCTCTCATTTTATCTTAGAAAATTGCCTTTTTCATTAGTATGTTCTCTAAGAATCTCCAACTTCATAAATCTAAGCTGCCACTGTTTGCCTTCCTTCAGGGTCTTCATTAATTCTGATGCTACATTGAATTCTATGACCATAGTATCTGGATATGTGAATTCTCCCTGAGTTCACATAAATACATTATTTTAGTATATAATCTTTTTAAAAAAATATTGTAGCCATAAACTTTGATGAATATTTAAATGACCATTGCAAAATGCAAAAATAAACAGCAAACATACATAGTCTCAAACTGTTTCCCCACAATACACTTATTAAATACATGGCAAAAAAAAAGCAATTTTACAATGCAGAAACACTACCTGACCTAAGTGATCCAGGTTAACATCAGTTCTGTGGATTGTATGTAGCTTAGTATATATTCTTAACATCCTACCTTTTTTATTTATTGTCTCATGTTAACAGTTTACTTATTTTTTTTAGAGAGTAAGATACTTTCTCCTTAAAATTATATTTTCTAAAGCTGAAGTTTTCCAAACAATGTTCTTCTCAGAAAATGCATGCAATTTTCTTTTTCTTTTCCTTGTTATAAAGAATTTCAAAGGTCCTGTTGTTTATTGCTTTGTTTTACATTGTTCACTTATCTCTGAACAGCAACATTTTTATTCATGTATTTTTTTTTCTCCTGAAAGGCGTCTTGACTTCTTTGATTACCATTTCCTCCTTTCAATCATTTCCTTCAGAAGGTAGAAAACAAGTGCCATATATTTCTAAATTTGGAAAGGCAATGCTATCAGCTGTAACAGCATCAACAACAACAAAACATTTCAGTAGGTTAACACAGAAGTTTGCTTCCTGCTTACATAACAATCCATTGTGGGGTTGGTTCCCAGTCCAAGGTAATTAAGGAACCCTCACCACTTCTATCTTGTAGTCCTACCATCATAGGCCTTATATTATTTTTCAGTCCAATCAGTAGGAGGAAAATAAGAGGATGTAAAAATTTATCTGCTACTAACATGTTCTATTATGAATTACAGTCACTGAATTACTTAACATTTTACTGACAGAGTTAGTTATATAGTCACATTAGAAACAAGTTCATGATAGAAGGCTGGTAAATGTGGCTTCTTGGTAAGTACTATTTTCCTTTGTATTCATGGGAGATTAGTCTAGGATGCCCAGAGGATCTACAAATCTTTGGATGCTTGGGTCTCTTCCATAAAATGGCATTTACATATAATATATGCACATTCTTCTGTGTATTTTAAATCATCTCTAGAATATTATAATATCTAATACAATGTAGGTACCATTTAAGTAGTACTTCTACTATATTGTTTGGGGAATAATGACAAGGAAATGTAATTTTGTGTATGTTCATACAGATTCAACCAGTTAGGCCCAATTATATAGTAAGCAAGAAAGACATGACACAAGTGACTCTTAAACAAAGCATGCTGGTTAGAGATTGAAGATGCGTGACAGGATGCTACAGCAGACTGTGCCTATACCTCATTGCATTCACCTGGATTCAGAATAGTGCTCAGTGGTATTATTTTTTTTTTTTGTATCTTTCTCAATATTTTCTTAAAAATATTTTTTTTAATATTTTTGATCCTTGGTTGGTTGTAATTATGAAATGGAAGAAACAGAGCACATGCTGCTGGGCAGCTTTCATTTCTGTCATATTCTAACCCTCTGACCACTAATCATCAGTGAAGACTATTTCCACATAGAGTAAGTAGTATTTATCTCTAAGGAAGACAACCCAAAGTCCTAGTTCAAGAACAATTTAGAGGAGTAAGCTTTGTTTTGTGCATACAATTTCAGAGGTTCAGTCCATAGTAGGACAACACCATTGCTGTGAGCCTGACATGAGGCAGAACATTATGGTAAAAGGATGGGGTAGAGGAGTTCTGGCAGCCAAGAAGAAGAGAGAGAAAAAGAGAGAGGTCAGGAGAGCAGGGATCCAGGACAGATAAAGTCCAAGGCCACACACAAAGTGACTTATTTCTTCCAGCCACAGCCTATTCACCTATAGTTAGTCCATTCAGATCATTAATCCACCAAATGGATTAATACAGCCTCTAAACATTGCTGCATTGTCTATCACACTAGTTTTGGAGGGATACCTCATATTTAAACTATAATAGTCCCATCTAGTGATTTCATCCAGTTTGGATGATGTGTAGTCCTCCTGTCAATTCTAGACAGGATATAGCTGTATGTTGTCTTGACAAGTCATTTACGTTATAATAAAGAGTTAAGATATGCAAACTGCACTAAATCTCTCATTCAGAAAGCGGTGGGTGGGGTAGGAAACAAGAATCATTTTTATCCATAATTGAGATAAATACCTGCTGGATAGGCATTAGAAAGAGACAGCCCCTGCCTTTGCAATGTGAGCAACTCCTTGTTAGAATGCTGGTTCTGCCTCTGAGAACAACTGCCTTGTCCAGGATTCTCCATATGCCTGTGGCCCTATCTTCCAGGATGCGCTTCCTTGTTTCTCCTCAGCCATCTCTAAGGTTGTCACTGTGGAATTACAGTCCTCAGAAAATACCCTGCTCTTTCTTATGCCAGTAACTAAGAAATTGCTTCTCAGCTCTAAATCCACCCTGTGTGTCCTCCTCCGTGCTTCCATTGCTAGCACGAGGCCAACCACGTTTCTTTTTTTTTGGCAGCTGGATCTCTGTTAGTCCTTGCCAATAAGGACATGAGAGAAAGAGACTGTTAATAAGGAGACACAATGACTTGCTCTTTCTTTCCTGCACCTAAATAAACAGTTCTTTACAAAACTACAGTTATTCTTTGCCTCAGTCCGGCTGCAGCAAAATAACGGGGGGGGGGGGGGGGGTGACGAGCAACTTGTGTACATTGATATAGCAGGAGTGGGAGCCGTTTATTGTAGGACAGGAGGGGTATATATACATTCCACACAGCTTATCTTAATTAACATAAATTAGATACAGCAGTCAACGAATAAGGAATCTCCACACTTAATGGCTTGCTGGCGTTACTTCTCAAACCACTCCCTCTGCCAAAATGCCAGGCGCCATCCTGACTTGTTTACAGACTCTAACAATTCTTTCCTGTATGACAGCTGAATCCAGTTTGGAGTGTGTCTGACCCTTGAAGAACTAGGAGGCTGCACATTCTTCAAAGATACAAAGACTAGAGGAGCAGCCACTTAGTTGCAAATGTCTGAGCTTCATGATACAATGGGTCCCCTTCTCCAAAGTTATAAGATTGATAAACTTCATGTTCTTCTGTTTGGTCCTCCATCTCTAGGCAGGGTAATGGCTTACTGAAGTGACTGTATCTGAGATATGTCCATCTTGCTCTCTGTTAGTCTTATTTGTGAGCTTTTTAAAAAAATTTTATTTTTTTAGTTGTCGATAGACACAATATCTTTATTTATTTTTACGTGGTGCTGAGGATGGAACCCAGTGCCTCATACATGCGAGATAAATGCTCTACCACTGAGCTACAGCCCCAGCCCATGTGAGCTTCTTAATGACTTTGTGATTAGTTATTATTTATATTTTCTCTCATAAATAAATCTTGTGATTCTTATCCCTTGGTGTAATTTATATCAGAAGAAATCAAAGAAAAGCTTCGTAAATGTGTCTGGATGTTGGGTTGTATCCTTGAGTTAAAAGAAAAAAATATATATGTATATATACACACACACACACACCACACACACACACACACACACACCAATATATTTATATTCCTTGCCAATGGGTTGTCTTAATCTGTGGAATATCATGGTACCAAAATTAAATGAAATTTTATCAACAAACTCTGAGCACTAAACTCTGAGATATTAGTATGTATTGGGGGTCAAAAAAGTATGATCCAGCAGGAAATGATTTGCCTAATCAAAAGAATTGTAAGATACTATTAAGTGAGCAGAAACATGAATAATATGTATGAAATTCTTTCAATGGACATTAGACCAGAAGGAACAGTATACAACCCAGGATCAGGTCTACTTTATTGACATAAACACAGTTTCAAGAGACTCTAAAAGTAGGGGCAATATTTAAGTTGCTTAGCTGATTGAAACTTGAACTTGATGATGACTGATAATGATGTTAAGATGTGAGAACATCCTTTGAAATACAAAGATAAATAGATCTAATAGCTTATGGAGAAAAGAAATGTTGGAAGGGATTGGACATATATTCTCTGCCTCATTAAGAGAGCCCAGAGACCACTGACTTCATTAATCATTGAAAAAAATCTATCATTATCATTATTTAAATTCTACCATCAATTGCTTGGAAATATCCATAGTACTGTCCTGTCTTGATCAGGGGTGGTGAGGATAGAGGACAGTAGTAAACTTACTATTTTTGGTGGTAATGAGATTATCTCATAGTAGCAGAGTCCAAATGACAGTGTTTAAATCATTGAAGACATGACAGATGCATTTATATCAATAGTCCAGCACAGATTAAATGATTGTCAGAATGTTTTGAACGGTAGGATATCTGGCAATGTCTCATTTTATACAGTAGTCCCCAAAATGAAATAGATGGCATTTCCTACGGTAACAAAGATAATTCCAGTCTGGTGGCCAGAAAACATGGTTTGAGTCAGCACAACAAATACCTACAGCTTCTCAACCTATTTTCAAAGCTAAGCCACTTTACATAGCAGAGCCTCTCCATTGAAGGGAAGGCAAATTCTCATCCTGCAGCTATGTCAATGGAAATCATCCTCTAAGCCTTCTTTAAAGGAACACTTAACTCATTAGTTCAGTGCTTTATAGGAAAAGAATATGTAGACTTCTTGGAGGTGACTGGACCCAGGTTCTGTTTCACTGCTACGGTTTGGATCTTCAATGTCTTCCAAAGGCCCATTTGTTAAAGGCTCGATCCTCAGTCAGGTGCTGTCAGGAGGAAGTAGAACCTTCGGGAGATGGGGCCTAGAGGGAGATTTCAGCTCACTTGGGGAAGGACATCACAGGACATTGTGGGACTCCAGCCCCTTCTTCTCTTGTTCTTTTTTGCTCCCTGGCTGTGAGATGTGCAGGTTTGCTCTACCACATACTCTAGCATGAAGTTCTGCCTCCCATGGGCTCAAATATAGCAGGGCTGAGCAATCATGGCCTGAAACCTATACAATTGTAAGACAAAATAAGCCTCTTCTCTTTGTAAGTTGATTAATTAAGGTATTTATTAAACTGACTAATACAGTCAGTCCATGAGCACTGGCCACTCATCAAAGATGGCACTTCTGTGAGAGTTTTGACCCAAGTTCAAATAAGAACAATCTAGGAGGTATAGTGGTACCTTCTTTGTCCCCCCGCCTTTTTTTTGAATGTATACTTAAAACACCAATTTTTATAATATGGTGGAACATTAACATTAAATCATGCAATTTTTATACTGAGCACATGTTCCCTTCAACAATGCATTTCCCTTAGGGACAATCTAGACTTCCCTTTCCCTTGTATGTGCACCATTCTAAATCCTCAAAATCGCACTGAAAATCACACTTGAATCTAAATAAATATCTTAAACTCTCTTTGCTTCTGCTCTGCTGGGGCTTAACTAACTTAGCTGGCAATGTGGCAGGTTATCTATAAGAAATAGGTGGTGGCTTTCAAGTTGCAGCAGGCAAATATTTTACAGATATTTTTCCTTTTTATTATAACTGGCCTTCAAATCTTATATCCACAATCCATTTCTTCTTGCCAGAGAGAGGTGTAAAGAGCAGTGATTTTGTCTGATGCATAAGCACCCCCCAAGCCGCCCTGCTTGGGCCTCCTCACTCTGCTGTCACTGCTTGGGTTAAGATTTGAACCCATATGTAGGATTCTGAAGGTGAGAAATCTGTGGCCCACAGAAATACAGAACTGCAGGCTGTGCAGGGGAGGAAAATAATGCCCTGTCACATCCTAGCGTGGGAACTATTCTAGAATGATAAAGAGTAACCCCCTTGTCTCCTCCAGGGTTCCTCTTGGGCTTTCTAACACAAGGCCTGACATCATACCATTGGAAAGGAGCAATATTTCCAGGACTAAAATGTATTATAAGAAAGAAGGCAAAACAGGTAAATTTGTCATTTAGAGACAATATTCATTATTGGCACAGCTGGCAATAACACATCATTTCTGTTCACACAACACCCATGGAAACCAGTCACAGTGTAGCTGATATCCAACCAGACAGGAAGGGTCCAGGAAAATGTAGTTCCTGAGCGGCAGCCATTTCTTTGTCAATGCTATGCCATGGGATTGAGAAACGGAACTGCAGTGGAAGCAACTAAGGACATATTGCAACTAAGCAATATAAGAATCCATATCACCCATATATTCATCAGTTTGTATAGAAGATAAAAACCATCTGAGATTTCAAAGTCTTTTTTGTCTCACTCCATTGCAATACTTGTTGAATCAATTTTGTATCAGCTTTGAAGATATTAAGAATTATCCAAATCCCATTGGTATTGATTCCATGTTTTAGCATAAGCTTGCTGTGTTGATGAGAAGTTGAGTGAGGGAAAAAAATCTCAAAATCTACAGGCTTTCAGATTTGAGGATGGCACAAATTTTCTGGCATAGAATGAATTTTGCTGTTCGTACTCTGCATGTGGAAAAATAGCTCTCAATATATTATTTTATGAATCTTTTAGATTGTCCCATTGACACTGAATTCTCTCAGTGTACCATTCTTTACCACAGCTCTTACAATTCCAAAGTATGGGTATCAGTTATTTTCCTGAAATCTTCATAATTACCTCCTGCATAATTCACTTTTTTTTAATATTTATTTTTTAGTTTTCGGCAGACGCAACATCTTTGTTTGTATGTGGTGCTGAGGATCGAACCCAGGCTGCACACATGCCAGGCAAGCGCACTACCACTTGAGCCACATCCCCAGCCCCATAATTCACTTTCTCTTAAGGGTAAAGCTTGTATTTCTAACAAAACATTTAGATTGTATTTTCATCCTTAAATTTGACCTTTTATTCAGATTTTTAAAGATGTTCTTTCTTTTTTTGGGGGGGTATAGTGGGTACCAGGGATTAAACTCTGGGGCCCTCAACCACTAAGCCACATCCCCAGATTTTTAAAAAAATATTTTATTTAGAGACAGGGTCTTGCTGAGTTGCTTAGGGCCTCACTAATTTGCTGAGACTGGCTTTGAACTCATGATCCTCTTGCCTCAGCCACTTGAGCTGCCAGATTTACAGGCATGTGCCATCATTTCCAAGGTGTTCTCTTTTTAAAAAGTCCTATGACTGCCATCAATACTATAAATTATATCAATGGCAAGTTATATTATATATTTGTTCTTTAGTTATATTACTTCAATGAAAACTGATTATGGAAGAAGTATATCAATTGTCAGATTAATGTAAGAAAGAAAATCCTCAATGATCTATAATTTGGAAATATTTACCATTGTATTTGTGGGCACATCTTTATAATTCTTTACTCTGTTTAAGTTTAAATCATACTGAAAATAAAAATCTATCTTTTTTAAGAGCAGGATATAAGAATAAACTGTTGAGAACACTATAACGTTTGCATATAATTTACTAATATTAGCATATCATGTGTGAAGTAGCCACTCCATGACTTTTGAGATTTGTGTTGTATCAGATTCTTTTCTCTATTATGCCTAGTATTATGACAAAATATTTATTATAAAAAAGAAAATAATCCTTTAATTATCTAAAATAGACTTATGTAAATCAAATATTAAGCTATTGTATTATGCAATGGTTAAGCCTTGGTACATCAACAATAGTTTTCTAAAATCATTTTTCATCTTAAGAATTATTATGCAGGCAATTTCACTTAGATTATCACCAGCATCAAGCATGTTGGTAATGTGTACTTGCTTGAGTTAATATTACTTACATTGTGACATTGTCCATTTCTGAAGTTTCCCACATTTGCTCACCATATTCTGTTATTTTCACTTCCACCCTGAAAAATAGCTAAGAAAATAAAGCAAGGTCTTCTGACATTAGACATGACTTGATTTGTTTCCTCATGTGTAAGCAATTATCTGGCATTTCTGATATTTATAATGCCAATACTTCTTATATGAAATACTATATAAGAATAAAACAACTGAGTCCTAAAATGCTATATAGGATGCATGATAATGGAATTGAGTTCATGAGTATCTATTTGCCAAGTACTTGACAGAAATCATCCCATTTAAGTATTAAAGCAATCACAAAATAATATTGGTTAGGGTACAGTAGGCTGCTTTGCCAGAGACACCAATATTCAGTGTTAACAGTGTAGGATGGTACTTGTCACCTTCTTTTTCTACCTTCATGTGTAGTTTGCATTCCTGTTAATGTCTCACTAACAATGTCCCCTGTAATACTCAGGGATTCTCAGCTAGGGCAGACTATCACCATGGATAGCTGACTGGATGCCTATTGCTTTCTACTGGGCTTACTCTTGCAGCTGCTGGAAGGTCAGTCATACCCAGAAACTGTTATTGGCTGTTGTCTTGGAACCCTGTTCCTTTCTCCATGTTGCCTATCATGGCCAGATTGGCTTTTGTACGTGGATATTCAGGGTAGCACTGTAAGAAACTGAGAACAGGACATGCTAGGCCATCTAAGGTCTAGTCCTGTAAAATGCATGCTATGACTTGATTCATTGTGAGGCTCAATAAAAGTCACAAAGCCAGGCCACATCCTAGGAGCAGGAAGCATACCCCCCTCTGGATTGGGGGATTCCAAAATTCTTAATCCACTGACCTATATTACAAAATAAGTTGTCTACACCACTTATGTAGTGTAGGGTTCAGACAACCATCAGATACCTACTTTCAAAAAGGGGGAAAGTGAATGTAAATAGCACTCACTGAGTTGTCCCAGTATTGAGTTTTACCCTGGCACACATTGCCAACTCCTCTTGCCCTTGGAACAGGGAATGGTCCTCATTAAAAAAACTATGTTTGCTTTCTCTGAGTGCTTTTCAAGTGCTTTATTCTGAGTGGTTCTTGATGGATCTCTCTTGAATCCTGGGCAAACTTTTTAGGACATGTATTTATTTTTGGTTTATCATGAAATATAATCTATGTTTATTGCTGCATTGCTTTCTCAGTTTGCTTTCTAGTCATATAAATCTGATGAAAATTCTTTTTCTTATTTTTAATAATCTGTTTCTTTTAATCTATATCCAACCTAATTGAATTATCTAATCTAATCTATTTTCACTAATACAACTCTCTTTTAAAAAACATGAGATTCCTGGAAATCTGATGGAAGCATCTCCATTCCTCAATAGACAGTCATAATTGTTTCACAAACACTTCTCCCTCTACTTTGGTCATTCAACTCCTGAGTGGTGCCATGCTATGATTCTAATTTTGTAAATCCCTCTTTTATTTTTTTCCTTCTAGTTATAAACTTCCACTAGGAATTTTTTATATCTTTTAGAGATCTTAAAAGGAGTCTCCTGATATTTTTATAGTTTATTTATTTCTTATTTTGAGAATATTTTTGATGCCAAGAAATGAGAAATAATTACGTTTTCAACTCCATATAACATGGTTATTCTTGATTTTTAAACATTCTTCAAAGATACAGAGAAGATTTAGAAAACCATACAATTCCTTTATAAGTTCATTTCTGCTTCTCATGCCGTTTATGCAACCAAAAAAGCCAAATACCACTTTCAGTACACTGTCTGAAAATCTCTTTAGCAAAGGTTGAACATTCATTAAATGTCTGTTCTCTCATCTAAGCTTCCATAGGAAATCATTTATAATTGACTGTTTGACACTGGTTGCTCTTTATCCAGTCTTCTCACCATTCTTCCAGCCTTTACCAATCTCCTGACTTCAAGGCCAATGCTATGGTTTAAATTTTTTAAAGATGGCACCTTGTCTTCTAGTACTGTGTTTGTCAGCTCACTCTTACTGTAACAAATACCTGACAAAATCCACTTATACAAAGAAAAAGATTCTTTGGGCTCACAGTTTTGGAGGTTTCAGTTCATGGCTGTGTTGCTCTCTGCCTTTGGCATCATGTCAGGAGGGAATTTGGGCCAGAGCAACCTGTTCATCTCACAGCCAGAGAGAGGGAGAGGGGGACTTGGGTCTTACTCTTGAGAGCTACCCTACAATGACCAAAGACCTCTCACTAGGCCCTACCACTTAAAGGTCTCTATTTCCTCCCAAGAGTGTCCAGCTGGGCACTAAACCTATATGGTGTAGTTCTTTGGGGGACATTTAACACCCAGACAATAGCAGATGCAGTTGCTGTAACAATATATGAAACCACTTCAAAATGCAGTGGCTTAATATGGATCAATGATTATTTGTGACTTTACAATTTTGCATTAATTCTTAGGCCCAGATGGATATCTCATCTCTGTTGCATTTGGACTCTAGAGACTGCCCAGTGATTGCCTGAACATCTGTGATAGCCTCATCCACAGACCTGCAGCTTGACTGAGAGAACTGGAATGCCCAGGTTCTGGATAGACCCCCCTCTCTTTTGTATCCCTTTACTTTCTATAGCTTTTCTCTCTCTGTGGTCTTTCATTGTCAAATACACTAGTCCAAAGTCCTTTAAATGGAATATCAGACCATAGCGATTCAATGCAGAAGGTGAAATGCATCTTAAAGTGAAAAATTGGAATGTTCACAATGAAACTCTTACATTCTCCTGGTCATAATATCAGCCCAGATTCAATGAAATACATCAGCATGAGTGTTTGTAATATTATATAACATCACCTTAGAATGTGGGAGATTTCTATAGTTTTTTTCAGAGGCATATGTAGTTTTAAATATTCTTCTAGGAATTACATAAATATAGGCCTAGTTCCATTATGAAAAATTCCCACATTGTCTGGATGAGAATATTAAGCAAGCAATCACAGCTTATTGGTGGAAAGCATAATGTAAGGTTAAAATCGCAGGATTTAGATACCGAATACGTGGATTCAAATCTTGGGCTGCGTATGTGCTTGTTACATGACTTTGGGTATTACTCTTTTGAGTCTTAAATTCTCATGTACACAATGGGACAGGAAATCCAAAACTAGAGAACTACCTTAGAGTTTAAATAGAAGAATTATAGTTTCCAACATATACTAATCCTTGTTAGATGCATACATGTAACAGTATTCATAAAACTGAAGGTAGATGACAAAGAACAAAAACAACTAAAAATAGATATTTAAGTATTTTGATAAATATATATTTAAAATCCTATGGAAGATTAGAAGTGGAATATTCAAACCAGATTAAGTGGATGAATTTTAAAAAGAAGAACAGAAGTACATGGGAAGAGAGGGAGTGTCATGGATTCCAGGAGAAAAACCAAGTCCACTGGAGGGCACAAAGGGGGAAACTGAGGCACTGGATGTCATGGTCCAACAGCAGAAGAGGATCAGAGATTAAGGAAATGTCAAAAAGTACACTGAGCTCTGGGTGAGGTTTTGAGCCTCCCTATTGGAATTTATGGAAAGACATGGACATATTTTAGGTAGAGTAATGTAATACGTAGATTTGTGTTTTAGAAAAACCCTCTGTCAGCAAAGAAGCAGGAGTTTTAAAAGACCCTCAGAGAGAATCTCTCCAATCCAGTGACGGGTTGGTTGGTGCCAGCTGCTAGTAAGAAAAGCTGACATTTTAATGTATAAGAAAATATTTTATATACATACTATTTCTTATACCACAGCTGCTGCATAAAATGAGGTTTATGTATGTACATTCATGCATATGAAAGAGTTTTCCAAAAGGTAATATGGGCCTGTCCAGAAAACTAAAAGCTTTTCTTTCTTTTTGACAATAGAAGAAAATCTTTGAGCCTGGAACTTATATGACGTATTCACAGCTTAAGTTTAGCCACTTGGGTAATATTCATATTTCTGTTTTATTTTTAATATACAGAGGCATATTAGAAAATATATTGCATATACTGTATTATCATTTTTTATGTTATACATAATTACATATGCTATGCATGAATATAGTATAATATACATCATATTATATATTAATAATATAAATCATATATGCATATACATATAAATTAATGTACATATGATTTTTGAAAACTTTGATTCCTGGGACTTTAAGGTAAAAAATTGTATTCTAGTGCTGAAAAATTATAAGAATTTAATAACATTGTTACCCAAGTCAGAGCAAAGAATGAAGTCAAAATATCTAATTAAATGCATTTCAAACAGCAAAAAAAGAATTGTTTATATACACCTTACATCGCATAGCTACAGATAGTGTTAACTTTCATTCTGGTTGACAACATCAAATTCTGCCTAACCTTGTTACAATCAATCATGACTCTGATGAAGCAGTTTGAATAAACAAGTCTGTTATGACTGTCATATCTTGTTGAAGGAATATAACAGCAGAGAGCTGGGGAGACCACTGCATATGGTCAGGAGATTGTAAAAGCAAGCGCTAACTAGAAGCAAGAAGAACAGCCTACAATGTTGTGCTGGAACCATCTGCTTACCAACTGACACTCCAGAGCTTGCAAGCTTGTTATTTCATTAATTTAAAAGAGTCATATGTATGTTCATACAATTGTAAGTAGTTAAAAATGTCATTAATAGAGTGAAGTATTTGGAATGATAGCATGCAGACTCTGACTCACTCCAAAAATGAAAGGTCTCAGGAGAATGGAGCTGAATTACCTTTAGTGTATTTCATATCTTTCTCTGCTCCCAGCACTATGTCTCTGTTAATACTGAACATCAGCAAGTCCCACGTTTTCATGCTCAAGTCCTCTTCTTGGCTTTAAGTGATCTTCAAATTTGCATACAGGCTATAAAATGTATATAATGTTCTTCTTATTCATTTTTAAGCCATCACCACATGAGCAAACTATTGTTCAATTTTTTTAAATCCCCAGGAAAGTTGTACATGGCTCCATCTCTTGTGGATGGGCCAAGACTTCCCCAACTTCCCTAAATCTTATTATCTATTGGTTTTTATGACATCATGATTTTATTCAATCACATGCAAGCTTTGTTTGATTACCCATAATGGGTCGTACATAACTTTGACAAAAGTGCAAAATTGCAAAATAAGTGACAGTAGTTGGAGATTTGGAAGCTTTTCAAATCAGAGAATGTCCTTATGTAACTTTCTCATGTGAGTCATGACTTGGCTAGGAAGAGTATTTCTGAGATATATCATTTTTTTTCTCAAAAGTCACAAGTGGGCTAATTGCTTTCCTGGAAATGATTCTGTAGAGAATTCTAATATTGTATTTTTTCTTCTGTGAGATATTGCATCATTTTGTGTGCACTTGGTGCTTAAAAAATTCATTAGTTGACCTTGAAAGTTATAGTTTCCACAGAATACATTTGTTCTAGCATTTGCTGATGTTTGGTGAAACAATACATTCAAGAGGTATATTTGAAGAAAGTCTTTTTTAATTTATTTTTTAAATACATGACAATAGTGGAATGCATTACACTCATTATTACCCATATACAGCACAATTTTTTGTAACTCTGTTTATAAAGTATGTTCACGTGAAATTATGCCATTATACATGTACTTTTTTTTTGCATTACAATTCTTAACACACATATATACCACAGTTTTTCATATGTCTGTTTGTATATAAGGTATGTTGACACCAAATTCAAATCTTCATACATGTATTTTGTATAATTGTTTCCAACATTTGGTAAATGGAATACACCTTGTCATTTTTCATGAAGAACTACTATGCACGCGAGTGTATCAGGGGACTGAGAGGCTCTGCATTCAAGAAACCCAGTGAATTTCCCCTTCTCCTGGAGCTTTCCAACCTTACTTCAATATTTAAACTTCTTGTCACTTCTAGTCACATCCCTGTTAGAAAATCCATAATGAGAGGATTTAAAAAATATATTGGCATCTTCTAAATATTGTTTTTCTGGGACACAATTAGCTGTTCCAATATATAAGTTTTCATATTATTTCTCACTCTTGAAAAATTTTGCTTTATTTATTTATTTATATATTTATTTATTTACATAGGCACTGGAGATTGAGCTCAGGGTGCCCTTTCCTTGTCCATTGTTTGTTAACATTATGAAACAATAAGTCGTTAAGGCTTACCTTGGACTTGTGATCCTCCTCCTCAGCTTTCTGAGTCTCTGGAACTATAGGCATACACCATTGTCCCTGGCTAAACTGTACTATTGGGTATCATTTGCATTTCATCTTTTTTTTATTTCCATGCAAAATATTTGATATCTATTGCCTCTCCTTTCTTTCCAATATCATATTATGTTTACCTATGCCCGTAAATTTCTGAGAAAATTCATTCACAAATTATTTTACACAGACTTCTTGGCTTTAGACAACAGAAATCAACTTTTACAGAATGAAGCAGAACTGGGTCCTCGTCAAGGGAACTAGACTCAGAGGCAGCATAAACAATGGTGAGGCAGAGCTGAGAGGAACCATCTACCTGGGATGCTTTCTGGGCAGCATGATTACTGGGCACTCTCTTGTGTTCCTATTGGCTCCAATAGTAGTCATCTGACAATGTCCCTCAGAATTCTGTTCTCCCAACTCCTCACTATCACACTGTTGATTTCTCCAAAATTCCCCCATGGAACAGTCTAAAAATTCAGAATTGGGTTGTGTGTTAGCTATTTATCCATTCTATGACAAAATGACCCTACTACCTGTCAAACAGAAAAAGCAGGGAATATCTACCCTTCCCCAGCTTTCCCAAGGGCAACCGCACTTTGTCTCCTCATTTTGAGACATCCCAGATATAAAGGGTGCTTTTTGGTTAAACAACTAACTGCACACATATTCAAGTGTCCACTAAATTACTAATTTGCTTCTTGAATTATCTTTTTTTCTTTGGTATAATGTGGTATAATGTGTATTGGATATAATTATGTTGATGCATATTTGGTTTTACAACATTCTTTCTTTATGTTATCTTGCTTCTTTGTTTTTAAATTTCTGCTTGCCTTTCAATTAACTTTTCACCTCACACTGTTATCCTATCTTATCTCACATTTTATGGAATCCATGCTCCATAAATTTGACTAAGATAACAACAGATGCTGTTTAAAGTTTACTTCTCTTCCCCACAGTGAATCTGTTGTAAAATATGTACTTCTGCCTTTGATTGTTGTGCGCCGTTGATTTGTTTCTTTGACATAATAGAAGATTTCCTTGGGCTTCATATCATTTTCCTCCCTTTCCATTTATTCTTTTTAAATGGGACTACAGTGTTTATTCCTAAAACAAAGTGAGGACGACATCTTTGACCTTTCACATCTCGATTTAGATGTCTTCTTTTGCATTTGTAGCTGGAAGACAGATTCAGCCTGCTGTACATATGGGAAGGACCAGGGTCATGGACAACCTAGCAAGGGAAATTCATGATACCAGCTGGGGACCAAGTCTCCCGAGGCGTCTCTGCTTTCTTGTTCCTGTCCACTTCAATGTCAGAGAATGACATTCATTTTTTTTTCTTTTTTTCTTTTAATGGAGAAACTCTGGTTATTTCTCCACCCCTTGCACCAAAGTTTGATGGGAGATTTCTTCCTGTGTCACTGCCTTTCACAAAAAGGAAAGATAGAACCATGTTGGAATGATGTCATGTGTGGACATTCCATGGTGTGAATTCCTGAGTCCTGGGTCTCAGGTTGTTTGTATTGTTCTAGTAACATTCTTGATACTGCCACCTGATATGTAAGGGAAAAGTTATCATCTCCCTTTTCCTCCTTCAATAGCCACAGCAAATGGGGCACGGTGGTGTTGCACATCTGGAATCCCAGCTACTTGGGAGCCCGGGGCAGGAAAATCACAATTATAAGGCCAGCCTGGGTAACTTAGCTAGACCCTGTCTCAAAATAAAAATAATAAGGACCAGGGATTTATCTAAGTGGGAGATGTTTGCCTAGCATCCATGAGGCCCTGGGCTCAATCTCCGGCATCACAAAAAAAGTTAAAATAATTTTAAAAATTAAACTTATAAAGGGCTGTGGATATAAATCAATGGTAAGGCATCCTTGGATTTAATCCTCAAAATCACACACACATACACAGGAAATCATAAAACATGTTTATATAGCTGGGGATGTGGCTTAGTGGGTGGCAGTGTTTTTCTGGCTTGCTCAGGGTTTTTCAGTCCAAACCACAGTATTTCAAAATAAGAAGAAGAGCCATAGTTAGTGCTCCCCTGTTAAGTGTAGTCAACTACTCCCTGAGCATACAATGTACAATCCCCTTCAGTCTGATTGATGTGCATTCAAGTGTTGCCACCTGCCCATAGGGTATCACATTTATTATCACATCTTTTTGGGGGTAGAGGTACCAGGGATTGAATTCAGGGGCACTCGACTCCTGAGCTACATCCCCAGCCCTATTTTGTATTTAGAGAGAGGGTATCACTGAGTTGCTTAGCACCTCGCTTTTGCTGAGGCTGGCTTTGAACTTTCAATCTTCCTGCCTCAGCCTTCGGAGTAGCTGGCATTATAGAAGTATGCCACCATGCCTAGCAGTACTTACCACTCTTACCTCTCTTCTACTTACTAGAGCCAATTAGTACATTCTCTAGGTATATCATCTTCATCTATTCATTGCAAATTTTATAGATGTCTTGGACTCCAGGATTTATATCATTGGCTTCCTTCAAGACCAAGTTGTTTTCTGAGAAACAAAGCATCAGTTTCATCTTTTCTCAAAGATAGTTGATCTCAACAACACCTTTTCTTACTCCCCAATAGTTAGCAAAAATCTCTATGTTCACATTCTCTTCTTTGTTGCTGCAGTGATAGAAGAAAAGAAGGTATGTATCTCTATCCAGGCTGGATCTGTATCAACTTTTCTATATTGCCACTAGATCGCTCTCTTTTTTTCGGGTGGTACCAGGGATTGAACTCAGGAACAGTTGAGCACTGAGCCACATCCCTAGCCCTATTTTGTATTTTATTAGAGACAGGGTCTCACTGAGTTGCTTAGCACCTCGCTAAATTGATGAGGCTGGCTTTGAACTTGCGATCCTCCTGCATCCACCTCCCCAGCCACTGGGGTTACAGGCATGCGCCACCACGCCCGGTTTGTCATTAGATCTCTTAACAATCAATAGGATCAATCTATTTCCTTATTTGAAATTATAAATAAATTGTCATTTTCAGGCAAATTTCAGATAGTTGTATGTCCACTCTTAGAGACTATTGGTTTTTGTTTTTTTGTTTTTCCACTCTATAGTCTTAGTATTCTAATAACTTAAACTCTACCCTGGTGCTTTCCATTGAAGTCTTCCTGAACATGCTCCTATTTTCTTGATGAAAATACTGAATTTTAAAGACTAGAGTCAGATCATGTCGTAAAAGCCCTTCTTTCAAAAATTACGGTTTTTAACATTTCTATTTATACCTTTCTTCACCTTATTTCTCTGAATGATTAGTGAAGTATAAATTGTGTTTATTAACATGTGCATTTAGCAGATTTTTCTGAAAACCTCCCTAATCTAACTAACTTAAATTATCTAATCATAAATGAAAACATCAATGGCTTTATGATTTCCCTTAGTAGGTATAACTCTCTTTAATTGTATTCATAAACTCTGGTATCAATCATTTTTCCTATGAGCTCTATTGTTTCTAGAGCCTATTATTTCTATGTGTGACTCTCTATTTTGCCATAATCTTAAGAGCATAATATTAAAAGAGTATGCTTACAGTGAATTCATTGTTTGAGTTATATTAATATATTATTAGCTAAAGCTAGTTGGTGCAGGTTTTATATGGAAAAATCTTCAACGTGTTATCTGGATTATATAAATGCTAAGTATTAGTTAGTTTTTGATTACACAAAAGCTTGAGCAAAGATTACTTTTTTAAGAAATGAATATTATTTCCTGGTAGAATAATAATAATGATGATGAAAAAGTAAGTTCAGTAGTGTTTTCTTTTTTGTTGTTGTTGTTGATAATGGGATAAATGTCAATGGCTCTACATTTTGGCCTGATTACTCTTTTTTTAAAAAAAATGGCATGTATTTATTGTATATATGAATTGCAAGATAACTAACCAGTAAACATACATATTACCACATGTTTATCATTTTTGGCCTGATTACTCTTAACATAATTGTACAATGAGAACTCAGTTCAGAATCTTTTGGCATTTTAAAAAGTGTATATATGTTCCCCCTTGTCCATAAGAACCAAAATATTGTTTCCACTATGACAGAGACTTCTTCCCGGAACACAACTATCCAGACGAATAATACTTTAAAACCCATTTAATTTAATTCTAGGTCACCCTGGGAAACAGATACAGGAGCATAATAATGGAGAAGGCAGTTAAGGAGCAGCATTTTTAGGACTTTAAAGTAAGTTTTTGCATTACTCATTATGGGTTGATGATTATTAATAATCTTAGGTTAGCCAAGTTATGAAGTTTATTACAAACCTCAGAGAAGTTTATCTAGACTTCGAGGAATGTGCAGTTTGGCAAGTAATTTTTCATTATGTTATCAGAGAAAGAGAGCCTGAAACACAGTATGAAATAGACAGCATTATGAGCAGCCCCAGTAGGCAGGCTGCCCGGCTTTAAGAGGGCTCTGGTACAACTAAAAACAATGTGTGCTTGTGAGTATCCAAGAGACGGTAGAGGATAGTGGCCTGTATCACCTCATTCTTGCACAAAACTGAGAATTTTAACACATTTGAAAAAATCATGCACTTTACTGTTACTAGATAAGAGCATATAATCTTCACTTTAAATTTAAAATGCCTTTGAATTCTAGTAAAAGTTAAGGATATAGATAAAAACACTGACAATGTCAATGGTTGGAAACAATTACCAAATATAGAAAAATTATCAAATCAATGGCTTGAAATATTGCCAATTAAAAAAATCAAGGTTGAACACTTCTTTGGAGTCAACTGTCATCGTTAAATTAGACATGAGAGTGATATATAATTGAGATAGATGTGAAGAGGGAACAGAAAACCAGAAAGTTATTTAATTATTATTTGGTTATTATAGTTATTTAAATTAGCTTTTTTAATTATTAGATTTTTATGGTTATGCAGAGTACTTGGGCTCATCCAGACAACTCATATATGCATGGAAATTGATTTCAGTTCATGATCCCCCTCTTCCCTTTCTTTTTTTCCCTCCTGCCCTCCCCTTTTCTCTTTCCTTTGCTCTACCAGACTTTCTTTTGTTCATCTATTTATTTGTATTTGATTGTTTCTTTAATGTATCCTAGCCTTCCTTCCCACTTTATTTTTACTCTGGCTTCCACATATGAGAGAAAATATTCAACCTTTGAGTTTCTGAGTTTGGCTAATTTCACTTAGCATGATATTCTAGATTTTCATCCATTTACAGGCAAATGCCAAAATTTCATTTTTTTAAGAGGGGGGGGGAGAGGAAGGGAGAGAGAGAGAGAATTTTTTAATATTTATTTTTTAGTTTTTGGTGGGCACAACATCTTTATTTTTTTATTTTTATATGGTGCTGAAGATGGAACCCAGTGCTCTGCGCATGCCAGGTGAGTGTGCTACCGCTTGAGCCATATCCCCAGCCCCCAAAATTTTATTTTTAAATGACTGAGTGGAAATCCAACACACACACACACACACACACACACACATATTTTTCTTTTTCTCTTAACCACCCATTCATCTATCGATGGTTATCTGGGTGGATTCCATAACTTAGCTAGTGTGAATTGTGCTTCAATGAACATTGATGTGACTCTGTCACAGTAGTATGCTGATTTTAGATTTTTCAGGAAAATATCCAGAAGTCAGATAGCTGGGTCCTATTGTGGTTCCATCCCTAATTTTTGACAAATCTCCAAACTGCTTTCCAGTGTGCTTGTATTAGTTTGCAGCCCCACCAACAGTATACAAGAGTTCCTTTCCCCCTACAACCTTGCCAGCATTTATTATTGTTCATATTCTTGATTATTGCCATTCATACTGGAGTGAGGTGGAATATTAGTGTAGCTTTGATTTGAATTTCCATGATTGATAGAGATATTGAACATTTTTTTTATGTATGTATTGGCCTTTTGTGTTTCTTTAATTAAACAGTTTCTGTTTAATTCTTTTGCTTATTTATTGATTGGTTTATTTGTTCGTGAGCTTTTCTTTTGTTATTAAGGTTTTTTAGTTCTTTATATATTCTGGATATTACTCCTCTACTAGAGGAGTAGACAGTCATGATTTTCTCCTTCATTCTAAAAGCTTTATTCACACTCTTAATCATTCCCTTAGCTGTGCAGAAGCATTTTCCTTTAGTGGCATCCCACTTTTTGATTCTTGGTTTTATGTCTTGTACTTTGGGGGTCTTGTTAAGGAAGTCTGAGACAGCACAAAAATGATGGAGTTTTGAACCTTTTTTGTTTTGTTTTGTTTTGTTTTAGCAGTTGTAAGGTTTCTGGCCTAATCCTCAGTCTTTAATCCATTTTGATTTGAGTTTTGTGCAGAGCAAAATAGAGGTCTAATTTAATTTTTCTGCACATAGCTATCCAGTTTTCCAGTACCACATGTTAAAAAGGTTGTCTTTTCTCCAAGATAATGTGTCTCTTTTGTCAGACATCATATGACTATAGCTTTATGGGCTTGTCTTCATGTCTTCTAATGTGTTCTGTTGGTCTTCATGACTATTTTGGTGCAACACCATGCTGTTTTTATCACTACAGTTCTGTAGTATAATTTCAGATTAGGCATTGTGATGCCTCCTGTTTCACTTTTCTTACTTGGTATGGCTTTGACTATTCTGGGTCTCTTATTCTTTCAAATAAATTTAATAATTTTTTTCTAATTCTGAAAAAAATGTCATTAGTATTTTGAGAGGAATTTCATTGAATCTGAGTGATGCTTTCGGTAATATGGCCATTTTGACAGTTTTAATTCTGCCTATCCAAAAACATGGGATGTCTTTCCATTTTCTAAGGTCTCTTTCCATTTCCTTCTTCAATGTACTATAATTTTTATTGTAGAGCTCTTTTACCTCTTAGATTAATTTCCAGGTTTTTTTTTCTTTTGAGGTTATTGTGAATGAAATGGTTTTCCTAATTTCTTCTGTGATTGAACAACTAAATCACTGTTTTATAGGAAAGCTATTGATTTATGGGTATTGGACTTTTATACTGATAACTTTGCTGAATTCATTTATAAGTTCTAGAAGTCTTCTGATGCAGTTTTTTATTTGCTAGATATAGGATCATATTATTGGCAAACAGAGATAGTTTGACTTTTTTTTCTTATTTATGTTCCTTTGATTTTGTTTTTTGGGATGATTGCTCTGGCTAATGTTTTGAGGACTATACTGAATAGGAGTGGTGAGAATGTACATCCTTGTATTGTTCCTGAACTTAGTGGAAATGCTTTTTAGTTTTCTCTAGTTAGTACAGTGTTGGCTTTGAGTTTCTCATAAATGGCCTTTATTATGTTGTGGTAAGTTCCTTTAATCCCTAGCTTCTCTACAATTTTTAACATGAAGAGGTACTAGATTTTATCAAAGGCCTTTTCTGCATTTATTTTTTTTCACTCCCTTAAGCTGTATGAAATATCCTTTTTTAGCCCTTTTGATTAACTTTTGCTCAAAGTCTACTTTATTTGATATGAGGATGAAAACCCTTGCTTGCTTCTGCATTTATTGACTTGACCTTATAGTTTTTGTTCTTAATTTTTATGAAGTGATGAATTACATTTACTGATTTGCATATGTTGAACCAACCTTGCATTCTGGAATGAAACCCACTTGATTATGGGTATTATGTTCTTGATGTACTTTGAATATGGTTTGCTAATACTTTATTTAGGATATTTGCATCTTTGTACATCAGGGATATTGGTATAAAGTTTTCTTTCCTTGATACACTTTGTCTTGTTTTGATATCAGGGTTATACTGGCTTCATAAAAAGTATTTGGAAGTGTTCCCTCTCTTTCAGCTTCATGGAATAATTTGAGAAAGACTGGTGTTAGTTCTTCTATAAAGGTCTTGTAGAACTCAACTGAGAATCAACCAAATCTAGAGATTTCCTTTTTGGAAGGCCTTTAATTGCTCCTTCAATTTCATTACTTTATATTCATATGTATAGGATTTCTATATCTTTCTGGTTCAATTTGCTCAAATCATGTATGTTTAAAATTTGTCCATGTCTTCCAGATTTTCCAGGTTATTGGAATATACATTTTCAAAATAGGCTTTATAATACTCTGGATTTCGAAAGGGTCTGTGGTTATATCTTCTTTTTCAACTCTAATATTACTAATTTGCAGCTTCTTGCTCCTGGTTAATTAATGCCGGACCCACTTCAGCTGGACTGGTATTCCACTAGACTGAGAGGAGGAAGAGATTTGGGCTCCACTTCACATTCTGACTTGAGGATCCCAGGATAAAATATTCTCTGTGCCTGTTTTGCTCTTGTTCTGCTAGGTACAGCCTAGGTCATGTAGCAGGCACATGCCAGGACCATGAGGCCAAGAGATCTTTGCTGAGATGTCTTGATTCCTGCAGCAGCAACTTTAATATAGAACCTCTTGACGTGGCTTTCTGTGGCCAGTTGGGAAACATGGAATGCTTTTCATGCACCAGTGTACAGTGCAGCCTATGGATCATCCAGCTTGGCTTCAATGTAGGCCTTTTTTTTTTTTACTGTAGCCAAATTTCTGAGTCTCCAAGGCACTCTGGCTAATATTGAGTTTTAGTGTAATACCTCCTTCACCCACCTTTCACAGAAACAGATTCCTGCTGCTTGAATCCTGGGTCACAGAGCAACAAGAAATACACCCTTCATCTACTTCACCATCTTGAATCCTTTGTGGTTATGGAAATAAAGATGGGTTAAAGAGAAAGATTCAAGTAGCACCGAAATCATTTTGAAGGAAAGAGGATATCCTACTGTCAGCATTTCCATTTGTTCCAACATTAAGAGGCTTCAGCCTAAACTACTACATGCCTAGAAAATAGTGCTTGGTTAATATGGCACTTTTCTTACATATAAATTTGGGTTCATATCTACCAATAAATGCTTAAACAATCTCATGATTATTGATGATATTATTGGTAATAGTACAAAAGTATAAATAAGCTATCTACCAACTATATATATATACATATATATATATATGCATATTCAGTGAAGCACATATTGTTCATCTTAAATCTAAATGGACTTACGGTACAAATAACTGAAGGATCTGAATAAATATGTAAAATATCAGCTGTTGAACTATCTGGCTGATGATAAAATTGATGCTTACAAATGATAAACCATGCTGGAATATAATTTAATAATTCATAAAATTAAAGTGATTGTGCTTAGGTATCAAACTAATTTTTCTTGTTTCAGGGGGCTTATAGAATCATTCTAATCAAGTAATTTACTTAATAAATTATATGATAGCAATAAAGAAATGTAATTAAACACACTGAAGTAACTTTGAGAGATGTTCCAAATAAACCCCTAAACCTCAGTGTTTTAATATAACAGAATCTTGGCGCAACTTTAGATTTTAAGATAATGTTTGGCAAAAATAAAACCATTTGTGGTAGTGACAGCAATAAACACCATCATGTATTCAAAACCTCATATAATACATGCATGTTATAATGTAATATTGTGTATGCTATTTCCCATCTCATAAAGTCATCCAATATCATTAATTTTTTTCTCTTTTGGGGGGTACTTGGAATTGAACTCGAGAGTACTTTACCACTGAGCTACTTCCCCATCAATTTTATTTTTTATTTTGAAACAAGGTCTCACTAAGTTGCTTAGGGGCAGGCTAAGTCAATTAGGGCATTGCTAAATTGCTGAGACACTGAGATTACAGGTATATTCCAATACTCCCAGATTCAATGCCATTATCATATATTCCTATGTTAGTTGACAAATGTTGACCTAAGAGTTGGAAAATTTAAGTCACTGCCAAAGATCACATTGCAAACATGCCCAAATTTAAGACTATATCTGCATGATTTCAAGTTCAATATCTTTTCCACCTAAGGCTACAACTTCAGTATTCACCCATACATGCAAAAACCTGTACCTTTAAGCTAATGACAAGAAACGCAAGGTGACATTGCCCAAGGCTTCTTTCATGAAGCGTTTAGAAAGAACACACAGCTGCCTTCACTTTGGCCAGTGCTGGGAATTGTTTTCACACCACTTTAACTTCCCACTGTGAGGAGGCCTCCATCTGATTAGCTATCACCATCCCTTGATTTACGACAGCCATTAGTTGTGGCTAGTCACTTTTATGGGCACCTATGTTCCAATGAAGTGATTTGTCCATGGTTGTATATAATTATAGTCCAATTGGTTCAGGCACAGACCAGAGACCATCATCCAATGGCTCAGACATTCGTTTTATTATCAGCCTTGATTTGAGCTTTAATTAAATAATAATTTATTCAGTACCTCCTTCAAAGGATTCTGCTGGGATTAATACTCATACATCTCTTCAAGTGTCTATACATACTGTGGAAACTCAATAAATACTGCTGACTAACTTCATGCCTGACAAAAAGAGAAATATTGTGGCATAGATGAGATAGAAAGAAAGCCAGTAGTGGGGTACGTAAAATGGAATCAGTTGATCTTTCATTGGTTAAAACGATGACAGAGCCAAGCATAAGCATCAGATAAGAGACAACAGTTCAAAGCCATGTAATATCATAAACAGCTGCATAACCTCAACTGCTGTGCTCATTGGCTTCTTTCCCTTGCCATTGGAAAGAATCAGCTCTGGTATTTTCATAAGCACTCTGTCATTTGACATACAGGCTTCCATGAGCGCTACCTAGTTACATAGTGACCCTGAGCTTTACTGCGAGAGGGTACTTCTTATCCTAAATTCTGGGATCTGTGCAGAAAATGCCAGGTGTATGCTGTTGTCATTAACAACATCATGTTGTTTATTTGTAGGGAAAGGAATTAAGATGCATCTGCAAGGGAGGGGGCTCACTAGCTCAGTACACACCATCTGCATCCTACAGATAAGAATATAAACACCAAATTATAAATAAAATATACATAAAACAAATGAAGGTAGTCATATTGCATGCATGCCATTCATGGAGCTGCAAACATTAGCCATTATAATTGAGAAGTCTAAGTGGCAATGCAAACTTAAGAAAGCAGTCACTATGCCAGTGGGTCAGATAGATAAATAGCTAGTGATTTACTACTAGATGATTATTAGCTAAGCATAAGAATGGATTAATACACAAGACCAACTCTTATTTGTACCTTTAATTTCTTTGCTTCTGGGGGATTGAGAGATTATTCTACTCCCTCATTTTCCCTTCCCAACATCTCCCTTATGCTCTCTCAGCCAAAGACAACTATGATTTATTTCCCATGAACATGTATCTCACCTGTTTTTACTTTAAGGTCAATTATTAGTTTTATTTCCTCACAGTTTTGTGAATTTCTGAGCAATGAAGGTAGGAAACTGGAGAGTAACACTGGATTTCTTTCTTTTGTGAAGTTAGGGATTCTTAGAAAGTTAGGGAATTTAAGTCTTATCTTGAGCTTCTGTATCCTTCCTTGAAATAAATACCTGTCATATCCCACCCAGAACCTGCCCCAGCTTTGAGTCCTATCCCTGAGTCTCTGCCTGGTTTATTGAGTTCTGGTTACTGTCAGAACTCATTGGCTACTGACACAAGCAGCCTGAGTGGATTTCTGTGTCTGACCTGTATGGTTAGCAATGTTCTCATGTTCTAGTTGCAGACAGAGCACCCTCAAGATTTCAATAGTATCCTATATGCTACAAAAAATGTACCTTTCCCACTTGTTATTGTCAATTGCCACAGATTCTAGATAACAAGTTTTGACTTCTGAATAAAATTTTCTTTTTAAAAAAAGAAGAGTCAGATGATCCCTGCCTGCACTGGACAATTTTCATGAGCTCCAGAATTAAAAGCATGGCACTGTGCAGTACAGACAGCATAACCGGTAAAATTAATAATGACCATGCCAGACTCTTGCCCTGCTACTTAGACAAGATTGACTACAGAAACAATGGAGAACATAAACAAAACCAAAAGTTGGTTCTTTGCCAAGATCAACAATATTTACCCCTAGCTAAATAGATCATGAAAAAAACAAGAGTCAAATTTCCAAAGTCAGAAAGAAAAGTATGTACATTAGTATTGACTTTACAGAAATTTAAAAAAAAAAAAGTACTCAAAGAATATATTGTGAACAGTTTTACCTCCATCAGTTGGATAACCTAAGTGGGCAAATTTTTTTATTAAAACACAATCTATCGAAATCAAATCATAAAGATGCAGAAAATCTGAACAGATTCTATAATGAGTAAGGTATTTGAATTAGTAATCAAAAAATTGCCAACCAAGAGAAAACCTTAGGAGCAAAAGCCTTTACTGGTGAATTATAAAGAATAGGCACAAATCCTTAAAATCCTTAAGCTCTTCCATATATATATAATTTTCTATTTTATTATTGTACTTTTAAACTCCAAGATATATTTTTTTGCTTTTTGTTAAAATCTATCTATTGATACTTTCTTTTTGCAATATTTTATTTCCTCTTTGTTCACATCTTCCTTTAGCTCTTGCAGCATCTTTAATACAGTTGCTTTTTAATCTGTGCTTAGTAAATCTAACATCTCAGCTTCTTTGTGTATATTTCCTACTAAATTATATTTTTCTTCAAATGGATTTTTTCTTTCATTGCATAAGTTGTATTTCTTAACATTTTTATATTTTAATCTTATAGTATGGAAACTTGGAAGATCATATTCTCCCTATTTCCCAGAGTTTGCTATTTTGTTAATTATTTTAGAGTGTCTCTGCCCAAATGAACATCAGGCGATGTTTACATTCCTCTCAGGTCTTTTGCAGAGATGGTTTATGTTTTTTTTTTTTTTTTTTGGTTGCTATCCCCACAGCTGCCTGACACAGGGCTGGAATGTGGCAGGGGGAGCAGGGGGGTAGCTGCTATTATAATGAAAGCTGAAATTAAGTGATGTCAAGTACAATTTTCTTTTTTATATATTTTATTTTTTAGTTGTAGATGGACACAATATCTTTATTTAGTTTTATGTGGTACTGGGGATCGAACCCAGGGCCTTGCACATGCTAGGCGAGCACTCTACTGCTGAGCCACAACACCAGTCCTCAAGCACAATTTTCCAACCAAGCTTTTCCTTGGAAGTCTCAAACACTAAAATAGATTCCAGAATTCCAAAACAATCACTTCAGACAGTGTCTGCCTATCTGTACTGTTTCTGTTTTATTTTTTAACATTTATGTGCAGGAATGGAAACTGATTTTCTGGTTTATCACCTTCCTTTTTCATCAGTTTCAAATTTGTTAAGATCTTTTTTCAACTATCCCCTTATTGGAGAGAAATTATCTGAAAGTATTCTCTAAAATGGTATCAGGTATTTACAAGAATTTATTCTTTTTCATGCTAGTCCTCCTTGTTTATATTTCTTTCATTTGTTTATTGTTGTCACTTTGTTGAAAACGAAAGTTTCATGTATCCAGGGACATTCTCTCTCTCTTTCACTCTCAACAGAATAAGTTCATATCCAAGACTACCTGACTTTTCCTGAAGGCTCTGGAAAAATTGGCTAAATGAAGGTAACTATTCCTATTACATTCATGTGAACTGAATATACTCAAGATAAATAAGTACTTTTCTCCTCTCCTCCTCCTCCTCCTCCTCCTCCTCCTCTTCTTATTTTACTACAGTTTGGCATCATTTTTTACTCTTTGTATTTCAACTCCTTCACTTATGGATTGGCAGATGAAATTAATTTGAGGTTATTAGAGACAAAGTTGAGGTTGCATTTTCAAATTTAACATTGTGGGAGTTATCAGTTGCTTATTCATCAGTGAGGAAAGCTAATATTTTAAGCCTTATTTGGCTTGACAAATCCTAGCATCTGAAACTCACAATAAATTTATATGAAACCATAAGGCATTAGAAATCCAAAATAATGATAAGAAATAGTTGATTCATTAATATGAATGCTCAATACCATTTAGTAGAAATAGTTAATGTAATTAGAGAAGAAAAGAAACAAGGTCGAAATGTTGGTAAGAGACTGCTATCATTATTAATTGCTTTTAATATAATTGTCATCTTTACAATCCAAGACAGTAGATCATAAGCTGTCAGTGCTAAATAGAATTTAATAAATTACAAGAATATAAAAAACTGAAAACCAAAAGTTTTCTCTTTGAAATAACAAATTACACAATTAACTTCCAAAAAATCACAATTTGTGGTAAATCTAAAATTAGCTGTTATCACATTTCAAATAATGTAAGGAAAAAATGAAAAAAGTTTAAGTAACTAATAAATTATAAAATGAAGAGAGAAGAATGTAATACATCACATAAAACTGCTTTCATATTAGAATACACATTATAATGACATGTATTATAAAATAATCTATAAATGTATGCAATTCACATTAAAATACTTGCAGTATTAAATTATGAAATGTCTATGATAATTTATGTAGAATATCCAAGTTTTCTAAATGTAGTAATAGCAAAGAGAATTGGTATTATACATATCAACAAATACAGCTACATTAATTAAATTGTTGGATATTGCTCAAAATTGACAAATATACCAATGGAACAGAAGAGAGAGTCTAAAATATGTAGAATTGGTTATACAGTAAGAGTGGCTTTTATAATTAATGGAAAATAGATGCAATTTGTATTTGTGTGTGTGTGTATATGAGTGTTTGTACATGTATTCCATTTGGAATAATTAGCTAAATATTTGGAAAAAAATAAATGCTTATCTTATGTCATATTTTTTAAAATGACAGTTTAAATGTTAATATTAAAATCAGAATTATAAAAGCATTAATAAACATTTAATATATTACTTCAGCTTGAGAATAAGTAATAAGCAAGACAAAAATTCAGAAGGTATAATAAAAACATTGGAAGATTGACTATATAAAAATGAAAGAACTGAATTAGGAGATAATGCACATAAAATAAAAAAGGCCACATAACAGAAGCAGATACTTTCTGCTTGCAGTCCTAGCAAGGACTTACTATCTAAAAGCTTCAAATATTTAGGCAAATAAAAAAAAAAACAATATCGGGCTGGGGATGTGCCTCAAGCGGTAGCGCGCTCGCCTGGCATGCTCGGGGCACTGGGTTCCATCCTCAGCACCACGTAAAATAAAATAAAGATGTTGTGTCCACCAAAAAACTGAAAAATAAATATTAAAAAATTCCCTTCTCTCTCTCTCTCTCTCTCTCTCTCTCTTTCTCTCTCTCTCTCTCTCTCAAAAAAAAACCCAATATCTTCAAAATAAAAAGGCAATTGATTAATAACTAATGATTCATAATTTAAGACATGTGTATGGTCAATGAATATGTGAAAAGATGCCTGAGTTCACCAGCAATTAAAGAAAAGTAAATTAAAATAATAAATCTATCCAGATTGGCAACATTTTTTCAGAATTTGATAATTTGAGAGTTTCCATGGGAATAAGAAGACAGGGTGGCTATTTTCATAAAGTGTAGGTGCAGAGGGAACATTAGTTAAGTCACTTTGTATTTTAAATATGAATAGCCTTTGCCTCAGCCATTCTGTTTCTCAGAGTTTTCTGGAAATACGAATGCAGATGAACATGATCCACGTGTATGGTGCAGAACCTTGGTAGCAGGGGAATTGGAAATAATGTGAGAAAACTAAGCACAGTAAAACAAGTTACTATTTAGCAATTGTTTGGATTAGTATGAAGTCATTTTTAAAATGTATTAAATCTATATTATTGACACAAAAAGTCAGGTGAACATTATATTATACAAAAAGAATTATAGTAGTCATATACTATTACCAAGATCCCCTATGTGCCTGAAACTAAAAAGTTTGCAAAGGTGCAGTCCTAACCATTAACAGTAGTTACCTCTAAAGTTAGTGCCCGAAGAAGAAGAAATGAATGTGGGAAAATAGAGAAGTTTCCTTTTTCTCTATAGCCTTCTTGAACCTTTGGAATTCTCACTATAAGCATCCATTACTCTATCATTAAAATGAAAAGGCTCAATAATTGCAAGTCAAAACTACTTTATGATTGGTATGCACTGAGTATTGGATAGAGTGCTCAAACCCACAGAAAAGCAGCTCCCAGAAAAATTTACTTACAGTTCAAGAGCAGAGGGTATACTTTCTAAAACCACTTTTAAGCCTTCTCTGGGGAGTGTGGTTATTAAATGTCCATAGAGTAGTATCTTCTAAGTCCCTACTTGTCTGTATCCTAGTATTTTATCAGAAGTTTCTATATTACAATCCGGAATTTATCTGTGAATGATTGGGTGTATGTATGCTCACAAATTTAAGAATTAGAAAATATATATATATATATATATATATATATATATATATATATATATATATATATATATATATACATATGTCTTGTATATCTCTTATTGTTTCAAGGGGTGGATTAAGCAAAACTGCAGGTTATTACCTCTTCAACCTGTGTATGTCAACCTATTGCTTGAGGCATGGTGATATTTATTTGATACATAAATTGTGAAAATAAAACAACAAAGGAATGATGTTTTCCCTAGAAATGAAACAATTGAAAAAGCAGCTTTTGATCATTTTGGAAAAACTGAAACCTTTCTGTCTCTATTAAATGTGTATTTTTTTTCTCTAAGGCCTTTTACTCTTTTAAGATTGACTACCAGCAGCTCACCCTAGATGTATTTATTGAGTTTAGGAGTTGATTTTGTTGCCAGAAATGTCGTAATTGTGAAGAATGGCAAGAGATAATAAAATATAGATAGAACCAGTCTGATCCTGACATCCCTGGAAATGGGCCCTAAATTTGGAACCCAGCTCCACTTCAGTCTGTTTAGTGTTGTTGAAACAATAAAATGTAGACCTTAGAAGTCAAGAAAAATACTGCCCCAATCATTAGGTAAGTGTGTGGCAGGTATACTGAAGTTGAAACTCAATAAATCGAAAATCCATGCAAACAGGGAGGCAGGAGCCTCCCAAAACTATTATCTTAGATAGCATCTGTTCATTTTGCCAATCATCAAACATGTGTTCAAAATCGTACAACTCCTGAAATAGCTGAAAACTGAGTTTTCATTTATTTTGAATAAATCTGGGCTATAAGTACTATCTGTTTCTTGTACTCAGTTTCTAGTTGAAACTGTTTTTCTGTGGTTGCAAAGGAGTTGGTTATACTTGATGCATCTTTTAGTCAAACATTTCTTAAAGTACTAGCCTATCATATCTAGGCTATAGCTAGAAAGATTAATAATTAATGTTCAGTATTTTAGAGGTGTGAACATTAACACAGAGGTTAAATGGCTTGCCTATGACAGCAAATTGGCCAAAATATCTTCCGTCTGAGAGTTTGAGGCTGTTGTTGGAAACATACAGGTGTATTATAATGGAATCTGAAGTCCAGAAGCCACTGCCAATCAAGGGGAGAAGAAAGAAATTTAAAATGAGGCAAAGTAATGGACTGAGAGGAGGGCAGACAGAATAAAAAGGATAAGGTCATAAAGGCAAAAAGAAAAAATGAAAGATAAAATAAGATTAAATTACAGGAAAGAATGAAAACTAAATTTCAACCTCTCATTTAGGCTATTACAATGGACTGAATATATAGTCATGGGCACCATTTTTTCATATATATAATTTACTCCAGGAAAATGTGTTAGTGACCCAGTAAAGAAGATAGACCATACTAATTTTCAATGCAATCAATGTCATCAAACATTTACAAATACTTGAAACTTAGCTTTTATAAAATAAAAAGCAAAAAGGTCTGGCTATGTGGCTTGGCCAGAAAGCATATGCTTTTCATGTCAACCACCTGGATTCAATCCCCATAAATAAAACAAATAAATAAATAAAAGATAAAGAAAAGGAGAGCCAGATCTCTGTTCCTTATCGTAATCATGAAATTTGTTCATGTAATGGTTAAACTGTGTAAAAGCATGAAAATTTTGAAAACAATTACATTTAGAGGAAGAAGAGTTTATTAGTAGATATATTGGATAGGAATTTGCAACCAGGAAAGATCCAGAATGCCATTAGCATCAGTCTGTGAGGTTTATGGAGTGTGGATTCATTCAGTGAATTATTAAGTGGAAGTCAGTGCAGAGAGCTTGTAGTGTAAATGCCCAATAACAATAGCTTTCCCTTTTACAACTGGCTTTCTGAAATTGTTCTGGAAATATACTCAGTTGGGAGACAATCCTCTAAAAGAGAGGGGAAAAAAAGAATGGAAATAAGGCCTCAGATATAGAATAACTGAAAAAACTCTCTGTTATAGTTTGGATGTGAGGCGTCCCCTGAAAGTTCACATATGAGATATTGCAAGAAGGTTCGGAGAAGAAATGTCTGGGTTACAAAAACCTTAACCCAATCAGTGAATTAATCACCTGAAGGAATTGATTGGTGGTAACTGAAGGCAGCTGAGGTGTGGCTGGAGGAGGTGGGGCATTGGGGGCGTGGCTTTGGGGTATACATTTTGTTTCTGGAGAGTGGAGTCTCTCTCTGCCTTCCATGTGAGCTACTACCTTCTGCCACACTCATCCACCATGATGTCCTGCCTCACCTTGATCCCCAAAGAATGGAGCCAGCCTCTTATGGACGGAGACTTCTGAAACTGTGAGCCCCTAAAAAAAATGTTTTCCTCTACAGTTGTTGCAGATGGGTCTTTTAGTCACCTCAATAGCGGTCACCCTGTCTTCTGCCAGCCAGCAGAGCAGTTCAGGGTACCATCAGCCTACACCTAGGAACAGAGAGTCTAACCAGGTGTTCTTTCATAAGACATCTATAACCTGTGAGCCAAGCTTTGGTAATGTTTTTCTCCACACTGAATGAAGGCAAATTGCCTTGTCAGACAAAAGGTAAGTTGTCTGTAAGCATTCTTTGGAATCTTTGGGCATTGTTTGATAACAGAAAACATACATTTGATAGAATGAGCTGAAAGTTTCAAAATAAAATAGGTATAAAGCAGTATTAATCAAAATCTGATGACTATGGCCAAATAACATGTTTCGGTGTTTGTATGTGTGCGTACATTTCTTATTAAACCCTATTGTGCAGTAATCCAAGTAAGTTAATCAATACCTGGGAAAGGTTTATTTTACAAAAAAGTGAATTTAATATTGGTTGAAATTAAAAGATCCCTGGAACGTATATGTCATTTGACTCAAATGTGGCATTTCATGACCACATCAATTAAAATAATTTGGGAATGATGTCTACCACTAATCTTGCCCATGACAATAAGGCTTATCCAAGATTATATATATGTATATATATATATATATCATAATATATATAAATATAAATTATAATATATATATTACAATACATATATATTATAATGTTACAATATCATATATAGATTATATATAATGTTACAATGTTACACTGTCATATACTATGACAGTGTAACATTATGTATAATATATATACCCACTAAATATCCTCATAGTTATTTTTATGGAGTAGTATTTTAAATCTTATAGAAAGTAAAAGCAATATAACACTAAGATTATAATACCCCCTTTATATTTTCCTATTTACTTACTTTCATCAGAGATTCCACTATCTTTCCACAGGTTTATTTCTCTATCAATACCCTTTCATTCTGACTTGAAAGACTTCCTTTAGCAGTTCTTACAGAGACACTTAGAATAACAAAGACCAATGAGTTTTGTTTACCTGAGAGAGTCTTACTTTCTACTTCTTTTTTAAAAAGCAGATCTTTGGATACAGAATTTTTTTTTCATCATCAGGGATGGAACACAGGGCCTTGTGAATGCCATGAAACACTCTTAACACTGAGATATCCCCCTGCCCTAGATACAGAATTTTTTATAGCATTTTCAATATAATTTACTGCTCTATTGCCTCCAATGCTTTTATTGAGAAATCTGATTATTATCTTATTGAGGGTCCTTACTCAAACACATTTATTTTCTTTTAGTGCTTTCTATAGATTTTCTCTTTCTGTTTTGCCTTCAACAATTTGATTGTAGTGTAACTCCATAAGGATATCTTTGGGTTAGTTTTACTTGCATTTCATGAAATCTTTTGTAGATGTGAGATTTCTCGTAAATTTAGGATGTGTTCAGCCAATATTTCTTCAAATAATCTTTCTTCTCCTTTCTCCCTCATCTCCCTTTAGGACTTCAATAAAGAATATATTAGTCTATAGGTTCTGTTCACATTTCATCTTTTTTTTCCCTTTCTGTTCTTAATCTAAATGAATTTTAATTGTTTAAAGCTCAGAATCACTGGTTCTTTTATCTAGGGACAAAAAAAAAAAAAAACAAGGAAACTCAATTTTGCTGGTAAAAATTTCAGTTTGTTGTGATTCACAGGCCCTGAATTTCTGTTCGTTTCTGTTTCCTTTTTATCTTCTTTTTATCTCTTTGTTGATATTTTTCATTTTTAACAAATTGTTTCTCTAATTTTTAAAATTTTTTTCCATATTTTCCTTTAGTTCTTCAAGCATTCTCATGATGATTGCATGAAATTATTTATTTATTAAGATTGATACTTTGTTTTATCCTTTGAATGGATCATGTTTTGTTGTTTCTTTGTATGCCTTGTTTTGTTTTGTTTTAAAATTGGGCATGTGGAAACACAACCACCTCTCTTAGTTTTTGCAGACTGACTTTGTGGCAGGTTTTTAATATCACTAATTAGTTAGCCTTGCTTTGAGCCCTGGGATCCATATCAAGGTAAAACATGAAATATTTTCAGGTGTTTTCTTAGCATGTATATTGACTAGACCATAGGTACCTTTCCTATTTCCACTTCATACATGATGGTTTTTATATAACCTAATTTTCCAGAGTCTCATTGCAGCCTTTCCTCCAGAGTCTTATATAGTCATTTATATGTCTCTACCATTACTTCTTGCCCAGGAGTCTATGGATCTGTTGTTACTCTGCAGCTTTCATGGCCATTGGCTCTGCCTCATATCTGTTTAGTGTGACAGAGACCTGCCCTTAAGGAAGCTCATGAACAGATTAGAATACTGCAAATGTCTGATCTACTCCCTGTAGTATGAAGGACAGCTGAGTAGAGAGCTGGGAACTAGACTATTGCATCTTCTAGACCAAGGCCCTTCCTCGCCACTCAGAAAAGTGTATGACCCAAGTGAAATAAAATATAGTTCAGGTTCCAATCATCCTTAAGGTATTGATATTGTTTTTTGATCTTTGTTGTTGTTGTTAACTAGCTATTTGCTTAATTCATACAAATCTTTGTGACTATTTTTCAGAATTCTTATGAGGTTAGTTCATCCATGTTTTGATTACATAATCAAGGTCTTTGTGGGAGTGATCATCAGCCTTTTTGGATAGCCATTTGGTTGACATACATCTTTCACAATCACAAGCAAGGTATTAGCCAAAAAAATATGCTGTTGCTACTTTTGCCCCACTAACTGGTGTCCACATTTATGTGTGTGTGAGTGTGCCCACATATACACTCACATATGTCTCTGTTCACTAAATTATACTTACAAATGGAAAACACCATGATCTTTTTTTTGCTTATGTTAGCTGAAATTCTGAAAGACAGGTTAGTTCAAGTCAATAATCATTTCTTAAGAAGCACATGAGTAGACAGGCCTTGTGCAAAGGGCTAAATACACTAAGGTAAATAGGATAAAATTAGTGTCCGTATTAGTCAGAATTCTCTAGAGAAACAGAATTATACTACAGGAAGTATAATTATAAAAAAGGGGACTTATTAGTTGGTTTGCATGACCAGGAGCAGGATAGTCCATAATGGCAGTAACTGCACAGTCCGAGAGGCTAAAGTCCCAGAACATGAGGGCTCAACAGTGCTACCTCGCGTGAGGCTGAAGGATTCTGGAGAATCACTGTCAGAATCCACTTTGGAAGAGTGAAGAAGCTTGAGTCTGATATCCGCAAATGATTGCAACAGCAATGGAGAACCCATTCAGGAAGAATCAAACCTGCATCTGCTGCTGCTTCCGATTTTTATTCCATCCAAGTCATTATCATATTAGACAGTGCTGCCCACACTAGGGGAGGGTCTCCATTTCAGTTGGCTAACGCACATGCCAATCATTCCTAGGCATACCTTCATTGGCACACCCATAAGCCTCTTAGTCCTTGGTATCCCTTAATCCAATCAAGCTGGCAATTCAAATGAACCATTACAGGATCAAAAGGCTTTTGAAATTTCATGGTGATACAGGCAGGTCAACACAACATATTATAGTTGGAAAATGTAAAGTAAAAATATTCCATGGAAGGCAAGCATGGGGCATTAAAAAAAGGTCATTGGGTCTTTCTTATATATATCATTATATATAGGGCTGTCAGGAAACATTCCCAGAGAAGTCAATACCTGAGCTAGGATTGGAATATAATTAATGTATTTTTAAAAAATAATTTCTTTTTTTCGATGTAGATAGACACAATACCTTTATTTTGTTTATTTATTTTTTTTAATGTAGTGCTGAGGATTGAACCCAGTGCCTCACACATGCTAGGTGAGTACTCTACCGCTGAGCCACAGCCCCAGCCCCTCTAATGTATTTTTGAACAGAGAAAAACTATAGGGTCTAGAGGCAAGAAGATAGCATTATAAAATTTCATTTGTATGACAGCCTTGTTGAAACTGAAGAGATTCACTCACTCATTCAACACATGTTTATTGAGTTGTTACTAGGTGTCAGGCATTGCCCTAGGTTCTGGGAATGAAGTAGCAGAAGACACAAAGTCCCTAACCTTATAAAATTCAAAATATTTGAATAGGAGTTGAAAGTTAATCATGAGGTTCTTCTTTGGTAATCACCAAAGAATATGCAGAGGAAGTAATATTTGAACATCTTGAGAAAAAAGGAAGTAAGCAGTGGTAATACCTAAGGGTAGATAATCTCCGATTAAGGATTCTGTAACTATGACAATTTTGTAGATGGAGAACATGTAGCTAATAAAAGGAACAACAGAAATTCCAGTGTGTTTAAGCAGTGGGAAAAGTGGAAAGCGGATCATTGAATAAGCAGATAAGGTAGCATTTTATTGTTCAGGAATTCTTTTATGTTATAAGGATGAATGTAAATGAAAATTGTGTCCTAGGACTGCAGAACTGACAGTGAAAATTGACAACAAGGAAAGGCATAGGGAGTTAAAATCTACATGGCAAAGAGTGCGCATCTGGGAATCATGCTGAATTTCCATGGGAGAATCCTCGTGATGTTTTATGCTTAGAGATATCATGTGGGACCATGACAATTAGGATAATACAGAAAGCAGATAGGAAGACTTTAAGAGACATATGACATGTGCTCACACACACACACACACACACACACACACACACACATACATAATAAGTAGCACATACCTACCAACGTGGCACACACAAAGTAGCAGTACTGTTAAATGGCTTGAGACAAGATCCATTTCTTCCTAAAATCTTGGAGTATTCCAACATTTTCTGTTATGCAACCTTAAGTAATAATAGTGTGTTTGCCTTATAAATTTAGCTTCCAAGCTAAGATATAATGCAACATTCAATTAGATTGCTACTCATGAAATTCTTGGTTGGAAGTCCCTGGGCTGGCATTGGTTTTACTGTGAATCCAAGTGAGAAATGCAAGGACTGAGATATGAGGCAGGGTGTATTTTTGAGAGACCAAGCACATGGTCAGAATACTTGCCGGAGAGTTGTACCAAAGCAGGTGAGATTATTGTTGTTAAGATGTCCAGAGAAATGGCATGCTAATTTGAATTATTGTATTTGTTTTCTTTCAGGAGTGAAAGGAATACTATCATGATCTTTTTAACTCCTGTGGCAATTTCAGTTCTTCCATGTGTACAACATGGCAACAGTAAGTTGGGATATGGAGAGGGGCAGCATATTTGAGTGATGATGTGAATGCAGAATGGTTTTAGAGACCTGTTTTTGGAATAAGGTAGTTTGAAACATATAAAGAGAAAGTGATATCAGTTAGAAGAAAGAGAAAATGACTGCTAGGGGAGAAACAAGAATCACCCTAAAACAACTGACCAAGCTAATGCCTAAAACAGTGTTCAAGAGCATATTTTTAAAGTGTGTGGAGTTTCATGGATGGTGGATTCATATATGAACATAGAAAAGTTATGTCTTATTCATTTTACACAGACAACCATGAGAATGGAATCCTAATTAGAATAACTTATTCTCCATGTATGTATAATATGTCAAAATACACTCTACGGTCAGGTATATCTAAACAGAACAAATACCAAATAAAGTGTATAGAAAAAAATGTGTAGAATTTGAGACCCAATGGTTCAAATAAATGTATTGAGGTTTCTTTATTTAATTTCTTATTGAAGATACTTCTGAGAGTTTTTGATATATTAATAGACATTGCAAATAAGGTAGACAGCATTTTCCCTGCTAATATGATCAACATCCTGTTATTTTTGCCATATTCAAGAGCATCTCCTAAGACTAGTGTCTACCCTGCACATTTTGAGAAACTAGTGATTTTTCTACAGAGGGATAATTTTATTCTCTTAATCCTCTACAAGGAAAAGGACTCCCTCAGAATAGACTGTCTCCCCAAGGATACACTACTAATTCAGTTCTCAACTTGGTTTTACTAAACATCAGTGTTTATAAACAGAAACTTGTATATTTCTAGCATTTAATGAGGACTGAAATTGCATATTTTATGAAGAATGCTGATTTTTGCACAATTTGCCTCCTACTATATTTGTGCACATATATTGGTTGTTCATTCATTAATGTCTTTTAATATTAAGTGGGAAGTCCTTTGGTCTCCTTCAAGTTCTAGGGGAGATTATGAAAAATACACATTTTAGTGATAATTTGGTCATAGTTACCAGCTGCCACAATATGTAAATACATTTGTTAATATGTTTTGCAGAATGTTATATTTCCACTTCCTGTTTTAATGTCCTTGGTACACTGTAAGTATTTAGATTTCTTTTCATTGTGTTGTATTACTGAATAGCAGTGAGCTTTTATTCATTTTCCTAAAATATATAAAGAGTGGAATAATTGAAACTGGAGTGCTATCATTGGAGTAGGGATGGAAGAGAAAGAAGGAAATTAAACATAAAAAGGAAGGAAGAATGGAAGGAAGGTAGGAAGGGAGGGAGGGAGGGAGGAAAGAAAAAAAGAAAAATTTTAAAGAACCACTAAGTCACATTTGCCTCATGTGGAAATCTACAGGAGTCATCATGAGAGTTTATTTCTGAAATTTGAAGAGCCCTTCTCAACTGTTTTATGTAAGATAGACAATTCTTTCATCTCCACCTATGTTATCAGTCTTCTGTTTCTTCAAGGAATGTAAGTAATATGTATGTTTTAAATTAACTTTTTGATTCATTTGTTAACTGCTACCTCCCTTAAAAAGGTAATATCTGTAAAGTCAGGGATATTGTCTTTCAACTCTTGAGTCTCCAGTGCCTAGGGACATAGGGCAGAAAAATAATTTAAACTGCAAGAAGAATGAGAGAGATGAACGAAAGATAATGGAAGAAGGTAGAATCAGAGAAAGAATGAAGAAAGGAAGGAAGGAAAGGAGGGAGGTAAGGGAAGAAGGAAAGGAAGAAAAGGGACAGAAAAAGGAAAAAAGAAAGAGGGTAGAGATCTTGAGTATCTTATCCTTTTTTTGTACACATAATAATTTTTAGTACGATAATTAGCAGAGTGATTTTCATATTTAAGCCTTTCAATAAATATTTACCCACTGACTGAGCAAAAATTCATTGTTTGATTACTGGTACCCAAATGCTGAAAACCAAGTAGCATCTTACCCATCATATTGCTTTGCATTCTGTGTTCATTCAGCATGTGCCATCTCTTTGAAGCTCTGGTGGATTTCCCTTCTGCCCTCCATTTCTACTGCTATCATCTTTCCCTAGCCCTCATATGCATGGGGTTAGCCCTAGAGTAATGCCCTCAACAAGTATCCCTTCTTTCTCAAAATCCACTTAAATCAATCTTCCTTAAAACATATGAATTCAGTCCCCTCTCAAAAATAATTTTAAAAAATGCAAGGCCCCCAAACATAAACAGAATAAGCTGAACCTTCTTGTTACGATATTCTAATTGGCACTCTCACAAAACTTCTCCATGAGATTTCCAAGTTGATTTCTCACCCCTAGGGGTGAAGCATGTAGGCTATAAACAGCAACAACAGAATCCTGTTCTGAGACTGTATGATCCCGAGCACATTAGTTCTATTCTATGTACCTCAATTTCTGCACAGATAAAACTTAGATTAAAAAGTGTGACTTTGTGGCAGAGTTTTTACAATGATCAAGTGCTAAGGAGTGCCTGGCTTCCAAGGTTTAGATTCCGACTTCGACATATTTACTGTGTAATTCTGGTGTGCTAATGAAGCTCTTTGCTATAGTAGGCATGTCCTTTCCTAAACTAACATTGAAATTTAGTGGCCATTGTAACAGAATTAACAGGTGAGTCTGATTAAGACATGAGGACTTTGCCTCCTGAATGGATTATGTTGTTGTCAATCATGGGAGTGGGTTAGTTTTCTCAGGCATGGGTTTATTACAAGTGTAGTCCCCCCCCACACACACCATTTCCACCCCCGTACTCTCTGTCTCACACATACTTTCTTGCCCTTCACCATGTAATCATGCATCAAGAAGGTCCGTACCTGATGTACCTCCTCCATCTTAGGCATCCAATCCTCTCAGAACTCTAAGACAAGTAAAATGCCATTATTTATAACTCACCCAGTTTGGGGTATTCTCTTGTAGCAGCAGATAACAGACTAAGATGCTCTCTATGTCTCAGTTTCTCTAGTTTAAAATGGAAATAATACCTAATTTATAAGGATTAGATGAATAAATTTTCAAGGATTCTAGAACACATAGTTATAAATTCATATATGCACATTTGTTACATACTTTTAGTTTCAACCCAACTTTCCTATTTAAAAAGTGTATTAGATTTTTCCCTGGCTTCCTGCTTTTGCTTGTATTTATTTCACTGTAGGGATTCTGACACCTCTGACTGCAAAAGTCCTCTTCACTTTTCAAGGATCCTGCATGATGTTTCTCCTGGTCCCTTACTGAAGTCCTGCTCTCTCAAAGAATTGTGATTTCTTTCTGACTTTAAGACGTTAGCCGCCTTTTCTTACAGAATTTCCCTTTTTGACTTATTGACTATTTCATACTTATTCCTAATTGAGACCTGTGTTTTTCAGGTAATATGGTGTTGTTATGAAGACAATAATTTTTAAATTGTAAATACAATGCCACATCAAAAAGAAAACAGGCCAGCAAGCTCTAGGATCTTGATTCCCAAGGAAGCAATAATAACTAAAGTTTGGCTACTGTAAGAGAAAATCTCGAAATTAGTTTAAAAATGCAGCCACTATGAAAATGTCCCCCAAAGATTAATCCAAACCCAAATGAGCAAAAGTTTCAGAGCAATTTACCCAGTTGATTCTCTGGCAAAGCATGAACAGGCAGAAGTGACTCAGCTCTTCTCCTCTCAAGAGGAAAGGAACACAGAAGAACAGCACTTTTTTTCTTTTTTTCCCATAAGTCTGAACTTTTTGTGGGATGGTCATTGGAGCAGTTTCTGTTTTGCCTGACTGGGAACATATATGGGGAAAGGTGAGCTACCTGTCTGGAAAGCCACAGAAGAATGTATCAGATGCTACGTGAATGCTGCAGGTAAATTGGAGAACTGCAACTTCTCAGACCGGGAGATATTGTCTACAGTCATACAATAGAATACTTATGTCATACAGAAGAGCTGAAGTGAAACCCTGAGAAATATAGACTTTTGCAATCTACCATATATATCGAGGAAATTTTCTTTAAAATATCTGAATAATCTCTGGTCAAACATAATCCCCCATGAAACTACCTTAAATATTCATCCAAGGCTGAAAAAAAAAAGGCTCAACACAATATGACCTATTAATTAATGAAGGTCTTCCTTGCATGTCTGTAAAAGCTAGGAGAGGTGGCTGTTTTCTTATTTTTTTTCAACATAAAATCATTAAACATGTAAAAAAAAAATAGGAAAACATAGTCCATTCAAAGGAAAAAAATAAATAAATTTCCAGTAATCATTTTGCAGAAATAAGTCATACAATTTACTGGCCACCAACTTTTCTTCTGAGATTTCTGCTGATGATCTATTTGAAGATCCAACTTCCAAGTCACAGTTCTCTTATTACTTTGAAAACTCTTCCTTAGAGTTTGGTGTTCAACAGTTTGAGTAAAATCTGTTATAGATTTACATGAGGTGTCTCCAAAAACCTCATGTGTAAGACAATTAAAACATTTTCTAGAGATAAAATGATTAGAATATGAGAGAAATAACCTAACTATCAGATTAGTCCACTGATATGGATTAATGGGGTGGTAGTAGATCAGTAGGGAGTTTTTGGAGAAAGTATATAACTTTAGAAGTACTCTTAAATCTGCTTAAAGAGCTAAGGAAAATAATGGACAATGAATTACTCAAATACAAAAAAAATAAATGAAGAAAATTAAAATATCAACAAAAAATAAATATTATAAAAACACCAGAGGCTGGGCATGGTGGCATATGCCTATAATCCTAGCAGCATGGGAAGCTGATGGAGGAGCATACTGAGTTCAAAGCCACCCTCAACCACCTAGTGAGGCCCTAAGCAACTAAGACAGACCCTGTCTCTAAATGATAAAAAGGGGGGGGGTGCGTGCTGGAGAGGTGGCTTAGTAGTTAAGTGCCCATGGGTTTAACCCTCAGTAACAAGAAAAAATAAATAAAAACACTAGAAATTCAAAAGCTAAAAAGCACAATTACTAAATTAAAAAACAAATAATGAGATATGTTCAATAATGAATTCAAAAAGATACAGGGGAAAAAACAGCACTAGGGACAGAAAAAAATGATATTTTAAATCTGAGAACATAAATAAAAATGAATGAAGGAAAGTAATCAGAGTATAAGGGACTTTGGGGACACCATCAAGTTGATCCATGTAAGTATTATGGGAGTCCCAAAGGGATATAAAAAACAGAATAGTATAAAGACATTATTTGAAGGAATATGGCTTAAAAAATCCTGAATTTGAGAAATGACACAAAATTACCAATTCAAAAAGCTCATTGGAGTCCAAGTAGGATGAACTCAAGAGAACCACAGTGGTCAGCTTTTGTGTTGCTGTGACCCAAAGACATGATGAAGAAAACATAGAGGAGGAAATTTTATTTGGGTTCATGGTTTCAGAGGTCTCTTATCTGTAGATGGCTGACTCTATAGCTCTGTGCCCAGGGTGAAGCAGAACATCATGGTGGAAAGGCATGGCAGAGGAAAGAAGCTCAGAACATGACAGTCAGCACACAGGGAGAGCTACACTCACCAAGGACAAAATATAATCCCCAAAGGTGCACCTTCAGTTCCCTATTTCCTCCCCAAACTCCCTACTGATCTACAGTCACTACCCCCATTAATCCATATCAGTGGACTAATCCAGTGCTTAGGTTATTTCTCTCATATTCTAATCATTTTACCTCCAAAAAATTCTTACATTGTCTCACACATGAGTTTTCTGGAGACACCTCATGGAAATCTATAACAGATAGATTAAACTCAAACTGTTGAACACCAAACCCAAAGAGTTTTCAAAGTAATAAGAGAACTGAGACTTGGAAGTTGGTTCTTCAAATTGATCATCAGCAGATATCTCAGAAGAAAAGTTGGTGGTCAGAAAGCTGTGGGAAAATATATTTAAAGTGGAAAGAGGGGGTAAAATCCTGAAAGCCAGTAATTTTATATCTGGCAATGTTCCCCTTCAAAAATGAGGGAGAAATTAAAACATTGCAAAATAAAAAATGTTGAGGCTGTTCAATATTTCTGAACTTATCCTATAAGAAATTCAAAGAGGGACTCTAAATGATTGAAATAAAAGCATGATAGTTACTTGGACTCATACAAAAATTATTCTCTCTTTAAGGTATATACATGGAAAAATATAAAAAAACTAATAACACTGTAATTTTGATTTGTATCTCCTTATTTTATTTTCAACAGAATTTTAAGTGTAACTATGTATAACAATATAATTTGTGAAAGCAAAAATATTAAATGGTAGAGGAATCTGTCTGTAAGGGATCAAGGTTTTATATTCAATTGAAGTTAAACTGGACTTTATTTAAAATATATTGGTAAAATGTCATGAAGTTACATGAAATCCTCATAGTAACCACAAAGAATATATCTACATAGTATGTACAAAATAATATAAATATATTTATATCACTTCATACTATGTTTATTTTTTTGAAACTTGAAATAAAAGATTAAAAAATGAATAACAATGAAGGTAAAAGATATTGTCAGAACAAATAACAAAATGGCAAAAGTAACTTCTTCCCTCAATATTTATGTTAAAGGTAAATGGTTTAGGGCTGGGGATGTGGCTCAAGCGGTAACGCACTTGCCTGGCATGCGTGGGGTGCTGGGTTCGATCCTCAGCACCACACAAAAGTAAAATAAAGATGTTATGTCCACCAAAAACTAAAAAATAAATATTAAAAAATTCTCTCTCTTTCTCTCTCTCTCTTGAAAAAAAAGGTAGATGGTTTAAATTATCTGAGAAAATGAAATACACTAGAAGAATTTTTTAAAATAAAATTAAAGTATATGGTATCTTTAAGAGATTCATTTCATTTATGTAGATCTCTATGGGTTGAAAATGAAAGGGGAGAAAATGTTTTTCATAAAAATTCTAATCAAAAGAAGGCAAGAGTATTGATACTAATATCAGATAAATAAACTTCAAGTCAAAACTGTAACAGGAAGTTAAATATTATATAATTATAAAGGGGTAAATTTGCCATAAAAATATAACAATTAAAAACATACTTTCACTAAATATTACCATTCCAAAGCGTTTGCAAGTATTGACAGAATTTTTGGGATGAATTACTCTACAATAATAGAAGGGGATATCAATGTTCTACTTTCAATAATGTCTAGAATAACCAGAAATATTATCCATAGGGAAATACAAAAACTTAACATCACTATAACTAATTTTGTTCAATATAATTATTGAACAAAAATTCTACACAATTTCCTGATAAAAATCACTGAGTGCATGGGGATAAAAGGAAACATCTTCAATAAGATAAAGACCCTACTTAAAGCACACAACTTATTCTATACTCAACATAATGACTTTTCCCATTAGATCAAGAATGAGAGAAGTCTGGACTTGGCCTATTTTATCAATATAGTACTAGAAGGAACAAATAGGCTACAAAAAGAAAAGGAACTCAAAATTTTAAGGAAGTAAAAAATTTCCTCCATTTGCAAACAGGATAATTTTATATGTAGAAAACCCAAAAATTTTCACCTGAAAAGAAAAATAATAGCAGTAGTAAATGCAATTTGAAAAGATACAGGATACAAAACAAACACACTAAAATCAGTTGTGTTCCTCTCTGTTGCCAACGAACAAATATGACAAAGAAAATACAAAAAGAACAACAACATCAAAAAGAATACATATCTCAAGGGGAAAAAGAAAAAAACTACATAACCAAGGAGACCAAAAACTTGCACTTTGAATTTGAAGTGGTGCAGTTGCAATGGAACACTGTATGTAATGCCTTGTACAATTAAACAGTTACTCTACTATCCAGCAATTACACTTCTACATATATACCCAAAATAACTGAATGCAAAGACTTGAACAGATTATTTGTTTACCTGTGTTTATAATACTATTTTCAATAAGTTAAAGATAGAGAAAACCCTGGTGTCCATTGACAAATCATTGGATAAACAAAACAAAACAATAAAATTTTATTCAGTCTTAAAATGGGATAATATTCTGATACATACTACAACCCTGAGGAAACTACATTAAGTCACAAAAGAGCTAACATTGTGTGAATCCTCTTATTTGAGTTATTTACAGTAGTGAAAATCATAAAGACAGAAAATGGAGAGGTGGTTGCCATGGGAGGGGCACAGAGGACAAGGAGGAGCTCCTGTTTAATGAATGGCATGTTGGAGCTGGGGAAGATGAAAAGGTTCCAGAGATGGCTGGGGATGGCTGCACACAGCAATACCAGTGTACTTAATGCCACAGAACTGTACACTTGAAACCAGTAAAAATGATGGATTTTAGATTATGTACATTTTACCCTTAAAAAAATACCACCACCCCAAAAGGCAAATACTATAAAAACACATTATAATGCAAACTCAGGTATCTTCTCCAGAGAATCAGTGATGCAAGAGAACAGCCTAAGAAAGATGATGGTAGAAATAGAGAAAGAAGCCATGTGTAGTGGCACACAACTCTAATCCCAGCATCTCAGGAGGCTGAGGCAGGAGGATCACGAGTTCAAAGCCAGCCTCAGCAACTCAGTGAGACCCTGTCTCTAAATAAAATAAAAAATAGGGCTGGGGATGTGGCTCAGTGGTTAAGTGCCCATGAATTCTGTCCCCAGTGCCAAAAAAGAAAAAAAGAAAAAAGAAATGGAGAAAGAATGTCTCATTTAATACTGTTCAAACTGAACCAAACACTATATAGCAGGTAAATAAAGTAATTCAGCTCATATTTTTAGCTCAAAAGGCTTAAGTTTGAAGTCCCTCATCTATATTAAATTTAAAAAAATAAAAGACAGAAGAGAAAGAGGGAGGGAGAGAAAGGAGAGAGAAAATGACAACTTGTAGAATAAAAACGAGCATTCAATGCCAATGCCAATTAGAGAGAAGGGAGCTCTGGAAGCAGGTGGGGCGTGTCAAGGTGTTCCAGACAGAATGGGTGTACTACAATGTCCTACAAGGCTGTAGCACCCTGCCTGCTTTGCATCTGCTACAGTGCAGAGTAGTCTTTTTCTGGGTGGTCAGGTCGCATGTATTGGAGATATACATCACTCCCTGGCACCCATGCCTGATTCAGTCTCTTGACAGCTCATTCTGCCTCTCCACAGAAGAAGGCCTAAGCTCTAAATTGACAATTCTCAAAATCATTCTGAAATCCTTCTATGTGAGAAAGACCCTGCTAAACCCTCCTCTGTCCTGCTGTTCTCTGGGTTGACATGGGCAGATCTGAGGGGCTAATCATAGGTGATATAAACAGACATTTTCTTTCCCCATGTTTATGGTTTAAAGGGTCATTGCATAAAAGCAGTCATATTAAACTCCCAGAGGGAAAATTCAGTCCTGAACAGAGCTGTGCTATTATTCATTCAGTTCTCCCACCCTTTAAGCAGACATTTTAGGCTTACTCTGCCTTTTCCTTTATCTATTAATAAAGAAAATTATAGAACTCCATCCACAGTTGATACTTAATGGCAATGCCACTTGAAATGTGCTGATTAGGCCATTGTGGAAAGGACCTTAGCAATCCTGCCTCCTGTCTGCTTCAGGGAAAAAAAAATACCAAGATTGTTGATATGCCTGTTTGATGTGATTTATTCTTCTTCTTTTTTTTTTTTTTTTTTTTTTTGGTGGTGCTGGGGAATTGAACTCAGGGCCTTGTGCATGCAAGGCAGGCACTCTACCAACTGAGCTACATCCCCAGTTCCTGATGTGATTTTCATGAGGTGTTATAGTTTTCTACCACTGCTTTTATTCATATCATTTGGGAGAAAGAGTATGCTCACCAGTCCTCCCCACATCAGCTTGCACACTAGTTTTAACATAAAATACATTCGTAAAATAATGTTTTTTAGTTAGATTGTTAGGACTCTCCATCATTTCCATGGCTCATTCTTGGAGAAAGTTCCTGTCCCCTCCAAACTACACTTACACCCACTATATGTCAGAATTCTGGTGCAAACCAGAGACAGTTTCAGCTTATAGATAACAGCTTCACTTTGCACTGAGATCTTGGACAGGTTTTTAGTATCATCTGCCTTCTTTCCTGTACTCTTGGTGACTAATTTGCTAATTCGTACAAATATAGTTCCTGCCAATATATAGTGCTGCAAAATGTATGCACATTTTACAAAGAGTAAAATTGCAGAATCTAGTCATTTAGTGTTTGAGATTAGAGAGAGCTCAGAGTTGTAGAGATTAAGAGGTAGAACAGCACTCATAGGATAACACAAAGGCTATGCTTTTCCTGCCAGAAGCCTGTGAGGCTTGTATATTGGTTTTAAAGTCACACTGTTTGGGATTGATTCCCAGAGTTAACATCACTGGCTATGTGACTTTAGTAATGTTGTTTGTCTTCTCTGTGCCTTATCTGTTTTTTATCTATAAAATAAGGTAGATAAATCCATTCATTATTAGAGACCAATAAGTTAATTCACATGCAATACCTAAGTATTTGGTAAATTTTAGCTACAGCTATCAAACTAAGTTCGGGATCAAGCAGACTTACTTCTAATTCTAAATCCTACACTTAGACATTTAAATACATAAAACCTCATTTTTCTTCTATTCAAAGCAGAGGCAAGAAGGTAATATAATGAGTCCATGTCTGTTGTGATACTAACTTTTTCATCACGTATGCTGGTAATTTGAGTTTTCTTTCTCCTTCTCTTCATTAGTGTAGCTAAGGGTCTGTCAATTTTATTTATTTTTTTCAAAGAACCATCTTTTTGTTTTGTCAGTTCTTTCATTTGCATATATACACAGTGGAATTTTACTCAGCAAGAAAAGAGAACAAAATCATAACATGCACAGGTAAATGGATGGCATTGGAGAAAATAATGCTAAATGAAATTATCCAACCCCAAAAAACCAAATGCCGAATGTTTTCTCTGATATAAGATAGGACTGACTCATAGTGGGGTAGGGAGGGGGAGCATGGGAGGAATAGATTAATTCTAGATAAGGGAGAGGGGTGGGAGGGAAAGGGAGAGGGCAGGGGATTAGAAAGAATGGTAGAATGTGATAGACATTTTTATCCAAAGTACATGTATGAAGACATGAATTGGTGTCAAAATACTTTATATACAACCAGAGATACGAAAAATGGTGCTGTATACATATAATAAGAATTGTAATGCATTTCACTGTCATTTATTTTAAAAAATCAATAAAAAAGGAGTCCATCAGGTAATATACAAAAAAGTTTTATCACAGTAGTGGGCATTTAATAATGAAAAGCTCTTTATAAACATGATGATAATATATTTAAAATAAAAGGTTGGTGTAAAATCAGAACTGAATGAACGTTTAGTTTCCTCTCTTGGCAATTTCCTAACCTCCCACTGTCCCAGTGCATTAAGTTGGCATAAAATACATGACAATAGAAGGAAAAGCAGGTCATTTCACCTACATTAGCTAAAATACTCTGTGCTTTGAAATCCACCCACATTTGAAATTAGCAATTAAAACAGTCGCCATCCACTCAATATACTCTTACTCATCACACACTGTCATGGAGTGTGGTTGAGTCCTAGAAACATGTCTTTCTGTAATAATTACTCTTTCTGGTTTTTTGATAAGCTGACCCAGGAAGAGGATACACAGCTCATGCATGGCAAATGCTGAATATATATTCATATATATATATGAATATATATATATGTTCATGTTTTTAGTGACATCTGTCCCAAACTAAAACAAATGCCCTCTATGATTGTTTTAAACATATATAGATTCTGTATTCATTTTCAGACCTCACAGTTTTTCTAAATTATTCTCAAATATTGAGACTATTAAAAATAAAAATGGAATTAGCAAGCAGGGAGAGGCTCGGCTGCGATTAGGTGGAATCCCACCAGCCAAGCCCGCACTGACCCCCGGGCTGAGTACGGGAGTTTAGACGGGGAAGGAAGCGGTACAGTCCCATCCCCCACAACGGACACTCCACCAAGGGAATCAGCAGTCAGCATCTTGAACAGCTGAAATATCCACCGCCATTCTCCGACAGATCAACAACAAAACAGGTGTGTGGCACTCAACCCATCCCCCATACATCGGGAACTCGCATAAAATCTCTCCTAGGCTTGCCGCGGGAGGGAGAATCAGAGTGAGCCTGCATAAAGACTAGGGGGGAACTAGAGGCACCTGACCTGCAACCCCCCCTACCCATCTGCAGCCAAAAGGAAACCTGTCTAGCTAGAGCTGGGGGTGGGGCAAGCAGGAAAAATCCAAAGGACAGAGTGCCTGGGATCCCAATTGCCAACTGTGGGACCCTGGAGATCCAGGCCCACTGATTCGTGCGGCCTGCCCTGCGGCTACAGAAGGCTAGCAGGAGAAACCAGGAGGCTAGAGGCAAGGCCCTCGAGACTGGGCAGCTGGAAATTGCAGGCCCGCCGGCAACAGTTCACCCACTGCCTGCATAGCTGGGCGGTAGGAGAACACCCGGCCGCAGGTGACCGATCACCCGCCCGCGGCCTGTGATACTGGGCGGCTAGAGACCGCCTGCCTGCCGCGACTGGGAGCTGAAATCAAACAGAGACAGTCCAGTCACACCACCTCAGGACACCCAGGCAAGGAACTAGGGCCGGTCATAGCAAAGTAGTGTCATCACTGGAGCTCGGACGTCGGATCTTCCTTCACAGTGGAATCCACGTCAGCAGGCATAGTTTAACAACACTAAGGAGAGGCATCAGAGTAATACAGAACCAAAACCAATCTATAGAAGAGAGTAGAAACACGACAATCAAATAGAGCTGGAAAGCAACGGGGACAATATGAGAAAACAAGGGAAAAAAGGAGTACAAACAATGCAAGACAACTTAATTCTACAAGAGGACATAGAAACATCAGAAGCAGGGATAGGGAAAGAACTCAAGGCATACCTAACTCAAATGGAAAGGAATATTAGAGAAGACATGAGACAGCAAGTCCAAGCAATAAAAATATATTTTGAAAATGAATTAAACAAACAAATTCAAATGGCAAAGAACGAGCTCTACCAGGAGATAGAGATCTTAAAAAAGAATCAAACAATAATCCTAGAATTGCAGGAAACTATAAACCAAATTAAAAACTCAAACGAGAATATTACAAATAGACTTGATCAAGTAGAAGTCAGAACATCAGATAATGAAGACAAGGTTTATCAATTTGAAAAGAGTATAGTCAACACAGAAAAGATGCTTAAATCCCATGAGCAATCTATTCAAGAGATATGGGATGTCATTAAAAAACCAAATTTGAGAGTCATCGGGATAGAAGAAGGCACAGAGATTCAAACCAAAGGAATGGACAGCATATTAAATGAAATAATTGTAGAAAACTTCCCAGAGATGAAAGATGGAATGGATTGCCAAATCCTGGAAGCCTACAGGACCCCAAACATTCAAAACTATAATAGACCAACTCCAAGACACATAATTATGAAGATAGCCAACATACAGGACAAGGAGAGAATATTAAAAGCTACCAGAGAAAAGAGACAGATTACATTCAGGGGTAAACCAATTAGGTTAACGACTGATTTCTCAGCACAGACTTTGAAAGCGAGAAGATCCTGGAACAATGTATTTCAAACGCTGAAAAATAATGGATTTCAACCAAGAATACTGTATCCAGCAAAATTGAGCTTCAGATTTGACAACGAAATTAAAATCTTTCACGATAAACAAAAGCTAAAAGAATTTGCAGCAAGAAAACCAGCACTGCAAAGCATTCTGAGCAATATACTACAAGAAGAGGAATTGAAAAATAGTGCCCAAAACTAACAACAAGAGGTATCTCAGTAAAGGAGGAGGAAAATAACCAAAAAAGTAAAACTAGACAAACTAAAATAAATAAATAAAGAAGCATGACTGGAAGTACAAATCATATCTCAATTGTAACTTTAAATGTTAATGGCCTAAACTCACCAATCAAGAGACATAGGCTAGCAACCTGGATCAAAAAAACAAATCCAACAATATGCTGCCTTCAGGAGACTCATATGATAGGAAAAGACATACACAGGCTGAAGGTAAAAGGTTGGGAAAAATCATACCACTCACATGGCCCTCGGAAGCAAGCAGGAGTGGCCATACTCATATCAAATAAAATCAACTTCAAACCTAAGTTAATTAAGAAGGATAAAGAAGGACACTATATACTGTTAAAAGGGACCATCCACCAACAAGACATAACAATTATCAATTTGTATGCACCAAACAATGGAGCTGCAATCTACATAAAACAAACGCTCCTCAAGTTCAAGAGTCAAATAGACCATAACACAATAATTACGGGTGACTTCAACACACCGCTCTCGCCATTAGACAGATCCTCTAGACAAAAACTGAATAAAGAAACTATAGAACTCAACAGCACAATCAATAACCTAGACCTAACTGACATATATAGAATATACCAACCATCATCAAGTGGATACACGTTCTTCTCAGCAGCACATGGATCCTACTCAAAAATAGACCATATATTATGCCATAAGGCAAATCTTAGTAAATATAAAAGTGTGGAGATAATACCATGCACCATATCTGACCATAATGGAATGAAATTGGAAATCAATGATAAAAAAAGGAAGGAAAAATCCTACACCACATGGAAAATGAACAATATGTTATTGAATGATCAATGGGTTACAGAAGACATAAAGGAAGAGATAAAAAAATTCTTAGAGTCAAATGATATTACAGACACAACATACCGGAATCTATGGGACACAATGAAAGCAGTTTTAAGAGGGAAATTCATATCCTGGAGTTCTTTCATCAAAAAAAGAAAAAACCAACAAATAAATGAACTCACACTACACCTCAAAAACCTACAAAAGGAAGAACAAAACAACAGCAATTGTAGTAGAAGACAAGAAATAATTAAAATTAGAGCAGAAATAAACGAAATTGAAACAAAAAAAACCATTGAAAAAATTGATAAAACTAAAAGTTGGTTCTTTGAAAAAATAAATAAGATAGACAAGCCCTTAGCTATGCTAACAAAAAGAAGAAGAGAGAGAACTCAAATTACTAATATACGGGATGAAAAAGGCAATATCACAACAGACACTACAGAAATACAGAAGATAATTAGAAAGTATTTTGAAACCCTATATTCTAATAAAATAGAAGATAGCGAGGATATCGATAAATTTCTTAAGGCATATGATTTGCCCAGATTGAGACAGGAAGACACACACAATTTAAACAGACCAATAACAAAGGAAGAAATAGAAGAAGCCATCAAAAGACTACCAACCAAGAAAAGCCCTGGACCTGATGGGTATACAGCGGAGTTCTACAAAACCTTCAAAGAAGAACTAATACCAATACTTTTCAAACTATTTCAAGAAATAGAAAAAGAAGGAGCTCTTCCAAATTCATTCTATGAGGCCAACATCACCCTGATCCCAAAACCAGACAAAGACACTTCAAAGAAAGAAAACTACAGACCAATATCTCTAATGAACTTGGATGCAAAAATTCTCAATAAAATTCTGGCGAATCGAATACAAAAACATATCAGAAAACTTGTGCACCATGATCAAGTAGGATTCATCCCTGGGATGCAAGGCTGGTTCAATATACGGAAATCAATACATGCTATTCACCACATCAATAGGCTTAAAGACAAGAACCATATGATCATCTCGATAGATACAGAAAAAGCATTTGACAAAATACAACATCCCTTTATGTTCAAAACATTAGAAAAACTAGGGATATCAGGAACTTACCTCAACATTGTAAAAGCTATATATGCTAAACCTCAGGCTAGCATCATCCTAAACGGAGAAAAACTGAAGGCATTCCCTCTAAAATCTGGAACAAGACAGGGATGTCCTCTATCACCACTTCTATTCAATTTAGTTCTCGAAGTACTAGCCAGAGCAATTAGACAGACAAAAGAAATTAAAGGCATAAAAATAGGAAAAGAAGAAATTAAATTATCGCTATTTGCAGATGACATGATAATTTACTTAACAGACCCAAAAGGATCTACAAAGAAGCTGCTAGAGTTAATAAATGAATTCAGCAAAGTGGCAGGATATAAAATCAACACGCACAAATCAAAGGCATTCCTGTATATCAGCAACAAAACCTCTGAAATGGAAATAAGGAAAACCACTCCATTCACAATATCCTCAAAGAAAATAAGATACTTGGGAATCAACCTAACAAAAGAGGTGAAAGATTTATACAATGAAAACTACAGAACCTTAAAGAGAGAGATAGAAGAAGATCTCAGAAGATGGAAAAATGTACCCTGTTCATGGATAGGCAGAACTAACATCATCAAAATGGCGATATTACCCAAAGTTCTCTACAGGTTTAATGCGATGCCAATCAGAATCCCAAAGACATTTCTTGTAGAAATAGATAAAGCAATCATGAAATTCATATGGAAAAACAAAAGACCCAGAATAGCAAAAGCAATTCTAAGCAGGAAGTGTGAATCTGGAGGTATAGCGATACCAGAGCTCAAACTGTACTACAAAGCAATAGTAACAAAAACAGCATGGTACTGGTACCAAAACAGGCAGGTGGACCAATGGTACAGAATAGAGGACACAGAGACTAATCCACAAAGTTACAACTATCTTATATTTGATAAAGGGGCTAAAAACATGCAATGGAGGAAGGATAGCATCTTCAACAAATGGTGCTGGGAAAATTGGAAATCCATATGCAACAAAATGAAATTGAATCCCTTTCTCTCGCCAGCCACAAAAGTTAACTCAAAATGGATCAAGGAGCTAGATATAAAAACAGAGACACTGCGTCTGATAGAAGGAAAAGTTGGCTACGATCTACATATTGTGGGGTCGGGCTCCAAATTCCTTAATAGAACGCCCGTAGCCCAAGAGTTAATGACAAGAATAAACAAATGGGACCTACTTAAACTAAAAAAGTTTTTTCTCAGCAAGAGAAACAGTAAAAGAGGTAAATAGAGAGCCTACATCCTGGGAACAAATTTTTACCCCTCACACCTCAGATAGAGCCCTAATATCCAGAATGTACAAAGAACTCAAAAAATTAAACAATAAGATAACAAATAATCCAATCAACAAATGGGCCAAGGACCTGAACAGACACTTCTCAGAGGAGGACATACAATCAATCCACAAGCACATGAGAAAATGCTCACCATCTCTAGCAATCAGAGAAATGCAAATCAAAACCACCCTAAGATACCATTTCACTCCTGTAAGATTGGCAGCCATTATGAAGTCAAACAACAATAAGTGTTGGCGAGGATGTGGGGAAAAGGGCACACTTGTTCACTGCTGGTGGGACTGCAAAATGGTGAGGCCAATTTGGAAAGCAGTATGGAGATTCCTGGGAAAGCTGGGAATGGATCCACCATTTGACCCAGCTATTGCCCTTCTTGGATTATTCCCTGAGGACCTTAAAAGAGCACACTATACGGATACGGCCACATCAATGATTATAGCAGCACAATTCACAATAGCTAGACTGTGGAACCAACCTAGATGCCCTTCAATAGATGAGTGGATAAAAAAATTGTGGCAGCTATACACAATGGAGTATTATGCAGCACTAAGAAACGACAAAATCATAGAATTTGCAGGGAAATGGATGGCATTAGAGCAGATTATGCTAAGTGAAGCTAGCCAAGCCCTAAAAAACAAATGTCAAATGTCTTCTTTGATATAAAGAGAGCCACTAAGAATAGAACAGGAAGGAAGAGCATGAGGAAAAAACTAACAGTAAACTATGACGAATGGGGGGAGAGAAAGGAAGAGAGAAGGGAAAACATATGGAAATGGTAGGAGACCTTCAGTGATACACAAAATTATAAGAGGTTATGAGGGGCAAGGGGGTGGGGGGAAAAAAAGGGGAGAGAATTGAACAACAGCAGAGGAGGTAGAGAGGGAAGATGGGAGGGGAGGGGAGGGGAGGGGGGATAGTAGGGGATAGGAAAGGTAGCAGAATACAACAGTCACTAATATGCCATTATGTAAAAATGTGAGTATGTAACAGAAGTGAGTCTGTATTATGTATTTGGGGAGTTCAAAACCCAATTGAGTCGAATGTATGAAAGATGATATGTCTTGAGCTCTGTAATGTTTTGAACAATCAATAAAAAAAAATAAAAAAAAATAAAATAAAATAAAAATGGAGGGGCTGGGGATGTGGCTCAAGCGGTAGCGCGCTCACCTGGTATTCGTGCGGCCCAGGTTCGATCCTCAGCACCACATACAAACAAAGATGCTGTGTCCACCAAAAACTAAAAAATTAAAATAAATAAATAAATAAAAATGGAGACAGATTCCATTTTGAAATATAAGCAGAATACCTAAGAAGAAAATTGGACTATTTAATGAAATGGTTACTGGGAAAGACCCATAGAACTCCTTGTACTTGTAATTATCTCTGGAACAGCCAACTTTCTTTAAGCAAACAGAATGGTTGGTGATTATAAAATGATGGCCAGCTCAAAGAAAATTACACCTGCTGAAAAGTTTTAAAAGACCCCTGGCCTGAATCTCTCTACTCATTGAAATGTCGGAGAACTCAGAAAACAGTAACATGAATAAAATGTTGTTTTCTTTCTAATACTAAGATCCACTGAGCAGTGAATACTATACAAACTATTGATAGTCTCCTTCATGTGTTAGAAAGAACTGTGACTTTAAAATTATGAAAATTTAAAGTTATAGCCCTCAATGATGCCCTCAATTAACACCTTTTATTTTAAAATGCAATAGAATAAAATTTAAAATATTTTTTTCTAGAAGCATAAAGTCTAACTTATCTTTGTCTAAATTTCACAGAGTTCCATTGAATAAAAAATAACAAGGGAAAAAAATCAAGTTTTTGATATTTTAACTTTGAAGGCAATTCCCCTCTCACTGTCTTGACAAGGTCACAGTGAAAATAAGTGCTGGCAAAGCCGATCTCCCACTGTCTTGACAAGGTCACAGTGAGAATGAATGCTGGCAAAGCCACACTGGTTGATGGGAAACCAAAACCATGAGACCCTTTTTTATGTAATTGGGATTTTTCATTTTCATGCTCATGTTCCTGAAAGGAGGCATGAGTATGGTAAATGCCAAACCAAATTAAATTTCAGATGGCTAGAACATAACAGGTAGTTCATGCCTTGGAGGCTGTTCTACTACGTCCCAGCATATCAAGGACAAAGTAGAAAGCTGCTCTACTATCTCAGCACATTGAGGACAAAACTGATAATAGACAATCATTCTCCGAAAGGTCACGAGAATTTTAGGCACCACATTGAATTTATCAACTAGAACCAAAGCCCATATTTCCAGCCTCTTAGAAAACCTAATCATTATGCTCATTGTACAAAACCCACCATGTGTAGTTTCATTCTTGATTAAGGAAAGTTATGTTATACACTTAGGAAAGTTAAGACATATAAGGATGCATTCTTCTCATTTCTATAAACCCTTTTTTACTTTAAATAGGGATTTATGATGAATATAATTAATATTGGTGAGAAGTGGACTGATGTTTAGAACTTACTTTTTTATTGAGAAAGAATATAAAGATGTAAGAACTAGTGCACCTTGACTGAGAAACAAAGAAACTCTTTGAGAAAGCAGCTCAACCAGTTTTATGAGAATAAATTCAGGAATTAATTAAAGTAGCTTTATTATAAGACATATTTTTAGAATAATGTAAGAAATATTATTCTATTTAGAGTCTTGGGTTTAGAATTCTTAAGTTTTTAGCTGTATGGGTTTCTGATATGTTTTAAGAATGGTTTATAAACTTTAGGATATTTTAAGCATAAGATTTAAGGGGACTTTTTTAGACGGGAATTTTAGATTAGAAATAAATGTGCAGGTCTACTTTAAAACTTAAAGGTTAATGATAGGTTAGGAGACTTAGAGTCTGGTTACGTAGTTTGGCATTAGTTAATAAGAAAATAGTACATCTTGGGAAAATCTGAAAAAATGTAAATTAATGATGCATTTTATTAATGATTGATAACTAAAGGTCACATCCTGGAAAAATGTAAATTGATGTTACATTTTTCTATACCCCAATTATGGTTAAGGAAACGTTATGTCTTGGCAAAGTTTTGAAATTGTATAATCAATGACGTATTCTGAATCTATAATGATGAGAAAAATTGTAATAAAAGATGACCCAGAGAAAGCTGCATTAGAGCTCGCTCTCTCTGGAGATTCCTCCTACAGAATGACTCCTGTCTCATCTTTTCAATGACACCACTCATCCTTGAGGACTCTCTTTACCCCGCTAAGGCTGGACCCCAGCAATACTTAACAACATCAAAAGTAATTTTCAAAAAGTTCTTCAGTGTCTGTGTCTATGTAATTTTATCTGACCACCCCTCCCCATTAAATTTGGTGAGTTTATTAAGTCCACCTACCACCAATATCATTCAGTTCAGATAATATTCAGTGCTGGCTTCTCCATTAGGCACCTGATACTCTGCTCAGCAGTGAGGATTCAGCAATAAGATGCATTCTTACACTCACGTTCACAGCCTGGTCTTGTGGAACTCTCCTCCAGGAAAAATAAGTGGAAAGATTTTTTCCTTTTACATGATGCATGATTTAGCAAAGGAAAATGGGAAAATGTATAGAACAGCTCTGGAATCAGGTTAAGCTACTGAGATGACCTAGCTTTCTATACTGAAATAATAATATCCAATTTTTCCTTGTGCTTAGGTCTATACTTAGGTCCTAGAGAAACTTGGTAAGGCAGATGCCAACTAGGGGATTTAATACATCCTATAGCATTTAAAATCCATTATAGAATTTATAGAACATATTGCCAAAATTATAGTGAAGTGTGTTAACTTTGAATTTGGTGTTCCTAACGTTATGGTATAGATATTGTCCCAGCCCATTCTTAATTTGCATATCTTGCAAGCAATATTGCATTTCCATATTCATCCCTAGATGAGACTAGTTCCTGTTTCTATTGATTCCACAATTTACATGTCAGCTCAAGGTTATGCTCTGAATCTAATCAGATTCTTTCTTTTCTTTTTTTTTTTAATTTTTTAGTTGTAGATAGACACAATACCTTTATTTTATTTATTTTTATTTGGTGCTGAGGATCTAACCCAGTGCCTCACATGTACTAGGCAAGTGCTCTACCACTGAGCTGTAACTACAGCCCCAATCAATTAAGCTCTTTCTTAAAGGCTTCAAACTTTACCAAATCTTTGGTGATATGGAAGGATTAAATTATAACAATGCAAATATTAGCTATTTCTATGTTTCGTTCTCATTTTCCAAATTCAAATTCAGATTCTGGTAATATTATCCTCCTCTCTTCTTCCATGGTTCAATCTTCTCACTTGTCCTCTGTGTTCCAATATCTGTTTATTTCTAATGTAGGTCATTCATTAAGATATTAATCTTTCTCAGTTTCTTTGGATAGCAGGAGATAATGTAGACACCCAGCATTGCCCCCCTCCAAAGATTTATTTAATGATATGTACAAGAGAAAGAGAAAATTTGGCCACTAATTTCAAAATAATATATGGTTTTATTTTCCATATGAGAAAAAGCAGATACTTCAACAATAGAGATGACATATATACCTTTTTCCCCAGATGGACTTTATGTTTCTAGTGAGTGAAATCCATATTTTAAACTCCTTAGAATCTCCTATTTCATTGAATATGGCACCTTGAACTTGCTGCTCATGGAAGGAAGAGCAGGTTCTGCATGCTAAGTGAGCATATGTTGTACTTTTTGTTGAAGCAGCAGACTGTAGGAGGTAGAGTTCTATGGGAAAGAAACATGCTTTGCAACAGGATCTGTTAGCCATTTACTATATAAATTTAGGATAAATCATTTAACATTTCTGAGCTTCAGTGTCTTCATCTGCCAAGCTGACTTCATATGTCACAAGAATGTTGTGAGAATTAAATGAGGTAAGAAATCAAAATACAATTAGGTTTCTTCCTTCCCTTCACAGTATGCAGCTTTGTGAATGAAAAAAAAAAGATTCTTTTGAAGTATAGAATGAAAAGTTTAAAGTATTTCTTATGCCTATCTTTCAAATATTAAGAAAATTTTCAGTTGATTGAGAGCTTAAGTGTTATGTTTCTGTTGCTTTTCAAGCAACTTGGCTTCATTTCCAGTGGATGGCAATGGATTAGCCATGTTTCCAGCCTCTGTTAACTTGGTGCTTTAACATCTGCCCTAAGGCACGTGGCATACACATCTTGGGCTGGGGCAATCCAGTAATATCCTCAAGTCTTCGCTCCTCAGTCTCCTGCTCCTCTGTATGTTTCACTCCTTGAAGGAGGTCATCCTTCCAGCCTCACTTCTGAAATACAAAAGAACCGATTCAGAGCCCACTTCTCCAACCACCTCCCTTATTAGGCTATCACATTACGCCACCAGCCCTGCCCTTGTCAACCCAGAATCAGGTACCAGACATCTAGAAGTAGTCCCTATGCCCCAGAGCCGTGATGAATGTTCACAATAGCCAATATTCACAATAGCCAAGTCTGCAGACCCTCACTCACCTATTTCTTCCTGAAAAGCAAACAGCAGAAAAAGTACAATGAAGGTCCCTGCCCAGGTTTTTCTTTCTTCTTCTGCCTCCTGATCCACCCTGGTGCTTCCCCTAGTGCCCCCACCCCAACCTCCTTTGAACTCTAACAAACTCTCTTATGAGTGTTCATCTCTTGATCTTTTGCCTTACTATACCTCGGATTTTCTACTTATACACTGCATTTTAAACTAAAAGCATACTTCAGTGGGTTATCAATGGGAGTCTCTCATTCTTGCTGTGTGCCATTAAGCCAAGTAGTCGAAGTTGACTTAGCCAGATTCATGAAAGCAGATTACATTGGTCTATATGTATATGGTGTATTTCATTAGTTAATTTTTTTTCAATATTTGGTTTGTTATCATACTCTAATGTTATTATATTCATGCTCTTTGAACATGTAATAACAAGCCCATAAACTCTCATGGAACTCAAAAGTAGGGAGACAAAAACAATCTGATTATTCAAATAAATATAAATAAACTGACATCCATGAAAATTGCTATACAGAAGATTAATGAGACAGTGAGGGTGTTGGGCATAGTTTGGCAGGTCAAGGAAAGCTTCCTTTTGAAAGTAATACCTGAGCTGAGAGCAGAAGGATCAGTAAGAAGAGCCCCATGTCAAGAGAAGAAGTGTCCATCTCTTGGGTGCATGGTGGACCTCCACTTATCATAGAGTCTTTTTGAAAACTTTTTACATAAATGCAGTAGTACATGAATATTTTTTTAACAATCCACAGAGCTCTCTTCAACTGGTATAATTTGATGCCGAATTTTATAACAAAGGTACATTTATCATGATTAGCAGCCCATGGTCCATGTTAAGCTTATTCTAAGATTTAAAAAAAAAATCAAATTAATATAATAGTACAGTATAAAATTTGAAGATAGAACCAACTAGAAACATAATAAAGTATTGACTCTGGGGTGCTCCTATATCATTACTGTACTCATTTGCATCTTCATGTTTTAAAGGTTTACTGAGCAGGTACTCAGCTCTAGGTCTGCAGCATTCATGAAAACTCTAATTTTTCATGTCAAGTCATTTCCAGCACATTTGAAGGCACAGAAAAGAGAAATGAAGGATCAAAACATGAGGACAGCTATAACTGAAGAATCCTTGAGGAGACACCGAGGAAGGAAAATTTGTCAGACATGAGAGCCCCCAGTGATGGGCTTTCTAAAGGAAATGGCACTCAAAATGAGATTTTAATAATTAAATGACATAATTCACTGTGAAATTCCTGGCACATCTAATATACAACTAGAGGAGACAGGCTGAGAATTTGGGAAATGAGGACACAGGGAGCTCAGAGAATCTCTATATAATTTCATAGTCAGACTCTCAACACTGGGTAGCAGTTTGTTCTTCATTTTATAAATAAGGATTTGCAGAGGCCTGGGAGGTCAAGTGACTTGCTAAGGGCCACACAACTAATTAGCTCTTTAGCCACATCCAGACTCTCTGCCTCCGGACTCCACAGCATGTGGCAGCAATCGGGGCCACGCAGGAGAAGTCAAAGTGCTGTGGCATAATGGTGAGGTATTTTAGGGATGTGTTCTCATCCTGGAGTCTTTTTCAAGTCTTTATTCTGCCAAACATGTTTGGGAATAGATGCACTTCCCTGTCACCATGTATCCACAGAAGGTTACGGTGTAGTTGACCCCACTAGGAAATTCACAGGTGACAAAAATGCATCACTGCAGAGAAGTTGGCTCACCTGCAGGGCTATTCAATAGAGAAATCAAGTTTTAAATCAAAGTTGGAAGAATTTTGTAAAAGGCCAGAAACTTGGACCTTTGGTAGTCATCTTGACTGTTACTGTCTTCTGATAGTTTTTCCATTATATGTGGGCACATTAGGGGAATAGAGGAACATTAAAAAATAACTAAAACACACACACACAAATGTTTTTTTGTTTTTGTTTTTGTTTTGTTTTCTCTACTCCGTTTCTGCCTAAAGGAATCATGTAGGGACCGGAACTAATTTTGTTAATTGTGTCTAAGGCAAGGGGCTTAAATGATAGATCCTGATTTAAATTTCACTTTAAATAACTAGTTAATGTATTCACTCACAAAATAAAATCTAAGTCAGGCATGGTGGTGTATGCCTATAATTCCAGGGCTCAGAAAGCTGAGAAGGGAGGATCAGGGTTCAAAGCCAGCCTCAGCAACAGCAAGGTGCTAAGCAACTCAGTGAGATCCTGTGTCTAAATAAAATACAAAATAGGGCTGGAGAGGTGGCTCACTGGTTGAGTGCCCCTGAGTTCAATCCCTGGTACCAAAATAAAATAAAATTTAATTTTTACTCTACTTGCATATCATGTTTACCTTGTAAGAAAGATCATTATTGTCACCCATTAAGAGCTTAGTCTTTCTTAAATTTGGATAGGGAGAAAATGAAACCAAATCCTATCAATAGGCCTTGAAACCCTCCAACCCTGGTCAGCCCTGACTGGGATTACTCTTTTGATCCTTTCAGATTAAGTTCAAGTGCCATCTCCTCTTGGCCTAACCTTACCCAGTGGATCTAGCATTACTCTGTGCTTGTGCCAATGTTAGTAATGACCATGTTAGACCGTGATCATAAGCTTTTGTGACCCCCCCACACACACACACATTACAAATGTTTGAAGGTCAAAGAATGCATTTTTATTTATTTTTATGTTATGAAGGTAAGAATATAGAGCACTTTAAATATCCAAATGATGTTGAAGTGAAGAAAATTTAACAGATGAAAAATATCTGCATATTTCATATGGTTAGAGAGGATGTCACATGCATGTTTTCATGCATGACAACATGACACAGTCTAGAAACTCAATAAATTTAATGAGTAAATGTGAATGAATAAGAGGTCAATTGAGGGGGATATCAATGTTACTGAAATATTTATAGCTAATGAGAAAGTATTAGCTGTGTGTTAAAAGATTCTACATTTAGGATAGGTTTGGAAGAAGAGAGCAGGACTTCAAAGCGGAGACGACTTTATGACAACATATTAATGAGAAGGATTCTAGGAAGTTTAAGGAAAAGTTGATAGAATAGTGCCTTATAGGTATGCAAGACCAGTCAGTCAAACTTACATAAGATTCACTAACCATTGCTCAAACGCTTTTGAAGGTTCCTGACAGGACATGTCATGCAAGCACAAATTAATACTATAACTTCAGTAAATCAAGCATAGTTATTGCCTACTGAACCAATGACAAGCTTTTACACAATCTCCAGAGGACATTAATGTTTTAGTTTCTTAATTAATGTGAATTTGAAGTTCAGATATGTTAATGATGGATCTTTTACACACAACAAGATTTAGCATTGTGAAAAATAGTCTAAATTTCTTTGGCAATACAGAAAAATACATAAGGTCTTGTGAACAGGACTTAATTAGACACTGATATTGTATCCCACACATGTGACTTCTATTAAAGTCAATTAAAGGAATTTATCAAACTACAAGACTTGGATCTTTCCTACCTGTGACTAGGATATGAGAGATAACTTCCTGTAGAAGAGTTGATAGCTACCTTGGGAACAGATGGGTCTCTTCTCAAATATATGATGTATACTTTATTATTACAGAAGTGATTTAGCATTTCTTAGTATGATGTTCATTTGTAAATACCAACCTTGAGAGACTGACTTCAAAAAATTGCCGCTGAGTAGAAGAAATAATTTATATGATGTAAGTATAGTATCTTAAATATTCTGCCAGCCATATATATGTACACACACACACACACACACACACACACACACACACACACATATATTTATTTATTTATTATAAATCATGTATAAATTACCATTCATTTATGTATTCATTCAAATGTTGATTATAACTATGTGTATTTGAATCTATTACCTGTGCTAGTGATACATCAGTGATCTAGACAAACAAACAAACAAACAAACAAAAAGCATCCTACTCAGCAAGAGGGGGAGAAAAAACAGTCAGCTAAAATAGAGGTAAAATACATGACATCTAATATAAGTATCATCTCCCGAGAAAGTGATACAGTAGGGAAGGACATAAGGTATGTCAGAGATTGAGTGGTCACGATTTACAGTAAGTTATTCAAGGAATTTCCAGATAAAAGGTGGCACTGTGCTGGACCTTTTATCCATACATTCCTTGAATAAACCTTTTTTCCTAGGGCAAGTCATCCAGAAATCTGAGAGAAGAGCCGGTACAAGAGCCTAAATGTGAAGCTGGCTGAGTAGGTGAATGTCAAGGGAAAAGTCATGGTTGCAATCAGGGTCCTTGGAGAGCAGAAGATGGACTCTAAAAGGAAATAGGATCATCCATTAATTTTTATTTAAAAAACAAACAAAAGGATGACTTTGACTTTCTGTGTGACAAGGAAGAGTGAACAGATTTGAATACAGAGATGACATGGTTTGACAGCAGTCATTTTTAACCAAGTGCTTCTGGTTGCCCTGTGAAAGCAGACTACATAGGAGAAAGATCAGCCAGTTTGGCCCTGGGTGGAGGTTCAGGGAGGTCTGAATCAGGGGCAGAGTTTGGACACATGGCAGATGTATTAGACGTGGAATGTAAAAGAAAGAGAAAAATAAAAAATGACACAAGGTTATTAGCCTAAATCACTGTAAGAATGGAGTTACTCCCAGATGCCTATAGAAGACCATGGATGGAGCTATTGGACCCCCTTTCACTGCCCCCTGTTTCCCAAGATGGCCATGCCATGTCTACCTTCCACCTGTATCCACATCTGTCCAGAAGCAACTGTTGATGTCCTGTAGCAAGTGGTTGTAAAGAGTAGGACAGGAAAAAAATCTAACTTATGTTCTATAGACTTTCTCTGTGCCACCATAGTGTATGAGGCACTTCACATGCATTCTTGCATTTAATGTTTGAGTGGTGTGGTGACATTGCTCTTGTTATTAAGGAAAACTCAAGACTCGGACTGGTTGGTCTACATTTTCTAAAATGGTCTGTGACCTCAGGCCTCCAAAGCATAGGATTTTATTTTTGAAATAAATTCCAAGTCTATAAGATCAGAATTTCTTACATTGAGTTTATTTAGGGGCCTCCAGTTTCAAGGGTCCCAGTTCATGGACAAGCAGCTCCATTCCTCCAGGTTTGAGGTGAGGCAGAATATCATGGCAGAAGGGTGTGGCAGAGGGAAGCTGCTGAATGATGATTAGGAAGCAAAGAGAGAGACTCCACTCACCACTCCACTTCTTTCGGGGGAAAATATTTAAATGAACAAATAATATCTATTCTTGATGTCAGTTTTTAATAACCAGTATTTAATAGGATAAAATGGTGGGGTTTTTAAAATTTAAAATAACTAAAACTTGTAATATCAATCCAAGGATAGGCATATGTTTTCTTTCCAAAAAACCAGAAATAAGAACTAGTTTTTGGAGAAAGGGTTCATGATAAAGAAACAGAAAGTTATTATTACTTAAATAAAATAAAATTAGAGGTAATATATTTAGTTCTGTTATTCAGATTGCCTTGTTCATCAATCAGTGTCTACCCTCCCCTTCAAACTTACTATTTGAATTAGAAAAGCAAAACTCTATCCTAGCTGAAGATTCAGCTCTGCAAACAGTCCATATAGTTTTGATAATGATAGGGGTTTAATGACAGTCCTTCCACAATGCTCACCGATGGCAGTGTAATATTGGAAGTTTTCATACACTTTGTGCCTATGACCTCTTCTTTTGGAGTCGGCTCAATCTTCTGTTATGACTCAGGCCCTTCCCTGAGCATCTTAGTTCCCAATGAGCTAGACCTTTATTTGTTTACTGAGGCAGACTGTTCCAATTTGTGTTCTAAAGAATGCCAGTTCCAGATCTGGTTCTGAGGGTACAGGAACCATGTTCTCTATTAGCGTATACCATACACGTTAGACCAAAGACCTGAAACAGCATGTAGAAAATGCATGTGTTTGGGCTGGGGTTGTAGCTCAGTGGTAGACTGCTTGCCTGGCACGTGCAGGGCCCTGGGTTTGATCCTCAGCAACACATAAAAATAAAATAAAGGTATTGTTTCCAACTAAAACAAGGTTTAAAAAAGAAAAGAAAATACATGTGTTTGAGTTTGTTTAATCTGAATGTAAGATCTTATTGTATTATGGAACCATTTTATCACTCAATATTACAGTCAAACTGGGTAATAGGAAATACACCAGGGAAGTGCTGAAGTTCTCAGCTTAATTTATTGGTAACTCTGACCCTAAATGTCAATAGGTTTGCTTGAGTATATACAATTGCCATACCATTTCACACTTCCAGAGGCTCCCCAAGTATTTATTCTCAAGAATTCTTGAGTCCTATAAACTTATCACACTGCTTGTGCTCATTAATCCCAACATGTTTCAGACTTTTCTGTAGATACTGGGGATACTACAGTAAATATAATTTCCCAGCAGCTCTCAGCTGTGAAAGGACAAAACAGGTAAGAGTTGAAGTTATGATGAGGTTTATTTAAATAATGTATGTAGACAGCAAAGGTCAGAGCCTGGCAGGTGGCATATACCTTGCAGTCAATTTTACCCTTTCTCCTATCCTCAGTACTGACAAGTACACGGAGGGCAACATGAAAGAGGTGAGCAATAGCCTTAGTGAGAGCTTAGCACCTGCTGTAAGCATTGGTCTATGGAAAAGAAGCAGAGGGAAAAGCAGTGCAGAGGTGGTGATCAGAGGGTAATAAATAGATTGGAGAGCAAAGCTTTGCATATGAAGGTGAGGTCTGGGAGAGAACTGGAGGGTAGCAGTTGGGAGCAGAAAGAAAGCTATTCTCCATGCTAGTGTTTCCATCTGGAATGTCCCTCAAATGTTCATGAATTAAAGTCTTTATCCCAAGCTTAGTGCTACTGAGAGGTGAAAGAAATTAAAAGTGGGACCTAGTGGGAATTTTTTGGTCATTGGGGGCATGTCCTGAAAAGGGATAGTGAGACCTTGTCCTGCCCTCTTTTTAAATCCCTGGCCAGGAGTTGAACGATTTGCTCTACCATATGCTCCTGCCATGACATGCAGGCCCAACAGTCACATGGCCAATTAATCATGGATTGAAATCTCTAAAACTATAAGCAAAAATAAATCTTGTCTCTATATATTGATTATCTCAAGTATTTGTTATAGTAAAGCAAAGATAACCCCTCCTCAATCTCCATTCCCAGTTCTAGAGAAATAAGATTCCTAGTCAAAGAAATTAACAAGTGAAAACAGAATTAATATATATATATATATATATATATATATATATATATATATATATATATATATATATATATATATATATACCACGTTCATGATATTTAGAGCCAAAAAGATTGACATCCATTTACAAACTGAGTTGAGATGATCAGCATGTGGTCTACAGGGCTGACCTGAGGTATTGATACTGGCTAACTGCCTCACCACTCCCTGAAGGACTCCTATGCAAAAGTCAATCTACCTCACCCTGGGACAGATCTCCAAGCAGGAGACCTAAGAGGACCCCAAAGGCTCTGAATCATTTTCTCCAAAGCTTACTTGCTGATATAGATTTGAGAAACATGTAAATTGGTCCCATGCTAGATGTTTAGCAGCCCAATAGGTGATAAAGAAAAATCAAACTGAGTCTACAATAATGGGTTCTAAACATCCAGACTTTGAAGTTATGAAGAGGAGTCAGGAATAAAAGCAAGATGTTGTAGTCCTTTGGGCAGCCACCTAGGGCTCAGCTAAACTCTTTCTTCCTAGGAATCCTAGATCCATACTCATGCAGGCACATGTGCATGTGCGTGCATGTGCACACATGCTCACACATGCACACACACACATGCACACACACACACACACACACACACACGTACATACCCTAAAAACAAACCAGGAGCCTGTGCTGTCTCTACCTTTGAGTAGTCTCTTTTGATAGACTTTGGGCAGGCTAATCCAAACTCACCTAGATATGCTGCCCAGTGAAGAGATTATATGACAACATAGGCATTTGAGGAATTATTTTCAACAAATTGACTTTTAGCAAATTCTGTGTTTCCATCAAAGCAAGGAACCAAACAGATCTTTTATTGTTCTTTTTTGTTTGTTAGTGGGAATTGAATTCAGGGACACTTAACCACTGAGCCACATTCCCAGCCATTTTTTATATTTTATTTAGCGACAGGGTCTCACTAAGTTGCTCAGTGCCTCACCAGTGCTGAGGCTGGCTTTGACCTCATGATCCTCCTGCCTCAGCCTCCCAAGCTGCTGGGATTATATGCATGTACCACTGTGCTCAGCCATTTTATTGTTCTTATTGTTTTTTTCTTTTTTCAGAAAATTTTATCAAATCAACTAATAGTGGTAATCATAGAAGTCTGTTTGCAAGATTAGCAAAATACACAAGATTTGGCATTGGATACTTTGATTATTCTTTTCTCCTGCTGTCATATCCTAAGTGTAGGACAGGGCAACTTTGGAATTATCGAGCTATCCTGAGCTTACCTAAATTCTTCCACTTTCACATTCTACTCAGGCATCTTATGTTCAATGTTTTGTCTGTTGTAAAAATTCTCTTCCCCTTTTTCCTCTGTTCCAAATGCTGATTTCTTTGGTAAGGTGATATAAAGAAATATGGATGATTAAACTAGTTTGTGTTAAGGTGCGAATGACTCATAATTCATTTCATGCACCAATGGATATTGCATCTTAATGAAAACCTTTCTGGCAATGATAATGGTAGTAAAAAATTTCATATGGGAAGTGGGAAGAAAGTACCTTCATACCTAGCGTTTTCTAAAGCATATTAATAAACTCCATTATTTTTCTTTAAGTGTTCATTTTTTGACCAGGTCCTTAAAGCTAGATAAAATTTGAGGTAACATTAAAAGAAGGAAGAGAGAGAGAGAGAGAGAGAGAGAGAGAGAGAGGGGGGGGGGGGGAAATTCGAGTCCAGAATGATCTACATAATTGCTTCAGTTGTGTTTTATTTCAGCTTGTCATAACTGGCTTTACTAAGCAAAACTTCTGCAAGAAGCAGAAATTAACAATTCTAACAGAGCAGCGAAACTCCAAGAAGTATGGCTAATGGAGGAGCCATACAAAAATAATGAGCTATGAGTTTCAATTGTTGTCAAACTAATGCTGCATCTTTACGTTAGAAACACTAATCAAGTTGAGAGCATCTAGTTCATTTTTTATTTTTTTTTCTTAAGTAACAAAATTAGTCACCCATACAATATTAAAGTTCTTGTTCATTATCCATAAAATGTTTTGCTTTATTTGGGGATAGAAGTTGCTGAAATTAAACACGAATGACATAAAGTTATAACTAGTTTTTCTGTAAATGGGATGTCTTAATATGGCATATATTTTCCCTTTTGGAAATGTAGTTGGCCCACACACATATCTTAGCTTCTGTAGCAAATTCAATTTTGATACTCAAAACAGAAACAATCTTGCAAGTTTTATTATCCCTTATTATCTACTGTAATTTTTTTCTTCCTGAAGTTTTCAGTCACTTAGCTAGAAAAGGGGCCCACCGAATTGCTGATCCTTTGGCTAATGGAAGCGTGAGTATGAATGTGTAAGTTGGATATTTAGCAGAGGATTTGAGTTAGAGTTGGGTCAAATTCAGGACCATGCCTTTACATCACTGAAGCTAAATCAGGATCCAATTCTTTGGGCTATCACCAAAAGCATTGGAGATTAAGGAAAGGGAGATAAAATGAATAGCAAGAAAGAAACTCTGCTTTCTATAAGGCAAGCCTGAGATAGATGAGGAATTTTATACAGCAGATGGTGCTTCTAGCAGTTGGCAGAAAGCTGACCTTAGTAGTACAAGCATTGGGGTGGTGGGGGATGTCATGACTACACTGCTGTGTACCTGCTGAGGTCATCCTGAAGGGTGCCAGGAAACGCTGCCTTTCACATTAGGCTACACTTCCCCAATGATATAAGGAAAAGCAAGATTCAAATTTGCAATGCATGTCTATGTTAAATTTCCAAATTGCTTATGCTGAGGCTATACTTCCTGGGAGAAGAACAAAAGGTTAATCTTCAAATTTCATGCAAGCTATTTCCTTTGGAACATGAAGACAACCTGAAGCGCACCTACAGGTTGATATGAAAATGCACACATCTGTCATAATTAGCAGCTTTCTTGGACAATATAGGACACTGTGCTGATTTTGGTTTCTTGGTTTATTCATTTATTCTTAATGTTTTGTGCCCTTTCCTGATACCATTTTTTCTTTAGTTGTATTAGCTTTACATTTAAGCTACGGCAAGTAACTTCTGTCCATTCAGGAAATGCTCTGACTCTTCCTAGGTAATAGGAATTAGGAATACTTTATAGAAAGAGCAACAAAATTGCCTTTGTTATCTACTCCTTTCAATTGCAGGTGTTGACATTAGTGGCCAGAATTCTCTAGTTTCTAAACAGTATACACAGATACCCAAGTGCTACCACAGCTGCCAAACCTTAAGGCAGACTAGACTAGAGGGTCGTTCCACTTTAGATACTGAAGTTTAATGAGCAACATCATACGCTCTTCGTTGACCTCATAAAAACATCCAATATCATTATGAGGCTTTCACTTGGCAACCCCTGAGCAGAGTTGGCTGCCATGAGAAGTTCACTGTGAACCTCAGGCTATTGGCTATGCTGGTTAAATGTCATCTACAACTGGTATCCCATAAAACTGCACTAACCACAGCCAGGATCCTCTGAGCCTCATCACCCCTTTATCCATCTCCAGTTGGCTCCTTACTTCACTCTCTCAATACTGAGATACTCTCAACAGATGACAACTTACGAGTGTTTCTCTAAAACCACTCCTGTGTTTCTACAGGACTTTTTGATATCAAAATGACTTCTGTTATCCATTTTATTCTTTATTTCTCCCTTTTTTTCTCTCCCTCCTCTGCTTTTCCTTTATGCTTCCTTCCATTTTAATTTAAATGTAATAATCACCTGAGATGTCATTCTGTGCTGACTAATCCTGATGTATAGACCAATGCAAATTCCCATGCTCAGAGGACGTGTCATTCTTTTCTGTAAAGGTGTAGAGGCTCAAAACAAATGTTATTTCTTCTGAGAAGTATTCTCTACACACTCTAGGTTGACTTGGATTCTTGTCTTTGCTATCAGAGACCATAGGCTGACAACTCTCTTCTTCATCAGATTGTGACATAATTGCCATTTACTCTTCTGCTTCTGGCTCCTCTCATCTCTTTCAATTTCAATGGCAGCCTCAGGTTTCTTCTGTGATTGACGGAGCATTAGGCACACAGTAAATTCTTAATATTTATTGGATTAATGAACACACACATAATGTCTGATCCCTCTCCATGATTTTGCTGAATAAATTTGTCCCTGTCTCTGCCTTGAATATTCTACCTTCCTACCATCTTTCTTTTAACTGCAAATGTGCTCAATCTTCCCCTTTTAAAAATAAATTATTTTCTTGACTCTGGGAATAACTCAAAATATTCTTCATCTCTCAAGAATAGTTTGAGAATAATTGTGGACTCCAATGTATCATTTCTAATTCACTACTCTCTTCATTGGTTTCCAAAGTTTCATTCCCAGAGAAGCATTACTATCATCCCTGGAGGACTCGCTAAAAATGCAAATTATTGATTCCTTAACCAAGAACTAATGAAACAGAAACTCTGGGGTGGGGCCCAGTCATTTCTGCTTCATAAACACCACCAGTAATAGCCGAGCATGCTCATGTGTGAGAGTCACTGCTCTTCCTGAATTCCTTTGCCCAATAAGATTTGATTTCATTATAAACTAAAATACCACATTTCAGTTCTCCCAATGGATATTTGCAAACATTCATACATCTCATGATGAGGCACAAACTATGAGTAATGTTTATGACATTCAACTAATAGTACTTAAGGAAATTTTTACATCGTTATTGAAACTATTAAATGAAAGACTGATTTATATTTTTCCAGAAGAGTTTAGAGTAATTCCAAATTTCTAAATATTCCAGGGAACATTTTTTGGTTGCTAATTTGATTTTATTGCTATAAGACAATAGTATCTATATATTGATTCTGTTATTTTATGTTTTCTTTGTGACCTAGCAAATGATTAATATACCTTCTATGCTTGAAAAAAATGTATAACCTATAATAGTTGATTATAGGTCTTTATGTTCTATTAAGTTTAATGATAGGGTTCAAATCTACAAATTTATTAGGTTGGCACATTGAAATTAACATTATTGGCAGTAATGTTAATTATGGATTTATTGACTTCTATTTCAAATTCTGTCATATTTTGCTTTGCATATGATTATGTTATGATAAAATGCAAGTTTTGAATTATTATATTTTATTCACACATTGTTCTTTATTCATTGGTAGCCCCCCTCTTTACCTATAAATATTTTTTTCTTTAATATTTTTAATAGAACTATATTTATATTATCTTGGTTATTATTGACTTGCTATGTCATTTTTTCCACTTTTTATTTACATGTATGTCCTCTAGAAGAAATTTGTAGCATGAATTTGGTAAACAAGAGCTTAACGTAAAGGGTTGTGAACTAAGTTAAGAAAAAAGTAGCATTGATTTTTGGTGGAGGTGAAAGAAAGTAAATAGAAAATATTATTACAAGAAGAATGTGAATGAAAAACCAAAAGGGAATTAAAAGATGTGATAGAAATAGAAACACTGAAGAAGAAAAAAAGACCTGAGGTTGTAAAGTAAATGCAAAAGAAAATGACAAAGAGATTAATGGGAATAGAGAGAATGTGATAAGTGTGGAGGGCAAAGAAGAAAAAATAACCAACTGTGTCCTCTGCTGCTGACATTCCAAATAAGGTGAACGCTGAGAGTGAACCATTGGAGAGGGATCCTGAGTGATCAAAGGTGGTCCACTAGAATGGCACAAGTAATGTCAGCATGGAGGACAGCCAGGAGAGAATGGGCAGGAGTGGAGACATCGAGTGTGGACCACTCAGAAGAGTCAGTGAACTTTCAAAATAACAAAAGATTGTTTAAATCATTCAGTTACAAAATCAAGTCATTTATGAGGGAAAACACAAGTGTCCTGTGGCAGAAGAAAATGGAGTGACGTGGAGGAAAGGAAAATAATTATAGTCAAAGAACCTTTTCCAATAATAATGATAAACGAACTAGCAGTGAAGATTCCATCCTCCTATACATGAAAATGAGGCCCTAATGATAAGGCAGTAACAATCACACACACAAAGAAAGAAAATGTGTTGAACTCCAATAGAATTTGGGTTTTTGGTAATTAAAAAATGTGGAGCTGAGAGGGGAAAAGAGGTGAGAAAATTTATGATAACTTATGAGCTCCCGTTTTGAAGGAGGGAGACTATCACTACATGTGAAATTGAAACATGTAGTAATATGAAATCGATATTAATAAAATATTAAAATTTTCATAATTATGTTCTTTAATCAGGAACATTTTTAAAACAATATTGCTTGCTTTAATTAAATATTTATCAACGTTATCTAATTTCTTAAATTTTATTTTTATTTTCTATAAATAAAATATAACAAATAATAAAATTCAAATTTTATTATTTGTTATATATAATAAAATAAATGTAATGATTTATACAATGATTTTTTTTCTGCTTCTAAAAATTATTTCTGAATGCCCACTAAGATATTTATATACACTTCTATGTATCTTTGAGTATATTCCCTTAAATTGTTTTTGGAATATGTTTTAATTTTTTAATTAACATAAAAGTTGTATATATTTGTAGGTATACGTGATATTTCAGTACATGAATTCCCATGTTGTGCCCCAAACCTTAAAACAATATAATATGTTTGAATAAGGTTAAACATATCTTTCTCCTCAAACGTGTCGTTTCTTTGTGTTGAAAGCAATCAGAGTCCATTTTTTCTAGATTTTAAATATATATACGGTACATTATCATTATCTATAGTGATGTGGAGTCATATTTTGGGAAAATTAATATAAAAATAAGAAAAAGACTTTCTTTCTGCCTTTGTATTTTCAATATTGCTGAGTTATTTTTTTTAACAAGTAGTAAAAATCACCCTTATAATCTAGGTATTATTGAAACTAATATGCTACTGCAAAAAAACTTCGAAGACAAAGAAGAGAATGTAGGCTGCAGGTAATCCCTCCACGAGGCATCCAATTAAGTTTCTTATCAAGTCTTTCACTTCCCTCCATCGCCCCAGTGTGGAACTGAGGTAGCCTTCTAAGTCAAAGCCAGTGCTGTCACATTCTTCTCCTCTGGGCCCTGAAACATTTAAATCTGCATTGAATAGGTAATTTCAAGTGAATTTATTCAAGTGAGTGCATAGCTACAAACTCCTTCCACTCATTTCTCTAAAACAAAACAGAATGCCTCTGACATAGATAGTCACCCTGGAGATAAGCTCATACTGAAGAAAAGGAAAAAGGGTCATGTAAGTTCCTGATCCAATGACCTTAAAGTGATGGTAGGAAAGAAAATGACTATCTTGTAACGATAAAAATTGGTTAAGTGCTTTTGGTCAGCACTGTAAATTAGAGACTACGATAATAAAAGATTCTCTAAACGAACTTGTGTGGTGGTGGTTGGGGGAGGGAGTAGAGAGTCTCCAAAAGCCACCAACCAACATAGACAAACAGCACAGGATGTCATTATTTCCTAGTTAATACCTTGTCTTTGACAGACATTGGAGGGTAACATCAAATGTGCTTGCTCTAAGACCATGAATTGTAGTCTTTCAGACAACACTGAATAAATGTGTATAATTACAAACACAAGTAGGGTGTAATTATATGTCTACCAGAATTTTTAAGTATTAGGCTATCTTCCAGTACATAGTAGTTTTAGTATTTTTTTTGAGTTGGGTTGATTTTTGTCATGATAACCAAAGAAAATGATCTTAATTTATACTGTATTTCAATAGTGAGACATGTAGAAGTTTTAGGCATTCAGATATATACTGAGTTCATGTTTACCAGGAAACCAATATGGTAACCAGAATTAGTAAAACACAGTATATGTACCAAAAGATGCTATTGTAAACAATAGAATAATAAAAATAATTATTAAAATAATTTGTTAGGGTCTTCTATTTCTTCTTTTATGTATAAATTTTGGGGAGAGAAAATCAATAATAAGCTGAACTGAATTCAAACATTATAATCCCACCACTTAAGGCCTATGTGACATTGGGCAAAAAAAAAATTCCCTTTTGCATCACATTTTCCTAGGTGGTGATATGAAAAATAACCTGATCATATTCAGAAATCGTGAGGATGCTGTGGGACCATCTATATAAAGAGTTTTCTGTGCAGTAAGTGGCAACTATTACCTCAACAGACTATAGAAAGATAATATTTGGAAAGTTTTGTCTCTTTAAGAGAAGGTATAGTTTGACATTCCCAAATTCTTATAAAATTTCACTATTTTTCATTAACATTTTTATTTCATTAGCAGATGTACTGTTACTGGCACATGCTGCTATTTTGTAGGTAGAACATTTGCTTGCAACTTCTCTGGCTGACATTCTCAGTTATATCCTAACTAACGATGACTTCATATTCTGTCCCTGAATTCCCTAACACTCAAAAGCACATTCATTTTCCCTGAACACATGATTGCTCAGTTGATGACACAAAACAGTCATCAATATGGTTTACTCCTCTCGTCTATGTAAGTCATGGATTTGGGCTCAGATTCAACTTGGTGAATTCCCATGTTGTGCCCCAAACCTTAAAACAATTTGGATGAACTCTGAAGCAGGAATTGAGCCATGTGTTTCCCCTGCTTGCAATTTCTCACTCATTTTAACTCAGTTTACACCTTGAGCAGCAATGCTATCATTCAGTAATGTCTTACAGTTGTTAAAAATAATCTTGTGTGAGGCAATATGTTAAGTGATTTACACATTAATATGTTCAACGCATACAATAACTTTGAAAAGTTATAAGTATTTCTGCTGTATGATGAGAAAAACAGAGTCTTTAAGGGTTTACATAATTTACCAGACATCGTACAACTACACTGTGGCATAACTGTAGATTTTAATTCAGGTCTCTCTGATTTTAAGACAAAACACTTTTAGTATAGAACATTTCAATAATTGTGTGTGTGCGTTTCTTATAATTTTCCAATCAAATACTCTTCACTGGTGCCCTGTTGTCTCCTAGACGAAGGTGACGTGTGTAGGTCATTCACAATGTTAATCCGAACTTTGATTCAGTTTAATTACCTACTCTCTCATGAAGGACGACCTGAATTCCAACAAGGCCACTTCATTTACCCTCCAGTGAGCACCTGCTATCCACAACTCACTCAAGCTTTGAAAAATGTGCTAAATCAAATTCATCCTGAGGCAGGATGACTTCAGAGGGTTTCACAAAGGAAAGTGAAGAACTGCAGGAAGCATTAGGAGAGACGAATAGAGAAGATCTTTGGAAGGACCTATAATTGCCTTTTGAATTTCCTTTTCTTTTCATCTATACTAGCAAAAGAATTTTTTAAATATTAGAAATGATACAAAGTAGAAAAGAGAATCCTTGTAGCCTATTAGTTTTAATTCATTTCATGTTTCTACTAATATATACTAATATATGAGATGTGGCTGAATGGGAGGTTGAATTAAATAATCCCTTTACTTAAAGAACATGATATATAGGAAAGTCACTATTTAGACCTATCAATATTCTCTAAATATGCTCATAAATGATCATGCTTGTTGCCGAATGTTCCAGTGAGCTTCAATGAAAAGAATGAGAAAGAGTTTGCATCCAGAGGAAAACTTATCAAAGACCATCATTCACTTCCAGTTAACAATCGCTTGAGTTGTCACCTTCAAATAAACATTTTCATGAGTTGATGTTATAAAAGCAACTGATACTGAATTCATGTACTTTTTTAAGTCAAATTTATTTGACTTTGCCACATAAACTGTTCCCAATGGCATTCTTTATAATTAGGGTTATTCCTTTCCCATGATTGAAATATTTATTTTCATATCCAGAGACCATTCATTTTGTCGTCAGGACCCTTGAAATTGAATTCAGAGTCAAAAAACTGGAAAAAAGAAGAACAGACAGCATTTAGGTATTGTGTATTGCATCTTAGGTGATCTTTGGTAAAAAAAAGTTGGTCCTAACATAGGCTATAGGGATTAATATCTTGGTCAATATAATCCTTTTTATTTGTATAAATATTTTCTGCAGTAATGAAGATACTATTTTACTACCTTTTATTTTAAATATTTTTTTTCAAAACTTGAGTTTGAGAACTAGAGCTTTCTGCTTTTCGGATCTATCTTTTCTGCTTACATTTGTAAAAGACTGAATCTTATTGTGTATAAGTGGGGCTTTGGGGGTTTACTCAGTCATCCTGGGCAAAGTGGTATCTATCTAATGTTCACAGGAAGGTGGTCCCATCTGTTCTCTGTGGCATCAAAAAAGAGAACCCAGGCTTTTCCTGCAATGGTGTTTTTCCTCCCCACCATCCATGGTGACTCCTACTTTGTTAAATTGAGTTAAATTTTTACAGTGAAGAAGAAAGTGGAGTAAGGAAAAGTATTCCCCATAAGTGCTCATTTCTTGACACTAGCATGCATCAATTTTATATCAACAGGAAAGTTACCTGATTTCTAAAAGTTCACAGAACGTGTTAGTTGTTGTTGTGAAATTATGCATTTTTTCTCAGAAGAAATACAAATAAAAGAAATAATTTCGAAATTTTATTTTTTGCCTAGGCTATAAAAATAATACAAAAATTTAACTATTTATTCTCTTAGCTTGATAACACATTACTATTACACTTGCCCACTATACACAACTCTTTATGCTTAATATATATTTTATTATTTTTTGCAAAAGGTATATTTGTATATTTATTTTTTAATTTATGGAAATAGCATATGATTATATACCACATTTTTTCATCAATACTTTTATATATCATTTGGAATTTAAGTTTACCTCATGTTCCTATATATATCAACTCTAATATTCTCTACTACTGAATAAAACTCTAAATTTTCACCATCCATTCTCCTGATGCCAGTTGGGCAGTTGGATCCCAATATGTAGCTACCATATGTAACACTGCAATGAATATATATACATATATATATATATATATATATATTTGGTGCTGGGGATCGAACCCAGGACCTTGTGCATGCAGGGAAAGAACTCTATCAACTGAGCTATATCCCCAGCCCTGAATGAACATGTTTTTACATATATTCCTTTAGGTACCTGTGCAAGAACTTATTTGATGTTTATACAAGAATATATTTGAGGTAAATACCCATTTATTTGAGTATTCAAAATATTTGAGATGAACTGCTAAGGTGAAATATATGCATGCATTTCCTGTGACCACCCAGGCTAGCTGCTCCAGCTCAAACCCATATAGCACTAACATAGGGTTTTTATATCCTCCATATTATCAACACTCAGCTTTATTCTAGTTTCTAATCTTGGCCATATTAGAAGGTATAGCTTGGTGTTTTAGTAGATGTTTTAATTTTAAATGGTATTATTTCAACAGCATTATGTGGAGTAGAATCTTATAAGTAGCACAAATACATTCTTTCCATTTAGAATAAAGCAAACAAGGACCACATCAGTAAAGAGGAAGTTATACTTCTACATTTAACATTTTTTTTCTTTTTTGAACACTAGTGCTATAGTTTAGATATTGACTAACCTCCCAAAGATCCTTGAGTTAAAGGTCCTCAGGGTAGTATTAATGGGATGGGGTGGGACCCTTAAGAAGTAGACCTAGTGAGGTCTTTAAGTCATTAAGGGCGGTGTACCTTTGAAAGAAATAGTGGGACCCTGCCTACATACTTTTCCTCTTTTTCATCTTGGCAATGAGGTGAGCACTTTACTATGCAAAGGCAAAATGCTATAATTTGGATCTTGAGTATCTCCCAAAGGCTCATTGTTAAAGGTTTGGTCACCAGTTTATGGTGCATTTAGGAAGAGGTGAACCTTTAGCAGGTGGGGCCCAGGAGAAAGAAGTTAGGTTATTGAGGGTGTGCTCTTGAAGGGGATATTTGAACCTCAGTACTTCCTCTCCACCTTTTGCTTCCAGATTGTACACATGCCTCCTTCATTGTGTATTTCCACCATGAAGTGCTGCCTTGCCACAGACCCAAAAGCATTGAACCAATCAAGAACTGAAACCTCTGAAATCATGAGCCAAAGTAAACCTTTCTTCCTTTATGTTGGTTATCTCAGGCATTTTGTCATAGTGGCAAAAAGTTAACACATGCTTTATTGACCCAGCTTTGCCCACTAGTGGCCTAAAAGTAATGGGGATCTTGCCAATTCTTGATTGCAACCTATAAAATTGTGGGACAAAATAAACCTTTTTGCCTATAACTTAATTATTCAGGTGTTTTGTTATAGTGATGGAAATCTGACTAACACAACTAGAGAAGGTAAAAGTCCAAGTATTTGTACAGGCAACTGAGAGTTCAGCTCAATGCTAACAACCCTACAATTGCAATGTCACCTTGGTAATCAATGCTTCACCTCACCCTTTCAGTGTTTTGAAGTTTTTTAAAATGTCATACCAAAAGTAATATAAAGAAGGAACAAAAGGAAAGTAATTTATAATGAAATAATACACTTTTCAATATGTAAATTACCAAGCAGGTCTATAGTAGAAGACACGAAAAAATAAATGCTTGTGCCTGTACATTGAATCATAATGAAAACAATAGCTATGATGCTGCCTGAAACAGGTGCATTGTATTAGCAATTCAAATATTACAGCTTTGCTACTCATGATGTGCTTTTCCAATGCTGTGAACAATTCTGGGCAGCATACTTAACACAAAAAGAAGAAGAAAAGAAAGTAAAACTTCACCTCAATTTATAGGTTAGTTGCATTTCTGGAAAACTCAATAATATTAAAATGTAGCCAAAATTATTTTTATTTAAATGTAACATGGAATTTGATTGCAATATCAATATTTTAGAACAAGTTTTTTTTTCTCCTGCCTGAATATCTGACAAGATATTTTAAAATGATGTCAAATGTAGGGAAATTAATTGTGCAAGACTCTCCCATGTTTTGCTCTATTTGCTTCTGCTCAAGAAACACCTCCTGAAACAAACAAATAAAAAACCCTCTTAAACTGGGAAAACCACTATCAAGGCCAGATGAAACTTGAATCCAAATCTAAACATCTAACTAACGTTTCAAAAATAGTTAAGTCATCATAATCTAACAAATCACTAAGCAGTTGCTGTCTAAGCAGGGGAAATAATATTTTTTCTTTTTCTTTCTTTTCTTTCTTTCTTTTTCTTTTCTTTTCTTTTTTTTTTTTTTTTAGTTCCAGGGATTGAATGCAGGGGCACTCAACCACTGAGCCACATCTCCAGCTCTGTTTTGTATTTTGATTAAAGACAGGATCTCACTCACTTGCTTAGTGCCTCACCATTGCTGAGGCTGGCTTTGAATTAATGATTCTCCTGTCTCAGCCTCCTTAGCTGGGAATACAGGAGTGCTCCAAAGCGCTCAGCAAAAAAATAATAACTTTTAATTGTTCTGTTCAATTAAATCACAATCCAGGACATACGTGTAGAAAAAAATGACTAAGTATGCTGAAACCAAGATGAATCTCTCTCATTGTCAATGGCAGAGTTAATAATTGCCAGGAACAGAGAACACAGGTATTTGATATTGTTAGGATTGAATTTCAATCCTAGCTTTGTCTAACAGTATGAAATCAAGGGCTGGGGAAATAGCTCAGTTTGTAAGGTGTTTGCCTCACATGCACAAGGCCCTGGGTTCAGTTATCAGCACTACCACAAAAAAATAAAAAATATTAAAAAATCAAGTTACCCGACCTTCCTGAATCTCTAACCTAGCTTTGAAGGCTGGATTATTGATATTTGCTACACAACAATGCTATTTAGACAAAATAATATATGCACCATCATGCACCAGAGCAAGCAGTCAATGAAAGTCGGTGTACTTCCAATGATAGATGGCAGTCCTACAAATGGAACCTCATCTGTAGGGATTGAGTTTTGCCTGACTTCTTCCCAGTAAGAACACAAGAAGTTCTGTTCATCGATCAGCTTCTAACTAATTACAGGACAGGATCACTTAAAGTAAAATCTGTTTAAGCAACTTTAATTTGTATTAATGCAAAAGAGAAAAAGATTAGCAAGAAGATATATTTAGAATAAAAAGGGCTGGTGAAATATGCCAGGCCTTAGGGTTAGGATTTTATCCCAGAATCCTTCTGTAATATGCGGTCAGCCTTAAATTCATGAACTGACTTGAATTCCATATTGAATGTCTAACATTCTTTGAAACACTACATAAAGATGCTGTTCCTGAAGTTCTCTAAGTGCCCAGTGTACGTGTGGGTTGGGGTGAGGCATGTTTAGCTCTCTATTTAACTTTATAATGAGCTTTATTTAGATTCTTAATGCATCTTAAGTCTACTAACTGCCCAATATGGGTTCCCTTATAGCGTGCTATTTAAAATCAATTTATTTAAGTAATCACTTGCTTGATCACTCAAAATAAAAAGTCAGTCCTAAAGTGAATTTTCCAAAATTCTTTCTGAGAGATCACTCTTGCACAGAAATTACCTTTTAATTTCTAACATTTTCCCTTACACAATTAACATACATTGGAGAAATTGGAGCAGCTCCAGAAAAGCTTGTGTGTCCCTTAAATTAGTGTTGCGATCCACTGCTGTCAATGAGATGCGATATCATAAAGAGTGTGGCTTATATTCAATTTCCCCTTTGGGAACTGAGGACAATAGCAAGTTTTACAGAGCACTTATGTACTGGTTGGAGATCCCTGGATGAAACGTGTAGGAGAAGAGAGAGACATTATAAATGGAGCACACTGGCTTTTATCACTTGAAAGTACAGTCTGATCTCTGCCTCTTGCATCCTTTTAGCTGGGCACAATGGGACGAAGGAGGAGTTCGAGAGAGTGCTGGCACACGGTGTGTGGAGGGGAGGTGGGCAGAGAGAGATGAAAAGAAAGTGGAGTCTCAAAGCTTCTTTCCAGAGTAAGAAACAGAGGCTTATTGCCAACGGACAAATTTCCGAATGGATGTGATGCTCTTTTATCTTGCTGTTTCTTTTTCAAAAGTTGAAAGTGTTTGGGGGCAGACACAGCTGTCTGCACCGAGACAGCCTGTTTGTTTTAACAGAAGGCTGCATTCAAAGCCTCTTGAACAGTGAGAGTTCAGATGAACTTCTGCCTTCACCTGGAGCAAAAAATAATCCAGTCTCACACCTCCACTGCTGCCAATGTGTGTGACTAATTATGGGAGAGACTTCCTGGGAAGAGGCTGGAGATTAGAGAGAGACAGGGGTAGAAGGAAAGATATTAAAAGCTGAAATCTGGATAAAGGTGCTACATCTGCAAAGAAATGGGGTTCCATAAAACCAGATTTGCCATAATGCCACTTCTGAATAGTTAAAGGAAGATGGCAAATTTAGAGAAGTCAGGTGAAGGAGGTCTTGGGGACAGGAAGTTCCTTTGGATCTATTCAAATAGTTAAGTTCATGAATGCCAAGGAAGAGAGGAAAATAGCACTTTGACATCCTACAGATGGCTCTGCCCTTTGCTGAGCCTGTCATTTTTATCAGTTCAGTGGATTTCCAAATAGGTTCTACCAACCAGCCACATCAGTGTTTCTGGGTATTTCGCCTTGAATGCAAATTTTGGGGAGCATTCAAGAGCTGGGATCAGAACTTTGGATGGATGAAGCTCAGAATTCTGTGGTTTAGCACACTTTCCAGAGATTCTGATGTGTGCCCATACTTGAGAGCTTCAATGTTAATTTAAGTCATCTCCATAACAGCTCTGCAAGCAGAGTATTGTTTAGCTTGAATTTTAAGGTAATGAAGCAAAGCCAGTGCAAGAGGAAACTACAGAACAGATAATCACACCCAGTTCTGACATCTCAACCTGTTTCTTGTGTCTGTCTATTCATTCATTTGTTTTTTCCCATCCTGCCTCCCAATAAGCACTATACACATTTGGCAAGAATGTTAGAGGAATACCAGAATTGTATACATAATCGGGCAAGTGCTCTACAAATAGACAATAAGGCAAAGAGTTGAAAAGGAGGCAGCCAAGGTTTTACACTCTGACAAAGGATTCAATTACAATGGGTTCTTCTAGCAATCAACCAGGTGCTAAGTCAAAGACTAGCATAAGTTACTGGCAGCAAATAGCTGCATAACTCAGCCAAATGCCCTTCTGATCCTGGGTCCCTCTGATGAGTAGTGACTTTCAAAAGATGCCCTGGACCAGCATCATTGGCCTCCCTTCTAAGCTTGTTTGAAATGCAAATTCTGGACCTAAGAATAAGGAACTCTAGTGAGGTCAAGCAATCTTTACTTTTGCACAATCTAATTGAAAGAGATGAAAATAAAAGGAGAGAATCACTTGGGGTGGAGGCAAAATTGGTCTCCAAGGGAGTATTAGAGAGAGGCCATAAACAGGGTAATTTGTAATAACTGGCTTGCATGAGCAAAGAAAGGTAGAGGCAGCAAGGCAGGCTATATAACACAGAACTGAGGGGAGGAGGAATGAGAAGCAGACAGACAAGCCTGAGAGGCACAGGGCGAGCAGTTGAAAGTGGATCTGAAGACTTCCTTTCCTCCAGCATCTTCTTTTTGCTTGATCAATGCACACTATGTGTCAAATGGTAATTTATTCACCATTGGTGAAGCAGTTAATAGTGCTGTAATTTTGCTCTGAATAAGATATTGTACACTTATTATTTCATGTATTTAACAGAGCTTGAAATTAACACCATCAGTAGAGCGAGACTCATTGATGTTACCTCCAGCCCCTGGCAGGAAATGTCCTCTGCCAGAGGGGAGTAGCAGCCACTGCTCTTCTCTTGGCAGGGATGCTCCCAGAGTACCCGTGTGATAGAATCAGGAGCAATTAGGTTTCGAGGATCATTATCATTTTTGTTAATAGTTCTTGCTTGTCAAGTTCTATAATGATCATTTCTCACTTTATGTGTTTATTTTGTTGGTGAGTGAGGTTCATTTTAGGAAAGTGACCATACCTAATAGTCTAGCTCTCTATCAAGCAAAATAAATTTAGATCTCCACCATGGTACTCTTTCTCTTTACTCAGGTGGGAGAGGTGGTACACGGAAAGATGGGGCCTGTAGCAGCAGCAACCATGGGTCTTCAACTCACCAGTGAACTGCTCTGCTCTGCAAATGTTTCTTGCCTTCATGGAGTCTCTCTTCCCTCCTGTGTAACTCACAAATAATGAAACCAATGCAAAACTTACTTCTGATAGTTACACATGATGGCAGACATAGATAACTTGGAATATAATAAGAGTTGGTATTTATTGAGCACCTATGCTACACCAAAAATATACTTCACTCAAACATTTTTGTGGCTTCCCAAACATTTCGCCACTGCTATAACTTTAACAATAAAGGATAATAAATAATTCCACAAAAATCTATATAGAGCCAGACAGAGTCCAGCGTGACCTGCAATTAGCAATCTATTTGCAAGAAAGTGTATTAACTTTTAGAAGAGTTATAAATGTAACTTGAGCATAATTATGTTTGCTCTTATTTAAAAATATATTTTAAATTACTTTTTTCAAGTCTACAGGTAATCTGAGAGGAGCCTGATTCCCCCATTGCTTCAATAATAATACAATAAGTGATGAAAGCTAACTGAAGAGAAAATCTCCCCTCCCAAGGACTAGGTCAAGTGCTTCCTGGTATGATCATGTGCAGCACTGGCAAGTGGCCTCCTTTGGTAGGTTCTCCTGTTATCCCCAAGTGTGTCTAAAGAGGCTGTTTCTGAGAAGTAAAGTGAACTTCTCCAAGGTTAACAGAGTTTAGAAAAGATCAGGATTTGAACCCAGGTTGTATGTCCGCACAACTCCTGGAATCCTTCATCTCTCCATGGAGATTTTATGTTCCCTGCGTAACTATCTTATATGTGTTTATTTCTAACTAAATTTCTAAATTGCTTTTCAGAATCTTTGCATATTTTCTATTCTTAACACTCCTGATTTTGTTGAGGATATGCCCATTTTCCAATGAATTTTAAGTCAGTAAGCAGTTAGAATATGTTTGTTTTTATAACTGAAAACTAGTGGGTCTCCTCCTGCCTGCTTCCACAACAAATAACTTGATGAGTAATTAAGAGTAAATCCAGCACCAAGATAAACACTTCCACACAAAGAGAACTTCAACAAATATTTGTTGAATTTAATAAAAGCTCATAAGTTAAGAAAGTTAGCAAACTAATTTAGTCCTCTTAGTAAGAAATTTCTATGTAAAATTCATATGGTAACTGGCTGTCACCCAAATACAAATATTTAAAATAAGTTTCCAGGACACTTTAAAATCCTTCAGTGTAATGGAATTTGTTCATTTACTCCTTCATTCATTAATTTATTTATTCAGGAGACATTTATCTGATGCTTGGCAGTGTTGAAGAAACCATGGCAATTCTTGACAAGTTAAAGAAGTATCAAAGAGCATTTGCTTTTGAGAAATCCACAATATTGTGACTTAGGCATTCAATATAAATAGGTTAATTTGTATAATACCTGGATGTAACAAAATTATCTTTGCAATCATTCCATACAAGATTTTACTAACATACATTGACAAACAAGTTAGATAAATAATATTTGAAACAATATTAAAAGATTTATTTAAATAAAAACAAATAGCATTCGGTTGAATTTTAATTGTACATAAATAATGTATTTTTAGTATAGCAAGTATACTTATTATTTAGTTGGAAGAGGAAATGAGGACATGCAGTTTGAAGGACACAAAATAGCAGTTAATGCAAGATAAGCATGTCTATAGATCTAAGGCTTCATTATAATAACCATTTTATTTTCACTATGTGTCCCAAAACATGATGTTCTAAACCTCAAATATGCATAATAAAATTTATTTAAGAGAAAAGAAAAAGAAATGTACTCATTTAAAATGCACTTGTATAAAGTAATTATTTGTTGTTTATCTGTAATTCAAATGTAACTGTGTGTTCTGTATTTCATATGATGCTAGTTCTGGGCACTTATTATCCCATTCCTTCTAGTTTTAATAGAGTCATAAAGGTGTAGAGAAAAAAGCACAGCCTACTAAGGCCCCACTGAGGTCTACGAACCACAGAGTCTCAGGCACCTTAAACAAAACTAATGAGGTTTTGAGAACCTGGTATGAGAGGCATTTTTCTGAAGGAAAATTATGTACCCCGTCAGACATATTTTCTACTCAGAGAACAATAGTTTTCTCATTTAAGTCTGCCTGTCAGGGAATATTTTGAGCACCATGATATTTTTAATATCATATTTCACTCAAGAATCTCAAAGTACTTTATAAATAATTACATTATTAATGCCTTTGTGACCCCTATGAAGTAGCTAGGGGACATGTATTATTTATAATCACATTATGGATGGAGAAACTGAGATAAAGAAAGGTTTAGCGGTTTGATCAAGGTCATGGAATGAATCACCAGTGACACTGAGGAAGGAACTCAAAGCCGGTGAGCTGTGCAGTTCTGCACACGTAGAGCATGGGGGCTTTTCACCGAGGATAAAATTTAGCTGTGCTTTTACATAGAGGGCAATCATAGTTACAATAAGCTGCAATTATTCTTGATGTCCTTGTAATGTGTCTCCGCTCGTCTGCCTTAGGCTGTCCTACACACTCAACATGGTGAGTCTCCTGTGAGGGCCTGCTCCCTTAGCAGCTAGAATAAGAGAAGCACTTTCCTGTAGGACACAGATCTGGGGGCTAGACCCGACCCTATTCAGATGAGCTGGCTGACAACAGAAGAGGATAAGTGCTTGAGCTTAAAGGGTGCAGGTGTTAGAACCGAAGGTTGAATACCAGCTTCATCACAGCCAGAGGCGTATCCCTGAGAAAGCCACAGGGAAGGCTTCCATCTTCCGAGTTCTTTTCTTCATTATGAAGACATTTATATTAATCTTGACATGCTGTGCTGTTACCAATGCTATTCACAAAACTCTTGGCAAATTAGGAGAACATAATATGACCCAAAAGGCTGCTACCTAATATTTTATATATATATTTTTTCTTGTCTCTGGGTCTTGTTTTCATCTTCAGGAAATATAGATGAGATTAGAAATAGGTGATCTTGTCGGTCGTTTCTGGCTTTGAGAGACATGACAGGATGGATTGGAAACTTTGAAAACAGAAAATCACTGAGGGTTGTCTTAAAATCCAGGTGTACAGGTTATATCTTAAGCAGACTTCAATTACATGGGCCTCTGCCTCAGGTATAGTGTTGCTGTTACCAATCATCCATGTGCAGCCACATGGTTTTACACACACACACACACTCACAGGCAGTTTCTGGTAGTTCAAAATTTAGATCTAGCATAAACAGAAGTTTTGTCTTTCTCAAAAAATCCTCCTGTCCTGCTGTTTGCATTCAAGCTCTTGCTGTGGAAAGCAGAAAGCTCTGCTGAACACCATGTTTGATGCATATTGGTTAACATAGGAACAACCCTGGGCTTTAGAGTTACACGCGCATTTGACCTGGGGTTAGATTGTTAACTTCTCTGCACTTCATTCCCTTTATATGCAACATGATGATAAGAAGACCTAATTTATAAGTTTATTATATGAATTAAATGACACGGTTTAGTTTTGCTTGACTTATGAATTAAGTGATGCAATGTCATTTTTTTTAATTCTCCAATTTAGTCAAAATTTCCAACAGGTTGGGGCTGGAGCACTTCATCCAGGGTGTTTTGGTTTGTGGGGAGGTCTTTATAGGGCACAGACTAAAATATTAATGTATATATTCATAAGATTAGTCTTTCATTTATAAAATAATAGTACATTGTTACAAACGAGTGCATTTTGCTGAGATTAACTGAAATGTTTTATAATTTTAACAATTCAGCCTGTGGGAACAGGTGTTTATTATATACAGTATCTTTTTTTTCTTTTTCTTTTATTATCAGTTCTTTAATCTTCCTCTCACATTCTGAAACATCTGCTCAACTTATAGCACTATACTAAATAAGAAATAGAGAAGACATTTTTTTAATTGTGCAAGTTCACACACCATGTACACACACACACACACACACACACACACACACACACTCTCACGGGATTCAATAGAAAACTTGGTAGTGAAATAGCACATTTTTTTTCATGCAAAATGCACACCAAAACCCCAAATATTGACTCACATTTCAAACTCCATTTCTATAATGCCACAGCACTCTGATGAGTCTATTTTACCCCTTCTTTTGTCAATTAGAATTCATATCTCCTAGGTTAGACAGATAGAGCCCAGAATGTCTATCAGAGTGGTAACATATCTGATGGTTTTCCATGTAGTACCATCATGGCTGGACCATACTGCTTGCTTCATCCTTACCCCAAGTACTCCCTTTGTCTGTTAGCTCCCTTGCAATGGCACCCAAGTTGTACCCAGCCCCATCTGACACCACACCCACTCACCTCTCCATTCTTTCATAATCTATAGCCAATTGATTAACATTCCACTACTTCCTTAAAATCTTCATGGGACAGCCTTTCCAGGCTGCCCCTATACTGCTGCTATGAGCCATAACTCATGATTCCTCTATCAGAGTGCTGGTCACACTGACTGCTCATGCACCTAGTAGAGTCACGACTGATTTCCAGCAAGTGAGAACCAAATAAATATTGAATGGATGGACAATGGGCACATCATGGATAAATGAATAAAGACGTTGCTATGGTTTAAAAGCATGTGAGGTTTAAATGTATTGGTTTGTTGTAATTTAACCCCCAAAGTGGTGATGTTAAGAGGTGGGGTCACTGGACAGTCATTAAATTATGAAGGCTCCTCCCCCATGCATGGAATTAAGTGTTCCTATAAAAGGATTCAAGGAAGGGAATAGAAGCCGTCTGCTTCTTCCACCATGTAAAAACACAACAGGAAGCACAATATACAAAGCAGAGAGGGAGACTTCACCAGAAATAGTTCCTCTGCTGATGCCTTGACCTTAAACTCCCCAATCTCTAGAACTGTGAAAAATAATTTTCTGATTTTCATAAATTACCCCCATCTAAAAATATTGGTTATAGACACAGAAATGGACGAAGCCAATCACTCCCACTGATATCTTCCATATGAACCTCTTGAAGTTTGACTTTAGGGTGGCCAGGAGCATGTGAAGAGGCTCTGTGTAAGGAGCTGGGAGCTATGAAGGCAGAATCTAGAGTATCATATATGAGTCAATAAAGAAGATTTCTGTTTTAGGGAGCTTTTTTGCTGCTGTGACTTAAATATTCAAAAACAAAAATTTTGGAGAAGAAAAGTTTCTTTGGGGGCTCCAAATGTCAGAAGTCTCAGTCCAGTGGGCTCCATTCCTTGGGTCTTGAGGTGAGGCTGAACTTCAAGGTGGAAGAGTATGGCAGAAGGAAGAAGCTTACATGATGATCAGAAATCTGAGAGAGAGGCATGCCCGCAGGGACCCACTTCCTCCAGCCATACCCTATCCATCTTCAGTTACCACTCAGTTAATCTCATCAAGGGATTAATTCACTGATGGGGTTAAGGCTCTCAAAATCCAATCATTTCTCTTCTAAACCTTTCTGCATTGTCCCACACATGGGCTATTGTGGGGCATCTCATATCCAAAACAGAATTTTCCACCTCTGGTTCCCAAAAGCTCATAACCATCTCGCAATGCAAAATACCTTCTGTCCATTTCCAAGAGTCCCCATAGTCTCAACAGTTCCAAGGTTGCCCAAAAGTTCAAGTCTAAAGTCTCCTTTGAGACTCAGGGAAAGCCTGAAGTGTGAGCTCCTATAAAAATCAAAAGCAATTTACAAGCATCCAATATATAAAGATACAGAGTAAATCTTTACATTCACAAAAATAGCAGCATAGAAAGAAAGGATAGGAGCAAGTCAAGACTCAAAGCCAGCTGGGCAAACAAGTCCTGTAGTTCTGTGTTCAGAATCTGGAACACATGGTTTTGGCATTGTGATGTTCTATTCAAAGGATTGGGGTAGCTCTGCCTCTGTGGCCATGTTGGATGCAGCCCAAGTGGCCTCTCTGTTGACTTGTCTTTGCTCAATCCCTGTAGTTTTCCTAGAATGATGTACTGTGTTACTGTCATTTCTTAATCTTGGGAGTCTCCAATGAGCTTCAGCTTTCTCCTTCACCCTTTTAGGAACTGCTGCCAGGGACTCTCACCCTGTTGCACTTTGCCTTGCCTCCTAAGCCTTCCTTTGAAATTTTGGTGAAAACCTCCATGACCCCTAAACTCCAGTATAATTCATTCCTGCAGAACCAGCACCATGTGGTTGACATCAAGGACTGCCGCCATCTTGAGAACAAGAAAATCCTCCTGGGTTTCTGGCTGCAGCGACCTCTGAGTGTCTGGGTAGCTGAGCACTTTTAAAATAATTTCTAGGCCTCCTTATGCAAGAAAGGTGCCCCTCTGATCTCTTCTCAAGAGAATTTTTACTTTTACTTTCTTAATCTGAGATGAGTGTTGTCTTGCCAACTCCTGACGTGCCCTCAAGCCATCTTTCTTATTGTCTCTGGGAAAAGTCTTCAGGATTTTTTTAGTGGCAGTAATGTCTTTAACAACTGCAACTTCCTTAGGCTCAGTTTTTCTCCTGCCTTTCAAGTCCAAGTTTTTCAAATCTTTCTGCTCTTCTATCTATACCTGAATATCAAAATAAACTTGGCTAAAAGCCATTATCCAAATGCTATGCTGTCTAGAAATGTCTACTTCCAGGTTAAGAAATCCATCACTTTTTTTTTTTTTTTTTTAAAGAGAGAGTGAGAGAGGAGAGAGGGAGAGAGAGAGAATTTTTTTAGTATTTATTTTTTAGTTCTCGGCGGACACAACATCTTTGTTGGTATGTGGTGCTGGGGATCGAACCCGGGCCACACACATTCCAGGCGAGCGCGCTACCGCTTGAGCCACATCCCCAGCCCAGAAATCCATCACTTTTAAAATCAGCTTCACAGACAGTCTTGGGACAGGGAAAAATGCAGACAATTTCTCAGCCAGAGCATAACATGAATTGACCTCTAGTCCAACTGCCAATTGTGTCCTTCTTTTCTTCTAAACCCTCTTTAGTTCCATCTTCATTGTCCATGGTCCTCTTGGCATTCTGGTCTTCTGAGTTCCCACCGGAATCACCCACTGAGCTCCATTTACAACAACCTAAAGCATTTCCAGCTTGCAATGCTAAACATCTCAAAATTCCTGCACCAATTCCAAAAAGCTCCAAATGCTTATGAACCACATGGTCAGGTTAGTCACAGCAATAACCAAACTCCTGGTACCAATTTCAGTTTTATTCAGCTTTTTCAGAGTTGCGATGGAAGTACTTGATAAGAACAATTTTATAGAAGAAAAGTTTACTTGGAGGCTCACAGTTTCAGTGGTCTTAGTCCACAGACAGCAGGCTCAATTCCTCAGAACTTGAGGTGAGACTGAACATCAAGGTGGAAGAGTGTGGCAGAGGGAAGCAGTTCACGTGATCAGGAAACAGAGAGGGAGAATCCACTTTCCAGATACAAAATACATACCCAAAAGTTACACCCCTAGTAACCCACCTCTTCCAGCCACACACCCTACCCATCTTCAGTTACCACTCAATTAATCCTATCAGAGGATTAGTTCAGTGCTTGTGTTAAGACTTTCATAGCCCAATCATTTCTCCTCTGAACCTTCTTGCATTGTCTCACACATGAGTTTTTGGAGGACAACTCACATCCACACCATAACAATTTCTCTCTAGTATCTGCATGGAAGACATGACAAGAGACATACAGGGAGATATATTACAAACAAAGAGATGGTTGGTGTTTGGAAGCAAAGGCCAGAAAGATATGTGAGGAAAAGGCAGTAAAAGACACGTGTCATGAATTATGAGAAATCATTTGTAGTGAAGATATGATAGATGTACTGCCTCATGGGATGATTTTAAAAATTAAAGAAATCAATACTTATAAAGTACTTAGGATGGTGCCTGGCTCCTAGGAAGCAGTCAGTAAATATTTTAAATAGTAATCACTATTTTACTTTTTATTTAGAATAAAAAGGAGTTCTGTGAAGACACTCTAACCCAGAGTCTAAACTTCTATCACAGTGCATGATAACAGTACTATAACCTGTATTGATTTATCCATCTATTTGTTGGTAATAAAAATCCATTTACCATGTACATATTGGGTGCCTGTATTATTCTAACAACTCTTCTTGACATTGGTTTCAGTCTCTATGCAGTGAGCTCTCAGTAACTTATTTTTTTTCTCTAGTATTATGCAGGAGAATAAATGAGTATAAAACATTCATTATATTTTTAAAAAGATTATTTTCTATTATATCTATAGATATTTTATCTTAAGCAAGCCTTAATTTTCCTATGTAAATCCTGGATGCCAATCTTCTAATAGATGATGTTTTCCCCAATAGTCTAAAGAAGCTGCTAAGAATTTATGATATTTTCAACACTTTTATCAAAGATGGATCCCAGTTTTTGCTCTGAGCAAAACCAGGATCAAAGTGGATCCAAGATTTGTGTGGCATTTCTTGAATTTTAATTCACAAGCTTACATCATGAAGCATTTTCTTAGGTATAAGATATAAAAAGACAAATAAAGCCAAGGTTTAAGGAACTCAATTGTGGAAATCAGCCACAATGGAACAATGCAAAAGCATCCATTAGATATAGAATGATAAGAAGGACGTCATAGACCCTTCTTCTGGGAGGCACTGGCTAAGCAGATTATGTAAAGGAAGTTGGTGTTAGTTAAATACTAAAAAAGAAAAAAGAGGCTTTCAGGAAGAAAAAAAATAATGAAGACAAAAGATATAAGACCCCGAAATATACTCAAGTTGTGATAATATATATAGTTCAGACATGTTTGAATATAATATGCATTAAAACATATAACTATCTTTATATTTTACATGCAATTTATAAGAATTAAAACTTCAAAAAAATGTACTTTGATATATAAGTTTCAGCTTGTTATAAGTCCAAATACATGAATTAAGTGATTTGACCTTTTGTATCTTGACTCCTACTTACCTCCATTGGTCTGTATTTACCTCTTTGTGACCACAGTCTTTAATTTATGAGCTTTTTCTATAAAAGGCTGGAGAATATTTTTTTTAGGCTTGGTGTCCCATGGAGTCTCTTTCTCATCTACTCCACTCCACTCTGTCCCCATAAAAGAGCCACAGGCAACACACAAACCCATGAGCAAGACCATGTGCCAGTGAAATTATTATTCACAAGGACACTTAAATTTCATCAAACTTCCATGTGTTATGAAATATCTCTTTTTAAAATTTCTTTTCAATTATTTGAAAATGTAAAATGATTTCTTAGCTTTAGGGTCAAATAAAAACAGATGACAAAAGGAATTTGACTCCAAAGACATGTTTTGTTCACCCTGTTCCAGAAAACTGTGATCACTTAGTGGTTGAGAACTAGAACTGGAGTCTGATGGGGATGGGGTGAACTTTCAGCTCAGCCACTGTGGTGTATTTCATCTGGAACTAGTCAGAAAGATTTTAACTAACTTATTCAATGTTGTTCCCCCTGGAGGGAATAGGGAATCATTTAAAGACTTAGAACAGCACAATTGTCTGATCTAGCTTTAAGAATTTATTTTTCCATCTGGAAGGTTGATCCTATATCAGACCATCTCTGGTAGAGAGGGCAGTTAGGCTGAGTTATAGAGCATACTTACATTCATCCAAGTAGCATTTTTTTCATTGTTAAATATGAAACATGATTTAAATATTTAATTATATTATGTATTTGTACTGAACTTATAGTGTGTTTCCTTTTTTTCTAATGTCATTTAGATATACTGTATTTCCTATTTCAAACAAATTAAAGGTCATCTGTACACAATAACCTTGTGAGAATCATGTTTGATAGGATTGGATCTGGAACTTGTTTAGTGTAGATAGAAATGCTTTTAAAAAGTGTTTTTTGTTTTTTTTTTTTTAAACCAGGAACACAGACCATCTGTTTCCTTTGGTGATACAGTATCTCAGTCCACAATGTGGTTCCAAATGAATAATGGAGATTGGTTTTTACAAGTCAGCTTTATCTGTTGCAGCAATGATTAATAACTCCATGGCCAATCCTGCTTATAAAAAGAGAGAAAACATGAAAACAGTTTTGCATCTGAGTGAGATGAATCCAAATTTTGCAAGTAATATTATAGTCTACAAAAGCACAATCTATAGGATGTAGAGGCTTCCCATATTGTGCTACATAAGGGGAAGGATGGGCATCAGATCTTGCATGACTTGGGTTGAAACCAGGCTCCAAAATAAGCCTTTTGTGTGGTCTCAGCCAAATATTTGATGTCTCTAAGCCTTCATTTCATCTCTTTGGAATATGACACATTCTTTGTAGTATTTGAGTGAAGATAGTCATTTTGCATGTGTAGGGTCCAGAATATGGTAAGTTATAGAGTATTCAGTAAGTTATTTATAAAATTATTTGTGAAATGGCATCTCTGTGTGTATGTGTTTGTCTATTGGTATATATGGCCTTGCTCTAATGTAGGAATTTCTCCACATTCCAAATTATCTTGATTGACACCAAATGACTTCTGTGTTTTTATAACAGATTTCCTTATTTTCATTTTTTCCTTACTTTATTTCTCAGCACCTCTCTGTCATTTATAAAATTCTCTTCCCTTGATATCTTTATCATCCTTTTGTTTTTGTTTTATTCTTATCTCTCTGATCTGATTCTTATTCTCTCTCTGTATCTCTTCCCCCTCCTCCCTTTTTTTGTACATAAAATGGCCATTAAACATTGGACACATTCAGGGCTGATTCCTAATTCACTGGTTTTTTTTTTGTTTTTTTGTTTTTTGGGGTTTTTTGTTGTTGTTGTTGTTACACTATGTGCTAACTCTAAGAAATGGTACTTATGCCATAATTTCAAAACCAGATTTTTTTTGTTTTTTGGTTCCATGGATTGAACCCAGGGGTGCTTAAACATTGAGCCAGCCCCACCTACTTTTTTACATTTTATTAAAAACAGAGTTTCACTAGGTTACATACGGTATTTTGAAAATAGAAATTCAATAATACCAACTCTACAGTAATAATGAAAAACACTTCAATGAAATTACCATTAAAATTAAAAAAAAAATATTCTGAGCATGGCCCAAAAGCCATGTCTGCTATTATTCTTCACCTTGGTCTTAATGTTGTAAAGAACTTTCCCCTGATGTCTCTTCTCTAGATAACTGGTTTTTTGTTTTTTGCTTGTTTATTTATTTGTATGTGTGTTTCCCTGATTACCATGGATCCTCAGGCTCTTAGTATGTATGCCTGGTGTTAACTCAGAATTACCCTTCTCTACTCTTCCTATACTCCTTGCTTAAATAACTCAACTTTTCCTTTTGTGATAACTATCCTTTCTGCAGAGAAGCCTTCTCTGAATCCTGTGAGAAAATTAATTATTCCTATTGTAACCAGTTCATAGCACTTTGTACTTAGTTTGAACACTAAGTCTTTTACTATTATTTGTTTTATGTGATTCTGTGTTAGTCAGCTTTTAGTCTCTGTGACTAACACATCTGACAAGAACAACTTAGAGCAGGAAACATTTATTTTTGGCTCGTGGTTCCAGAGATCTCAGTCTATAGTAGGTTAAATCCGTTACTCTAGGCCTAAGAATGTTCTAAGAAAGAACAGCATTTTGGAAAGGTGTGGCAGAGGGCACCTGCTAACTCATGGCAGCTCTGAGAAGAGAGAGAGAGAGACAGAGAGAGAGAGAGAGAAAAGAAGGAGAAGAAGGAGGAAAAGGAGGAGGAGGAGGAGGAGGAGGAGGAATGGAGGGAACTGGAGAAGATAAACTCTTCAATGGCACACAACTAGTAACCTGTTGCCTTCTTCCAAGTAGGTCCTAACTCCCAATGGTCCATTCAGCCATCGATGGATTAACCCATTGATGAAGTGAGAGCAAAAATATCCCAAAAGCCCCACTCTGAAACTTGTAGCATTGGGAACCATATTTCAAAAAGAGACTTTGGGGAACATTCCAGATTCAAATTATAACATTATGTTACATATGTTCCTTCTTCACTCCCTATATTCTTTGAGAGTCAATTCTATTGTTGTTGATGTTATATATTTATTTGTTTTAGAGTTTTTCACTATTATATCAATGCATGGTATAATTCTGAACTTACTCCCATTTAATATGTAATCCATATTGTATGAAGGTATATAGTTTCCACATCTTATGAATCAAGTCTGTAGATATATAGTTAATACATGTAGCTCTGTATTAAAGACAAGTTGTAGCAAGAATGTAGGAAAAGGTTTATATGTAGAAAGTTTATCCAAGGATACCCTATCCAGCTGATGACCAATGTGGGCAACTGTGTCTAGATCCTTTTAGGTACCATATAGAAGCCATCTGTAGAGAAAGCAGCTGAGAATTGCCCACTCAGGGAACAGAAGAGGACAGTGTTTTACTGCCAGCTATTGCCCCTACTCAAGTTTGCACTGCCCGGGCAATACCTTGTACTTCCATTTTTCATATTTTTCAAAGAAGCTGATCAGATTTCTACATGACTATGATCTGATAAAACATAGACATTCCAGAATAGAAAGTAAAAGAGCTGAAGAGCAAATATTAACATCTTATAATTTGAATTTATTATTATAAATAAAGAAGATAAAATGGAATTATAGTTTAAAAAGAAGGAAGGAAGGAGAGAAAGGAAGGAAGGAAAGGAGGGAAGGAAGGAAGGAGGGAAGGAAGGAAGGAGGGAAGGAAGGAAGTAGGGAAGGAAGGAGTCCCTCCATATAATAGAAAAAAATTAAACCTTAAACCTAAAACCTTAAAAAAACATATTGAAGCTTATATATATTAATGATAAAATAAGCACCTGTTATAACAATCATGTAAATAGATGTGTATGATATAGTGAATACTAGCTGCAGACATTGTAGAGTAAAAAGATTATTGCTAAAATAAATTATCCAAGATGGTAATCTTTTTCATCAGTCTCAAGTGTTTGAACTTGATAGTCTCCAATATTCTGCCATAGAATCAAATATGATCTAGTATGTGAATGGAATAAGCACAGTATTAATTTCCTGTTTGATGAAATACTAGGGATTGGGATGAATACAAAAGAACAGAATGAATACAAGATTTATGTTCCCTTCCTAAGAATTTATAATGCAGTTCAGAAAACAAAATATAAGAGGGCTTTGAAAACTCGGGAGCAGTTACGGAGGCAGTATACAAGGTGGTCATAGTGATTGCTAGATCACTATTAGCACCAACAGAAATTAAAGGAGATTAATTCAAATGAGTTAACTAGAACTTGTCTTTAAGTGACAAAGAAAAAGTAAGAACTGTGACTGGATTTCAATTGGTTTGGAGAGAGTGCTGGGAAAAATTACTAGTTACAAATTATCAAGGGTAAGAACAGACACCTATAACTCCAGCAATGTGGGAGGCCAAGGCAGGGATTCAGAAGTTCAAGGCCAGTCCCTGCAATTTAGTGAGATCCAGGCTCAAAAGAAAACAGAAAAAAGAAAGGGATGTAGCTCAATGGCAGAGTGACTCTGAGTTCAATACCAAGTACAAAAAAAAAAAAAAAAACCACTAAACAGCATCATCATCTTCATTAAAAGGACAGAAGAGTAATGACTGTAAAACTGAAATCAAGACATAAAGTAATTTGCCTTCATTCAATTTAGCTGTGTTTATGTGAGGGAAAAAAGGGTTTCCTCCTATTTTTTTCTTTTTTATTAATATTACACTCTTGCTTTGTTATTCCTTCCACCCCCATGATTCTTTCTGGGCCTTCCAATAAAATTGCTCTAAAGAATATGTTGTATTTGGTTTTCAAATGCTTTTCTCCTATTCTGATTTACACAACACTGCAATCAGGTTTTTGATTCAGACTCTCTACAAAATATACTTACTCTGTGTGTGTGTGTTTGGGTGTGTGTGTGTGTTTTCATATGTTCAGGAATTTCTACCTGATTTGTTCATTGGTGTATTTCCAACACTTAGAACAAGGTTAATGTATATTAGATGTTTAATAATTGTTGTGAAATGAACACAAAAGAGAAACACAAATTTTGAAACTTTGTGTTTATTGAAACTTTGTAGTTATTTCTTCTTGCATGCCTTTATTATAACATATTTAGTGACTTGTGGCCCTGGAGGAAAGCCTGAGATTTAGACAAGGTCTTGCAAAGAAGAAACCCAGATTCAATTGACACATTAAGCTCTTTGACTAATATTGGTCTTATTGAATTCTATCCACCTAGTTTACACGTACAGCTAGATGCTGCTTTAGAAATTCTACGAATACTAAGGAGATTAATGAGGTACAGCCTGAAGTATTTTATTTGCTCCTGAGAAATGTGTATGCATATGTCTGCACCATTCTCGCTTACACAAACAAGTGAGGTACACAAGTAAGCAATTCAAACTAAGACTTGCAATCAATTTGTGGTGAGAACTTAAATAGTTATTTTTCCCCAAAGTATATAATAAATAGAAAAATAGAAGAAAGGGAAAATAATCTTGGTAATTTTCTCAAACTTCACAACAATAAACCTCTGGAACAATGTGAAATATTTGAAGACCTTAGGATAACTCTCTGCCTTGATTTTACTGCCTTTGCTTTGATTGACTGTGCAGGGATTGGCTCCCTCCCCATAGTCACTTGGTGGCAGAGGGTAACAGGGTCTGATTCTTGAATTCATGACAGCCTCAGAGTGGAGCTCGAAGAGCATGGCCCTTGGCATCAGTTAGTCCTGGTTTGGGATCCAAGTTCCACAAGTTGGAATCTGTGGAAATTCTCCAAATCTCTGTTTTCTCAACTGAAATGTGAGATTATTGACCTCATCTGGCTAATACAAGAATTAAATATAGCAGAAGTAAATACTGCAATAATAAAAACTTTGCTGCTGTGACAAAATTTTCCTAAAGGGAACTGAGCTTAGAATAAGTCTCAGAAAAGTTCATGCAGACTGAATATGCAAAGACTTCAACTATGAAAGGACCTATGAGCCTTGGGCATATGCTGAAGAGGTTTCACAGGACTGAAGACACAACATAGCCAACATTGATTTGCATATAAATAACAGAATACCAAATACCAAATAACAATGAAAATACTATGAGCTAACAATTTGGGCATTTTTTTTAACCTTTTCAAACGTTTTATTTATTTGTTTTCATAGTGGGAATAGAACCCAGTTGTGCTTTACTACTCAGCTACATCTACAGCCCTTTTAATTTTTTTTTTTTTTTTTTTGAGATAGGGTCTTGCTAAGTTGCTTAGGACCTTGTTGAGGCTTTTTCAAACTTGTGATCCTTATGCCTCAACCTCCCAAATCAGTGGGATTACAGGCATGTGTCACTGAGCCTAGCTGTTTTTAACTGTGCATAAAAACATAAAATCGTACATATTAATTTGGTTCCATATCAAGTTCTGATACATGTGTACATTGAGCAATGTTTAAATTAGGCTAAGCATATCTGTCTACCCAAACATTTTTAATTTCTTTATAATGAAAACTTCAAAAATCATTTATTCTAGCTTTTTGAAATTTATAATTCATTACTGTAATCCATAATCTCCCTATTGTACAATATACATTAGGACTTCTTTCTATCTGTGACTTAGTTTATACTCATTAGTCACCTTTCCCAATCACTCTTTCCTGTTGCTATTTTCAGTTTCTGGAGACCACTATACTACTCTCAACTTCTATAAAATCAACATTGTTTTTTGGGGGGGTGGGAGGTGTGGGGGAGGATTCCAGATAGGAACGAAATCACACAGATTTTTCTTTCTGTGTCTGGCTTACTTCACTTAATAATGAATTCCAGTTCTATCCATGTAGTCACAAGTGATAGCATTGTACTCTTTTTCAAAGCTGAGTGGTATTCTGTTATTTATATGTACTGCATTTTTTTTTATCCATTGGTTAATGGACATTTCCCTTATTATTGTTTCTTGCCAATTGTGAATAATCCTGTAATGAACATGGGTACAAGTGCATATGTCACTTGGTCATACAGATTTCATTTCCTTTGGATACACACCCACCAGTGGAATTTCTGCATCATATGATAGTTTTATTTTCAATATTAGGAGGAATCTCCAACCGTTTTCCATAAGGGATGTACAAACTTACATTCCCATCTACAGGATACAAGGATTTCCTTTTATTCTTATTCTTGTCAGCACTTGTCATCTTTATTATTCTTGAAAACAGCCATTCTTACAGAGATTAAGTCATTCTCATTTTGGTTTTGATTTGCATTTCTCTCTTGTCTCTTTCCTCTGAGGATTGTTTTCTTTATTGAATAGAAACTTTTTATACGGTGAAATCTTACTTATCTGTTTATGTTTTGTTCCCTGGGTTTGGGGGGTTTGTTAAAAAAAACCCTAATTGCCACTAAAATGTTGCCCTTATTTTTTTTTCTAGTAGTTTTATATTTCCAGGTCTTACATTTAGGTCTTTAATCCATTTTGAGTTGATTTTTGCAACTGTAAGAGATAGGGGTCTACTTTGTTTCTTCTGCATGTGGATACACAGATTTTTCTAGCACCATTCATTTAAAGATTGCCCTTTTTCCAATGTATGTTCTTAGTACCTTCATTGAGAATCAGTTAGCTGTAGATGCATGGGTACACATTTAGGTATTACCCTAAGTGCAGACTCATGGACCACTGAAAGATCATTGGTCCATGAGTCTGCACTTAGGGCAATACCATGCTGTTTGGATAACTGGAGCTTTACAAAAAGTTTTGAAGACAGATAGTCTTATGCCTCCTTCTTTATTCCTTTTGATCATGACAGCTTTGGATATTCTGGGTCTTTTGTGCTTCTATACAAATTTTAGGTGTTTGTTCAGTTCTATAAAAATGTCATTGAATCTGTATATTATTTGAGGAAGCATGGACATTTCAATATTAATTCTACCAACCCATGAATACAGGAAGTATTTCCTTCTTTTAGTGCTTTTTCAATTTATTTCATGAGTATTTTTAAATTTTCATTATAAAACACTGATAAAAGTAGCAGTCTTTCACTTGCTTACTTAAGTTCATTCCTAGATTTTTTTTTTGAGAGAGAGAGAGAGAGAAAGAGAGAGTTTTAATATTTATTTTTCAGTTTTCAGTGGACACAACATCTTTATTTTATTTTATGTGGTGCTGAGGATCGAACCCAGCACCCTGCGCATGCCAGGAGAGCACATTACTGCTTGAGCCACATCCCCAGCCCCACTCCTAGATTTTTAAAAATATTTTTACAACTATTGTAAATAGGATTGCTTTCTTGATTTCTGTTTCTGACAATTCACTATTGGCATACTCTTGTATACAATTTTTACTTTTTGGTTTATAAAAGAGTTTGTGAAAAAAAATCTTCATATATACTTACATACTATATTTATATCATATATTACATATATCATATATAATATATATGATATATGATATATAATATCATATATGATATATAATATATATTACATTTATAAAAATCTATGAAATGATCTAAATATAGTGCATATTTGTATCATTTGAAGAAACAAATAATATACATGTCAGTGAATATTTGCTGAGTTTTGCTATGCTCTTCTTCAAATAAATAAGAAATCAAAACAGACCAACGCTGCCTGATAGAAGAGGAGGCGGCCAGGCAGCCCTCCAGAAGAGATGGTAAGGAGAAGTGAAAAGGGAAAGCTGTTAAAAGAAGCAGACTGTGACAAGTTGTGCATTCCAGACACACATTTAAGTGAAAGGGGAAAACTGGATGTGAATAGGAACATTTCAGTTTGTCTTTGAAACACATTTATCATGCAAGTTGCCTTTGTAACAAACCTTTACCTCCAGTTCTATCATAATCCTTATTTGATAGATAAGAAAACTGAGGAACACAAAGCTCAAATTGTTTACCCCAGTTTGTACATCTAATGATTGGTAAAACTGGTTACAAACTCACAGAACATTGCTCTGTATACGTATATGGACAAAATGTGCATTGACTATCTGAATTCCTTTTTATATTTTCATCCTATAAAATATGAATAAGTAAGGTAATATGTTTACTATTATGTGTCTCAATATTTCACAAAAAGTGGTTCATGGGGCAGTGTTTCTAAGGGACTCCTTCAGACATAAAAGTTGGAGAAAGTCTGATCATCAAATCCCTCTTTTTGAGACTGTGTGATCATTAACATAACAAAGCAGAAACTTGCAGTAAAAAGAAACCACTTAGTTTTAAGAGCTAAAGAAACAAACTTATCCACCAGTATATTTCTTTGCATGTCTATCAAGAGCCATTGAAAGGGTATCCTCTTAATGCCACCTTGGGAAGTGTGACCTGAGGTCATTGTCAAATGAGTACCCAGGAGTGATGCCAGCGAACTTCTTCTATAGAAAGACTGAGCACTCTAATTAGCTCTGTGGTACCTGGTCATGTCTTCATTAACTTCACCTCCTTCTTGGCACAGTTCTGACAGTACAGATGCAGATGTCAATTTTTCTTTTGTTTGGATTTACTTTTTGTTTTCTCTCCCACTTTGGTCAACTGAGGGAACTTGAACAAGGAGGCTCATGGCACCATTGTAAAATATTCCCACAAAGTCATCACTGTCTCAAGCATGCCTCTTAAGAAAAAGTTGCAAGTTGAAGATTTAATATTTGGCACGTTTTAAAACTCCCAGTTGAAATTTCTAAAGAAATGTTTTGTAACAGGGAACACGGTGCACAGGCCCTAAATCAACAATCTTCTTTATACTTGCAACTTCCTTTATGAGACAGGTCAAATTCCAAATGTGATCCTGTTCGTTCAGATGAATAGAAACTATCAAAATTCTCTAACTCTCACTCTTGCCTGTAAAATCTGAAAAAGGTGTTTTAGGAGGAGAGAATGGAACAGTGGTTATTGAAGACTGGGGAGGGCAGAGAGGGTGATGACAAGTTAATCACTGGATACAAAGTTGTAATAAGGTAGGAGGAATAGGTTCTGATGACATATTATACACTATGCTGACCATAGCTAACAATGATATAATGTACATTACATGGCAGGTGCAGGAGGAATTTCAAATGATCTCACCACCAAAAAAAAAAAAATGTTTAAGGTGATGAATATGTTAATTACCCTGATTTGATCATTATATTATAACGTGTTGGTCATAATAGTACAATGTACCCATAAATAGGTACAATTATATTATTATATATACTTGTATGTACCATAATTATATATACACACATACATATTAATTAAAAATTAAAATTGAAAAAATAACAGCTGAACTCTTTGATAGTCATCTGCACCAAATTGATCTATACTCTAGATATATGTTCACATGAGAAAAGAAAAAACCAGATCAAAACATTTAAAAAAAAATGTAGCAACAGATAATTTTTTGCCCTTAGACAAGTCTCTACATTTCAGGTTCTTTATTGGTAAAATGGGCTCTAATATCTTCTGATTCTACTTTTAGCTTTATGACTTGTGCTAGACAACTCCCTTTCTTATGTGTACCCCAGGTGCTTCCAAAGACTTTCAAGCAACTAACAATTATGTGGCAAATCAAGGTAAAATATATTTTTAAACAATCAAAACAAAAATTTTAAAAATGTAAGATCCAATTGGGCAAAGGGAACACACAGAGGTGAACACAAGGACCAGGCACATGTAGGTTCCGAGAGACTGGCACCAGGTTTAGTTCAGAGTTCCCCAGAAGACAAAGAAAAAGACTATAGAGGTTATAAGTTTCATAGTGTGGAACAGCATAACTGCCTCTCTGGTGCTTGGAAGAAGAAGAAAGGTATGTTTGGTATTGATATGTGGAATGAAGCCTGTGTGACCTCACAGTGGGAGGCTGCACACATGGTCCTGGTAACAGTAGGGATGTGAGCATGAGCATGCATCCCATCTGTGTCCACAGCTTTCCCAATTGCTATTGTTTTACAACCATCCTAAATATGTGACAGCCTTAATGGCATCTGTACAGTTTAATATACCAGAGACAAGACTTTCAGAATAGTGATTTCTAATGTCACTGACCAACAAGGTGGTCAATTTTTAGTCGTTGATATTTTTGAGAGTATTGTATCACTCTGGGGCTTTGCCTCTAGAAATATTATTATGAGTTTGTTGTTCATAGAAATGTAGACAGCTGGGCATGGTAGCACATCTTTGTAATCCAAGTGACTTGGGAGGCTGAGGAAGGTGAATCATAAGTTCAAGACCAGCCTCAGAAACTTATGGGGGCCCTAAGCAACTTAATGAGGGTATCTCAAAATTAAATTAAATTAAATTAAATTAAAATAAAATATAGTAGGGCTAGAGATGTGGCTCCTTGATTAAGTGTCTGTGAGTTTAAGCCCTGGTACAAAAAAAAAAAATCAAATAAATGAAGAGATCAAGATCAAGGCCTCTACTAGCAAAATGTCTCTGATTTGAAGAAAAATAAGTGATTTGGTTATAAATGCAATTATCAACACTGTAGACAACAAACTTGATTGACTTCCATAGCTTAGTGTGCTTTTTATTGCCCATGGTCAGTAGGAAATGTGCTTCCCTCTTCTCCTTTTAGTACAGAAAAGCATATTGGAAAGAAATTGCAATTTTCTGATTGATGTTCACCTTTCCTGTCTCAGTATGCCCTCAACATGAAAAAGCCAGTGAAGTCTATGATTCATACTAGATTTATTTCATCCATTATAGAAATATTTACTGGATGCTGCTATTCTAAGCACCATTCTAGTTATAAAGTCAGAAAAAAAAGCATGTGGTTATTATCTAGTGATAACATACATGAAACCTCTAAGGTGGTTTTTAAATATTTATTGTTAGTGCTCAAAGAATATGCTTATATTTTAATTGAAAAAAAAAAGGATCCTGTGGGATAGTAAATTGACTACTAGTATAATGTCTATCTTCCACACATTTCTCATCTGCTCACTGAGAGATGAAAGGTCATGTGACAAATTTGTGCAGCTGTGATTTGCTTGAAATGTAAGAATCTGCTTAAGAGAATCCCTCATGATTTCTTTTCCTGCTCTGATATATCTGAATTATGCATATTTATTTATAAAACAGTTCATGTGTTATTGTTCTAGGCAGTCTGATATAAACAAAAGTTTTGAGCATGTAATTAAAATCCTAGTTTGATGGAAAGATAAAATTTCTTAAAACGTTAATTATGAGGAACTATAAAATTGCTAATTCATGAAATGATTCTGCTGAGTACAAAAGAATGCCCTCTCTGGGCATCCCGTAATGGCAAAATGACTTCCTCTCTAGATAGAAACATTTTTTTAAAAAGCCCTCTCTTGCTCTTGCAGGTGCAGCCTGGTGCCAGGACACACAGCTGGGGCAGCTAGCATGTGCTGTTGTCAGCTCACACTCACCTCCTTGGCTCTACAGCTCTGGGCGGGTCCCAAACCACAGGAGAGTACATGCTACTCTGGTGCCACTAGAATCAATTCCAGTGGGGTAAAAATTAGAAAATTAGTAAGGCAGTATTCCACTCACAGAAGAAAATCTCTCATTATTATGCTTATTTTTTTAAAGAAAATATGTGAAAGAGGAAGAAAGGGCAATTGAATTTTGTAAGATAGGTTGGATTTGCCTAGTTGGAAGTCATAGAGGTTCTGTTTGTTGGATAGTGGAGATAAACTGAACAAGTGCATAAAGATCAGAAAGGGAAATTTGTGGGAACAGCTGGTACAGGCATTTGGTTGGAACTGATGTTTTGAGAGTGAGAATTATGCTATAAGACTAGAAATGCAGCTGTGTGCCAGCTGACAGAGGACTTTGGATATTAGAATAAAGAATTTAAACTCCATCCTTTAGGCAACAGCAAATCATCAAATCATTTCAAATGATTGATATAATTAGAAGGAATAATTTTGGGAAATATCAGCATAATGCAAAAGCACCCCTCCCTCCATTAAAGTGGAAATCAGTAACATACAGTTGCTACAGAGGAAAGTAAAATTGCAGTTAGGGTAAATAAAATCACCTCTAATTAAATTGCATAGAGGTAATGAATGCTAATGTTTTATACACTTAATTCTAGATTCACTCCATGCATACAAAAGGTGTATTATAAAAATAGTCACACAGTGCATAATATTTTTGAAATGTTCTGTTACTTCATATAATATGGCCTTGCAGTTAATAAGGAATAGTAAATCTAAACTTTTTCATAGAATTCCACAGAAATCACACACACACACACACACACACACGCACACACACACACACACGTCATATGTATGTGTCATATAAAATAAAAAATAAATATCATATACAAAGCCTTGTTTGGGGCACAATATACAACAAAAGCGAAAAAGCAAGGACATGAGCACAGGATAAGCAATCAGAATGAATTAAAGAAAAGAAAGTTTAGTAATATTTGATTTGAAAGAGCAAGTGTAATTATAGATACAATGCAATTCATGAATCAAAAACTTAAAACCAATACATGAGAATAGATGAAAATGACAGTGTCTATCCATCTATAAAATTTTAAAAATAATTCAACAAAGAGATAAACATTAAAATATTTCTATAGCCACTAGAGAAAATAAATCAGCAATAAAATTGGAACTAAATCTTAGTTTATAAATGTTTCATGTGCAGTTATTAATAAACATTTAAAGAAGGGTGACTCCTATATCATCAGAGGATTTTTCATAGTAAAACATAAAAAATACTTGTTTAAGAAATAAAGGAGGAGAGCTGACAGACTTCATGAAGGCAAAATTTTGTTGAAACCTAACAGAATAAGAAGAGAACAAAAATATAAATTTTAGGACAATTCTCTTTCTGAAAAAAAATAATTCATTATAATACTAGCAAATATTTTAGTGCTTCATCTATATTAATTTATATAATCTTCAAAAATCAATTATGAATGTAGTGTTATTATTTTACATTTTATAGAGAAGAGTCCTGTAGCACAAAAGCTTTAAATAACTTTGTTCCTGGTTCCACTATTTATAAAAAAAGAAATAAGAAAGAAAAAAAATCTTAAATTCATTATCAGACATTCATCAATTTCTGCTCATTTCAGTCACAATAGCATATTTTTGAATACTCCATAACCAGTCAGAATTTATTCCAGGTATACAGTGTACTTTAACACAGAATAATTTATTAATGAAATACATCTTATTGTATGAAAATGTAATTGTATCAATATATGGATATAAATCACTTTATAAAATCGCACAGTTAACATCAAATGTGATGGTGAAAGACTAAAAGCTTCAAAAACAAAATTACCATAGTGACTACTGCTACTTGTATTTAACATTTAATGGAGGGTCTAGCTAGGACAATTATTCAGAAAAAAGGAATAAGTAACATTGAGTTTGGAAAAAAAAAGGCAACTACTTCTGTATCTAAGTGCATTGTTCTTATATGTAGATATTCCCAAGAACTTCATACAAAAAAAAAATTGTAGCTAATAAATGAGCTCATCAAGCTTGAAAATTATAAGACCAATGTACAAATCTTAGTTAAAATTATATTCATTAGCAATGACATTTATTTTATTTTATTTCATTTTTATACCGGGGATTGAACTCAGGGACACTTAAACATTGAGCCAAATCCCCAGCAAATTTTTGTACTTTATTTAGAGAGAGAAAGTGTCCCATTGAGTTGGTTAGGGCCTCACTAAGTTGCTGAGGCTGGCTTTGAACTTGCGATTCTCCTGAGCCACTTAGATGCACTACAGCACCAAGTGCAATGACATTTCTCAATATAAAATGAAAAAAAAATGCATATAGAGTATAAAAATTACATAGATATAGATTTAATAAAACAAATACAAAATAAGATAATGTTATTAGTTTGGAAATGTGGTCTCCCCCAGAAGCTCCTACTGATGCAGAGATATTCAGGGATGTTCTATTCAGAGAATAGAATGGACTAACTAGGTGGTACATGCAGGCAGGTGGAGCATGCCTGGAGAAGGTGGGTCTCTGGTCACTGGGGGTATTCCCTGAAAGAGTTCATCTTCCCCGCAGTTCCTTCCTCCATCCCTCTTTCTCTTTTTGTTCCCGAGTCCACCTTGAGCTGAGCAGTTTTCTTCCTCAGCTGGGCCCCTTTCCTCATGATGAGCTCCTTCATCTTGGGTCCAGAGTAATAGAGTCAGCTCTGTATAGACTGAGACCTCCGAAATCCTGAGTCCCAGATAAATTTCCCCTCCTGTGATCTGTTCTTGTCAGGTATTTTAGGGGCATTGATGCAAAAGCTTATTTATTAAAATAGACTTGTAAGTCTTGGGAGGGACATACATACAAGATATATATAAAGACACATATAAGACTTACAAGAAAAGCATGTAAACTGAGGAATAAGTAAACAGACAAAAAAAGAAAAAGAAAAAGTTGATATTTCTGTAGGGATTCTGACCATGGAAATTTACAGGAAGCATTCCCCTGGTGAGAAAACTCTAAGGGACAGTGGTGTGTGTGTGTGGGGGGGTGGTAACAGGCACCCTGTTTGCCACCCTTAGAATGCCCTGCAATCTCTCTTAGGATCTAGCAATACAGCTAATGTATGTGCAGTGTCTAGCTGGTATGGCAATGCCCTGAGGTGTCTCTGTGTTGGAGCCGCATCAAGCCTTGATTGCAGGCACTTAGCTCCTGGGAATAGAAGAACTTGTTTGCTAGATAACTACAATGTTTCACCAAGCTCCAGTGCTCCTGGGTCTGCCTGCCTAAGAGTAACTTCAGACAATGGACTTTCTTGAGAACTTCACAAAGCTCCTAACATTGCATATTGTAACTAGGAAAGGTAACTGCAGAGTAAGCAACCTTACTGACACTCTAAGCGATAATGTGGTTATGGTACTAATGACCTAATGTAACCTATTGTTATAAAAAAACGGGGCCACTTGGACAAAGAGCCACTCTGCCACCTTCCCTGCCTCTGCACCTGTCTGTGTCACCCTTTATTTATTTATTTACACATTTCCATATTATAGAATATTATTTGACCATGAAAAGAAAGAAACACTGAAACCTGATTAATTTAAAGTATTCTAAGTGAAAGAAGTCAAAAACACAAAAGGTCTAAGAAAATCACATTAGCTGTTTTGGAGGAAATATTGAGTGAAGAGAAATTGCTATCGGTATGGGTTTTCTTTCTGAGGTGATGAGAATATTTACATCATTGAATAGCGTGATAACAGCACACACTAAGTAAACTATACAAAATTATACATTTTAGAGTTAATTTTATGGAATATGAATAATATGTCATTTAAAAGGACACCAACTCTAAATGATAGTGGGCTGGGCCCTGGAGAGGAAAAATAAATTACTGTAAAGGATACAATTGGTACAATATGCAAAAGTAAATAATGAATAAATAAATATTAAATAAATAATAAATTTTTAAATTAGATTGTAGAATTATATCAACATTGAATTTCCTGTTTTGTGGCAAACTTGGAAGTTAACTTGCAATATTTAGTAGGAAAGAGATCCTATGTCTCCTACTTATTCTCCAATGTTTAGAGTGTGTAATAAAACTAATAAGGAAAATTATCAGCAATTCCTGAATGAAAGTGGAGGGAATAAAGAAATGTGTTTTGCTTTTATGTAAAAATTATTGCAAAACAAAAATATTTGTGATAGAGTCAAAAGGCAAATGCACAAAAAGAAAGAAAAAAGAAGAGAGTAAAAAAAAAAAAAAAAAAAGATCAATCCACCCATGAACATATGGATGTGTTTCCTTCTAAAAAGAGAATTTAAATTCAAGGATTCTTTGAGGGAAGTTAAAGCTTTCTTAGCCTGCTATTAATAGTGAATTTATAACATGTTATATTAGCAAATGAAAAAAAAATCCCACCATCCTGATGGAAAGAAAAATTTTTAAAAAAGCACATTGACATTTATCTGATGAGCTCACAAAATTCATTTTACTATGCACATTTGAATTTATTTGTCTACATTAATGGAGTTTTAAAAAAGATGGATGATGATATTTGATTCTGAAGATATACAGTCAAATTCAAGACAAATGTTAAGAATTATGAAATGATAAAATATTAAAATTAAATATTGATGCTGAAGTCATATTTGTATTTCTTAGCCATGCTTCATTTTTTTTACCTATTAATAGTGGTATTTCTGAATCACCAAATATTATCCTTCTACTTTCAATTCTCAGCTTTTTTTCTGTTTCTATGATTTATTAGATGATTGTTGACATAGTTTTGAATTTTAATTTTGCACTGCTATTTCAGAGTAGTTATTCTGAGCTTGTGTCTCATGGTCACAAATGATGTGGGGCAATATTTTTAAAATTTATTTTATCCATCCTCAAATGAAAATAAAAACTAATCATCACTCCTGCACATTACATTAACATCTCTCTCTTCTGTGGAGGACTGTCTAAAGCCAGGGCAATATGTTAACACCAAACTTTAAGAAATCTGTGTTGTTCTGTCCTGCTTTTATCTTTAAGTCATCACAGTTCATCAGTCATCATCTATGTGGTACCACAATGGAGGGCCCTGGTGCCCTTCCTTGCACTCCTGTTCACTATTTTTTCTTTCTCAATGTTCTGAATATGGTTTTCATAGAGGGCCTTAAGGTATCCATTATGACTAACTCTGATTTTTTGCTTATATTATACGAGGCATGGAAATGGGCATTATGATCACATAATATTGAGAAACAATATCTTGACTAATTCTTACAAAAAAAATGGGGTAACAGATACTCTCTGACTTCCAGTTCTGCCAAAATGCTATAGTCCCAGTCCTCACTGTCCTCTCCTAGGCAACTAAAAAGTGCTGGACGTTAAATAATGAAAATCTACTAGAAGTCTCTAGAAAGTGGAAAAGGGAAGTCATGCTGTTTAATGACCTTTGGATCTGAAGGACAACGTGGCTGCAATTTCCCTGAGTTTCTTTATTACTCCACAGGGCACTGCAGATGCTTCTAATCCAATCCATAAACTGCAACAGACACCAACCAAAAAGCTTCAAGAAAGATTGCCAAGAGGTTGAGAAAAGGATAGCCTAATTGCAAATTTTTAAAATTATTTTTATCATTTTAATTTTTTGCAATACACTTCCTATTCCAGCTAACAGAAAAAGAACATGCTGACCTCCTTCCACTCACTCCCTGGGACTGAATAAAAAGTTTATAGTAGGTCTTGAACTCATTTCTCCCCTCCGCACCCTTCCAAGCAGGCAGATTGCTCCTCAGGTTCCTCCAACAGGAGGTAAACTTGGATTAATTTTCTGTCTCTTGCTTGGATAGTGTCACCAGGGAGCTAAGCCTCCACTCCACCCAGCAGCAAGGAGGCTTAGCCAGACATAGTAAGACAGAGCTGTCACTGGGAGGCTCCACCAGCAGAATAAGTAAAAAAAAAAAAAAAAATGAAGAGTGAGAAGGGGAGCAGCTGAGGACAAGGGAGCAGCTGAGGACCCAGCTCACAGAGCATCAGGTAGATGCAAGGCTAATATCAAGGTCATCACTTTCGCTTCTTCCATGCTATTGAAAAGACCCAGTGAGAATTTAGGCATCCATTCCCACAATATGCATTACAAAGAATGGAGGGAAGGAGGGAGGGTGAGTTGGTATTCCACTCCCAGTGAATGAGGATAAGGCCACAACTAAGCTTCAGTCTCAAACCTTACAGCAACAAAAGTGTGTCAGACCCCCCCCCCCCACCCTCTCTATTGGCAACAGGACCTAGTAGGCAGCTGACCTTCCACTTCCACTTGGAAACAACAAGAAATGAGAAAAAAAAAAAAAAGTCCATACTCCACTCCTGGGGAAAATGAGGCATAATGCTAAAGCCAGCAGACCTACCAGCCCACACTTCTGCAAAGGGCAGTGAGAAGAAGTGCCCCACCTGGGCAAGGTGCTGTTGGCAGCCACCAGAAGGAAGTTGAACATGTACACCAACCTTGCTGCTCTCCCTAAGCAATGAGACCACTTACTAAAACGAGAGAATAACTAAGGTTCAGAGTTTAATAATATAATACCCATATACCAAGGACTGGGAAAAATCATCAAGAGTAAGAAAAGAATGTCAACAGCTGCTATCAGTGAGATTTATCAGGTTTGAGAGTTAAATGATATAGATTTTAAAGTAGCCATCATAAAATTCCTTAATCAATTACTTACAAATTAAAAATCAGAAAATACAAAGAAAGAAATCAGTGGTTGAAGGAAGAACAGGAGGAAAAGTATAGGAGTGATAAATACAATTCCAGGGATGGCAACATCACCGGATGTGATCAATAGCAAGGTAGAAATGTGGAAAATGTGGAAAAGGATAGAATCAATAAAGTGGAGGGCAAAGAAAGAGAATTTTAATAATGCAAACAACTTAAGAGAAAATAAACTGCAAAATAAATTAACAGATTCTCAGGAAACTATAGAGCAGTGTAAGTAAATAATATATATATAAATAAGTAAAGAAATAGCTAATATTCATATTATTAGTTCTCTAGAAGAGAGGAGAGGAGTGGGTGGGGATGAGAATAAGACTAAAATAGTATCCAAGGAAAAATGAGTGACTGCTCTAATTTGGCAAAAGAGATTCAAGAGCATGTGTGAACCACAAAAAAAACAAAAAATCCACAACAACATACATTAAAAGGAAACTTCTGGGAACTAAGAACTAAGAGAAATCCTGATGGCAGCCACAGGGAAGTGACTAGTTTTTTTAGAGGGCAATGAGAAATGAAGTAAGAATGGACATCTCATTCATAACCAGGAAGACCAGGAAGAAGAACTGTATATGGGCAAACTATTTTCTAAATAAAGAGAAAATACATCTATTATTAGGTAAAGGACAAGTGTGAAATGTTGTTTTTAGCAAACCTATACTTAAAGAAGGGTTTTAAAAATTTCTCTTAAAACAAGAAGGAAATTTTTCTTTTGTTGGTAGTGAGCTGTGGAAGCATCAATGACTGGATTGAGCCACTGATCTATGTTGAATATTAAAAGAGGCAATTGTTGACATTGAAAAATTTTGGCTCCATGAATCATGATTGCCCTGAATCTTGTTCAATATTATTCTCCTTTAATTAAAGATTTCTTCTAGTTAAGTTTAGTGGCAGTGGAGACAGCAAAGTCAAGCACCATGAAGCACATACATGTGAGTTTGAACAGCACATGCAACCATCCTCAGAGGCTCCATCCTTTTCAATTAAGCTTCTTAGCTTCCATGCAAGTATACATTTTGTATCATGTTGAGGGCCATTACCAAGTAGGAATGATGCATCGAAATTTCCTTGCCAAGCGTACCCCATGCTGCTTAGAGGACATTTGATGGGACATTGCATGCATGCTTTAATAAGGTGACCTTGCTCAAGGACCAAGGCGGATCCGGGTTTAGAGCTGATCAGGTTTGAGGAAGTAACCGGATCCTTGAGTTTAAGGCGTTGCCAGTTTAAGATAATGGGTTTTAGGGAAGTTAGAGGTTGAAGATTATTGCTGGGATTAGGGTGTTCCTGCTGCTTGTTCCTGTTGAGTTCTCGTGAGATTAAAATGAGATTTGGAGATAGCCTCGTGGAGTAGGTGAATTGTGCGGGAGATGGTAGAACGCGATTGCCCCTGGACCTGTGTGGAGGCGGTGTGAGAGCTGGAATAAAGAATTGCTGTTTGAACCTACAAAGCTGTGTGGTGGCTCGTGATTCTGGTGCCAAGCCGAGACCTTGGCAGTATCACCCCTGTAACTTTCTTCTACAAGGAGACACCTTGACTTGCTCCTCAGAATTACGACTACTCTCTTTACTATTCAAGTACTCAAAGCAGAATAACAGACTTCTCTGGACTGGGGAAACTGATCTCCTTAGCATACATTTAAAAAACCAAATCAAGATGTCATTTAGTCATCTCCTGATGCAGATAAATAATAAAGTAGATGGTTGTTCACTTTACTTGTGGCCATCAGTCAAGAAATCCTGGTGATAGGATGAATGAATGTTTGTTGACATCTTTCTTGCTACAACACCACTGTATTTTTAATTATCATCCTGTGTGCTGGGGCTGGAGCAGGCCTGAAACCCATGAGCTGTTCTAATAAAAACACAAAATGGGGGTGTGGTGCTGAGGTCATCGTTTCCTTAGAAATCGTGCCTGTCCAGAGTGGAATCCATGAATTCTGAAGAAGTAGATTAGAATTCGGAAGACAGGAGTTATTGCAACTTTAACTGGGAGAGCAAACTATCAATGTGTCATCATTTTTCCCTCTGCCAAAAAGTATAGTTCCTATCATAATTTTCTTTCTGATTCTCCCACTTTAATTTTCACTTTCCTAGCTCTAAGCTCAATTTCCCCAAAGAGTGACTTTTTGAAAAAAACAAAATATTTGGCAAATGAATTCAAACATATGTCTACCAGAAATCAGGTGGATATAACACAGGATTTTTTCTTGTTTTATATGCATGAGATTTTTTTCTTTTCTTGTAGTTTTTAGTTGTCAGTGGATCTTTTATTCATTTATATGCAGTGCTGAGGATCAAATCCAAGGCTTCACGTAAACCAGGCACACTACCACTGAGCCATGACTCTAGTACCTACACATGAGATTTTTTTTCTTAGGGAAATATACTGTTGAAATTCCTTTCGGCTCTCCCCTTTGTCATTTCCCTACAATCCTCTCCAAGGATAGCATGCTTCTAAGGTTAACTTATATCATCTCAATGTATTTTTTTTAATTTTACTCCAAGTTGCACAGTCAATATAGTATTGTTCAGTTATTTTAAAACTTGAATAGCAACTTCTTTTCATGCTTATGTGCATATCTTCCTTTCTCTGATTTTTTTATTATAGATTGTTATATATATTTGTATATTCATCTTTGCAAATTTTTGTCCTATTATATAAACCCTGAATAAGACGATTTAATTGTTGCCAGCCCCAAATTAAGCCTCTAGAGCATAACAAAAAGGGTTCTTCTCTATGGTTTGGATGTGAAGTGTCCCCCAAAAGCTCACATGTGAGACAATGAAAGAAGGTTCAGAGGAGAAATAATTGGGTTTCTACACCCTTAACCATATCAGCGAAATAATCATTTTAGGGGATTGAGTGGTAACTGAAAGCAGGTGGGGTGGGGCTGGAGGAGGTAGGGAACTGGAGGTGTGGCCTTGGGTTATATGTTTGTATCTGGAAAATGGAGTCTCTTTCTCTGCTTCCTAATCAGCACGTGAGCTGTTTCCCCCTTGCCACTCTCTTCTGCCATGTTGTTTTGCATCATCTTAAGCCCCAAAGAATGGAGCCAGATGTCCATGACTGAGGCCTATGAAAACATGAGCCCCTTAGTAAAACTTTCTTCCTTTACAGCTGTTCTCCTTGGGTTCTTAAGTCACATCAGCATAAAAACTGACTAAAACAGGGTCCGGTCCACGGCAAAAGCCCTTCCTTCTTCTCCATTTTATTCTTTGCCAAATCCCTGTTTCATCCCTGAATTGGAGGCCTTGGGAAGATTTGTGAATTTGAGTGCCTTCCAAGATATCTCATAGCTTCTCATTTATATCTGCTCTTCTCCTCACTACTTATCCCCTTTCTCCTCTCTTTATTATCCACTTAATTTCCACTTTGACTTTAAACACTCTTAGCAAGTCAACATCCACCAATTTTCATTCCCCATACCTTTATCCAACTTTTTCACTCATTGAGCAACAGTCATTGGATTTTTCCATCAAACTGTGAGCTTGTAAAAAAGAAATTACATAAATTCTGTCGCTGTTGACCCTGGGACTTACAAGGTACTGAAAAACATTTTGTAAATGGACATATTGTCTTTATTGACCCCACATATATGGTTAAGTCACAGAGTAAAGAAAATAGTGGAAGTAGAATTGCTTTAAAGGACGCAGAGTTCAACACAAACACAAAATCATACTGGTTTTGTCAGCAAATTAATAATAATATTACCTAAACAGTATGTCTCTATTTAATTGTGTGGTACTGACTCCAAGCTTACTCATCCTCTGCAACCCAGGCTATCTGTAGTGATACAATGTGAGAGCTTCATATATTGCATAGTCCTTATACTTTTGTGGATATGTGTGATTGTGTGGGTACGTGACATTTATATAGTTATATATGTTGTTCTTATCAAGTCTTTTGGTCACAGTGGCAAAAAATGCTGACTGAAACATACAATGATGTTTCTTTTTTTATTATTTCATTTTTAAAAAAATTCTTTCTAGATAGAAAAGACAGTAGATTGTGTTTTGACATATTGTAAATACATGGAGTATAACTTTTTAAATTAGGATCCCATTTGTGCTTGTTCGTGATGTGGAGTTGCATCAGTGGTGTATTCACATATGAATACAGGGAAGTTACATAGCAAAGTTACAAGGATGTTTCATAGTGACACTGTCCAAGCACTCATGTGCTCTCTGACTGTAACAGCAATCCAGGGTAAAGTTGGCACTGCTTTTCTGTTCATCAAGCTAAGACTGCTCTAGACATCTTATAATTCTTGTGGAATAAAAATATTTAGAGTTGTTACCATCAGTTATCGGTGAGGAGTCCTGCTTCCCCACATGTTGAAGTTTGAACATTAGAGAAGCACACCGAGGCAAGCATATCAATCAGGGTTTATTTAAAAAGGGTTTGTAACAAAGAATTCTCTTGGGAGGGAGAAGAGGGCCATAACTGGTATCCTCATATCCCAAGAAGTGAGGTGTTCTGCTCTTTATATATGTTCTAGGCTTTCGTTGTTCTCCTATCTTTTCCCCCTTAACTTTCTCCTTCCTGCCCAGGAATGTTTGGTGGGATGGCCCAACGGTAGGAAATTTTCATAACATAAGCACATATAGACATACAGCACATAACACAATAGTCAAGGCTTGTAGCTTTTTGAAGGTGAAATCTCCATTGCAATGTTTAAAAATTCCATAGTTGAATAAAAAATAGGACTGATCAGAAAAACATTAACCTAGGTCTGTAGGATCAAAATCATGAGCTCAAAAAAATACCGAATCTAAGAAAAAGCAAGAGTACTAGAAAAAATGACCAGCCACTAATTAGTAAGGTATCATACAATTTGCTTTTCAGTTTAGTCTAGTTTGAGTTCAGGTAAAAGACACTTTTTACTTTTTTTTTTTTCCCTTGGGCCTCAGATCAGTCTCCTACAGAGCTAGCAGGCTTCTTTCATTAGCATTTCAATGTAAGTCCTGGCTGAGGTCAGGAAGGTACTGGGAAAACTGCTATTCTAAACTGCTATTCTGAGCAGGAGAAACCTTATGCCTAAGGCGTTTTAACCATTTTTTTTCCTAGTTGGTAATTGGACAGGTTTGTATGTTGAAATTATAATAACTTACTTTCTATTAGTTTTGAGAACAAAGCTAGGATGGTAAGCTCCTTACTGAGATAAGCTACTGGTTGTTAAGCAGGTCCATTATTTTGTGCAACCATTCCTGAGGCCTCAGTGAAAAACAGGTTAAATCTTGCTTCATAAGTAAGTTGAGGACAAACTAAGGCCTAGTTTTAATGGCTTAAAGTCTCCCTAGAGCTGTTCATAACTCAGAGGAGGACTAAACTTTTTTAGTAAATTTATCCTTTAAAAGTAGGTGGCCCTTTATGGATTCAGGGTTAAAGGTGGTGTGTTTTTATTGTCTCCCTGAGTTTCCCCATGAAAATAGCTGGACTTTCCTGGGGGTCCTGAGTAATTTCAGAGACCTTAGAACAGTTAATGGGCTTTTGCTTGACCTTCTTGAGACCTTCAGGGACCAACATTTGGAAATATGTAATTTTCCAAGCTCCCATTCATCATTTGAGTCCCAGTCAGGATCATTTCTGGAAATTGCCTGTGCTCTAGATGAATAATTAGGTTTGTTTCCAGTTTGCGATGTTGGGGCATGGGCAAGATTTGGCCCATCACCAAATTCTTCAACTGCTTGCTTTAGAGTGGCCTCCTTCTTATTGGAGGTTAAAGTTTGGCTAAGTAATAATATAATTTCTTTCCAGGTGAGGTCAAGCACCTGGCATAAGTTCTAAAACATCCCAAAATATTTATGTAGATCCTCCAAAAATCTCTCTGAATTTGTTCTTATTTGTTTTAAGTTGGGGCGGGGCTCCCCTTGATTTCTCTTCCTCAGCAGGTTATTTCTTAAGGCCTTCTCTCATGGTAGAGATTGAGGTTAGGCCTGCCAATATGTAAAAATGAGGCACTTTTCCTGATCATCTGTAATTTTTCAGTGTGTAGACTAGTGGTCAATCTACACACTGACTTGAGAGAGAAGCTCCTACCTGAGTGATGGGAAATTCAAGTTCTCTCCCTCTTAAGACAAAACTGTTTATCTACTATATTAGGAACATCTCCCTAAATTTGAGCTTCATTATGGTCCAGAAAACCTAACCTGTGTCTCATCATTGGCTTTGCCAGTTATTTCTGGCCTCCTTTGGCAAAGTGTTAGGGTCCCAGTCTGCCCTCTGTCAGAGACCCTGGGAGCATTCAGACTTACAGGCATTACTGCTTTTCTCCCTGCCACTAAAACTCCGGACTATGAAAACCTATTAAAGAGATAGAGATAGAGATAGAGATAGAGATAGAGATAGAGAGAGATAGAGATAGAGATAGAGATAGCGAGATAGAGAGACAGAGAGAGAGAGAGAGAGAGAGAGAGAGAGAGAGAGAGAACAATTGTATAGTCTTAACTTTTTGTGCCTAACTGTTGTCCTGTAGACTAAAGGAATCTCCAGCAAGTAAGGGGAACATCTATTGATTGTTAAGTGCATAACAAACACCCTTTTCTGGAGGAGTTTATGGGAGGGTTTGGTAAAAAAAAATGCCTTCCTCTTGTGGCAATTTTTTTTTTCTTTTAATACATTGAGTACATCTGAGCACAGAAACAGTAATGGGAGATTTTTAACTGGCTTGTGAAGGCTAACTATGTCAACAAAGGGAACCTGGATGTTTTCTTACTAATCATTCCATGTCTTTCTCTCAGTCCTACAACCTGACTCACTAGTGTTTCTGACTGGCGAAGGAAGGGGTACATCCAGGAGGGAATGTATGCGGGGGTGGGGAGTGTTGACTGGCCCACATGGCAAATATAATTGTGGCTTTTCCTCAGTGCCATCATCTACTGATCACCCTAGATACCCCTTAGGACAGTCAGGAGGGGGCTCTAGAGAAGGAACCTTAGGATTTTCGTCTGAGTGTAGCTAAGGCCAGAAATTTCATAGTTGTTCTATATTCCTTCATCCACCTTCACGCATCCAAGGCAGATCAGGACTAGGGACACTGTGTACTCATGCCAATTGCTCTCCAGACCTGAACAGAAGACTAGGAAGCGGCTTTGGCAGAACCCAACATGTCTGCTCTGTATTGAAGAGGTGATTGAATGCTGCCTAGACCAGGAAACCTTTCACCCGAGTCTTGAAGTGTGGTGGTTGTGAAGTGGCACCCTCTTCCTCCAAGGAAAAGTCTTAACTGGGCTTCTCCAGAATTCTGCACCATAGATGATTTTGGGACTGTTAGCAAAAGAGTTTCTGCAAAAGAGTTCAATGTTGATAAACTTCCTATTTTCATGTTGCCCTGTTTACTTGGCCACTGGCCAGGAAGATACCAGCTCTCCAGGTGCTGGACACCCCCTTACTCCCTTTTCTAGTTTTTCACAAACATATCCAGTATAGTAATTTGTAGAAATGTGCAAACAAGGCTGCTGGCCTTGAGCTGGGCTTCACAGAGATATCTACATTTTTAAGGGAAGTAACCAACTGGGCTCCATGGTAACAGCTGGCAGGGGGAGGAAAGAAAGGGGAGAAGAAGCTCTCCCCTTCTCAGGAGTTGTCCTTGAAGGGTTAACTTGCCCAAAACAGTGAAAGAAAAAGCTGCTTTTATGTGAATTTCTGCAGACTGTGAACTTCTGAGCCCCTCCCCTTACATGCTGGGTATACAATTCTGAAACTACCTGAACTCGGGATTCAGGGGATTGATTGATTACAGCAAAAGCTGAGCCCTCTGAACCTGGCAGCAGCCAAATAAAACTGTTTCCTGCTATCTTCGGTGCCCTGCCTCCTCTGTCCTTACAAAAGTTGCACTATGCAATAAGTAGCCTATGGGTGCCCATCATTCTCCAAAATGAAAGAGACTAAAAGATACAACTCAAGCAGATGTCGGGTGCGTGGAGAAAAGCTTGCCTCAGTGTAGATCTCCATGGAACCTCCAAATATGTTACCACTGGTTACTGGTGACAAGTTCTCACATGTTGAAGTTTGACCATTAGAGAAGCACACTTCAGGTTACCTTAATAGCAGGTTGGAGCTGGGGCAGGTTCTTGATAAGGGTGGAGGAAGGACTCAGAAGGAATTAACATTTCAATTCTTCTGGGGACAGTCTCCAACTTGCTGGACTCACTCCAAATTGGTCTCCATGATGGGACCTGACTCGATTTACCTATCTATACTGACTGCCTGTCTAATTCTGTTTTCATAGTGATAATCAATTGCAAAGTCTCACTTCTGATTTATTATATACCTGTGTCATCCCCAAATTATTCTCATTGGTTGCCAGAAAAAAAAGAAAAAAGAAAAAAGAAAAGCCTGATAAAGTTACAAAATACACTCCTATTTCTTGATTTGGGATTTTGTGGTTGTTAGAGACAGCCTACATATGCCTTAGTTAATTTTATAGTTGGCTTAGGTTTTGAATGATTGCATTTTGCAATCAGTTAACAACCTTCTTCTCTCCTTGTGAATATATATATATATATTTTTTTCTCAATGCTCATTTTTCATTCCACGTGAGTTTTAAATTAATTTCTTTAGTGATCATGGCTTTGAAATATGTGTGCCTTGTTCAGTGTAACTCTCATGCACAGATCATGTTCTCCTTCAAGTGACTAAGTTTTCTCCCAGTGACAGTCCTCTTCAAGCATACACTATGGCCTATTAAAATTTTAAAATGCCCCATTTGTGAAGCACTTGTCTCTCGGCTTCAAAACTGCACTTTTGTTCTCTCCCACATTGTGCTGGAGATGAGACTCAAAACACATTTCCATGTTGCTGGTTGTTTCTTGTTTTGATCTGCTAACAAAGGATACAGAGGGAGCCTGCAAATCTGGTGTGAGCAACAGGGACTTGGCCCTCTTTTTTACTTCCTGATTCTATGAGGATCACACCAGGCTTGCCTCTCCACTTTTGTGGCTGTCTTTCATGTTAGTGAGAGCAATCCAAGAAAGTTTTCAAAGTTTCCAACATTCTGAGAACTATTATCACATGTATACTCAGAAACCCTCCTCCTGAAGCTCCCATATCAATAGGAGGCTTCAGAGACACCTGTCCCAGCATAGTTCATTAACAAAAATCTGAGTTTCAGTGCTACAAGGCTCTTACTCTTACTTTATACTTATAAATTTAAATGATCCCAGAATCTCCACTTTGTTTGTACAGCTTATCTCCTGCCTATAACATGCTGGTAAAGGAAACTGGTAAGAGGAGAAATCTCAAGAAACAGAACTGAAAAAAATGAGTTTCAGGGATTTGTTTAATGTAGAGCTAGGCAAAGTATTTCTAGCAAGAGCCCGATAGATAATGTTTTTAGTTTTCTCAGCCACTGTCACAAACACTAAACACAGTTGTTATCACAAGTAAGAAGCAATGAATGATTTGTTAGCAAGTAGGCACAGTCATACTTAACCCATAAAGTATAGTTTGTCAAATCTGGGGATAGAAAAAGATCCATAGAGGAGGAGGGAGATGAGTGCTTCAGGCTTGGGTCTTCTGCTGGTCTTTTCATGGGAAATTTACATATCAACTCTGACTTTAAGTCCCTCCTCTCTAAAAGCTCACCATTGGGATGAAACATCTCAAAGGTATCATACCCTTCAATTCTAGAATGGTAAGAATTTTTCATTTGACTTCCAGAATAATATCATGAGAAGTTCAGCTGACCCACTGCTGAAAAAAAAAAAAAAAAAAAAAAAAACCTGGTGGGAACCATAGAAAGCAACCCTTGAAGTGTTTAGAAATGGTTGTAAGAATAAAAGCACATAAAATAAGTATCTATTTAAGACTATCTATAGAAATTCAGTTAGATGAGAACATTCCATGGTATTTGCACTGAGATAACTGTTAAACCACGACACAAAGAAAAGACAACCAACTCCAATTGAAATCAAATCAAAGCAAGCTTATAATTTCGACCAGCCAGGCTGCCTCTCACAAAAACTGAGGGAACAGAAAACAACCCCGAATCTCTCTAGGAGCACAGCTTTATAGCACAGAAAGTTACACAAAGGGGAGTTTGAGAACTTAAAGATAACAAAATTTTGACAAGCATAACACAAAAGGCTAGTTAATATTTTAGCTGGCCCCAACATCAGAATTTATGAGGTTCATTGGAGATTCAGAGAGGGTTGTTTTCTGGTCAAGGAAAGCCAGACATGAGTGAGTTCAAGGCATGGGCAGGCATTCCAAACAAGTTTAGAAATTGCAGTGATTTATACTAAAGCTGAAATTAGCTTTTCATGCCTTTGTGGTGACATGGCTCCCAGTCTTAAGAGTGAATTAGGCTGGGTTTATCAATAACAAGGGAAAATTTTGAAAAATCTCAAATATGTGAAAATAGGAGAACACACTTATATAGTAAATGGATCAAAGAAATAAGAACATACCTTGAAATGAATGAATATGATGTGATAAATTCTCCAAATGAATGAGATGTTCAGACTGATGTTTATAGTTGTAAATTTCTATCTAAAAAAATTATGAAAGAGCTTAAACCAATAACCTAATGTTCTACTTCAAGACACTAAAAAAAAAAAAAAAAAAGGGAGACCAAGCTAAATCTAAAGCAAAAAACACAGAAGCCATAACAAATAGTAGAGCAAAAATTAGTGAAACAGAGAAGAAAAAAAAGATAAGAGAAGTCAATAAAACAGAAGCTAGTTCTTTGAAAAGAACAAGACAGACAAACCTTGAGCCATACTGACCTGGAGAAATGGAAATAAAATGGAAGCAACTAGATTCAGTAACAAAAGAGGGTTGTTATTAATGATTTGTAAAAATAAAAAGTATCAAAAGGAAATATTCTGAATAATAATGTTTCCAATTTTGATAAATGGAATGCAAAAATGTCTAAAAGTTTATATCACACTAAAACCCACTGAAGAAAAAGTAGTCAATCTGAATAGACTGATAAAATTAAGATTTATCAGTAGTAATGATACCGCTGGTTATCAGTGAAGAGTTCTGCTCCCTCATATGTTGAAGTTTGAAGCACGTGGAGGTAAGCATATAAAACAGGGTTTATTTAAAAAGAGGTAACAGACTTCTTCCGGGAGGGAGAAGGGAGTCATAGCTGATATCCTAGAACCCTGAGAAGCAAAGCAAAATATTATGCCTTTTTATATGTCTTAGACGTCCTTTGTTCTCCTGCCCTCTTCCCCTTATTTTACTCCTTTCTGCCTAAGTGACTAGGCCCAGGAATGCTGGATATGATAGCCAAAAGGTGGAAATAGGTGGGCTGAAGGGAGAAGAGCAGGATGGAACAGCCCAGGACACATTAATTAACAACTTTATAGCTCCCTGTGGGGAGGAGCAACTCCTTGGACAGGTTACCTTAGCAACAGGTTGGAGCTGGGGAAGGTTGTCTTGATAGGGTGGAAGAAGGGCTCTGAAGGCATTTCAGTTCCTCAGGGGGCAGTCTCCCAACTTCCAGGACTCACTCATATTGGCCTCCTTGCTCTGATCTGACTAGATTTACCTATCTATACTGACTGCCTGTTAGCAATAGTTTTCAGATGACTTACTGATGAATTATTTCAATCATTTAAAGAATTAATATCAATTCCTTACTTCATAATCCCTCCTAAAACACAAAAATGAGCAAATAGTTCCCAAGTTACTTTATTGGGTTATTATCACGTTAATACCAAAATTACACTAAAATATCACAAGGCAGGATAGGGCAGACCATTATAGTTTATCTGTTGGGCACAAAATTCTCCACAAAATATTAACAAGCTAAACATAACAGTTTATAAAAAGAACTATATAATCTTCTTGGTAGTATAAAATTTTGACAGTATTACTTCTGTATATTCAAGAACATGATTCAATCAATAAATGGCCAAAAGAAACTAAAAAGACATTTCACAAAAAAAGAAATACAAATGGCCAACAAATATATGAAAAAATGCTCAATATACTTAGCAATCAGGGAAATGCATACCAAAACTACCTTGTGATTTCATCTCATTCCAGTTAGGATGTCAATATCAGTAGTACAAATTATTATAAATATTGGTGAGGATGTGGGAAAAAAGGTACACTCATACTTTTGTTGGTGGGACTCCAAATCCAAACAATCACTGTGGAAAACAATATGGCAATTGTTCAAAATACAAGAAATGGACCCACCATGAGAGCCAGCTATTTCAATCCTTGGTATTTATCCAAAAGAACTATAACCAGCATATTATATCAATTGCTCCTACCAATGTTTATATCAGCACCATTCACAAAAGTCAAGTTATGAAACTAACCCAGGTGTCCCTCAGTAGACAACTGGATAAACAAAATGCAGTATATATACACAATACAGTTGTATTCAGTCACAAAGAGTGAAAGTATGCCATTTGCTTATACATTAATGGAACTGGAGAACGTCATGCTAAATGAAATAAACCAGACTCAGAAAGATGAGGATCAAATGTTTTCTCTCATTTATAGAAGTTAGAACAAAATAAGGAAACCAAAATGTCAGGGAGGGAGGAATTACATGAAAATAGAAGGGAGATGGGGAAGTATCAGAAGGGAAGGGAATTATGGGGCAAGGAAGGAGGGATAAGAAAAGGGAAGGTCTGCAGAATGAAGCTGAGCAAATTATTAATATGTATGTATATGAATATTCCATAGTGAATTTTACCTACATGTGTATCTATAAGGCACCAATTTTAAAAAAATAGAAATAAGACCAGTAAAGTAAAGATAGCTGAACAGAGGAAAGGATGAATGGAGGAAACAAAGAGGTACTAGAGACCAAAGTGGAGAAAATTATATTCCAGGCACATATGATTATGTCAAAATGAACTCCAGTATTTTCTAGAGCTATAATGCACGAACAGAAACATTTTAAAAAAGAACTGTACACTAAAACCAAGTAGAATTTATTCCACAATGGCAAGATTACTTTAACATCTGAAAATCAATTAGCATAATGTATCATATTAATAGAGAAACAAAAAAAACAAAAAAAAAATCACAATAGATTCAGAAAAGAAATCATTGGAAAAATCTAATAGGCATTTATGATAAAAATAAACTAGAAGACAGGAGCTTCTTTTATCTGATGATGGACATATAAGACACAGGCACACACACACACACACACACACACACACACACACACTCATTCATAGAGAGAGCTAACATCATGCCTAATGCTGAAAAACTAGATGCTTTCCATCATAAGTTTAGAAACAAGATAAAGATGTCCTCTTTTGCCACTTCTAATCAACATTGAACAAATGACTATACTCCATAAAAATGAAACAATAAAAAGAACTAAAATATGTCCAGGTGAGAAAAGAAAAGATAAAATTATTTCTATTCACAAATGATGGAATCGTATGTGTATACTCCTAGGCAATCCACTAAATATTATTAGAACTAATAAATGAGATCAGCAAAGTTTTAGGATGTAAGATCAACATACAAACACTAAAATGTACTTATATAAATATAATGTGAAGGGAAACTAATAACCTGAAAGAGAAATTCAAAACAACATTTCATTTACAATAATACAAATAACAATTAGTATATTTTACAAAATAAGTACAAAATGTACTCTCAGAACTATAAAACTTTGTTTAAATTTATTTTTAAAATACCTAAATAAATAGAAAAAAGTCTCCTGTTCATCATTCAGAAAAGTAACATTGCTAAAATTGAAAAGGTGATTCTTTGTGGTATTTGGGGTTGAGAAGTATTCCACTTCTAAAATATCTCTCCAACCTTATTTATTTATTTATTTATTTAGAGACAGGGTCTAACTAAGTTGCCCAAGTTGCCCTTGAACTTTCTATCCTTGATTCTCGCACCTCAGCCTGCTGAGTAGCCTGCACTCTGCTGGCAAACTGATTCTAAAATTTATATAGAATAGCATGAGAATTAAAATAGTTCAAAGAATACTAAATAATTAGGGTAATATTTGTGTGACTTATACTCTTCAATTTCATAACTTAGTCCAAAGATATAGTGATCAAAATTTTGTAAGGCCAGAATAGGGAGCCCAGAAATAATACCTTTCAGCTAACTCCTTACAAGAATACCAATGGATTATTAAAGACAATACCAAAAATAAGAGCAACAGAAGAAAAAAATAAATAAATTGAGCTTCATTAAAACTATTGTGTGTGTGTGTGTGTGTTTTAAAGTACATTATCAAGAAAGTAAAAACTAAAAGAACAGAAGAAAAATGTTTGCAAAATCACATATATAAGGAGGGACTTATAGCTAGAAATCTAATGACTAGTTAAAGTCAAAATAAGAAGAGAACTCAATTTTAATAATATACAAAAATTCTGAATAAACAGTTCTCCAAAGAAACTATACAAATGGACAAGAAATTCATGAAAAGATGTTTGACATTGTGAGACCTCAGAGAACAGCTAGTCAAAATCAGGATAAGATATTGCTTCCTACTGGCTAACAAAACTAGAATCAAAAAGTCAGAAAATAACAAAAATTTAAATGTGGCATATCCTTGCAATGGACATTAAGTTATCTATAAAACAGGTGAAGTAATGACAGTTGGTGTACTTAGGTTAAACTTGAAAACACTATGTTAAGTGAAATAAGCCAAACATACCAAGTCACATGGTATAATATTCCATTTTATTTTATATGAAATATGCAGAACAGGCATATTTATGTATGAACTACAATGTTAATTATGAAGTGGTAATGTTGGGTAGGATGAAAGGGTAGTAGCTAAAGGTATATTCTTAGGTAAAGAAAAATATTCTAAAATGGACTGTGGAGGTTGCTATATATACCTGGGAATATACTGAAAATCATTGAATTATATACATTAATTGAATAAATTAATCCATTTGTTTACTTTTGCAATACTGGGAATAGAACTAAAAGCCTCACACATACTAGGCAAGGATTCTACCACTTAGTAACGTCCTCAGCCTGAAACATATACTTTAAATGAGTGAATTATATGCCATGTAAATTGCATCTGTATAAAGCTGTTTATTTATTTGTTTGTTTGTTTATTTATTTATGCATTCATACATGCATGCTGTGTTAGAAATTCAGGTGGAAGCCAAAACCACTGGAGTTATCTTAAATCACTGCACATTCTGTTAGTTGATATGGTCTGTGTAGTCTTTGAATTTAGACAACTTTTTCAGTTTGGAATAATCATAGGGGCAAGAGGTTGACAGGATCTAGGAGATGTAATTTCAATCCACTTCAGTTTTTGTTTTTTTATTTTTAATCTTCATTGTGATAGGGGCAGAAGTTGGGGACAGAATATCTAGTTTATACTTGTGGCTCTTAAAATATCTGATGGCATAGAGCTTCTTGGATCCTACTGCATGCAATGAGGAACACAGGTTCATGTCAGTAGTCTGCAGAGATCTTCAGGGCCAAGAGCTCTTTGCAGAGGACTGACCACAGACTCTGCATCCTGCCAGAGGGCATGCTGATTGTAGTACCCATCTGTCCTTTAATTCAGAGAACTACTACTACCAGTGCCTTCGCAGCTGCTGAATTCTCTGAAGCTGCCTCCCTGTCATGTTTTAACAAGCTATGATATTTGTGAGATCTATATGAGTTGTCTTATTTCTCCCTGAGAGTTCAATGAACAAAGCCACCTCCTTTGCTTCTCTTTCTCATTTTTCTCTCTCCTTTGCTAGACATTTCCATTAACTTAGTTTTATAAGACATGAATGACTTTGTTGCTGGCTTACATTTTCCTCCAATCTAGTACTATTTGGAGAGAAATTCCATTCTAGTAACCTACTTGGTGCATAAAATGCATTTTGACATATGTTAGTCCATCTCTGAGATATAAAGCAGTCTACAATTAGGATCCAATAGGCTAGGAGGACAAGGATAGCATCATAGTGGTTGTCTCTGCAATACTGGGAGAATTTCTGGATCATGGCAGACTCTTCATAAAGTTTGATAGATAGAACTGAGACAGTATCAAGTGCTGCCAAGAAGAACAGATCAATTGTTTGGGGACAAATGGAACAAGTGTTAACGCCATGATGCTTGGATGCCACATCATGACTACATCATGACATCAATTGTTAAACATGCCAGTGATACCCCTGAAGTAATTATAAAACAATATTCAGGCTAATATGCTTGCTGTGTTAATTTTTTCCAAAACTTACCTGTAACTGAAGGATTCATATATGAGATAGTTTACTTTGCTCTTGTATCTGAACATCAATTTCTTCTCCCATTGTGGAGTCTTGAATTGCATAGCTACAGGCATTCTAAAAATCAATCCATCAATGAATAAAAAATGCTGACTTTTTTTTCACCAAAATTGCTTTCATAATTAAAAGACATGTTTTTTTTCCCCCTAAATATTTAGAAACTAAGGAACTAGCCTGAGGAGATAAACTGGGACAAAGGTTGCTTTTTTTTCCCCCACCAAATAAATTGCTGTAAATGAGAAATTGATGAAGTAATTCATTAAGCATTAACTTTAAAATTCCAAATTTTCCCTGTGACTATAAATTTAAACCATCAGCAGTCTATTTATTTTTTTAATTCTAATATAGAAATGTGATAAAAGTTACCTCCTTAAAGTTACCTTTGGACTTCCAAGTCACTAGGATTTTAAGGCTTGATAGGCAGTGCTATTTAATGGTAAAGGAATTGTACTTTGCTCCACTACAAACTTGATGAGTGAATTCCAGAAGTTATTTAACTTTTTTGGATTTCAGTTCTTTACCATGTAACATGGAAAAGAGAATAGGACCCTCTCCATACAGTAGTCTTGTGAATTCAGTGGAAAACAAAAATACAGTATTTAGCTCAATCCCTGGTAAATGTAAAATAGTCATTAAATGTCAGCTGCTGTTATTTTTATTTTTGGAGTGAATGCTGGGAGGTCACCCATGCTAAACACATGCTGTACCACTGAGCTACGTCCTAGCCCTAAGCTGCCAGTATTATCCTTCCTTGAGAACATGCCTTGGGACAGTCAAAAGACTGTCCCAGACATGAGAGTGGTAGGTCTTGAGACCACACTTTACCTGCCTATACTAATATTATCATTACTATGAAATCTATTCAGTTTTCATTAAATATACTTCCTGTTGGAAAATGTACAAAAAATTTAAAAAAATAAAAATTTTAGAAGCAGAGTTTAACAACCTGAAAAGTGCCACTACCAATAACATTTGGCATAAATCCTTTCAGCTTCTTTTTGTATTTGTGTGTTTGTGTTTTGTAATTTCAATCATAGATCAAATACATTTTTAACTTTGTATTTTTATTTAATTTATTGAAATTTTTGCATCTTGTGTATATATATAGCTTTTTTTTTTTTTTTTTTTTTTTTTTTTTTTTTTTTTAGATCTGGTAGTAATTGCAATGGTTGGCAGCTGGGAAGGGTGTCACAGAGCATAGTGTTTAAGGATGCTGGCTTCAGAGTCAGGCAAAACTGGAGGTCCAAAACTGGCTGTGCAAATTTTCATTAGTGAAAATGGGTGACTTTTAATTATCTCAAGTCCAGTCTCTTTGGGTCAAGATGTGAATAGTATATAATTCTGAATTTGTAATACGCTCAGGAAATTTAAATGACATAGTGAATTTAATTCATGAGCATAATGCCCAATTCACTTCTCCAATAACAGCAGTCATTTCTTATCATGATTTAATTAATCACATCCAATCTTACCTATCTTCTTCTCTTCTCACATGACGCTCCCCCCCCCCATAGAGACTTATTTTTAAGGAAACAAGAATTTTTCAAAACTTTCCATTGTACTCATATGAATCTATCATTATGCAATAGAGAAGCAAAGACCAGACAGGCAGTCAATTTTCCCCGTGTCATGTAGTGAGGATGATGCATGAGTGACAATATATAGTTTAGGACCTAGGCTATGGCTTGTGTTTCTTGGCTTATTCCATTAAATCTATTCTGTGTATCCCTGGGGAAGGACAGATGGTTCTTCACAACTTCCTGTACATTGATAGCAACAAAAGACATTCAGATTTAGGAAAAATTTATTCATACATGCACTCAGATATCTTACACCCACATAAGTGAGTGAATGGTATAAACACTTGCCAATTCCACTCAGGGTAAAAATACCTTCACACTGAGATCTGAGAGAAAACACATGGCTATTAAAAGTGAGCTGCCATTTCTATTCCTGCTCAATAGGATGTGTTGGTTTTATTTATTTACTTGCTTTGTTTTGCTGCAGGGTTCAAATAGAAGAGATTAAAGGTCTGGGTTAAGTCAGTGGGGAAAAGAGGAAGTTCAAGGTGAAAGGGAGAAGACAAATATAGCTATATCTAAGGATCCCACCTACCCTCTCACTTAGTTTCATCTTCCCAGTCAAATAAATATTTGATTTAGTGAAAGTGCAGGTTGATCAATGTGGATTTAAAATTGAAAGGGTTTGTTTTTGTTTGCTTGACAGTCAGATAGAAAACATATGATCAAAGGTATCTCCAAAAGAACTGGAATTGCTGGGAGCTGTGGTACATGCCTGTAATCTCAGGGGCTTTGGAGGCTGAGACAGGAGGATCTCAAGTTCAAAGCCAGCCTCAGCAAAAAGCGAGGCACTAAACAACTCAGTATAGACCCTGTCTCTAAATAAAATACAAAACAAAAAAAAAATAGGAATAGGGATGTGGTTCAGTGGTCAAATGCCCCTGAGTTCAATCCCGGCACTCCCCCAACCCCAAAACAAAACAAAAAAAATCATACTTCCCTCATTACTGAAGATGTGGAGTCATTGCAAGAAATTCTTAGAGAATTTGAGGGGTCAAAAAACAAGACAACCTCACAGTGTAATGGTTGGTATCTATTTTAGTCAGCTTTCTCTATGCTGTGTTGAAAAGACCCGAGGAGAACAATTGGAGGAGGAAAAGTTTGTTAGGGCTCACAGTTTCAGAAGTTTTAGTCCATAGATGTTTGACCCCACTCTTTGGGGCCTGAGGTGAGAAAGAGCATCATGGAGGAAGAAGGTGGTGGAGAAAAGCACCTCAGGAAATGGCACTGGGAAACAGAAAGTGTTCCCTTCACGATGGACAAAATATAAACCCAAGGGCATGCCCCATTGACCCTTCTCTCCAGCCACACCTACCTGCCTACAACTAACCCAGTTAACCCCTATCAGTGGACTAATTCAGTTATTAGGCTAAGTCTCTCATACCTCTAAAGTTTCTTGCATTATCTCACACATGAGCTTTTGGGGGACACCGCATATAGGCATCATAATAGTTTCAGACATTTATCTAACGACTCTTAAGGAAGTTTCCTGCAAGGGGCACCTGGTGACTAATTTTGCCTATTTTCTTTTGGTAAAGCAGCCATTTTTGGAAAGCCAAACTAAAATCTTATAATTGCTGATGAAAGAGGAGTTCCATAATATCCACCAATTTGTTTATCTCAAACTTACCTTTTTTTTTTACCAAGTTATATATTGCCTACTTATTACATTTGTTTGAATTTAGTAACTAATTCAAGTTAAAGTGAAATTCTTGCCACAATAGCAATAAAACCACATTAATCTCACAATTTTAGTGTTATATCTCTAAACACAGATGGAATGTGGCAGAAAGATGGCACAAACTGTGATATTGGAGAAAATTGTGTTTTCATGCTGGATGTGGTAAGTTTTCTCAGTAACTAAAAAAAAAGTACAATCATTTTCCACAAAAAAGCTATAAATATAAATGAAATATAATAAGAAAACATCCCTGATATAATGTATATATTTTTAAAAATTAAAGTAAGTGATTGAATTCCTTTAAGAATCCAATCCTTTAAAAAATAAAAATGGTGTTTATCACTAATAAGTTGTTTTAATACCTTGAAGCCAAATTATTCTACTTCAAACTGTATAATAATAATAATAATAATAATAAGTGTTTTGAATAGCTAATCGGTACTAGGCATTGCTTTAAGTGTTTTATGTGTATTATCACTATTAATATTGTTTTTATTTTAATATATTTTTAGTTTTAAAAATATTTTTAGTTTTGAGTATAGTAATTTTATATATTTGTGGGCTACAGTGTGACATTTCAATACATGCAAATACTGTGTAATAATCACACCAAAGAATTTGGCATATCCATTACCTCAAACATAATCTTCACAACAACCCAACAATCCTACAAGAAAATATTATCATTTTTTCAGATGAGAAAGTCTTAGCACATATAAGTTAACTAACTTATCCAATGTTACTCAGTTTTCAGAAGTAGATTGAGAAGGCAATCACACTTTACAATGTATTTTCTTTATTTATCTTGCCATATGATTTGATCAGGATCATTAAGTTATGCTTCAGTAACAACTAGGCTCAAAAATCTCTGTGTTTTAAAGCAAAGCATATTATTTTTCATTCCTACTATAAGTCCATATTAAGGCAGGTAGAAGTTTCTGCTCCATAATTTCTTCACTCAGGACCTCCACCATCTTGAATTACTTGTCACTTGTGGAGAACTCTCCTGTCTTCAACACTAGACATTAAAAACATACACATACATAAATATACTTGCATGCACACATATACACATTTTTAAAGCTCTTTATTTATTATATCAACATACACAAGGAACCAACCTGAATATTTCAGCCTGCCAGATTCTCCCTACCTTCCATCCATTCTTCTTTTCTTAAAGAAATTGATCTTTACCGAGAATCAAGTATTCATATGGAACATCTTAAATTTGATATTTTGGATACACAATTAGGAGTGGGATAGCTGGGTCTTATGGTGGTTTCATTCCTAGTTTCCATAGTGATTGTACTAATTTGCAATTCCACCAACAATGCATGAGTGTACCTTTTCCAGTACATCCTCACTAACATTTATTATTATTGGTATTCTTAATGATTGCCATTATGACTGGTGTGAGATGAAATCTCAATGTAGTTTCAATTGCATTTCTCTTATTGCTAGAGATGCTACACATTTTTTTTCATATATTTATTGGCAATCCACGTTGATATTTACAGCAGCACAATTAACAATAGTCAAGTTATACAACCAAACTAGTGCCCATGGACAGATGAATGAATCAAGAAAATGTGGTATATATGCACAATTGAATGTTACTCAGTTATAAAGAAAAATGAAATTGTGGATTTGGGTGGTAAATGGATGGGACTGAAGACCATCATGTTAAGGGAATAAGTCAGACCCAAAAAGTTAAAGGTGAAATGTCTTTCTCTGATATGTGAAAGTGAGATAAAAATAAAAGGGGGAAAATTAAAAGTGGGGGTGTTTCATCAAAGTAGAAGAAAGATCAGTGGATTGAGGGGGAAGAAGGAGGAATGGGATCAGGGAAGAACAGTGGAACGAGTCAGATCTAACCTTCCAATGTAGACATATGAATATACCACAGTAACTCTACCTTTATGTATATCCACAAGGCTCATATTTATAAAAAGTAACCATAAGTTAACAGCAGAACAATCAGTAGAGTAGAGGAAGAGGTACTGGGGAAGGAGGAGAGGAAGGAAATGGGAAGTACTGGGGACTGAATTACAGCAAATTATATTTCATGATGTATAATTATGTCAAAATGAATCCTAATGTTATGTATAACTAAAAAGAACTAATTTAAAAACATGCATTTGGACATGCAGCATGCCAAATCCCCATAATATGAATTAAAATTAATCTAACATCAAACTGTGATATTCAAATTAGTTGGTGACCTGTTAACTGCAGTCTGCTAAGGAGCATTATAAATTTATTTTTCAATTCAGCCTACAGATATTTGAAAATATTAAAACAATTGGGTATGTTTATCCTATTTTCATTGATATAAGAGCATATATCTATCTTTGTTCTTGGTCATTTAAAAACCACATATGTTTATAATGTAAAACTCATTATGTCATCTTCATGTAAAACAGGTGTCAATTGGCTGATATCTCCAAATTTTCATCCTTTGACATTTTCAAAGACTGCCTTACCTTAGACGCTCTGAAAAAATCCAGCACATCAACATATATTTCTGGGAATTTGTGGAAAAGTGGTAAATACCTATTTTTTTTCAGGGAACTTCTTATCCCAAATTGTTACTCATATCTGCACTTTTTTCAGAGAAGTCTTTTATCTCAAATACGGAAACCATTTTCTTTTCTATGATCACCACAAAACACCATTTTGCAACACTCAAACACTATAGATTACATAGAGTAAATATATGTGAAAAATAAGGAGTTAGTATAATATGGCACATTAAAAAAACCATATTGTTTTATTTACATTAGACTTTATTTTTCTACTTTCGTTTTTGATATTAGAGACAAGAGTGTCCTAAGCAGATAGATAACACTTAAAAATTAATCTTAGACCATAAAATTAATCTTGGCATTCTTAAAAACTTTTTGGTATTCTGCAAACTCCTGACTGGCCATCCCTGCATTTATGTTCACCATGTGACTGGATGGATTCACTCTTCTCCCCTCCCTGTCCAGCTGTTATCTTTAACCTAAACCTAAACCTGCAACTTCCCAGACCTTGTTTATAAAGTTCAGGAATTGATCTTCAGCAGTGATGGTCTCAGGGGAACATATATACAAAAGATCCCCTCACCTTCCAGCTATCCTGTATCTTCTCAGGGTATTTTGGTTCTAAAAATAGTTTCAAATAGGAAAGAAATTCATTCCTGACCTAGCAATCAAGGTGGAATATAGTCCACTTTGATAAAGATTTTAAATAGCAAAATGATTTGGTGATAATGAGGCTTAATATAATGTTTTTATTTATTTATTCATTTTGAGAAATTCAGGAGCCTAAATGAATATGTCAGACAGCATATGGAATTTAAGTCTTACAACTAGTGATAGCTAACAAAGTTTTATTCTTATAATTTGGATAAACTTTGATATTTTCTATTCCTTTTCAGTCTTCAAATGTTGCTGGAAATTAGAGTAATATTACAACCACATGTTGTTTGTGATCTTAATTTTATAAAATATGTGCTTAAAGAGGTTAAATAAGTTAATAAAAAAAAAGTCCAAGAGATACGCAGTGTTGGGAAAGAATATCAACTGTGATCTGCCCAAATTTGAAACCCATGCAATCACTACCAAAATATGAAAAAGAATTTTTTCTTCTCTAGGGGATGAACAATGTATTCATGAATCTTCAGGAGTTCTTGATAATAGCAAGCAGTTCAGAGAAAAGTAAAGAAAAAGCTTCCAACATTTTACCCAGAGCTGCTCATGCTTGACTGTGAAGGTGGCTGACTTCTCAGTGAAATAGATATGCAGACCCAGGTAGAGTGAACTTTGAAGATGTTTTGTACAAATGCTGTTTCAAATCATTTGCATAAACTCCACAGTCATTATAGAACTATGATCCTTGCAAAGTGGTGATATCGTAGCTCATTAATGCTGGGCATATTTTAATAAAAGGGAAAAGAACTACATGGCTTATTAATGTGGCAAGTTTAATGTTATGTCAAGTACACAGAAGATTATTATTTTTTCTTTCTTTCTGTTATAACTCTACCAATCTTGAATCAGATACCTACACACATACAAACATACACACATGACTACCTCAAGCCACTGAATAGGAAAGATAAAGATATTATTACCTCATTCTCCAAAAGTGAAATGGTGACAATGTGGCAAAATCTAACGCTGGTAAGAAGTAAAGCAGAAGTAGAAAGAGATGAGCAAATAGGAATATCTCCTATGCCTCCTCCATACTTCTAAACTGAGAGCTTCTACAGGGTGTGGCTTACACAATAGAAAAGGAATAAATATTCCTGGGTTATGAAAAAGGAGAAATATTCCAAGTAGACACACATTTCCCACTTTTCGATGAAGTATGATGGGTGTTTTTAGTGGCTTCTGTCTAGAGTTAGACATTGTCTGCCTGAGATGGGATGGTGCTTAAGCCACAGTGGATGGTCTCTGCTGTGGTTTACATGTGGTGCATGTGTTGGAGGAAGACTTTTCTCCAGCGTGGTGGTGTGAGACATGGTGGTCCCTTTAAGAGGTGGGGTCTGGTGGGAGAGATTTAGGCCATTGATGGAGCTGACTTCAGCAGGGGTTAAGTGGTTCTCAAGTTACCACAGTGAGTAATGAGCTGTTATGAAGGAGCACAAGAGTGAGCTTGACCTGCCCCACTCACTGGCTTCCTGTTTGGCCATGTGATCCACTTTCTTGTTTGTGTTCCCACAATGATGCTGTCCTCTATGAGGTCCCCACCAGAGGCCAAACAAATAGGGCTGTGTGATCTTAGACTTTTTAAAGTTTAAAACTGTGGATTAGATAAGCCCCCTTTCTTTCTCTTTTACTATTATAGTTTAAATTTGGAATGTCCCTCAAGGATTATGTGTTAAAAGCTTGGTCCCCAGACCATAATTCTATTGGGAGGTGCTGGACCTTTAAAAGGTGGGGCCTAATGAGAGGTTCCATCATTGGGGATGCACCATTGAAGGGGATAACAGGACACCAGCTGCTTTACATCTTGGTCATGAGGTTTGTTTGTTTGTTTTTCTTTGTTTGTTTTTAATTCTACTACATGTTCCCACCATGTTGTACTGCCCTCAAAAAAAAAAAAATGAGGTCAAACAATTATGGACTGAAATCTCCAAACCTCAGAAGAGTAGGGAAGGAGGGAAGGAGAAAGGAAGGAAAGAGGAAGGAAGAAATCTTAAATAAAGTTAGCTTAAAAAATAAAGAGAAATATTTTAAATCCCATAGAAAAGTCAATGGTCTGCATTATCAGAATCTCCAGCCAAATTTTCATGGGTGTAATCTGCCACACTCTCCTAATTCCCTCATGGTGATGGGGCACTGTGGTCACTATTGGAGACTCTCACAGCTACTGCCGGAGCTTTTTCTATTTACCTTATAGGAAATCATGAATTTCGTGTGCAAAAATAAAGTATATTCTGGAAAGGAGAGTGAATGCTGGCATACAAGGTGGATGGAGAGGAGGTCAGGGCCAACTAATGTCCACCATGGACCTCACAGAATATTCTAGCCCCTCTTACACACGGCAGGAGGCCAATATTTGAAGAACACTTGAGGGTCTTCAGGCTTATTCAAGCCCATTTTCTTCACCTGTGCCCAGCACATATCATTACAGGTTCACTTCATGTCTTAGTACGATATTTAAAAAAACAAATTTACCAAAATAGTTCATGAAGAAAAATGGGATATGTATGCACTTTAATGACTTCCTAGGATCTCTGAGAATCAAGTTAAAAAGTTCTACTATGACCCTAAAAGTTCTACATGATTCAGTTGTTTCCCCCAAGCCAGCCTCTCCTCCTGCCACACTGCTTCAAGCTCAGAAAATTCCTACCTTGCTACCCTCTCTTGCTCTGTGCTGTTGACTGAGTCCAACCCCTCCCCTGCCCTAATAGTTGCATGAATTGTTCTCTGTTTACTATGTTCTTGCTCCTCTTTTGCCCTTCACGACTCCATTCCACCCAACTCATTTTAAGAATCCCAGGTTCAATCTCCCTTCCTAAGGAAGCAACTGCCTTTCTTCACCTTCTTAGGGTATCTCAACCCTGCACCCCCTTGTTTTGCTCCCTTCTTTCCGCAAGCATTTAGTGAAAAACTGCAATATATAGTAACCTTGATGCTTGACTTCTGAACTACAAAAAATGTTCTCTGAGAACAGAGACCTTGTCTCTTTGGTCTGCCTAGGCACAGTATCATGCAAATGAACATGTGAATTCTTCCATTAATATTAATAATAGTTAAAAATTCCTGAATACTCACCCCATGATAATTTACATGAAACAAAAATAAGGCAAAAAGAAGTGAGATGAAGTGTCCCAGGTGACAACTTAGCAAGTAGCAGTTGTTGGATTTGGGACACGGAGCGTACATGCTTACCTCCCAGGCTCCTCTGACTTCAGTAAAGAGTGAAAACCTGACTCCCTTTGAAAACCGATCCGGTCTTCAGACTCTCCGACTCCTACCCTGTTCTATTTCACTTAACATCTTTCAAAGCCTTTACTAGGGTGAAAGAGAGGAGTTTGAATCAGAACATTGGAAGCCTGTATCCTAGAAAATCTTAGGCAATTAATTCACCTATTGAAAATGATGATCCAAAGTGACATGAGAGGCCTGAATCTGAGGATGTTATGTTTTTAACAGAAGGTGTCCCCCACAATGCCCCTGCATTAATGCAGGAATATTCAGAGGTGAAATGATTGGATTGTGACAGCTGAAACCTCATGAGTCTGGATTAACTGATGGTAACTGTAGGCAGGTGGGGCATGACTGAAGAAGGTGGGTCACTGTGGGCGTGCCCTGGAAGGGCTCATGTTCCTGTGCCCCATCCCAGCTTCTTCCCAACTGAGCTGCTTCCTCTGCTGCCACCATTCCACCCTAGTGTTCTTCCCCACCTCAGGCAGGTTTTGTTGGGGGCAGTGCATTAACAAGCTGTTTATGGAGGAAGAGAAAATTCTGACACTAGGAGTATTGGCAAGAACCAAGAATAGGAAAAGCTCAAGGGCCTTTCTAGAAAATGTCAGCCATCTTTTTTTGGTCTCAATGATAATAGAGAGTTCAGTGTAGGAGAGGCTCAGAAAGAAGCAACCGTGGTGTGAGAAGCAGGAATTTAAAGTTGAATCCCCATCTCCATCAAGAGAAGCAATCAGCAAAAGTCCAAGTGGGAGAATTGTTAAAGTCAATTTAAAACAGGAGGATGCTTAACTTTCTGTTTGGAAGATCTTGTGTAGCTGTGATCTTGTGTAGCTTCTTCAGTCATGTCCCATCAGCCCCTCTTCCACTCCCCCATTACAATTCTAACAGAATCTACTGCATATAGGAAGACCACATTGAGGTTCCAATTTTCTTTCTTTCTTTTCTTTTTTTTTGTATCTTGTATGAAATATAGAAATAGGAGGTGCTGGCCTGGAGTGAGATGATACAAGAAAGAAACAGCACAAACCAATTGGACATCCCTTATCAGAAATGCTTGGGACCACAAGTGTTGCAGATCATGCCTTTTAGATTTTGGAGTATTCATCTATACGGAGTGAGATGCCTTGAAGATGGAAACCAAGACTAAACACAAAATCCACTGATGTATCTTCTATGCCTTATTCACAAAGCCTATACATAATTTTAAGCCAGTGATTTAGTGTGTCAGTGTTTTGACTTTGACCCATCATATGAGGTCAAGTGTGGGATTTTTCTCTTGGGCCATCATGTTGATCCTTTAAAAGCTTCTGATTTGGGAACATTTCAAATTTATAGAGTAGGAATTACCAACCTGTAAGACGTAAGAATCATAAATCTGAGAAAACAGCAAAATTGAGTCCCAGCTGAGCATGATATGATGGCAACAGGAATGATAAGAAATACTGAGAAAGAAGTTAGACTTCAGGCCTGGTGTCATTGTGCACACCTATAATCCCAGCGGCTCAGGAGGCTGAGGCAGGGGGATTGTGAATTCAAAGCCAGCCTTAGCAACAGTGAGGCCCCAAGCAACTCAGTAAGACCCTGTCTCTAAATAAAATACAAAATAGGGCTGGGGATGTGGCTCATTGGTTGAGTGCCCCTGAGTTCAACGCCCAGTACACACACACTAAAAAAAGTTATTCAGAACTGGGACTTGGTCCTGCTGATCTTATTTAGATCACAAAGCACGGGGAAATTGAGATGGACTCTGCCTAACAGAAACTAAAATTAATGGTGGCTTATTGTGTTTATATTTAGTTGTCATTCTGCCCAAAGAAACTAGAGATATTTCACATATCAAAATAAGGTTTCCAGGGCTTCAAAGAGATGCTGTATTAGTGCAATTTGATGACCATGTGTAATGACTAAATAACCCTGGAAGTGGCAGTCAACCCTTCTTATGAATAAAAGTGTTAATTCAGGCAATCCCCACCAATCTTCTGATAACTGGAGAATATTTTTAGTCCTACACATGGAATTTTTATCTCTCTGTGTGTTTGCTCTGCTCATAGTTTATTAGCTCAAAATAAACCTTAAAAATAGAACATCTTTGTATAAATGGGACTCAAATATTGTTGCTTCTTAATAATACCTGGCTAGTATTTACCATGCACTTACTGACTCCCTAGAGCTCTGCCCGTTCCCTTTACACATGTTTTCTGATTTAAATCTCAAACAGCCTATCCCATTTTCCACTTTCCAGCTGAATATTCTGGAGCTCGGCATAGTGAGGCAATGGAGAGAATGATCCAGCTATTAGAGGATAGAAATAAATTTTGAACCCAAGTGTGTCTTTCACCAAACTCCATTCACTACTAATCACATCGCAAAACTATCTAAAAATAAATTTTATAAAATGAAAACCTAAAAGCCTGATTTGAGTAACTTGCCTTGAAAAGAGAGATGAGACTTAATCTCATCCACCTGAGAGAATAAGAGCCCAGGAGTTGCTCCAGATGTCCAAGCGTCTGTTGTTGTACTAACATACATTAAAGCTAAACATCCTAAGAAAGGAACTTGGAAATCCTTTTTCCTCCCTTTATAGAAACAAGGAGTTTTAGAACTGTATCTACAGTCATCTGCCACATAATTATCTTAAAGTTAAGGACAGGCTATATTTGATTGAGTGTTGCCATAAAATTATATCACCTAGTGCTGTCCTGGCTACTTGGTTTGCATATGTACTATGATGCTTACAGACAATAAAGTCAATGAACAACACTTCTCTCAGCAATTGCTTCTATTGTTTAGTGACACATAACTGCACATTGACTTCTTGTTACTCACCTCTGTCTTCCATTCTTGTGACAGAATTTCTCTTTGTTTGCATTCCTCAACATATGATGCTCTATTGCCGTAATATCTTTTGGTAGTGAGGGAAAGAAGAAAAGATGGAAGGATAGAGAAAAGGGAAGGAGCGAGGAGGAAGGGCCAGAAAAATAATAACAAGCAGACAAAAAGTTCTCTCTTTTTGGTACCAGGGATTGAACCTAGGGGTATTTAATCACGGAGCCACATACCCAAACTTTTTAATATTTTATTTAGAGACAGGGTCATGCTGAATTGCTTAGGGCCTCACTAAATGATTGAGGCTGGGTTTGAACTATCAATCCTCTTGCCTCAGCCTCCTGAAATGCTGGGGTTACAGGCGTGCCCCACTGCACCCAGCTAAAAATGTCCTTTTAATGTTAGTGAAATTAGAAATATGGGGTTGTAGCTGTGGCTCAGTGATAGAGCACTCATCTGGCATATGTAAGGCACTGGGTTTAATCCTTAGTACCACATAAAAATAAAATAAAGGTATTGTGTCTACCTACAACTGAATACACACACACACACACAAACTTTAATTAGGAATAAATTGTTACACTGTTACCTTCTGCTCCTTATAAACTGAAAACATTCAAACTATTCCCCTGATTGGTTTTTTTTTTTTTTCCTGCTCATGACATCAGCCTTCTCCCAATATCTGTCTTTTAGGAGCACTTCCAGCATAAATGGCTTGAATATGACAGTGCCTGAAGTTCATCTTTGACGCCAGTCAACACAAGAGGAGATGTTGTTCCTGGAAACTGGTCAACTAGGACCTCCTGAGATCCCTGAACACCACAGATTACCGTCATCTAGTGGAAACACTTCTTAGATTTATATACTTAGCAAACCTTTTCTCAAAATCACACGAGGACCTGAAGTGCACAGTTTAGACAAGTATCATCCACTCCTGAGTCCCAAATCATTTATTTTTCTAAATTTGCAAAGGCATTGGGAAACTCTTAGATAACTCCCCTGGGGCAGCACCAATTGTTTCCATGGTGTCTGATCAGTGGCTACTATCTCCAAACCTGAAGAATCTGCACGCAAGAAATGCTTTATGTTTTCTGGCACATCAAAATACTATTAGGCAGCTCAAATATTTGAAAGAATACACTTGTTACATACTATGTATCTCCCTAAAATTTCACCCATAGATTTTAGCCCCAAAGAAACAGAGACCTATCCTGTTTATTTCCTTTTTCTTTTTTCTTTATATGAGAAAGCTTCTTGGGCTTTTTTTTCTTTATTTTTTTAATGTTTATTTTTTAGTTTTAGGTGGACATAATATCTTTATTTTTATGTGGTGCTGAGGATTGAACCGAGGTCCACATGTTTGCTAGGCAAGCACTCTACCACTGAGCCACAACCACAGCCCCATTTTTAATTTTTCTTTAATTAAAAGTATCTTTGGCTATGCCCCTTCTCTATTTTCTAGGATAACTTTTGAACACCTTAAATTCTCTTAGTGCTCTAAACAGATAAGCACTATGGTTTTGATAAAATTTTTTAGTCAACTAGTTGAGAGACATCAACCCAAGCACCTGCATCTGGAATAAAGACCCAAGGGCTGGATTAAGAGCTCCTTACACATACACAATTTTTCTGTGTAGCTAGTTACTGATAAAACTTAAAGAAGAAAAATAGCAAAAATATTTCAGAAGGCATTAAGGAGTTCTGGAGATGAAGCATTTTACAAATACATATACATATATACACTTTCTCTGACCATGACATATATATAGTCAGAGAAAGTGTTTGCAAGAACATGATGTTTGAACAAAGATTTGAAAGTTGAAAAGGATCTGGCTTTACAAATATCTAGGGCAAGGGCATTTTAGGCAGAGAAATTCACAAGTGCAAAGGCTCTAAGTGTGGTTGACACCTCAGTCCTGGGAACCACAGCGAGAATGAGTGAGATTCAAGTGAGGGAGCTGGAGGGAGATGTAGCAGATTTTCAGTTGGATCCTAGGGCACAGGATACTGTGGAGCCTTTTAGACCATTGTAAGGAATGTGGTTTTATTGTGAATGATGTAGGAGCCTATTCAACATTTTTCACAGAAGAGTGACACTATCTAACATCAGTTTCAAGAGGATCATTCTGACTGCTGTGTTTCAGAGCAGCAAGAACAGGAGAATTTATTCCAAGTGAGAGGCTTTTTTTGATAGTCCAGATGAGAGTTGATAGTGGCTTAAAGCAAGAGGATAGCAAAGGAGATAGTGCAGAATGGTTGGAATCTGGAAATATTTTTAAAAGAGAAGAAACAAAGAAATCTGATGAATGGATGTGGAGTTTTAAGGAAGAATGTGGACTGAGCAGAGATGAGAAACAGAACTGAGCCTCTCTTCCATGCACCTATAAGCAGTGATCCTTTGTTACCCAAAGAGTTAAGGTTTAAAATCTAATGCTAACTAAGCACAGCAATCAGAGAGTGCAAAATGCATGCCCCTTTGTTTTATGGATAGGGAAACTGAAATCCAAAGAGTCAAACCCAAGTCCCTTTTTGCTTCGTTCATTCAACTTTTGAAAATCTAAGCTTGTATTCAGTAGAACAGACACATCATGACATAAAACAGGCATACAGCAAACTACTCCCATACCTCACTCACATTCTCACCATCTGCATACTGATCAAGAATATCAGCCATACCTCAGACGTCCCTCATCCTGTCTCCTGCTACTCTATTACCTCCAAAGAAATCATCTCTCTCCATTCTTTTAAAATAATAATGTTCGCATATTTTTAAATTTAAAAGATAAAATCATATTTTATATTTTTTCATTTGACAAGAAGATCTGTATCTGCTATACAACATAGTTGTCATATATTTATTTGCATTTTAATAGATGGTTCTGTTGTATAAATAAACAACTTATTAATCTGGTTTCCTGTTGACAAATATTTGAGTTTTTCTTTCTCTTTTTCTCTAACTATTATGATTAGTGCTACCATAAATAATTTTGCAAATGTTTGAGGGGCTAGTTTTTATTCCTTACATGGTCTTCTATGATGCTATCAATATAGCTTCATCTGTTTCAATAGCACAATGGCTCTGCAAATGCATTATTATTTGATGATTTGGCTTTAGCATGTAATTCACGAGAGGGTTCGTTATCAGTTATAATCTATGCAAACAAAAATTTATGTTCCTCTCCAAGATGCAACTTCTGCCAACTCTCTAGTTCATAGGATTTTCTAAAAGGTGACATAATGCTCTTCTTACATAAGCATAATTGGCAGCTGAAGTGCATTGAGGAAGATATGAGTCCCCTAAGGAGTGATTTAATTACTCAGGCTTGGATACAAATTCAAGACCATGGTAAAGCAAATACTTTTAATTCAAAGGAAGATGTTGGAAATGGCAAGATTAATATGATAATAAAAATTATATAATCGCCACAGTAACAATGCCAGATGTATTTCCTAAGTAGGTAGAACAGCACTGTATTTAATAGAATGGGGCCTGGCCCCAAATTTGCTTGGTTAGAATATCAATTCTGCTACTTTCTAACTATATGACATTTTTTGGACTCAGTTTCCTCATCTGCCAAGTGGGAGAAATAATATGCTTATTTCAGAGGGCACAGCTTCAATGGGGTGAAATGTGAATGAGAATTATGCTTAAAAATAGCACAATTTGCCATAAAAATATTATCATTATTATTGAGTATATTCATTCATTTTTTCTAATTATTTTTTTCTCATGATAGCTAGGATCATCCTTAAATTTATATATAGTTCTCCTTTATCTCATATTCAATTTTGTAGCTTTGTATGCTTAATGTGGCTTCCTCTTTTAATACAAGTGCACAATTGGTATCATATGCATTAACTTGCCCTTTTTTTAAAATGGTAGGTATTTTTTAATATTTATTTTTAAGTTGTATTTGGACACAATACCTTTATTTTATTTATTTATTTTTATGTGGTGCTGAGGATGGAACCCAGAGCCTCACACGTGCTAGGTGAGCGCTCCACCTCTGAGCCACAACCCTAGCCCTAACTTGCCTTTTTGAATACCTCTTTTTACTAGGTACTTTGATTTAACTTGTCTTGGTGCATTAAGGGCAAATCTAAGTAGATTTTCTTTTATAGCACATTTTAGAGATTTAGTAAGGAGACCTACATAAGTTAAATAACATATTCAGGGCTTTATAGCATATTAAGGAGCTAAATAAGTCTGCTATTTTCTGTAAGCCAATGGTCTTTGGCTATTTCTTGCTGACTCCTGTGGCTGATTGGAAAAAAATCAGTCTTCATTTTGGTTCAACTCCTACCCGTTAGTTTTAATGAGAGTATACTCTGAGTTAGTTGGATACTGTTGTTGTTGATTATCTCCAACATAATCATTTCTTGTCCTGATTGATAGATTAGGCTCTGATTTCAAATTGTTGTTAAGTTGCAATGTTCTGTTAAATAATTGACTGTAGAAACAAAAATAAAATAAAACAAAAAAATCAACTCATATAATGAAATGAAAATTACTATGTTCTTTTGTGCAGTATCTTTAAGCTGTATTGAAATTATTATAATTTAAAATAGTTAAAGGGATATTAATAAGTTGATTAGGCTCTGATTTCAAATTGTTGTTAAGTTGCAATGTTCTGTTAAATAATTGACTGTAGAAACAAAAATAAAATAAAACAAAAAAATCAACTCATATAATGAAATGAAAATTACTATGTTCTTTTGTGCAGTATCTTTAAGCTGTATTGAAATTATTATAATTTAAAATAGTTAAAGGGATATTAATAAGTTGAAGTTCTAGTGAACAGTGAGTGAGATACAAGTCTCTTCCACTGAATGTAGCTAAAACTTTGAAGGATGCATGGAAAAGCTGAGAACTCCTAAAGAAAAGAGGAGCAGGAGTATTGGAGGAGAGAATGAGATTTTGAACTACCACAAAATGGACATGAAATCCTCTCTCCTTTGTTCCTTCAGTTTTTCCTAACTTGGACTTAAAGACAGCACAATATTCAGACACTAGCACCAAATTTGGAAGCAACTTGAAAAGAATCTGTAGGTCTGTGGCATAAGCAGAGGCAAAGTGAGCATTGATGAGGCAGAGACAAAAGAGGGAAGTCCATGGATTTTTTTTTTTAAAAATTGTTGTTTTCCTTTTACCCATCAACTAGGCAATCTCACAGTAGTTGCAGAAGCAGTAACAACTGGGATGACACCTACAGTTTCAGAAAATGAGCACCTGTGATCTCAAAAGTGCAGGTGTGTTTTAGTTAGCTTTTGTGCTCCTGTGCCCAAAAGACCTGACAAGAACAATAAAAGGAGGAAAAGCTTATTTGAGGGCTCACAATTTCAGAGGTCTCACTCTATAGACTGCCTGCTCCTTTCTTTGGGCCTGTAGGAGAGGCAGACATCATGGTGAAGAGTGTGGCTGAGGAAAGCAGATGAAGACTTGGCACCAGGAAGCAGAGCTTACTCTGCTCAACAAAAACAAAATATAAGAACCAAAGCCATGCTCTCAGAGCCCTGCTTTCTCCAGCCACACTGCATTTGCCTACAGTCACCACTCAGTTAATCCCTCTCAGCGGATTAATGCACTCATAACCCAATCATTTCACCTCTAAACCTTGCATTGTCTCACCCATGAGCTTTTGGGAGACACCTCACATCTAAACTATAACAAGGGGAGGACCACATTGTTGTCTTCTCCTGTTTTGCTGGCTATTTGGTTCCAGAGACAGACATAATCATAAAAGGTTTATGACAGAACAGAGAATTAAGCTCTGATTTTGTTGTCAGATCACAAAGAGTATCTCTTATGCTCAAGAAAGTGACAAGGAAGATACAGAAAAAAAGAGTTCTTTAAAAAAGATTCTATGAAGTTGAAACCCTGAACTTATCTCAGATCTGTACATGTATGGATTTAAACATCATAGCAAATACTTAGAGAATGAAATTAAACCACTGACCACTTCTTGCATTCCAGATTGACCACTGAGGCTGGACTTAGAACAGAACTGTGAAAACTTTGAAAATTGACTTGAAATTGTATCTGCAACCGTAGGGTATATAGAAACCCAGCTGGTAAACATAACATGATCAACTGTCTTTTATGATGAAGATCCATGTCTTCAACAAGACTCTGAGACTAAAACATAGTCTTTTAAAAAATTGAGATATAATCTATAACTTCTGATCATGTAAAAGAACATGGAATAATAACTTCTAGAAAAGGAAAAGAAAATCAATTTATGTCAGCTCTGAAAATACAGTGATGTTGAAGTCATCAAAGATGCTAAAGCAGCTGGTATTAATAGGGGCCAAGAAGTAAGAAGAAATGCTTTTGGAACATAAAAAGTTACAACATTTCAGAAAAAAAAAGATATAAAGAAAACATACACACACACACACAATGTATGGGCCCAACAGAGAGTAGAGAAAATATATAAAAGAATTAATAGCCATGAAGATACATCAATAGAACTTATCCCATCTGAAATGTAAAAGAAAAAAAATAAAAATTTTAGAGGCTTGTGAAATAAAATCATCAAATTCATGTTATCAGAATGCCAAAAAATTGAAGAGAAAAGAGTAGGACTTGGGGGAAAAGATGGAAGATAATGGCTGAAGAGATTGGTGAAATATGTAAGGTACAAGATGCAAAAATCTCTTGGGCTGGGGATGTGGCTCAAGCAGTAGCGTGCTTGCCTGGCATGCGTGCGGCCCGGGTTCAGTCCTCAGCACCACATACAAAGATGTTGTGTCTGCTGAAAACTAAAAAATAAATATTAAAAAAAATTCTCTCTCTCTCTCTCTCTCTCTTTTTAAAAAAATGATGCAAAAATCTCAATGAACCTTAAGGTAGGATAAATTAAAAACAATCAAGACTCTGAAGCATCATAAAGAAACTACTAAAGGCTTTAAAACAGAAGGGAATATTTAAAGCAGTTAAAGGAAAACAATATAGGGGAACAATAATTTAAATGATCGTGGGCTTCTCAACCGAATTCAGGGAGGGCAGAAAACATTGAAACCTCATTTATAAAATGCCACATGTAAAGAACTGTCAGCTAAATCTAGATCAAATAAAATATACATAATGAATAAAGATGCTATAAATATATTCTTAGATGGAGAAAAACTGATAATATTTTTTCAACAGGAAATCTTCTGTAAAAGATATACTAAAGAGAATCGTTCATATGGAAGGGAAATTATACCAAATAGAAACTTGGAAACACCAGACTGAAGGAAGAGCAAAATTTCAAAATTTCACAAAAATGTGAAATATCCTGTTACATATAAATAGATTAACTTTCTCTTCTTTTGTAAAAGATGTAAGCAAAAATTTTATCCATATCTTCTCAGGTTTCCAATATACATAGGCATACAGCAAGAAACAGAAAACAACAACAAAAAATACTGATGTACAAGTGTCTTCCTTTGGACTAAAGTATGGGTGTGGTGTTAGTCAACTCTTTATTGACCAAAATACCGAACAAGAATAATTTCGAGGAATGAAAGTTTATTTTGGCCTCACTGTTTCAGTAACTAAGTCCATGGTCAGTCAACTCTGACCTTGGGGTGAGGCAGAACATCATGGTGGAAGAAAACTGCTCAGTTAGCAGCAGTCAGGAATCAGACAGACAGCATGTGAGAAGCCAGTGACAAGATAGAGTTGCCAGTGGCACATTCATTCCCCAGTGGTATTCTTCCTCCTCCATACCCCACCTGCCTACAGTTATCACCTAATAGTATATTCAAATTATTAACTCATCAAATGGATTAATCCACTGATGAGGTTACAATTCTCACAATCCAATCTTTTCACCTCTGAACATTGCTGACACATGAACTCTTTGAGAGACATATTCAGATACGAACCATAACAATAGGCACATTACTGTTCATTTTATTTTAATATTTTTATTGCAATATAATTATACATAATAGTGGAATTCATTGTGATATGTTTGTACATGCACATAACATATTTTGGCCAATTTTATTCTCCTGTACCTCTTAGAGTCCTGGATTTCTGTGGTATTCTTACTCTACTGATGTCCCTTATACTTTCATGAGATTCCCACCTCCATTTTTTTCTCTCTCTCTCTTACGCATATGATAGAAAATATAATACCTCTGACTTTCTGGTTCTGGCTATTTTGTTTAACATACTGCTCTCATGTTCCATCCATTTTCCTGAAAGTGACATTATTTTTATTTTTTATTATGACTGAAAAAATTCCATAGTGTGTGTGTATCTATCAATCTATAGCTATCTATCTATATCTATATCTATCTATATCTATCTATCTATCTATATCACATTTTCTTATTCATTCATGTGTTAAGAGAGACCTGGGCTGGTTTCATAACTTGCTTATTGTGAATTTGCACTGTTATCAACAGAGATATGCATATATTACTATAGTATGCTAACTTTTAGAGAAGTGCTGAGAAGTGGTATAGCTGGATCATAAGGTTATTTCATTCCAATTCTTTTGAGGAATTTCCATACTTATCTCCATAGTGGTCATGCTAATTTACATTCCCACCAACAGTGATAAATGTTTCATTCCCCCTACATCCTTGCTAGCATTTATTATTATTTGTTTTCTTGATGATTGCAATTCCAACTGAAGCAAGATAAAATTTCAGTATAGTTTTGATTTTCATTTCCCAGATTGCTAAAGATGTTAAATATCTTTTTACATATTTGTTAGCCATTTGGAATTTATTCTTTTGAGAACTGTATCTTTAGATCACTTTCACATTTATTGGTTGAGTTAATTGTTTATTTGGTGTTATGTTTTTGGTGTTCTTTATACATTCTGGATAATAATCTTCAGTCAGAAGAGTAACTAGCAAAGATTTTCTCTTGTTTGGTAGACAGGCTCTCTTTCCATGTGTTTTGTTATTTCTTTTACTATGCATAAACTTTTTAATTTGATGCCATTTCATTTATTAATTCTTGGCATTATTTTCTGATCTTTAGGAGTCCTATTGAGGAAGTTGTTGCCAGCACCTATACATTGAATTGCTAACCCTAAGTTTGCTTCTAGCAATTGAAAATTTTCTGATCAAATGCCTAGATCTTTGATACACTGTTAGGTGACTTTTGTGCAGAGTGAGAGATAGAGGTCTAATTTCATTCTTTTACATATGGACATTCAGTTTACTCAGTACCATTTGTTAGAAAGTCTGGAGGAGATGATGCAACTGTATGGGTTTGTCCCGCTGTATTCTATTCCAATGGTCTAAGTATCCATATTTATGCCAGTACCATGCTGCATTTGTTAGTATAGCTGTGAACTATATTTAAAAAGCAGGTATTGCGGTGCCTGCAGCATTGTTCTTCTCTGCTTAGAATTGCTTTGACTATTCTTGGTATTTTATTCTTCCATATAAAATTTTGAATTGTTTTTTATAGTTCTGTGAAGAATGTCATTGATAATTTTGCAGGGACTGCATTACATCTATGGATCACTTTTGGTAATATGGTGATTTTAACAATATTGATTCTGCCTATCCATGAACATTGGAAGTCTTCCTCTCCTAGTATCTTATTAATTTTCATTGTAGAGGTCTTTTACTTCCTTGATTAGATTTATTTCTATGTTGTTTTGTGCTCCTTTCTTTTCTTTTCTTTTTTTTTTTTTTACCCCAGAAGATTCATTATTGGTGCATAGAAAAACTGTTGATTTCTGTACGAAAATTTTGTATCCTGCTACTGTACTTGAATTTATAAGTTCTAGAAATCTTTGGGTGGAGGTCTTTCTATCTTCTAAGTATAGGGTTATATCATCTGCATATTGTGACAGTTTGACTTCTACCTTACTTATTTGCATCTGTTTTATTTTCTCTTTTTGCCTAATTAGTCTGGCTAAAATTTCAATACTGTATTGAATAACAGTGGTAAGAACAGACATCCTTGTCTTGTTATTCTTTTTTAGAGGAGATGCTTTTTGTTTTCCCCATTCAGTATGAGGTTGGTTTGATTACAACTGTCTTTGAAAGATAAGGGTGATCTAAGCTGAGTCTTTCTTACCTCTAATCAACCATTGATATGCATAAAACATTATATCCCTTTATTGTTTCCTTGTAGAACCTGGGGCTTAGGAAACTCATAAAAAATGCTGACAATCTAGATATTATTGTTTTTGTGAGGCATAAATTATCCTTGGTCTCCAACTCAAGAGTGTGGTGCCCTCCCTCTACATCCTTAAAATTGTAGTAAGCTGATTATGAGCTTGCAGATTGGACAAAATCTCAGTCATTAACAGATCTCCACGTGGAGTAGCTACTTTACATATAAACAAAGTATAATTCAGAGCATGGAGAAGAACTTGGAAAAATCAATAAGTATAAAATAATAAAAATGTCAATTTACCAAGATTTCCTAAATGTTCACATACTTAAGAGAACCTTGAAACACATGAAGAAAAACTTATAAAACTAAAAATTAAACAAAAAATTCACACTTTTGTTGGAGAAAGCAACACCCTTTCACCAACAAATAAAGCAAAAAGACATAATGTCAAAAAATCTACATAAGGATGGAAAAACACTGTCAAATGCAATTTAATTGACATTCCTCCAGAACATTCCATATAATAATATCAAAACACAAATTATTTTCAAGTGTATGTGGAATCTTTGCCAAAATAAACCTTAATCTTGATTATAAAAATATTCATAGTAAGTTTAAATGACTTGAAATCATATTTAAATTGTATTGCCTGACAATAATAATATTAAGATAGAAATTAAAAACAGAAAGTGAAAACTCTCAAAATATTTGGAAGTATATTAACATATGTAAATAATCTATTAGATGAAAAGTAAGTCTTAATGGAGCTTAGAAAATATTTTAACCTGAATAAAAATTTTTAAAAAATATACTAAAATTTCTGAGATGCAACTAAATTTCATAGAGGGAAAAATTACAGCATTATTTTATTATGTTGAGATGAATAAAAATATAAATTCCTGTTATAGGGAATTAGAAAAAAAAGAACAAAATGAACCTAAAGCAAAGAAGACATTAAGAAGGAATAAAGAATAAAAGCATTAAATATTTTTAAAAAATAAAAAAATAATAATCTACAAAATAAAACAAACAAAAAAATGAGAGAAATACAAATTACAATATCAGAAATAAAATTGGGAACATTAAATGACATTAAAATGAGTCTTCCATGCCCCTAAATTGAACAATTTAGATGAAATATTACAATTTTTGAAAGACAAACCACCATGACATATTGAAGAAGAAATGTTCCAAATAATCTTTTATTTATTAAAGACATTAAATATCTATTTATAATCCTTCACATAATGAAGGTGTTCCAGGTGGTTTCACTGGAAAATTCTATCAAATAATAAAGTATATGGTTATATATAGTAATATATTCACAATTATTCCATGGAAATAGAAGAGAAAGTTTCACTTTACACAAGGTTCAGGAATACTCTAATATCAAAACCGGTCAAGAAAACATAATGAAAGAAAACTAAAAAATGTCTCTCATGTACTTAGACACAAAAGTATTAGCAAACTAAATGCACAATATACTTGATGCATTGTGACTAGGTGGGGTTTTATTCAAGAATTACAAAGCTGGTTTAGTATTCACCAAAACTCAGTTAAATACATCATGTTACAATAGGAAAATAAAACCCTCATATGATTTCATGAATTACTGTATACAATGTATTTGACAATATATAATACACATTTGTGATTAAAAACAAAAACAGAAGCAAAACCAAACCAAAAAAAAAAAAACAACTCCAAAATATTCCTTAGCAAACAAAAGATATCAATAAACTGTCAGAACCTGGTAAATGGTCTTGATAACAAACCCAAACATTTTTTTGTGGTAAAAGACTGAATGCTTTCCTCTTAAGATAAGTAAAAAGGCTAAAATATCCTCTCACACAATTTCTATTCAACATCATACAAAACAATATGTGATAAAGGTCAATAAGTGACATGTATTGAAACAGAAGAAATAGAACTGTCACTTATCACAGACAATGTTGTTTATCTAAACAAAACATGTCAAGCAAATTTATCTTTAGCTCATAACTATATCATCTTGCATAGAATTTTGTGTCTCTTTAGAGAACAGCATGACAGTATCAACCTTTTGGAGATTGACAACAGTGTTCTCTTTTGCCAGCAGAATAATGTAGTTTTAGCTGGTGATCAGAGGGCCTGAAACCCTAAGGGAAATTGAAAATAGCAACACTAACCATAAAGATACCAGCACACTGAATGCACTGGTAAAAGAGGCCCCATGATTCTTATTGCAGAGATCCTATTGTATGGGGGCTCTGGAGAAGATAAAGAACTCCCTTACTAGCTGATGATCTTGAACCATTTGCTGGTGAATTTTAACTATTCATAAAATCCCATAGTCAACTACCTCTCAGAGCTGTTGGAAAGAAAAACAATTCAATCCAGAGTGTAAAATGCCTGTAAAACAAAGCAGTATATACCAGCCTTCATGGCAAAATGAGTAACCAAATATGTCCATGTCCTAATTTTCAACACCTATGAATAAGATACCTCATGAGGCAAAAGGGAGTTTGTAGATGTTAAACATTCTGAGATTATCCTGGATTATCTAGATGGGTCCCACACAATGAGAAGGGCCCTTCCAAGTGGAAGAGGGAGGCCTGAGGGTCCTTGTCAGAGTCAGAGAGAGCTTTGAAGATTCTATGCTGCTCACTTTGAAGATGAAAGGGAAGACCACAAAGGAAAGCAGGAGGGCTCTTGAAGATAGAAGCAGCAAGGAAATGAATCCCTTTAGAAATGTTCAGAAGGGGTACAGCCCTGTTGCTACCTAGGTTTTAACCCACAGAGACCATTTCAGACTTCCAAATACAGAAATGCAAAGTAATAGATTTTTATTGTTCTAAAATATAAAGTTTGTGGTGACTTGTTGCAGCACCAATCAGAAAATCATATAATTATTTAAGGCAAACAATTTATTTCCAGCTGTTTTTAGCTTCTACAATTGCTATACTACCACTTTCCAAATACTCCTAAAAATATCCTGTTATCTTTCTTACTGCAAATAGATGTTTAGACATCATAAATAAATGCATTAAACATTGTGGATAGAAGCAAAGATTTTTTTTAGTTGGTCAGAACTGGATTCAGGCCTTGATTCCTACATCTACCTTTCCTTTGCCTTGGAAAATGTCACTTTAGCTTTGGGTGCCAGTTCCTCAAGCCAATGTGGGATTTTATGACGGCCTGCTTCATGAGGCTGTTGTGAAAATTAAGTGAGATATTTCCATGAATTACTTAGTACAGAATCTAACTCTTTATTAATGATTATCCAATGAGAATGATTATTTTTAGTGGCTATCCAATAGTCTCACTTTATAAAAGATGAGAAAAATAAAGTACATAAAAGGAAAAAAATCTTTAGCAGGTAAAAAAAAAAACCAGTTTCTAGCATCTGTAGGACTGGAATCCACATCTTTTTTACTTCCATTCCACTACAAGCTCTGCATATAAATAACCATATCTGAATATCATTATTTTTCCTTTAAGAATTTTCAGAGCTTGTGGAAGGTTCAGTAAGTTATGTGTGCATACCAAATGTCTTTCTGTAAAAATCATGTTCTAGACTTTCATTGGAAATTCACATTTTCCTTTCCCAATTTTCTTTATCATGTGGTACAGAAGTCTTTTCAAAGTATCTGTTTCAAGTCTCAATTAAAAATCATCTCTAACTGAAATTGTCTCCTTTACGCTTGGGGAAAAAAAAACAACAACAACAACTCTTTCTTCTCTTTAAAAAGTCTTCTCCTAAGTATAAATGATTCAAGTGTGAAATGAGAACATCATAATTTTCCAGGTAAGAAATTATGCTTTTTAAAATCATTTTTCACTTAAGATGCAATAGAATAAATAGGGAGACAGCCCAGTTGGACCAGATTCACCGCTGTTGCCACCTGGTGGACACTGCCTCTCACTGCAAAACATTCTTAAATTCCTGTTTTTGAAAGCATCTGTGATCAATAATCTCATCTCTTTGGTTGTGTTTTCTACCAGTGCATGGAGATCGAAGGGTAGGAGGAGAGATTGACAGTTATAAATGCTCTGCATTATCCTTACTTTGGAATGAAAAAAATTACATTCCTGTATTCAGTTAGCAATTAGTTGCCTAGCACTTAGAATGTGTGAGGTGCTCTCAAAGACAGAACTTAAATTCTTCCCAAAGGATTACTCACAAAAAAAACTTTATTTATCATGGCTTTAAATAGAAACATTGCATTTTTTCATAATTTCTTGATATCCTTTGGTGTTATCATATTCTCCAGGCTTTGTATATTTCTGTTTCCTTAAACAAACACTAACAGCCCCTTTTTTCAGCTCCTTCTTACCTTTGATTATTTGCTAAAAATCCTTTATCTATACCTGTACAATATGCTTTGTAATTATCTGAAATGAGCTGAATATTTGTTCCCCTCAAATTCATATCTTGAAACCTTAAGATAGTATTTAGAGATGGGTCTTTAGGAGGTAATTAGGTCTTTATGGTTAGCCCTCATGTTGGGTTTAGTGGCCATCTACAAACCAAGAAGTAGATCCTCTCTTGCAATCATATCCATATCATCCACCATATTGGTCGATGTTGGACTTACCAGCCTTCAGAACTGTGGGCTGTTTAAACCCCCAGTCTCCCATGTCTTGCTATAGTAGCTCAAGGGGCTTAGACATTACCTGTATGTCCCATGCTCTCTCATATTTCCTTTCTGTTGAATGTGGTAGTTTTATCTTCATGTGATGTCATTTTCTCCAACTAAAAACAGTTATAGTTTATTTATAAAAAAAACAGTTATAGTATCTCCATTGAATCAGTAGACATAGTAGACATTATCATCATCATCATCATAATCATCATCATCATCATCATCATAGAAGTAGTATTTAGTATGTGCATTTTCAGACTAAGTTTTTAAAACAATGCACAGCCTTTGTTACTCCTGGCACAGAGCTATACTAATAGCCATGTAGTGAATAAACAGATGAGCCTTTAAAAATATATATATCTTTATTTTGTTTCTTTATTTTCCTGTGGTGCTGAAGATCGAACCCAGTGCCTCACATGTGCAAGGAAAGCCCTCTGCCTCTGAGCCACAACCCCAGCCTCAGATGAGTCTCTTGTAATAGTCTTTCATTGTCTCAGTCACCTAGTCTAGGTGTCTAGTTGAATATGTTTTGAGGACCCCTGTCATGAAAATAACTCATCCTTGCCCCTCTTCAAAATTCAGACTCATTCTGTTATGTACCATTGAGCCTTTGACAACAAAAGTAATTCCCAACTTAGATATTTCCACTTCTGATCATACATATTATGTATGGTTATATTATACATCACAGAACATTATTATATAATAACAATATATATTATATGGATGTGATTTTATGAGTTTACATAGAAGGTCCACACAGAATATATACTTCAAATTTTGAATTGTAACTCCCCTCCACCCCCACCCCCCAGCTGTCAGTGGTCCCAAATATGATCCTCTCTATCATTATGCTGGATGGTTACAGCTCCCTGCCATTCCAAATCAGGCATGTGACCAGGAAAGACACAACTGGCACGGTGCCACTGTGCAGTGTGTGTTGCCAGAGGGGTTTTTTTTTCTTTTCTTTTCTTTGGATACATATATCCAAAAAATAACATGATATAGTCATCATTTTATGATAAAATAGGCTTTGTGTTAGATGATTGGCCTAACTGTAGGCACATTGAACATCAGTTAAGCTAACTGTAACAAGTAGCACATCCAGTGCATTAAAGGTGTTTTTCAACTTAGGATGCTTTCACCTTACAATGGGTTTATAGGTAGCTCATTGTATGTTGAGGAGGAATTTTATATCTTGAAAGCAATTTTCAAACTGTATTAAAATCCCAACCTCTTTGGGTTGGAGTGCTCTTTGGACAGCATTAGTTACTGGTAAATGTACTTATCAACAGCAGTAGCCAGCAGTACGGTCTTTAGGGAGCAGAAAAACACAGGGAAAAAAGACTCAAATAGCAAAACCAAAGTTAAGTAAAATTAAAAATGATAAAAGCAAGTATTTTTAATATCTGAGCTTTGCCTAGCAACAGATGAACCTTTGCTTAAGGACTTAAATGGCTTAAATGGATGTTTTGTTAAAAATACACACATTGACTCAGATCTGAATTCAAATCCAAGTTCTGTGATTTCTTAACTTGGTAAATAAAGTAATGCTTTTTATGTTCTCTAAGCTTCATCTTTCCTGGCAAAAGAAGGGAGACACATCAGTGAATCTTGTAGGGATATTTAGGGGTATGATGTATGCATGAGGTGTGCCTTACAGCATGCTAGAATCACAGTAAGAAGTCAATAAATCCTTTCAACCTGTGCTCAAGACAGTCAATGATGTGGCAGGAATTTCTCTATAGCTAATATTTTGTCAAATTTCTTGCCCAAAATAGATGTCAACCTCTATTCCCAGTGTGTGTGTTTCATGCATATGGTCACTGTAACTTATTTTTGTATCTAAAGAGCTGAACAAATCACTCCCAAGCCTCCAGGGTAATAAATTATATATGACTTGGATTTTAGAAATTATATACTTTGCCCACTAAAATGTTTGTCTAAAATATATGCACAAGAACTTTCGTACGTTTCACATTTACTTAGCACCTTCTGTGTATGAGGTTCCGAGCACTGTCTTTCATCTCTATCATTAGAGGGAGGGGAGTTAGTTAAAAGTTATACTAGGTTTTTCCACAGTATTTCACAATCTCATCTGTCTTAAATTCTAAATGTAGAAAAACAGTATTCCAGCCTCAGCTCTTGGATATTTCTATTGCTCATGACAGATAGACTACATTCCAAGAAATTCTGACATCAGCTGTCAGGAAGAGAACATCTCAAAGGTTGAATTACAACTACAGGGTATATGGTGAAGCATAGAAACATTGCAAGGGCCTTGCGTTTTTGTTAAGAAATCTGCTGAGAGAGTTTGGTATGGATTCAGCTTGAGCTGAGAGCTCATAATACCCAGTTACACTTAAAAATCAAACACAGGTTAATCAAAAATTATTTGAGTCTGCACTGTGTGCAGTTGCTAGGGGAGGTAGGATGGGATGCAATTAAGTTCAATAATGTGTCTTCCAAGCTATGTCCATTTTCCCAGCACAATTCAAAAGAGCAACTCCATGTGTGATGTCTATGTAGCCCCATTTGGTGGGTTAGCTTCCTGGGATACAAATATCCTGCTGGGAGGATAGCCTTACAGTAGTGTGAAATTTGTCCTTTTCTTTATTAATTAAAGAAATAGTCTACCAGCAAGAAATGTTGCCTAACTTCTGCGAGATTTACTAAATCCTACATATATATGTATATATATATATATATATATATATATATATATATATATATATATATATGGTGTGTGTGTGTGTATACAGAGAGTTCTTTACTAAATTCTCTCTATAAATATATTCTTTACTATATTATATGTAATATAGTAAAGAACTCTTTAGCTTCTGAATCATTCTTTTGATAGTGTAAGAATACCTTAAAAATAAAGGCAACAGCTGAAGAAATCATCAGCTGAAACCATATAATATCTCTCTGTCCCAGATTTTACTGAGTTCTATGAAAATGTAAATAATATTTATTTATAAAACATCAATATTTAAGACATACACATGCATAGGCATATACTCATACATACATGTAGAAACATACCTGGAAGCCTTGGATGGAGCATATTTTGGTAGTATTGAATGTTCTAGAAAACATCCTGTGTCACCCATGTGTCTTAAGTGCCTCTATTCTAATGTTTCCCTGTTGTCTATTCCTTCCCCTATCCAAACATATCACATTGAAATTAGGATAGTCACTCATCACTTAAGAAGAAGAATCCATTTTGAGAAGTGCACTGTTAGGTGATTTCAGCATTGTGTAAACTTTAAGGAGTGTACTTAGACAAAGTAAGGAAGCTATGACATCTCTAGAGGGTATGATCTTGTGGGACACAATGTCATTTACATATTTGATTCCTCATTGGCCAAAATGTCATTGTATACCATATGACTATATTTTTTTTTGTGTAAATCTGTATACACTTTTACCTTTGGAGGGCATGTTTTAAACATGTGAAGTCTCTCAGAAATCATACAGGATTGGGCATACAGATTGTGGTCAAAAAACTTGCAAATAAAATAAGTAAAAATATTAGTTGAATAGATGTTAGAGTCATAAAGTATGCACAAAATTCTGAGTACAAAGTAATCAGTGTGGATTATCAGACAGGTTGCATTAAGGAATTGAGATGGGTGTATTTGTGAGGAATTTAAATTTGCCCTGTGCCATTTTTAATCGTAAGTCCATCCATTCACTCAAATACATATATCAATTCTTTTCCAAAACAAGTTCCCTGGAGAGTTCTGGTGTTACAACAAGGACTAACCGGAGGGTGGGATTATGTCATCAAGGAACATATAATCTAACAATTTCATCTGCTAGATAGTGACATTAATTTAAATGAATTCTTACTTATAAAAAAATGAAGAGAAAAATTATTGTCCTCAATTGATAATAGAATGCAAAAACCCAGGGAAAGCCCACTAAATCCATATGTCATATCTCTAACATGAGGAAACTGGTATTCAAGCTCAAGCCTGTCTTAGGGCAAGCTGTGTCATGTTGCATTTTGACACACACAAAAAAGTGTATGTAGAGTAGGCAAAGAGACCTGAATAGACAGTGGTGAGAAATATGCCATTGCTGTGACAGTGTGTAATGACAAGCACTCATTAGGGTTCAGGTGTGGTACATTAGGGATCCACTTATTGACTGCTCTGAGCAACTCCCTCTCCGAGTGGCCAATTGAGGCGCCAAGGTAACTAAAAATAGATTCTCTAGACATTTCCCTTTGCCCTATCTCCAGGGCTGACCGCATCACCTCTCCTCACCCCCAATTAGTTCTCAATACAAAAGCACTTTGGCTACCAGCCATTTTTGAGAACGGGGGAAGCAGACTTCAAACCCAGCCTGAGTATAACTCCAAAAACAACACCATATGCGAACGATGTGGAATGGAGAACTTGGGCCGATGGAGAGACGTTGACTGACAGCATCATCCACAGTTCATTTGCCATTTATAACAAGGCAGCCTGCTTTCCTGGGCTTTCTCCAACCTGCTAATAGGTGATCTCTGGGGATGGCCTCACCCCTCCTCCTCCTCCTTCTCCTCCTCCTCGGGCTGAGTGGAGCCACTGCAGAGCATCTGTGGCCCTGAAGTATTGTTTCTAACAACTCAGGGCTCTGCAGAATTCTAATCTCTAGAGTCCTCCTCCATTCAAACGGAAGAATGCAGGCTTCCAGGCATTGCTGCCTTCTGCATTGCCCAAAAATGAGGGCATTTAGTATGTCATCTTCTGAGTCTCTTCTGTTTTCCATTTAAACACTCCCTTTATTAGAGGCACAAGCAATTGATTTAATTAAAAGGTTAACACCAGGGCAATCACGTCTTTACTCCCCACCCTTCTCATCTGATTTATCTGGAGTTGTCGCTGATGGTAAAAATCACAGTGAAGGAAAGAGGAAAAAGGCATTCGGCCAGTTTTATATCAAGATAAATCAAAGCACAGCTGGGGAGGGCTTCGTGCAGCTGACAGAACATGCATTTGGAATTGAGAGTTTGAGATTTTTTAACTCAGCAAGAATCTCATAACCGTGTTATTTGGGGCAAGTGCCTTCTTTTCTTTCAACTGTTCTGATCTGTTGAATGATCAGGGTTCTATGAATGTGACTGATTATAAAAATGATATGAGAGATTTGTCAATAATAATACAGATTGCTAGGACCCACCTCAGATGGACTCAAGTCTGAGTTCTTAGAGAACATGGATGTTCCAATGACGTGTTGCTTAGGGACAATCAAATTCAGGATACTGTGGGTTCATGAGCCTGACAATCTTGTCCATCTCTGATAGCTGTGCACATCTGCCTTTGTTTCTAAAGCAATATCATGTCTGGGTTGCAGATAGAAACATCATCGGCTTCGGGATTTTTCCAAAGCCCCTTAGAAGATACCATAATGCAACAGGATGCTTTTCCAGGATGCTAACACTGCTAGACAAACTTGAGACATCACAAAAGCTTGTTTTAAAGGTTGCCCAAACTCCTTTTCTTTCTCTTCCCCATTCTCAAGGTATTCCTTAGCCCAGTTCTGGACTTTGCCTCATCTAAACTGCCCATCACATATGATTAAAGCACTTGTACCTGCTCATCATGCCTCTTTAAACCATTCTCAACTCTTGACAGACAATATCTGAGAACGAATGTATATCAATGTGTTAATGACTACTTTTGACACAAACTTATTTCTTCAAACATTTTATCTAGGGATATTACCTAAACTGGAAAGAAGGATTTTGTTGAAATTATTGGAATTTTGAACACCTTGTGCAGACTAATGTGGAGATATTTCAGACCATGGATTACTTCTGACACCCTAAATTACATCATACCATAACAGAAGAAAGTGCATTAATAGGCCTTTAGTTTTTAACACTTTGATGTGTAAAAAGATTTACCTCTGAGGCTAAAAATCTCTCTACTTTATCCACATGAGCAAGCATTTTGAAAATTTAATCAAAAATCCATTTAGCCTGTTCTGATGTTACCTACCAAGTAATTCTTATCCCCCAGTTAGGAGCATCCATGTGCCTTAGGTTTTACTGACAATGAAGCCTGATTTCTCCCAGTGCAAATCCAAGAATAAATTACAACCTTCTGAAATATGTGCATCTTTGAAAAATTTAAAAAAGAAATATGATTGTGTCAAAACCATAGGTAATTGCATTTGAAAATAACGTAGTACACTCATTTTTTATAAAGTTGAATGGACACACTTGATTTTTTACATGTCTGCAACATTAAAAAACAAATGCTTGAGGATTTTCCTATTTGCAGAAGATAAAACAATGAAAGGATCAGGTTATGGTAATAGGGGAAATTTAAAGGAAAATATTTTCATCAGGATTCATCCTACTAACTTCATATAAAACCCAAGTAGGAAGACTATTCTGAGTCCATAAAGCACTGCCCAGAGTGGCCCAGAGCTCAGTTCAGCATGCAGAATTCCTGGATTAGAATGGAGATTTTACTACCTTTAAACTTCAAGTTCCTGGGAAAGCCAATTAATTCCTCAGGACTTAGCATCCATATTTACAAAAGGAATATGAAAATATCTATTCAATAAAATTTCTGTGAAGCATAAAAGAGATTATGCATACAATGACTTAGAATAGTGCTCTAGTACCCAGTTGTTAATTAATGCTAGTAACAAGCGTTTCTATTATTACCTAATTGTTTTTACCTAGGGGGGTATTTAACTAGAGGAAATCCTTTGCAAATGTGAGCTCTTATTTCCTGTCCTTCCCTCAAGTTCAAATCATAATCAGCATCCTAACAACGTGCAGATCAAAAAGGAAAGTCTTAGGGATCCTTTTTCCTGCCTGGTTTGAGACCTGGCCAGAGGCCTGGTGAGTGACCTGCTCCAGGCTTTATTTTCCTTCAGCCTTAATCTAGCCTGGCAGGATTTTTCCTAACCTTCCCTCACCAGTTCTCTGAGAAGGAGGAAAAATCCTGTGAGAAGAGCAAGAAAATTTTCTCTTGATCCCTCGTGGTTTCCACTATGAAAAAAAAAAAAAATAGACTGATGGTTCAATTGTTTTATTTTGTTCTCCTTGTCCCTTTTTTTATTTATTTTCCATTGATTTTAAAAATGAGTAAACCAGTGTGTTCCTCAATAAGTCAATAACCATTTCTTGAGAACCAACTTTGTGGCAAGCGCTGTCCCAGAGATTGAAGATATACTGACAAAAAGGATAAATAAGATTCTTATTCAGTGGCACCTCAGTCAAGAGAGAAAATGCATATTTCTTAAAAAAAGATTAAATAATTGCAAGCATAAGTGCTGAAAACACACACACACACACACACACACACACACACACATACGAGAAGTGCACTGATTAGGGGAGATTGGACTAGCTTACCTAAGTGGAACATTGAAACATAAGTTGACAACAGACAAACTAAAATAAAAAGAAATGTCCTTCTATTCACAAAAAAAGACTGTATAAGAAAGCCATATAAAGGAGGATGCAACCATCCAAATCATGATGCAAAAGAGAAGTTGTGGGTGGAACAACAAATATAACAGAGATAGAAGGAGGGTCAGCTCATTTGTGGTCTGCAAAGCCATGTTGGAGATTTGAATTTTTCATGACAGTGAAGGAAAATCATTTAAAAGTCTTTACTAGGGTAATTAAAAGTTCAGAATTTTGTCTTTAATAGATCACTATGGCTGCAGTGTAACAAAAGTCCCCGGCAAGGGATCAAGTCATCTACTTAGGAGACTATATAAAATAGAACTTGTAAATTATCAGGGTGGGTCAGAGCAAGGGATTTGAAATGTACAGGGATCAGGACCTATGGGATATGGGTGGAAGCAGATTCTGGATTTAAAAGCTCAGTGGAAGGTATTGCTGTTTCCTGAAGGAGTCAACACTGAATAAAGGTATCGGGAACATGCTGTCTGTGTTCTTCCTATGGCATTCAGGTGGAGATATTGCAAAGGCTGAGCATGTGGGTTGGGAGCTGGGAGGGGCTGTCTTGCAATAAGATGTAATTTTCATCATTGAAACCTTGGGTGTATAAGAATTCGCCCAGAGAATGACTATTCAGTGAAAAATAAAACAGCTAAAATTGAGCCCTGGGAAACTCCAAACTGTACTGACTCAATAGCAGAAAAAAAATGTACTCTATAAAGAAGCTATCAGCAAAGCAGAAGAAAATGAATACTCCATAGAAGGCAAGAACAAGGAGAGCTCCAAAAAAAAAAAAAAAGAGAGAGAGAAAGAAAGAAAAAAGAAAGAAAGAATGAATGCATTGGTAAAGTATCAATTACTTATGAGGTTAATGAGAGCCAAGCATCCTGAGAGTTAGTGGTGTTCAGTGGTTTTACCATCTCAGAGAAATCATGGCCATATTTACAGCTATTTTAATAACTTGCCATGAGTTTACTTGTGAATAGGAAGTAAAGAAAATCCATACAATAAACCTAGGGAATATTTTTCTTTTCTGCTTTGAAGGACAAGACAAAGTCTAGGATAGTTTTATGTGTGTCAGGGTGTAGGAAATATATGTTTAAGATTCTAAATTATTGATTTAATTTATAATCCGAGGAAGAGGATTTAATTTAAAGGGAAAAGAAAAAAAAAGAGTCCTCAGAGTTTCTAAAAATCAAAGTGAACCAACAAAGAAGCAGAGAAATTAGTTTTAAACTGGGAAAACAAACATCCACACATCCTTCATTTTACCTAGAGAGAAGATAAAATAATGTGAAAAGTCTAGAAGTTTTTAATTTCTTCCCTCAGCTTTCTTAGTCATTACTCTGTTGTGAATGTATTTAACTTTAAAAGATACTTCATGTTTAAAAATACTTTGTTTCATTTAATTTTGCTTATTAAATGTACTAAACTATTTTAAAGTATCATTTAAAGAAGAGCACTTATGTATTGAGTACTCACTCTGTGCCCAACAGGTTGCATGTGTTAACTCATGTAATCCAATCACATCACTTGACTCAGGAGGATATGAGATACAAGAAAGTCATGCAAGTTTTTCCAAATTATACAGTAGCCTTTATCAGAGCTGGCCATTTCAATAAAGTCATATTGATCTCAAAGTATTACATCTTATTCTTTCCATTCTTACCCATAATGGAGCTAAAATGATGGATACAATCTGTAAACTCAAAGCCATTAAACCAGCTTGAGTCCCTCCGAAGATTCAGATTTTGCACTCTGCAGAGAATGGTTGTCTGAATTAAAATGTTCCAAGTCTGGGGCACCATGTTATTCTTAGGAAGTCACTTTAATTTAACACATATTCCAGAGAAGTTTAGAATGTCAACTTGTAAAATAAGGGTATTATGCCTTGGGCCTAGAATATCCCTCAAAGTCTGGTGCATTGAAGGTCACCAAGGCAACAGTGCTCAGAGGTGGGGCTTTTGAACCTCATCCTTGAACTAATTCACGGATGGATTATTAATTTGATGGCAGTATTAGGAAGTGATAGAAACTTTAGGAAGTGGGGCAGAGTTACAGAAAGGAGATCACTGGGGCACATCCAGAAAGAGTATTTCTGTTCCTTGTCCTTGACCTGCACCGCCACCCTCTGCTTTCTGGCTGCCAGGAGCTGAGCAGCTTTTGTCTGCCATGACCTTCAACCATGAAGTCCTGCCTCACCTCAGGCACAAAACAATGGAGCTGGCCAACCATAGACTGAAACTTCTGAGACCATGAACCAAAACAAATCTTTCCTCCTTTAAGTCATCTGTCTCCTTTAAGTTAATTTGTCTCAGATAGTTTCATCACAGCAATGAAAAGCTGATTAATATGAACGGAAACCTCCTTCTACTCCAAAAAATGACAAGGATATCTCACCTTAGATTACAACACGGTGACCATATTATCACAAATTGATTAAAAGAACCAGCAGAAATGACACTTGCAGGTGGAGGTGGAGGGTATTTTAGACTTATTTTTTTATGCAGAAATTATATCTCATTCCTTTTCTTATTTCTTAACTCACACTGTGGTAGTTTTAGATTTTTTTAAACAAGCAATGTTATTTTTTTGTAACACTCTCTTTTCCAGTTTCTTCACATTTTCAGAAAAACACTGCTTGAAACTGACATTATATGTCTTAGATCTTAATGTACTCCAGCTTGTCTTTTGAATTTTAATCTCTTGCTGTCTATCTTTCTTAAGAAACATAATCCAAATAAAAAAATAAAAGCTAATCAGTCAATCTGTGCTCAAAATGTCTTAAATATAGTAGGGACATGTGATGCTTTTAGAACACACAAATAATATGAACTATGATTTTCTGTTACACCACTTTTATTATCGACTGCCTCTCCCCCTTTCTGGTAACTGGTTAATAATTGGTCATTTCACATTCATTGCCAAATTTTCTTTCTGATTATATGATGTCTTAATGATGACAGATAATGTGGGAAAAAATCAGTAATCTAGAAAAATCCCATAACTTAAAAACAAATGCTTCCAGATTCCATATTTATAATTTCCAACAGTTGTACACGTAAATGTTCATATTAGCTTTTGCATCTTGACTTTCTTCGTAAAATACAAAGAAGTATTTCTTCTCTTCCTCCTCCTTTTTCACGTATAAACAACTGAAATTTATTCCTCTCAGATAAGGAGGATGGGAAGTCCAAAATCAAGGCACATATTCAGTTTCTGGTGAGGGCCCCCTTAGGGGATCGTGTATTGTTATCTTCTCACTATGCCTTCACCTGGTGGAAGGCAAGGGAGGCTTCTGGGGTCTCTTTTAAAAAGCCCTCATTCCATTTATCACTTCCCAAAGGCTTCACTTTTTAATACAATCGCATTAAGATGTTTTTATTAAAGCTGTATATTTATACTGAATAGTTGAGTTCATCCCAATAATCTCATACATGCATGGAAATTGATTTCAGTTAATAATCATGTTTTTCTCTTCCCCTTTTCTCGCTTGTCTCTCATCCTCCCCTCACCCATTCTCTTTCCTCTATTCTACTAGTCTTCTTTTGTTCGTCTATTAATTTATATTTTATTGGCTCTTTATATTATCCTATCTTTTCCTTCCCCTTTCCTTTATTTCTAATGCCTTTACAAATATTTTAATTACTATGATTTTTTTAAAAATTACTAGGCTATTACACTGTAGTATATTTAATTTGCCATGGTGAGCATTTATCTAGATTTTAAATTTTCTTTATTGTAAATACAATTCTGTTATGCTTATTTTCCTAGTGTATTTTTCATAGTCTTGATCCCAGAAAACAAGATTGCTAGGTAAAAGTTTAGTGATGTTTTCCAGACTCCAATACCCATCGTGCAATTTTTCTTCCTGAAATGATCATATTTTTGGAAGATTTCAACTGTGAACGACAAGTAGTGGTCCCACTATAACAAAATTTGGTTTTAATGTAAAAATTTCTTGCATTTATAACTAATTTTTGTTAAGCCACTATTGTGTACTTAGCACTCTGTTAACTGTTGTCACATTTTAAAGTATTTTACAGGTATGTTGCTTTATTTAGGAAGCCAGTAAGAAAAGATGGCATATCTATTATTAAACACTCTTTCAGGTGGGGTGTTAGAACTCAATGCTTAAACCAGTAAATTGCTTGAGATCACTCAGTGGAGTTGCTGAGACTTTAGGTCACATCCTGCCACCCAAGGGTTTGTCCATATCCCTCTGTCTCATCTGGCCTTGTCTACATATAGCACTCCTTTGCACACACTCATGCAGATGGCCACTCTTCCCTAGCATTAGGACAAGCCCAAGACCTCCAGTTAGCTGACATTCTTTTTCTGTCAAACATATGCTTTATCATGGATCCCACTAAAACCTTTCAGAATTATGTCCAGGGACATACTAGTATCAAATAGAGTTAAGAGCTGAAATAATCTCTTAAATCTTTGAGCTCATTCCTATATTTCACAGAAGGAGGAAAATGAGGAAGGGATATGTGGCAGATTCATGATCACTCTGCAAAGTGCTTCATCACTGAGCACCAGAGTAGTTAACCCAGAGAGTACATGCAGGAGACCAAGCACAAGGCCACACATGTGCCCAGCATACAGCAGGAACCCAATTATATTGGTGCTCTCAGTTTTCCTCTGTCACATTCTGCCTTTCTTGGTCACACATTATTATTGTGAGATTTGTCACTGGACACACATATAATAAAATCTTGCTTCTCCCTGTCAGTTCTCACAGGAGGCTATTTAATTTGAGGATAGACTTTATATCATTAACCACAGATAATTAGAATGCCAACATTTTAATTTAGTCATCATCAATGGCTTTCTTATGCCCTGAGATCCATTTTACTTCATTTTAAAATTAACTTTTCAAAGGTGAATATAAAATTTTAAAAACATGAAAAGCCTAAGATGCTTTCATTTTAGCATATGATTGTTTATCTAATTTTATCTGTCTACATATGCATAGAATGTACATATTTGTATTAATCTTTGAAACCACATCATATGCTAATTGGCCTTGGCATGTCATGAAAATTTTAAGGATACTTTTTCTCCATAATTAGCACTGGTGATGGTTGTGTAAGATTTTTGCAACATGAATACACAAAATGTATCTGCCAGCACATGATAGTAAGGGGGCAGGCTATTTATAACATTTCACTCTTAAAAACAAAGATAAAATGAACATCCTTATGCACTTATAAGATTCTATATTTAGAAAAAACTTGTTATGTTAATTGGTATGTTTAGAAGAACTTCCCCTATGACTATTTCACAAGAATATAATTACAGAGCAAAAATGAATCAATGTTTTAGAGTTGGGGATGTATCTCAGTGTTCCCTTGCCTAGCCAATTTGAGGCCCCAGATTGCATCTCCAGCACCACTGCAAAAAAAAAAAAAAAAAGTGGGAACATTTTGACAATTCTTGAAACACGTGTCATAATTACCTTCCCAAAGGACAGTGTTATTTTCACTGGGTTTGTTTATTATAATAATAATAGTCATATATATTTATAGGAAAAATGTAATATTTTGTTGTAGCATAGTCTCTTAAAGATATTTGAAGTTGTAGGTTATAATTAATTCATCTTATTTCAGGTCTTACATTTGTTATCTTTCCAGCATAACAAGGAAAGATTGTTTCAGTATGCACTAATGGAAGGCAAGCTCTTGTGCTGGGATGTTTTGGAAGAGATGGGAAAACATGTGGGGTTCTCCTCTTTCCAACCTTAAATGCCCAAAAGGGAAAAAAGTCAGAACAAAGTGGTACTAGTAGTCAGGTCAGAGACACAAGAATGCTCCTTGTTTTCTCCTTCCCCCATGTTCACCAACAGTTCCTCCAGGCTGGGAGAGACCCAGAAAAAAAAGCCACCTCAAACCCAAATTCTGTGTTTCCTGACATCTTATATTCTGAGCATGATGAGTCTGTTATACTTCCAAATATTTTGCTGCTGTAGTTCATTTATTTGATTTATTTGCTGTTATTTTTGTAGAACAGCACACTCTCTTCATGAAAGTGCTAGAATCTAGAGCAAACTTCAGATCACATACACAGGCATAATCCATTATGCTCTGGAGTAGATATGGAAGGAGATCTTTCTGTGAGTATATTGGTACCGCTCATTATAAGCCTTAAATATTTATATATACAGCCTATTTAGAATTATTGGTGTTAACTACTGTGTGGGGTTTCAGAGACAACAAATTTAATTAGCACTTTTGCAAAAGTACTTAGCCTAAGCCACTTCAAGTTAAAAGAATCTTTTGTGCAGTTGTAAACAAAGTGCAAAGTCTAGGTTTATTCTTTAGAGTTTAACATCTCTTCAAAGAAGTGACCTGATGGTTTGCAAAAATCATGAATAAGATGTTATTATTTTACGTGTTGTGTTAGGAATTTAAGAAGTTGGAGAACCAGGGTTGAATTGCTTCGTCTTTTACACCACTCCCTAAACTGGTCAGATAGACAGAGCTTTGCTCTCTTCCAAGCTAATACTATGCACAGGCATATTTGAAAGGGAGGAAATCAAAATGTGATTGTAAAATACTTAGAAGTTAAGACACTTAAATAACCTTTATCTCTGCTCTGATAGTAATATCTTTATAGTCGTTTCTAAGACTAACTATACAAATGGCCCTACTTCAAATTAACATTTTGTATACTTCACCCAATCCTTTGACCAACCTAAGATAGAGAAGACATTGACACATTCACGAATTACTCCTCTTACTGTGTCTGTATGTATCCCACACATGCAATACTGATTCTACTTTACAGGAAGGTCCCAGTCTTCCCCAGCACATGGTTAACAGGTCACAGCATAGGGCTTTTGACTTCCTCTGGAATCCCTCCTTTGCTCCTGTGACCCATGGATGCTTATCCATCTGCGTCTGGATTCACCTAATCTTAGTCCTACTACTTTCAGGTGGCCGGAGTTTATATCTTCCTGCTTTAATTTCCCATGTCCTTTCCTCCATTGAGTATGACTTGTTTTAAGGCCTATCTCACCATCCACATGGGTAAAAATCCTCAGGCCAGAAGCATATCTTATTCATTATATAGCCAGTGTAACTGTGTAAACTCCAAATTGTTTCCTCCTCTCTATACAATAAATTCCACAGGAAAAGGCTTAGAATGTACATGAGCAACAAATTCCTCAGAATTCCATAGAACATTGTGAGCATCAAACAAATAGATACTACCCCCAAGATACTACCCCAAATAGATACTACTCCAGATATTACCCCAAGTGAAAATAATGCAATACCTTTATTGTACCATGATGATCTCATGTTACTGGAGTTGGACAGGAAACGATACAACATGCCCTGCTTGCTAGTCTTGATGAGAGTAGCCAACTCACCTACAATTCTGTATCAGTCCAAATGAAGAAATGAAAACTTTTGTGAACTAAACCAAAGTTACCAAAGTCTTTAACTTCTTCTCTATTGTAACACATTATTAAGTGATGTTACCATCTCTCCATATTTGTCTCTAATCTATTTGGTTTAGACTTGCTATATATACATTTAATAGCAGAACAGATGTAAGTATAATTTTAGAAAAATGGTTCAAAGATTGTGAGCTGAAATAATAAAAAAACTCCCTATATAAAAATGTAGGTTGAAATTAAATTGAATGCATGCTTATTTATACATATCCTTTCCCCCAAATCGGATTGAATTTCATCCAATTCCATAAGTCTGAAATTGTAAAAAGAATGATGTTGAATCTAGTTCTCATTTTTGCCCATTGAAAAACAGCTAAAAAAATCAAGATATAAATTTTAAAATTCATTAATTACATTTTCTGACAAGTAAAATTAAAGATGAAAAAAAAAACACTTTATGTAGAATTTCAAGAGTACAAGAAAAATATTCCTAAAAAACCAACTGAAAGGATTCCACCTCTTGGGTCCCCTTCTTCCTCCGGGAGAAGTCTTTTCTGCTGTCCTTTAATAAACTTCTAATTTCTACTCTGAAAAAAAAAAACAACAACTGAAATTCATCTATACTCTGTATTGCTATGGATAAAGGCTTCACAGGGTTACAAACCTGAGATTTCTCTTTCTTCAACTAAGAATTACATCATGTCAGAGAAAGGGTATAATTCATGGGAAGTGGAGATAAACTTGATAAATTTTGGAGATGGAATTTTCTTGAGAAATATTTGTCTAGTAAATTTAGTACCAAATTTTTAAATTTTAGCATATACAGTTTTGGCCATCCTAATCTTTATTCATTTTGACCAAACTCAGAGCTACACCTTTTGTTCTAATAAGCAAATTTAAATAAATTGTTTTCTATCTTTTTAAAATCATTCTACATCTTAAAGATAGGTCTTATTCTACCTGTTCCTTATACCTGTATTGAAAGCATATTGTATTTGAGAATGACATGTAATCATTTAGATTCTAATGTTTGCTATTAATTCTTCAGAAAATAAGTCATTGTCTACAAGAAAAAAAATTGTCAGACAAATGTCAAATATGTAGAAAAATATGAATTGCCCACATTTTAAACATTTTATCTAAGGTGATATTGATTATTCTTGACAATGATCATGATCTTGCTACACCTGTGCAACTCTGCTCTGTGAAAGGCAATAAAGAGTCTCCAACCAAGATAAGCTGGGAGTTGAAATATCACAAGTAATGAGACCAAACTGAATTTGCATGTCTGATGAGCATTTGAAGCTACATTTCATTTTCAACATTCACAACACATTGTATAATAGTTGTTATCCCATTTTACATATAAAAATTATTTAAATAATTTGCCTTCTATGTCATAAGCTTAAAGTGAGGTGAAAACTTAGTATGTGCCTAATATCCTGAACACTAAATCTCAAATCCATAAACTGTTATTTTTTTTGAGTAAAGTGTTATAAACACCTAACGTGAAAACATATGTTAAATAAAAGAGTAACACATTATTTCATTGTAGCTGCTAATGCTTCTAAGAGAATTCGTTTAGCTTGAGAAATGACCTGACTAACATTTGGAGCCATAAAACTACAAAATATGAAATAACTAAATGTTCCTCTCCTTAAAAACAAACAAACAAACAAACAAACAAACAAAGCCAAACAAACACCCTCTCCCTTACCTACAATAAATATACATAAAAAATATACATATCAAATTCTTCACAACTGTTGTAGGCTGACCTTGTTACATCCCCCATCCATTTGGAAGCCACTAGTAATTTTGGTTGCCTTTCTCCCATTCTCCCTGCCCCCCTTAAATATACAAATATTTTCCTCATGTAGTTCTCAGCATCTACATAAACCATTTATTTGGGGGAATTTTCCTGATCCAATATAGTGTCAAGTCTTCTTGCAAGTGTAGTTTCCTAGTGTCTTGGAGTGTTTGCATGTAATGTGTCTTGAAGTGTCACATGCAATGACACCAAATGATGAATGACAGTGAGCTTTGAATGAGCCCTTCAAGCACTAAGTATTGCATTGCATTTACCTCATCTCTGATTTTCCCAGCACTGTACACATAAAAATAATTTAAACATAAAATAATTTAAATAATTACCATGCAGTACAATTCTAATTTGTTATCCCACGGGGACAAAATATAGTAGACCTTTAGATTTCATGAGCCTTCATGGTTGCTCTCCTCTGCTGCCCACATCCTGGACTTTCCTTATGCTGAACCAGATATTGGGTGGATCAGAAAACTAGAGAAAGCTGTAGATATTTATGACCATAGTACAGGGGGGCAGTGAGATAAAGAGTGAGAGAGCAAGAGAATTATTAAGTAGATGGAACAAAGTGCCTTTAATAAAGGAGAAAAGAAAAATGTATATGGGAGTTCTTTATACTACTTAAGCAAGTTTTTTATAAGTTGAAAATATGTCACAATGAATACCACAATGAAAGCATCAATGAAAACACACAGAGATACTGACCCAAAGAAGTCTATTTTGGAAAGCAATGAAGACTTATCAATAATCAATACTCACTAGAGAGAAATGAGAACAAATCTATAATTTTGGATATTTTTTTTAAAAAAGTGAAATAAGCAATAACTTAATGATTTAAATTTAATTTGTTCAGGAGGAATTGTTTCAATCCATTTTAATAAACATCTTCAAAGCCAAATATACAGTCTATATTTTCAAAACTTCTGAGATTATTTTATTATTGTGTTTATCCCACAGCATTTGATACATCAAAGGGTCTTGTTTTAAAAAAATGTGAACAGATAAATGAACCTTATCTTTTCCTATACTGTATAAGCTTTTTGTTTCTTGTATCCTATTCTACTATTGAATTTGTAAACTGCATCAGGGATCAACAAAATTTCTGTAGAAGGTCAGTAAATAATTTAGGCTTTGCAGGACATGAAGTATTTGTTTTGTTCTTTTTTTTTGTATATGATATCTGAAGGCATTGAATCCAGGGCCTTAGGTAAATACTTTACTGGACCCCCACAGAATTTCTGTGACAACTTCAGAGCTACACAACTCCCATAGAAGAGTAGACACAAATAACACAAACAAATTAGCACAACTGTGCTAATTAGCATGACAACACAAGCTGGATTTGGTGGTACACACCCATTATCCCAGAGACTCAATACCTAACTTAATTCAAATGCTATGTAAATAATTGTCTTTCCATATTTCTTTAGAAATAATGACAAGAAAAACCAATTCTATATCGGTACAATAAAGATGGATTGTTAAAGTATTTTTTAATCTAACCTTGATTTAATCGGCAGCTGTAGAACCCACAGACGTAGAAAGTTCACTGCATTTACAATAAAGCAAAATTCCCTGCTATTTGGCGGCATCTGTTTTCAGTGCTATGGCATGACTTCCTCAAAATAGATTATTTCTAATTCATTTGGCATCTGTAGTGTCCTCAACAAAACAATTAGAAAGAAGGTACTTAGTAAATAGTAATTAAAACTATTTATGAAGAAAAAAAATCCATATGGCCTATCAAAAATATATATATATATACATATATGCATGTATATGTATGCATATATATGTATGTATATAATATAGTCAAAATGCTATATTGTTAATGTTGAGAAAGAATATATTTTCTAAATTGCACAGCTTCAAATCATTAAAAAAATTAAGTTTTTAATCGAAAGAGACTGGTGGTTTATTCATTTTAATAAGAATATTAGCTAAGATAACAAATGTTACTTAATATATTGAATTACAAACATTTATAATGTTAGGTCTTGTGTGATTTCTTAATAGACATAAAGTAAAAGAGAGAAGTAAAATTCTAAAATAAATCAACAGTTTTCTTTTTCTGCTTTGATGCCTTCATCTGTATCCATTTCTCTCAAAACCCCAAATGAATAATAATCCAGAAACCTATAAAATCTCTCACACTGAAGCTTCAAATCTGTTCTGCATTTTTCCCTTTGTCCTAGTCAACACACCCCCTGCTGGCTCTAGGCTAACATTCATTCCACCTTATTAAAAATGTCAATGAAAAACATATTATAGATGTTTTTCACTGTTTTCTATGATGATTTAAGTGTGAAAGGATTAAAAGGACATAAATGCCAAGGATTAGGTTACATGATGAAATAATTCTTTGAAATTAGTTGTGTCTTCTCCTAAATATGTATTCCCTGAAAAAACATACCATTGGAAAATGTTATAAATTTGTAGAAGAGGTCTCATGGTGGAGTCTGTAACAGATCCTCTCTTCAGATGTTGACCTGATTTACTTAAAGTTCAGGTATGCACCTGGGAGGGAATGTTTACCAGCTATTCTTTCTTCATTCTAACAAGCTTAGTAATAGCATATTGGCTGTGCAGGCAGCTATTCTCTGAGAGACATTAGGCTTTATTAAACCCCAAGAAAAATATTTTTTTAAAAAAATAAGAGTCAAAATTGTCAGTCATGTTTGCGCTCAAATGAGGAAACAAATATATCTACTAAACCCACACAATTTTCTAGATATACTTCATTTCTATATATTCGTGGCACTAAAGCAATGGCATGATAAGCCAAGATTCTAGAATCACAAAGTACAAGTTTGAATTTTTTGCATTTCTACTTAATCACTTTATGATTTGAGCAATGTTACTTAAATTTCAGGAGTCTCACTATCCTTATTGTGAAATGGAGGGGGTAGCACTAAATTTAGAATTTTGCTATGAATTTTCAAAGAGAGAACAAAGTCAAATTGCCAATGTTAGGTTGATATTTTATAAGCAATGTTCTGTTTTATTTTTTTCCTCTACAGAACCTAAATAGCTATAGCTTAAATATTACAAACCGTTGCTCTTTCAGAGTAGAAGTAGCTTCGTGTTGTAATTTACTCTCAAGAAAATGTCTTTGTCATCAACCACCTCATGTTCATGGGATATTGTAAATGCTATGGGGAAATCTGCAAAGATACTAAGACTTTTATTCTTAGACCTCTCTCTTTTTTTTTTTTTTTTTTTAAAGAAAATCTAACCTTACTCTTGAGTCTCATTGGTCAGATCTGCACCACACAGAAAATATCACACAGATAATCATTCATGAAAAGGAATATAATTGCTATGGTAGTCTTACTCCAATTATGTTTTTTTTTTTGATCAACCTAGTTTTCTTTTTTTTCTTTCTTTATTTTTTATTGGTTGTTCAAAACATTACAAAGCTCTTGACATATCATATTTCATACATTTGATTCAAGTAGGTTATGAACTCCCATTTTTACCCCATATACAGATTGCAGAATCACATTGGTTACACATCCACATTTTTACATATTGCCATACTAGTGACTTTTGTATTCTGCTGCCTTTCTTATCCTCTACTATCCCCCCTCCCCTCCACTCCCATCTTCTCTCTCTACCCCATCTACTGTAATTCATTTCTCTCCCTTGTTTTTTTTCCCTTTCCCCTCACATCCTCTTATATGTAATTGATCAGCCTAGTTTTCAAAGAAGTTAGAATTGGCTGTTGATCAAGAAATCAAAATGTGCCACTTTAATGTATGTTAAAAAAAAGATGATATTGTTTCTGTCCTTCAAGCACTCATTACCTACACTTATAAATTTATATATGCTATCTTCCCACCTAAAAATTGTGATAAGTATAAGAACCTTAAACACAGAACCGGTTCATTTTTGGCATCTAATTCACCAAAAGCAAATGATACATGTCTAGACACACTACTGTTACTCATATAGGTTAATACTAGTTAACTGAATTACTGTGTTAAGTAATGAATTATGCATATTTTCCCTAGAATGGGTAAGCTTTTAAAATACTTGCTTTATTTTTACTCCAGGAATGAATTAAAAAATAAAATACAATAGAATTTCAATGATTATGAGCTAAATAAATTGTCTTCTTTGGGCTAGCATAAGGAATGTATAACAGGTTTGTGTAACAAAATCATTTTTATAGGTGTCATTGTATTAGGTATACACAATTATCAAAGGCAAGGATTTTCATCATTCACAGCGAATAGGCATGGAAACTGAATATTGAAGAGACCAAGTTGTGTACTCAAGATCTCATACCAATAGGTTTCAAAATCAAGACTCACACTCAGAACTTCTAATTTTACACTCATAAATATTTTTCATTAAATTACTCTAAACAGGTTTCTCTGAAAACATAAAATGTATCACAAATGACTCCTTTGTGATTTTACGCAGAAGGTCCTTCAGAAACAGATAGAAATAAATGAAGAAAAGAAATCCTTTTTTTTTCATTTGTTTCTAGATGTGGAATGGTTGGTTTTGTACAAATGTAATTATATATATGCTTTGGAAAGTGAACTCTCCCTAAAAAATAAATCCACATACTTGAGACATATATAGTTGGAAGAGAAAGCTATCAAGAATACAACCCAAAACATAATTTCCACTGATTTTTTTCATGTTTGGCATCTTAATTTCCAAAGTAAATGAAGATAAATTCCACCAAGGAGCCCAGGCATTCTGGCACAAGGACTGGTAGGAAATAGATGTGACTTCTGAAAGAGCTGACAAAGTCATTAATATGTAACATTATTCATAAATCAACACTTGTGGAAAACCTATACTGAAGACTCAAAATGAGAAGCTTATCAAGAAACTACTTTTGAGAAACTACTCGGGGTTAGGGAAACATTAATGTGTGTTAGCATCACCCACACAATCCATAGAGACCTTACCAGAGATGTTCCAGTTGACTTTGAACTTGAAAATTCACTACTGGACATTCACCTGGGAAAAGGAAAGAGCATTATGTGTAAACAGCATGCAGCGTGCATGCCAGGCAAAGGTATTTAAGTGGCTGTTTTATTGGCAGGAGTTGGATGACAGAAGATGACTATTTTTGATGTTAAGGATGAGTGTTGTGATGACAAGCTTGAGTTTGACTCAGATCTAAGAAAGAGAAGTAGTGAAGAGATTATAGAAAATTTTTCTCAACATATGGCTTAATCCATGGGCATTACTATGAATGTCCATTCTTCTGCAAAAATAGAATTCTGCCTTCATTATCTTCAGACTTGACTTTCTTGTTATGGTAAATACACCTGACTTGACCTGGCCTGAATAACAAGTGCAAGGCCCAGAGTGTCTCAGTTCCCTTTACTCCCAAGAGACACAGAACTGATTCATTATGCCATCTGTAACTCCTCCTCACCCAGGAGAATCAGTCTTTGTCAGCTTAAAAACTTCTAGAATACTTATAATTTAGGAAATCTGGTGCTTAATCACATGCTAATTTTTATTCTAATATTAAGTTTTAATGTATTTACATCTCATTTCCTCATATTATGTTTAGCTCTATGAGAGCAAGATTTTTTTCCTATTTTCTATCCCCTGTAGCATATTACTGACCACACATACTAAAAGAAAGAAAAAACATAAAAAAGGAAGAAAGAAAGGAAATACAAAGAAAATAAGATAAAAAGAAAAATAAATTAACTTTTGCCACATCAAAATTTTTAGAAAACTCTAAATTGAAGGTATGGGTAGAAACAAATTATTTTGAATTACTTTGATGGTAAATGAACCTTTCTTCCATGCACCCAAGTATTCATATGTTGTAGTGACTTTCAGCTATAAGTTTTATAAGGATCAAGGAGATGGGATGGGAGGTTTTCATTTTTAGCATCCTTTGGGTTGAAGCCATTAATTCTGCATGATATTTAACGTGTCAATATCTGTCTCCTCTTAGGATTCCATCAATAAAATGGAGATGACCAAATATACTTCTATCTGCCCCACAAGAGGATTGCAAAATCAATGAGATGAGCCACTTGTTGAATATTCGAAGGCTGAGACTTCATTTGATGAATGATTCTTTTCCTTCTGTTCCTTTAAGAGTAAAGCAGTGCAAGTGCTCAAGGGAAAATCAAAGAGACACTGAAATACACTCATATCCATTTCATTTTTTTCTTTCTTTTTCTTCTTCTTCTTCTTCTTCTTCTTCTTCTTCTTCTTCTTCTTCTTCTTCTTCTTTTTTTTTTTTAGATTTCAGATCAAAGGTTTGCTTGGGAAGATGTCTATAATTACTTTTTAAAAAGCAGGTATTTTTGGGTTTTAATTACCCATTTTCCATTCCCTTTTAGTATTCAACCTACTCTATCTATCTGTGTGGAAAATTTCAACCAATTCAAAAACAAGATACTCTGAAATGTGAGTTATTCTAAATGCATCAACATGAGTAGATGTTACTCAACTCTTACTCCACCATGTGAAAGTTGAATGTGTCAGACTAAACGCCTGAAAAAAGAATTTCAATAGGTAAATATCAATATGGCTGAAGACAGTTTTAATAGAGATTAATATTCAACTGATGATAAAAAAAAACAAAACCTTGTTGCCAAAATGCCCCCAGAAGATGGCATTGTTTACACTATTGTCTGAGTGGAACAGCTGTTTACCCTTCACTATATTGAGAGCTGCAGTATTCTTACTGAAATGTTAACAAATCTTAGACAAATGTCTGCTGTTTAAGGCTCAAAGTTGCTCTGAGAACAGGTGTGTTGGAGAGAGAGAGAGAAAAAAACGCAAACTACAACTGTAAATAGGATTTTAAATTAGCTTCAATTTATATACTCTATACGGGGCCCACATATGGACATCTCAATGCAGAATTCCAATATTTACTAATAACTTGAGGATCATTCACAGTTGGGGACTTCAAAGTAACAAATTTTCCTGATTTCCTTTTAATATATATTCCAAATATATGTTACTGGCACAGTGGATTCATTTTAAGTCATTTTGCCAAAAATAAAGACATAAATCTTTTATAAGCATTAAAAGATTTTATTTAACCAGTTTTTTTAAGATATGTAAAAGCTTTGATTATATGGAGGGACATAAACTTGATGACTGAATATGTGTGTTCTGTGATTCTCAATTTCCTATTAGTAAAATGGTAAGGCTTGAAGTGATAGGTTAGGATATGGACCTACAGGAAATCTCAAACACTGCTAGCAAAGGAAGGAGAGCTATGAGTTAGTATTGCCGTTTTATAGAATGACTGGCAATGTGTAGTAAAACTGAAGAAAAAAATTTCTTGTGATCCAGAAATTCTACTCCTAGTGTGTGAGAGAAACTAATAGACAGTTACAAAATGATAGTTTTATTGAGGAAAAAAATGGAAACAATGTATAGATAATAAATAAAAGAATTAATGAATAGTCTTTGAAATATTAATACAAAGAAATACAATACAGCAGTAAAGATGAAAGAGGACTTAATGTAGTCAAATATGTGAATTTCAACAATATAATATTAAATAAATTGTGAAGTACAAAATAAGAGTGTTATACCATTTAAAGAAAAAGCAAAGCTAATTAGTGCTTAGAGATGTATCTGACAAACGTAGGAAAATGTTAACTATAGGAATGATATATACCCAAAGAAAAGTTTACTAGAATATATGATGGAAGATAAATATTTATGAAGCAAGAATTCAGAAAGGGGGACTGGGGTTGTAGCTCAGTGGCAGAACACTTGCCTAGCATGCATGAGGCACTGGGTTCAATACTCAGCACCACATATAAAATAAATAAATAAATAAACAAACAAACAAATAAATAAATCTAAATAAATAATTCAGAAAGGCCTTAAATTGTATTTTATTTCTTAATAAAATTTCTTTGGCATACGTTTGGAACACACAAAATGAAATATATATATATATTATATATATATAATCTAGAGTATATTAATATATATACTCTAGATTTTCCAGTTTAATAGCAAGATAGTGTCATCTATAGTCAGGGATAGGGTCACAGCTTCTGGGGGCCCAAGGTGAAAAGGAAAGCCAAGCACAAGCAACCCCCCTTTGACTGTCACTCCCCCTATCTGCAGTCCCCTGCCAACAGGATAGCTCCTTGGGTCACCTTAGTTTTGATGTTTTGGAATTCATCATCTCCTGGGTGTGGCCTTTTGCCCACAATTACAGCTTCTGCTGGGGGAAAAATATCTACTGACTTACATAATTATTTCCAGTGAGAAGCTTAGAGAGGAGAGGGTCTTTTACTTAGGACTGACAAGACCTGCAGGATTCTTCCTTTAATAAAATAATGAGGTCACTGAGCCAGTTGTCATTGAACTATCTTTTAGTATTCCAATGATGTGAGACCAGTTCTAACCAAAACCACAAGGTTAACCTCAGGATTTATGCAAAAGCTGCCAAAACACAGCTCAATTTGCTGCAATTGTGCAGCCGGCTGCCGAAGACTAAGGGTTGTCAGGAATCCATAGTGTAAAATAAGTCTGCATAATTGTTAACGCTGTGGGTGAGAAGAGAGGGAGACATCAACTTCCTCTGAAGTGGGTAGAGTCTAACAACTCTATCAACTTGATTGTAAGCTTCACATAGGAGAAATCATTATGGTCCCTCATTTTGTTAAGGTTTGACAGCTTTCTGACAGCTTCCAATAAAAACAAAATAAGTTGATTCATGGCAAAGCAAGAGAGTCCCCAGACACATACTAGAAGTCAGAGACAGAAACTGGAATTCTTACAGGGAGCCTCTGGGAAGAAATCAAAACCACTGGTTCCCTCTTTTTAAATGTAAATTCCTCCAGCGGAGACCTCAGATTTCCAAAGCACCAACCTGGGCTTCCACCCTGACTCTCATTACCACCACACCCATTAGTAGAGACTCTCCATCTCTCCCAGGCGCCAGCGAAACACCTAGGCTCCGGAACCCAAAGCACCGCGCACCCTGCAGTACTTGCCCGAAGCAATGTGCCAACATCGATGAGGGAGACGCGGACGTGGAAGGCCGGTGAAAAGATGAGCGATGGGAATAGGGTGCGGGGTCGGTAAAACAGGAGATTGGACATAATGCTAAACCTCTAAATCAGATCCAATAATATCAATATCCATCAGCCTTCCTACCAGAGAACGAACGCAAGGGAAATTAAATCTCAACAGTTCAAAGCTCTACTTGCTCCTCCTTTCCAAAGGGAGGAAAAAAGGCATCTCGTTAGGTCATTACAAAGCTTTCCACGGGAAATTCTCTCTTCCTAATGCGTCTGTCCTTCAACTCCTTTTAGTATCCCTTCAGCAGCATTCTTCGAAAACCTTGTTTAAATTTCAGTCTCTATTCATCCCCTAGATGGGGGATAGAGAAAGGCAAAGGGAAGGGGGAAGGTAAGGAGGGAGAGAGGAAACTGGGTGGGGAGGAAGAGAAAGAGAAGAGAGAGAGAGAGATTAAGACTCCTTTCCCTTGCCCTCCCAGGTAGCCAAAGCGCACCGCAGCGGCGCGCCTGCTGGAGGAAACTCGCTGGAGCGGGGCTAAGACCCGCCCAGGCCGCTCTTATAGGCGAGCGCAGGGCGGGCCTGGCCGGGGGCGGTGCCGCGCGGCCCGCTTGCCTATAAGGAGCTGTCCGCCACCCCGGTGCTGATTCCTGCTCTCGAGCTTGGCGAGGTGGATTTAGCTGTCCACCGAGCTAGGCGCCTGTCTTTGCAATTGGGTTTGGATTTGCACCTTTAAGGAGGGGGGAAGAGGAGGAAGAGGCGAGCGGAGGAAGGAGAGTACAGCAAGCGGCTCTTTCGGGGACTGTAGCCTCAGCCGCAGCTGCGAAGAAGCCCTCCCCACGGTTTCGGTGGAGCGTCTGGGCGCGGGATGGAGTGAAAGAGAGTACCTCTCCAAGGGGGGGTGGGAGGGGGTCAGAAGGTGCGGACAAGAGAGACAAGCCGCGGCTGGTGCCTGCGAATTTGGAATTCGATTGGAAGGGACCACTCACTCGGGGGAAATGGATTCTGTACCAGGGCTGACCAGCGTTTTGACTTTGCTGTTCTCTGGTTTGTGGCATTTAGGATTAACAGCGACAAATTGTGAGTACCAGGATCTGAGGACGGGGAGGTGAGGTGGGAAAGGATAAAAATTCGAAAATGCAATCAAAACCCCAAGTGTGTCTGCTCTGGGCACGGGAGGGCAGGAGGAAATGCTGATCAGTGTGGAACCATCGTCACTCCAACCATCCCAAAAGTTAGCAGAGCTCTCATGCGCAAGCCCTGCTAGATTCCCTTCCCTTCTCTCGCAAAGTTCCCTTCTCATCCTATCTAGTTTCGTGTTCTATGCCTGCTTAATCTCAGCCTGGGCTTTTGCCCCAAAGGGCCCCGGTTCCAATAATATACACTGGGAGCTCAGCTTCCAGGGATAGAGCTCCCAGCCACAGCGCACAGTGACAGCGACTCATCTCTGAATGCAGCTGCCTTGGATTTGCAGTATGCCCAGCTCCCCACAATACCTAGCTTTCTGCATTGCCTTAGGCAGAAGGTTTCAGTTGGGGTGTGTTGCAACCAATGGGCACTGGTTTAGCCGAATGGGGAGTTTTGGCCTAAGAGTTATGGCCCGATGTAGTCAACCACAAGATCAATGGCTGCCCCTATTACAGGAGGAAGAGCTTTGATGCACACCCCACCCCCAAAATCTTTGTGCCAAGGAAACAGATAATGAGTATGCACTAAGTGTGCACTCTATCATTCACACTCTAACCTCGGCAAGTGCAGGACCGACATTTAATTTAATAGGCAGGAAAGCTGGACACCTGGGGATCCACCACCTGCACTATGTATTTAAAGAACCCAGTTCGTCAAACTTGAATAAATCGCTAGAGCTATCAGAGGTTCAAGCTCAATTGCTCAGCTGCCTCTCTAGGCAGAGGAAAGGAAGTTTTTCCAGCTCTGGGAACTCCTAAAGAGAAGGAATGCAATTAAGCCATCTGTTTTGTTTCCAAGGATGGTTTATCATGGTCTCTTAAGTTTCTGGGTTTGCTCCCCTTTTCCATATCCCTGCCATGAACCTCAGAAATATTATCTATATTGAAACAGGATTATTATTATTATTATTATTATCATTATCATTATCATTAGTTTTTGCAATCTGTACTATCCCTTTTAGAGAAAGGAGGAAATAATATTTCTACTTAGGAATCCTTTACTTCACTTCCCACCTTTGTAAGTCCAAGAGGAGTTAAATATCTCTTTCCAGTTCCAATGGGAAACAGACAAATATAATATACTGAAAATTGTCCGGAGCACAGTCAGTGTTTCTATCTGTGATCAGAAGTTTGGGAGATCTACAACCTACAGTTAGTGGTAAAGTCTTATAAAGATTTTACTGAAGTTTGTATTCTGAAGGAGGGATAAAGAGGCCAACCTCACTGGAAAGGAGGAAATTTATTTAGAAATTATTTCAGGTTTTGTGGGGGCAGGTTATAATCTGATTTTTTCTTTATTTTTCCTCTCTTTTCTCACCCTCTCCCTTTCTTCTTCTCTTTCTCCCCTTCTACCTCTCTTCTTCTTTCTCTTCCTTCTTCTTCTGTTAAATCATTCCCATGGTGCTTTAGAAAAAGATCTGAGTGGTTAGTAAAAGGAAGTTAGGTATGTTTCTGAGCTAGTTTCTCTACCTTCTAGAACACTAGAGGTCAGCATTGTCTTAATGATTCAAAGGTGTGGCTGTAAACTATCACTGTTTTCCCTTTAGCACTTTTGTCTATCTGAAGAGTAGATACTTTGAAAATCCACAAAGGTGGTAAAGAATAAAGATGAAATAGATAGAACATACTCCATTAGATTATGGTTTGGGCTTCCTCAAATAGCACTTTAAGAGCTTGGTGGGGAGATAGATATTTTTTTGCAAATTAACTAAATTATGATTAATATGTGTTCATAATGCTCATGAAACCTAAATGGCATGGACTTAAGACTCATGCTTATCATTGCTGATGCAGTTATAGAGATAATTCTGAACATTTAAAATGAAATTTTGTGATAATGTGATAATGAGCTTTAGTATTTCATCAATGAAATACTAAAGTTTAATTTCCTCATTTCCAATCAACGTTCCAATTGAGTGCACACAGCTTGCTAAATATTTTGGGGTCAATGCTTTTAAGGAATAATGATAAATGTTGATTATGCTGTACAAAAGTATTAATTTGGTGAACAATAGGATAGCAGCAGAAAATTACTCCTGAATTCAATACAGATTGTGGTTTTCAGAACCTATCAAACAAAAAAACCCCTAAGAAAAAGACTTAACATTTCACATTTTCTCTAGACTGCTATTGTTCACACTTTACTCATAAATATAGAGTGTGGACTTACATCTATATGTCATTTAATGCCATTTATGCACATATCTTGAATAATAGCATTTTCTTTTCAAATGGTCATTTTTAAAGTTTATTTGGAGAAACTATTTTTTAAAGAATAAAAATATATCTCATGTCATTTGTGAAGTAGTCTTGAAAATGGATTATTGACCCAAGTTTTTTTCATTATACATAGTTATACTACTAGACTTTGTTCAAGTGATAATAACTTTAAATTGTTTTTATATTTTTATAATTGTTTGTTGTTATTATTGTTGTGGTGTGTGTGTGTGTGTGTGTGTGTGTGTGTGTGTGTGTTTAGTTCTTATGATCTGACTAAAACTTGGGAATTTATCTCCAAGGAAAACATGAATGCTGATCCAATTATAGATTTTATAAGTTTCTGATTAAGCAAAATTAAAATGCAGTCAGTTTAGAAGGCCTGGCTATAATATAGATATTACTAATATCTGCTGAGAATATAATTACCTACCAATAATAAAAACTCCGGAAATTCCCCCATTCTAGATTTTTAGGATATTAAATAGCTAGAACATTTCCTGTGGGTTTACCCTAAGGGGATTAGTTAATTTCAAATGTAGATATAACAGACCAATGTTAAATGAAAAACCATTTTACATATAATATCAACTCCTTTGACACAGGAAGCAGCCCTGTAACTTGATAGTTCATAAAGTGAAACCAGGAATTACAAGAGCTAAGAAGTTCTAGTCCTAGTTATTCTATAGCTAAAGTATCAAATACCCATCAGGTCATTCAACCTTCCAGTGCTCACAGTTGGCTGAATAGCAGAAGCTATTATATATGTCTGCTCTCCAACAGAACAGCAGCTTGATGTCTTACTATAGAGATTCTTCAGGTATTAGATATGTTGATAGTCTGTTACAAAGAGAGAATTTGCATTCAAAATATAGTAGGAATGGAGATATACACAGGGATACACATAGGGTGACTATGTATTTTACAGAATAAGCAGACGTTATGTCATTATAAATCACCTTAATTTTGACCAAAAATTGCTTAAAATTATTGTTTAGCATCTTATCTAAGTTTGCTGCTGCATATTAGTTTCAAATTATAAAACCTAGAGAGAGTACTGAAATTCTTCACTTTTGTTTTTTCATATCTTGCAGAAATGCACTCAAAATATATGAGGATGTTAATCATAAGGATCTTAGAATAAAGAAACCCACTATACCTTGAGTTATCTGAAGCCTACACACAAACCCAATCAATAAGTAATGGTATAAGTAAACAAAGATCACGCTGATCTTCTTAGCAGGAAAATCTTATTTCTTTCCATAGTACATAGTTATACTAATACACTTTGTTCAAGTAATAATAACTTAAAATTGTTTTTTATGATAATTTGTTGTTTTGTTGTAGTGGTGTGTACTTTCATTGGCATCTACAGTTAGCAAAAGTGAAGGAAGCACTTTAATGCTCATTTAGAAGAGTCCTAAAAATGTTTCCCACTGTTTTGAGTTGACTTTCTTTGATGGTACCATCCTTATGAACTCTCTTTTCATTCCTTTTACATGTCTCCCTATTTCCAAACCAGATTGGTATGTTTTACAATTGTAACATGTGAATTAAATGATAGACCAATAATTTTCCAACAAAACTCCAGACTTGATGAGGAAATTAGTTTCTATATGAATAACTGCTTCCCTCCCCACTTCTTCTTGACCTAATGAATAACTACCCTCTAAATTGCAATTTTCTTTGACTCGGCTCCTCTGCCCAATTGCATTTGAAATCTTTTTTGAGTCCCAGTTCCTTGGCTGAATTGCATCACTTTTCAGTGTCCATTTGTTATAAAGCAATGTGATAATATTCAAAATGTTTCTAAACTTTTTAGTTGGAAATCCCAAGTCTTTTAGTTTATAAGCCAGAACTCTGCAATGTGCGACCTGTACATTCAATGTGGATTATCCTCATCAGAAAGGAAGATTGGGATGGATCTAGTTACCTGAAAGGCCAGAAGACAATAGTGTTTTACTTAATAGGATTTCATCAAGAGGTTGCTGTGTACTCATTAGAAGCGTATAATGACATTTTTAATTCCAAGAGAAGATATCTTCATTCATCAAAAGTCTGCCACTTTCTGACCAATGACCTTGTAAAGGTTACTTACTTATCTTGATGATCTTTGTGTACTAAATGAAGGAATTGGATCAAATTATTAAGGCACTACCTACTTGTAATGTATTTTTTTTCTTAAACTGCTGATTTTTCCATTTTCTCATTCCATGTGTATACCCTGGAATGATTGTGTTCCAAAATTGTAAAGTAAATATAATTAGAATGATAGAATAATAGGTTTTAATTCCTAGCAACAAGAGGCACTTTATATCACTCACTTCATACACATAGTTTTATAAGGCGGCTCAGCTAGGTAGACATTTATAGATTCAGTTTATAGACGAGTAAGTTTTAGGTTAATAGAAGTTAATGATTTCCCTAAGATCACAAAGCTAAACAATGAAAAATTCAGTATTGGGAAGTATATTTATCTCTCTTTAAATACTAAACTCTTTGCAAAACATGACTTTCATTCCAATGCATTTGGTTAAGTGCTACATATTAGCTTTTGTAGAAATTGGGCATGGTTTCTCTGAGATTGGTGTAACTATATTGTGGCAAAAGGCATAGATCAGCAGTTTTTGCCAGAGTCAACTCCTGAGTCATACCTTTAAAAAGTAACAAAATAATTGAGGTCTAGACTTGATGCAAAATAGTTAATATCACAATGATGAAAGATGAGAGGCCTCCCATCTGGATGGGTACCTCATGATTTATGTATCTTTTTTAAGTGTTGAGAAAAAAGACCTTGATAAGGAAAGGACATAGAAAAAGAAATTGATGATTTGTGAACCCCTCTCCCACATGTACACACTTAACAGTACCATGAAAGAAACTCCTTCTAGAGAACTGTGTGGAACACCAACACATTCCACAAACAAGCCAGGTAGTCTGGCTTTAGTTTATTTATATAAACTACCTGATTGGTCTAAAATACACTTTTCCATTTGTAATTTGATTCACTTGGCTAACTAAACATGTGCATATGCACACACACACACATACACACACATATGCATGCACACACACACACACACACACACACACACACACACACACACACATTTAAGCTAGATCTGGTACTCCCATACATTACGATTTCGAAAATAGCACTTCTCAAAACCCTTGTCTCCTCAACTAGGATGCTAAGGTCCCTGATGGTTATATTCTATTGCAATGTCTATGTCCGACACCTAAGACACTGGATAAGGAAGTGAATAAATAAATGGTTTCTTATTAAGTTTTTTTTTCAAATCGGTGCTTTATGGATATAATTAAAGTTAGAATTCTTTGTGGTATATTCATATATGTACATAGTATAATTCTATTAAGATTTTTTATTCCTTAACTGAAATTCTTGATGTCTCTTACTAGAGTATTATTACTTGTGGGTTTTTTTTTACTTTGCTGTTGTTATTTTGTGGTTGTTGTTTTGTTTTCTTTTGTGGTATTGGGGATTGTACCCAGGGCCTTATACATGCTAGGTAAGTGCTCTATTGCTGAGCCACATCCCTTGCTCTAGAGTCTTATTTTGAAAATGTATTTATTTGTTTTTATTTTTTAAACTAATAAGTAGTACTTATTATCATTTTTAAAATCCAAGGATTAGGGTATCTGTTAAATGAAAGAGCAGAAGCAGTTTAGATTACTTTATCGAATGTGTAAGCTATGTAATGGGACCCTGTGTCTGTATAAACTTGCATGCCTTCATGTGGAAATTATCTTCTTATGTTGCACTGGCCATTGGTTTATTAAAGACAAAGTCTCTTCATCCATTTGATCTCAGTGCCAAGTTGGAACTAATTTTATTATCTTGCTTTATATAATTTTAGTGAGCATTTCCTAGATAGTCTGAAAAATACATGATCATTTTGTTGTAAAAGTACTTTTTTTTAGCTCAAGGTCTGACATAAAAAGTTTAGATTGTGTTCAATGGGGCTTTCATATTAAATTACTGAAAAGATTTTTTTTAAATTGCAAAACTACAACATTATCCTGATAAAACAACTATGAAATTTCTGTGACATCATTCATTTTAAGCCACAGTCAGAGAAGATTTAAGTGATAATAGTTTGTATGTATTACTCATTTAAAGAATTATCAGAGAACTCTGTCCCAAATGCTGGTTCTTTTTCTGAAACTCAAGTATTCATGTGAAGCTGGAGAAATATATGAAAAAGAAGTATAGTCCATGATCTCAAGGAACTTTGAACACTGGGCAGCCAGAAAACTAAATCTTTAAGGATGTTAGAGTTAAAAAATTCAATAATAAAGGTAAGCACAAGGTGTGATGTAAGGCACAAAATGAGAATCTAAACCTGGCTAGAGCATCAAGGTATTTCCTTTGAAGAAAGTTAAATTTAAACTAAGGCTTAATAAGCTGAATTCACTAGCTGGAGAAAGAGGGGGAAGAACTTACTTAGCATAGGGATAGAAGTAGAAACATTACATTAATGGGATTTTATTTTTATTTTTAGAGCCATGGAGATTTATTTGAAGATTTTATATATATAGTTATCATAATCAGATTTTTTTTGTTTTTGTATTCCTCCTTAATCACTCAGTAAAGGATGGATTGGAATAGTCCAAGAACTGGTGTTAAGAAATCTAGTTAAGAGATGATCACAGTAACTCAGAAGACTCTCAGTAAGGATCTTAAGAAGGATTCTTTAGACTCTGTGGTTTATACACATTCGGAAAGAAAATAATGGCCAAGTAAATTCAAGACATGAGGATATATGAGCTAGTAAACTCACAGAAGGCACAGATTTGTGGTTAAAATGTATTCTATAGCTGCTTCCATTGTTTTTGACAAATGAAAGCTATAGATGCTAGAAAAGGTGCTCTGTTCTCTGAAATGAAGTTCTTCTCTGGGAATACCAAACAACCATATTCTCAATACAGTGTATTTCATATTTGCATGACAGCGTACAGCACATGCTGTCTGTATCCATCATCCTGATACATCTTCTAGTCTGTAAATTATGCTGGCTTTTGTCATCAGAGCGAGAACTAGTCATTAAGGAATAGGTAATCAAACCTCAGCATACTGGTTCTCATTCCCCCTCTGACAGGGGGGTAAACCGGGGAATCATCACTATCATCAGTGGCTGCTCAGTGGAAAGAGAGAAAAAGGGAAGTTGGCTGTGCCACGTTGATTTGCTATCATTGGTAATTGATTTGCAGGCATAAATCCCGTGTCTCTACATTCCTAATTGCTTTTGTGCATATTCTTGGGGGTTGATTAATGCCATCTGTTCCCTGGATCAGCCGCACTGATGGAGTTTTAAGGGATGACAACAGTAATGTTGAAGATAGAAAGAAAGTGAAGGGGAAATGCCAAAACACTACTTGTGATGTATATTATTTTTAACTATCCACCTTTGGAAGCAGAAATATCCCTCCAAAGACAGTGCAAGGAAAATAACAATCTAAAGAAATTCTCCTCACTGACAGATGTTTGGTAGGTGTTTAGTCTAGGCCACTATTCGCCGAATATATATGCTCAGATCCATCTCCTGTTTCCCCTCCCTCACTTCCTCTCTATTCCTTCCTCTCTTTCCCACCCCTTCTCTCTGACATGTCGTCATACAGTTTGTGCATCATCCTTGACTTTTCCCCGAGCTCACTATTCTGTTAAGGATGTGGAGGAGGGGCCTAAGGGTGTTGAATCCCAGGGCTGCCTTGTTAAACTGCGTGGCACAATCACCAGTGTGAAACTCCTCCACAAGCCCTTACCCACACAGGCCTGACATGCCAACGTCCAACTCCAGGGCCCTTAGAAAGCCCACTGATTCCAATGCCCCAAACAACTCCTCGGCCAATTGCACTAATCCCCCGAATCTCTAATTATGGGGGTAGAAAGGCTTCCAATTCATAAAAGTAAGTTGTAAAGCATTTATAGAAATACAAATCTATGCTGAATGATACTCAAAACAGACATTAGAAAGAAAAATTTATAGAAATGTATACTGTATATTGGTGGGAGAGGAAAGATTGTTCTCAGTTGGGAAAAAGCAAACAGGAAAGTCCAGGATGTCTAAGAAAGTGGGATCTGTGTCCACTTTATGCCCAGAGTAACCCCCAGTCTCTCCATATTATAAGGCCGAAAGTACAACACATAGGCAAAGGGGAGATAATAAAGGGTAAGGGAAGGGCATAAGTTGCATAGTTCTGGATTGATTTAATTCTCTCTCTCCCTACATACTTACCACGGATACTAACTAACATGGACTTTGCAAAGTTGGCACAGTATAATATGAGTTACTCTATACACAGTGAACATGGTGTGGGCATCTAATAATTATGCCTATTATCACAATTGTTAGTGAATCTCAACATTCAATTATAATATAAAGTAGGACAAGGGCAATGACACAGTGTCACGCCAAGATAGATTTCTTGCTTCCTCTTCAACTGGATAATCAGGGCACTGAGTGGTAAATATAAACAAGCTCTTACTGTGACATATATGTCAAAGGGATGGGGGGCAGAAACTACCTCCACCTAACAGAGAAACATGACTATTCTGGAATCCTCACTTGGTTCCTGGACTTTAGCATAGTACATGCACTACTTCTGGTCCTTGGCCAGTGAAGTTACTTGCTGAGAAACTCAAAAAGGGAGCCTCATAAAAGAGTGGAAAACCAGGTTCATCTAGAGAAGGAGGAGGAGCAAAGAAAACTGAGCAGCCCCTTGCAGGTTATGTCAGCATTGTGAGAAAAAGAATTTGAACAGATCTTAAGGAAACACCAATGACCCTGCTCTGAGGTATGTGAGGGGTATTGCCATTTCCTACAACCCACCATTTGCAGAAGGTTTAAGCAGATGGAGGTAGAATTGGAAGATCCCAGAGAGCTGTATTACCCTCTGTATACCATGGAAGCTGCTTCTGGTGAATAAATAGCAGAGGTATTCATTTGCTCTTGTTGATTGTGAGTTAACAATCAGTTGCAGGTGCTATAATTTATGAATAATAAAGGCTCATTCCATCTGCAAGAGCCTCATCTTTCATTCATTGCGTCCATGGATATTTATGAAATGCCTATTGTCCATACATTTCTCTACACATTCCATAAAAGCCTTTTGTGCAATAGCAATGCAGTGTCTGGGGAGAAGGAGTCCGATCACTGTTGACATAATTCCAGAGAAAGAGCCATCAAAATAATTATTATCTCAAAGCAAACGCTGGGCACTGTAACACCCCATCACTTCATTCCTGCTCAACATAGAAAATGCCTCTTTATTTTTCCAAAGATCTTTCCTTCTGCTCCCTTTTCAGTGACCAACCTCTTCACTCCAATGTACCTTCTTTCTTTTTTCCTTTTTCCTTTCCCTTCTCCTCTTCTGTCATCCCCCAATTCTACTCTTTTCTGCTTTTTTTCTTTCTCATCACTCTCTCTCTCCTTTCTATCTTTCTTCTCTCATTCTGCCTGCTTCAATTAGTTTTTACTAAATAACTTTTCTTTTTTTTATGATTTGTGTCCTTATTTAATTATTTTCAATATTTTCCACTAAAGTGCTATTTGTTGGAATAAAGACAAGCACAAGAATCCAGGGAGTTCAGATATTAAGGCTGTAACACAGAAGAATGCAATTTCTTGAATTTTATCCTAAACACTAGGGTAAATTGCCATTCAGCTCCATATTACATCCGTGTTTATATTATGATAAAAATACTTTCCCCAAATCTCTAAATTTTATGAGCAGAGTTTATTAATTTAACCAATAGCAGAGGGCAGCATATACCCAGGGGCACAAGCTTAAGATTTTTGGCTTTTTCTTCCTATTCATGTCTTCTAGGGTTTCTGTATTGAAGAAAACAACTTCAGTGTCTCTCCTCTTCTCAGAACAACAAATTGCTTTGCTTCCCATTACTAATTGTTACTGATGTGTAAGCTGCAGATTATGATTTATGAATAATGGGAAGTAAAAAGGACATATCAATTCACAGAAAGGAAAGAAACCCACCAGACTGCTTAGTGGACAAAAATGACACTTTTTGGTTTCTGTAACAAGAATTCCCAGCTCTCTCCCCAGGTCAGTGCTGCCCCCTATGCAATCACCTGGGCATGTGTTGTCTTACTCATGAGGTTTACCTAGGAGCAAATGAGTTCTGTGAGGAGCTGGATTGAGGTCAACAAGTGCAGATTTTTTTTTTTCTGATTTCACAAGCTGAAATCACCAGGATAGTTTAAAAGAAAAAAAAAAAAACAAGACTCATGTATCTCCTTTTGCAATAATCAGAAATATTTGACCAAAAGAAATAAAGGAAACAGATTGGGATATTGGAGAATTGGAAATTTGAGATAAAATTAACTAATTATTTTTGATTGCCTGAGTTTCATACTTGCACCCTTTGTCAAGGTTGGTACTTAATTAATTTCATTCTATTACTTCTCACATTTCTATGGAACAGTGGTTCTCACTCCCCTTCTAGAGTGAGAATGTCCTGGCTTGTATAGTTAGAGAATTGAGATCATATAGTTAGTAAATGGTCACATTGGAATTTCAATCCATTTTTCTGACTTTTAAGCTCAAAACTGTTTTCTGTTTCATTGAACCCAGTGCTAAAGCTGAGCTAGTTTTTAACTTAAGGGGATAGGCATGTGTTCATCTTGCAGAACCTGGTCTCTCTGTGGGTAGAAAAAACCTTGTGTTTCCAGGTCCACAAATTCTGCCCCAGTATTCAGGTCAGATTACTCCAACATTGCAGAGTCTGTTCCCCATACCTAGAAGTTATGCAGTTCCTGTTGATCTACAAATTTATAAAAGCTGGATGTGTCACTCATTAAATCTTTCTATCAACTCTTTGTGGTCAGGATGTATTACTAATGGCCTTGGAGAGTCAATGATCAGTGTCCACTATTAATGTATCTGTACATGTTTTGAGATAAAAATGCAGTATTTTTATCTCTATGTTTTTTCATATCACTCCAAGAATTTGTTAGATACATGTTGTGGTTTTTTTGTTTTGTTTTTTAATCTCACACTTACCTGTTCATTTCAGCATTGTTCACAATAGCAAGTGTCCATCAGAAGATGGATGAAGAGTACATGGTATATACACATGGTGAAATGCTATCTGGCCTTGCATAGGAAGGAATTTCTCTCATTATGACAATGTAGATGAACACAGAAGATATTATACTAATGAAGTTAACCAAGCAAAAAAGGCATATATAGCAAAATTTCACTTATATATGGTATCTACAAAAGTCAAACTCATAAGCAGAAAGTAGAATGGTTGTTGCCAGACACTGAAGGTATAGGGAGAAAAGAGGAGGTGTTGGTCAAAAAGTATGAAAAAGTTTCACTTAGGAGAAATAAGCTTCAGAGTTTTCTTGTACATCATGATGATCATAGTTAAAAGCAATAGTGTATTTTTTATAATCATTCAATAATAGTGAGATTCATTGTTACTTATTCATGTGCATAGAACAATTTGACTTCATTCCCCAGTACCTCCAACAATAGTGTATTTTGTACTTTGAGATTAGTTTAGGTTTTAAATGTTTTTGCCATCCGGCCCCACCTCTACCACAGAGAAAAGCCAGGTTAACAAAGGAAAGATTGCAATTCAAGGATACTGACAGAGAGAATTCTGGAAATCAGCAACTAAGTGATGGGAACCCTAAATAGCTTGAGGAAGGAGGAAAACAACATAGAGAAAGGAACCACACTGTCACTTCAACCTTGGCTCCCAGGCCAGGGTGGAACTCCACAATGCTGGGATAAGATAAATGGGAAAGTAACCCCATCACAGCATCAGACTGGCAGGCTTAACTATAGGAGGATCTCACAGTCTTAGAGGCTTTAGTTTCAGTTTAGGGAACTGGGTGAGGTTTGAGTGACAGCTTTGCTCAACAATAGGAACTAATTGGGACTCCCCAACAATCAGAACACAAGTTGCTAAAATAGCCACTTAAAAGCTTTATCCTGCTTTAAGAGCCAGAAGCAGACCTCTTGATGCTGCAAGAAGCCCTGGACTTACATATGCCTCACAGGAAGGAGGACAGGCTCCTCAGAATGCTGCAGTTCCAGGACCTTTAGCTTCTAGAGCACATACCATGGTGCCACGTATACTTTTCCCTCTGGACCTAGGCAATATCCTAGCTCTGTCCTGAGGCTCTAGGTCCATGGCTACCAGTATGAAAAGCCTCACTGATTCCCATACTTCCCCCCATACGATCTAGGTATAGTTTGATCAGCATTCTGTAATTCCAGGTAAAAAGTTTTTCTTTTTATGTCTTTTAAAAAAATTTTTTTTAAATAACCCATTGGTCATTTAGAAATATGCAGTTCAATTTCTGTGTATTTGTATATTTTCCACTGTTCTTTTTTTTTGTTGTTGATTTTCAGTTTTATTTCATCATGATTTGAGAATATGAAGGATATTATTTAAACTTTTAAAAACTTACTGAAACTTGAATAATAAAAAAGTGGTATAAATATGTGAGGTAAGAATATGTAAATTAGCTTGATTCAATAATTTCACAATACATATATATTATATGTATGTAAACATTAGACAATGTGCCATAAATACATGATTTCTTTCAAGTAAATCATAAAAGTTTTGGCACTAATGAGGAAAACCCTATTCATGATCAAAGTTCCAAACGAGGCAAGGAGTGGGTGGCATTCAGATGTGTTCCTTGCCTTTTTAAATTACAAGGTTCATCTCAGACACAGTTTGTAACCTCTTTTTCACTCAGTAGGGATAGATGGTGGTTTAGATGGGAAGGTAGTTTGATAAGTGTGAACCCAAAACATCTATTCTTTTTTTTTTAAAGAAAAATATACATGTTTTAGTTGTAGATGGGCACAATAACTTTATTTTATTTTATTTTTTTATGTGGTGCTGAGAACTGAACCCAGTACCTCACACGTGCTAGGCAAGTGCTCTACCACTAAGCCACAACCCCCAAACACTATTCTTTGCCACAGATTACATGCTGGCCTTGAGCATCCATTTGGTAGACAAGGACCAGCTCTTGCTCTGGTTTGATTCATTGTCAGTTGCATGGACAGCTAGACTTTTGTTTGGTGCTCAAGGTCTCATAAGATCTTTTCCTTCAACATAGGCTACTGGTGGCTTAATTGTGCCGTCTATCCTTGTGTCTCCTGTATGTTATTTTTCCAGCTGTTTCTGTGGACCTTCCCGCTTAGGTCTAAGAAGTTAAGTAATGTGTTCAATATCCAGTGCCCTACAGCTATGCCTCCATTTTCCTATAAGTGGTTGCTACCAATAAGGGGCATGGAGCATCCTGAAGCTATTTCACTGAGACCATTAATAACTCGTGTGTTCTAGTTTTCAAAAAGATTCTGCATTCTGAAGAAATAAAGGCCTTAAATATTTAAACTTCATTTCAAAACCAGGATCTTTTAGTTTCCTAAATGAAATTGTCCATAAAATTTTTGTATGTAAAATAAATTACAAGGAGAACTGCTTCTGGGAAAATGGGAAAGCCCAGAATTCTGCTTCTCAGAGTATTATGTCTCTCCTGGTTCTTCATGAAGTTACCACGTGAAGGGCTGTCTTATTCTAACTGCAGAAATCTCTAAGTGTAATTGCATGCAGAAGGGCTTAGGCACATGAAGGCTCCAAGCTGGGAACACTGCACCTGTGACAGTGCTGGCATTGGTCTATGAGCCAAGGTCCAGGTGATTAAATGCTTTAAGTGTCACCTCTGCCCCAAATCACACTAACCCAACAGACATCTGTTTTTTAAGTCTATTGACACGTTATACATATTCATAGGGTACAACGAAGAATTTAGCTGGGCATGGGGTGCATGCCTGTAATCCCAGTGGCTTTGGAGGCTGAGGCAGGAGGATGGAGACTTCAAAGCCAGGCTCAGCAACTTAGTGAGGCACTAAGCAACTCAGCGAGACACTCACTGTCCCTGAATAAAATACAAAAAAGGGCTGGGGATGTGGCTCAGTGGTTAAGTGCCCCTAAATTCAATCCCCCCGATAAAAAACCAGGAGAATTAGCATATCCCTCACCTCCAACATTAGTCTCTTCTTTGTTGATAAAGTAAGAACAATAAGTTATGCTCCTCTACTGCACATTTAAGTGACTATATCTAAGAATAAGGCATTGTAGATTTCAAATAGCTCAAAGAGAAGTTTCTATTTTTAACCTAACAGAAATCTGTTTTTTTTTTTCTTGCTGCTATTTTATATGAGTGTCAGGGCAAGACAATCTTATTGGCATTTACTGATTTGAAAAGATAGTAGCTTGTCAAAAAATTGCCTCCTCACCGTGATCTCTAGTTCGTAGTCAACAGCTATTTTTATGTTAAAGAATTATCTTGTAAAGGCCCTTGAATTATCCACCTCGAGCCCTGACATTCCCTTGGGGCCTGCCTCCTCAAAGGAAGGGATCTTATGTTAGCTGTGATTAAATTGCCTGAACATAACACAGTGAAAGGCAAAGTAACTACCTGATAAATTGAAGCACAGGTGGGTGGAGTGAAACCCAAACAGAGGCAGCAACCTGGATCTGGAACAGTAGAGGTCCAATCCCTGAACCAAGACACAGTTGGTGCTGTTCCATGGTCCCATGCCTCCATCTCCTAAACTTTTTGAAAGAAAGGGACCTTGGGCCACCATCAGTGAGGATCTGTTACTGTACCCTGATGTCAGTTAGTTTGAGTAGAAGTGGAGAGAACATTCAAAATTAAGGAAAACAAAAACAGTTGCATATCTTGATTCAGCCTTGGTTTCTCATTCTGGCTGCACTGTTAATAATATCTTTTAGTATTTGTTTAAAGTATCATCCATCAGAACATCCTTGCATTTAAAATCTGGATGTGCTTACCCCTCCCTTCAGTGAACTACAAATGCCCCTGCTCTATATTTTAATAGAATTTAGTGTAATAAATAATTTAATATACTGTAGAAGTTAGTATTATAAATAATTTAATAATTTAATATAGTGTAGGCCATGTAATAAATTATTAAAATAATTTAATAATGTAAAATAATACATTTATACATAGATGCATACCCACTTTTTTAACAATCTAGTTTTCTTTTATGGTTAGTATTAAATTAATACATGTAGAAACCATAGATTTGTGCAATTTAATATTCTTTATACAAACCAATTCTTTCAGTGACTGTCAAGATTTATTATACCCCCAAGTCAATATTGATTTGGGTGTCACCTTTGTGAATATGTATCTTTCTAGATAATGAATTGAAATGGGCATTTAGATGGAAAATAATATCTATTTATTTTCTGAAATCAAATGTGTTTTGCCAAGGGGAGGAACTTAAACTGTTGGGAGGTGTGTGGGCATGCTCCACTATGGCTGTTTTATTCAGGATGCTGCTTGATAAGCATGCTTTGCATTCTTATTTATTATCTTGTTTTTATAGTTCTCTTACACAGTTCTGTTGTCTAATAGACAGAATGTGAACTTCAAATACCTTTGGCTTGATAGTTTGGTAACATAATCTGGTGATACCGATGCTTGAGCATCTGGATAACAAGCACACATTAGATTAATGAGCAACTTGAACTTTGAATTTATTTAGGCCAATAAACATAGACCTCCTCCAACAAGGACATAAAATTAGTTGAGGAATGCAGGACAAGAATATGATTACAAAATAGTTCCTTTGGTTTAAGACACTGATGAATTATTTTGATACAGACTTACAGCATGTCATATGTCTAGGAAATATGGTATGCATGACTGTAGGTAAGGCTTTGTTTTTGTGTGTGCATATTTGTACCAAAGCTCTTTTTTTTTAAATTTTTTCCTTGAAGAAGTCAGTACCACTTGCTTTTGGTAGATGATTTTGGTAGAAATTCTTTCTAAAAATGTGAGTCTACAATAGTGACATTTTCCTATTATTCTTCTCACAACTGTTGTACCAATTTTGGGTACTGAGTCACAATATACATTCTGAATAATGGTTCATTTTACAAAGAACTGATAAGACATTTAAATAAAAGTATAATGCATACAGTTTTTATATATGCGTGGATGCATATTTACTTTTCTATATAAGTTTGCACACCCTGCATTCTTGATTTGTCCTTTACAAACAAGATGTATTAGTTTAACTGTCATCTCAGCAAATCTTTTCCATTCATTAATGGTCTGATAAAAGACCTAGACTTAGGAAACAGTATCGTAATTAAGTTCAGGCTGTGGCTTAGTAGTCAAGGGAATATATACTGTGAAAATTCATTAGTAAAATTAATCCAAGAAACATCTGAGCAAGTGAAACAAAATCAATTCAAGGGTAGAATGTATAACTCTATTGATGTTTTCACCCTTGTTGATACATTGTTTGGGGTAAAGATTTCTGTGTTTTCTGCATAAATATCAATTTCTGTTGGCAAATTCAATTTGACTTATTGGGTTCCTATACCTAAGTGTTTTGTGGCTTCTTTGGGAGATGATGTCATTTTGTGTATAGAGAAATAAATATCCCACACTTGATGTCTCATTTTACACATCATCCCATTTTCATCCCAGATTAGAAAACAAGACCAAAATGGCACCATTAATGTAAGGTACTGGGATGATTCCCAGAGGGAGCCAAAATCTTAGGGAGGTTTCTTTGTCTACTATTGTTGTGTGAGTGTGCACACATGCCCCCACACAGCACAATACCTCCTCAGTGTTAATTAACTTAGTTCACTTTTTTTTTTTTTTCGTAAAGAAATTAAACCCAGTTGGGGTAGAACAGTTGTTCTCAACTGGAGACGATTTTGCCCTAGAAAACATATGGCAATATCTGGAGACATTTTTGATTGTCTCAAAAGAGGGATTGCTACTGAAATCTAGTTTAGAGGCCAGGGACCTTGAGAAGCAACAACTTACAAGCACAGGACTCCCCCAGAACAGAAAATTATGTAGCCTGAAATGTCAAGATAGCCAGGGTTTGAGAAGCTAGTTTTGATCTATTAGTCACTTATGAATCTTCATGTGTTTATTAAAATAGAAAAAAAAGAGGCTTTAGTCTAGTATCTCTTTCCATAGGAAGAGTATTAGGAGAAAAAGAAGTAGAGTTTTGTTTCCTGATTCAGCCACTATTCACTGTATGAGTTGATTGCTACCATTCCATATATTTTTCCCAAATAAGGGTAATGACACATATACCCTATCTGCTATTGTGAAAATAAATAAGAAAAAGAGTGATTTGAGAATCTGTGAAGATGTTCTGATGCATGATATTTCTTATAATTTGTATTATTTGTGGGAGTAGTGGCCTCCCTGTACTCTCCTCCTTGGCTTTTAGACTGACAAGAGATAATATCGATGAGGCAGGCACAGAGCAAAGAGGGGCTAAGAGGACACATCCTGCACTAAAAACTGCGATGGCAAATTTCAAGCCATTTTTCAGTTTTTCTAGGCGCCTTATGGCTCAACGTTTTGTCTTTTCTTAAAAATCATCTGGTCAGGGCTTCTTTGGCAGGGTGCCATGTGCTTCAGGCAACAGCTACATACTGTTCTTCTAGTGTAGCACTTTGGGCCATTTTTTCTTCTGATAAGCCCCTTATGGATATATATGCCCTATAGATATATAGATAAGAACATTCTGAAATGAAAACTAAAGGTGCCAAAATGACCTGAGCTTCAGCAGTGACATAGCTTCATGTCTAAGGAAAAGCCATGAACCAATAATCTATTCAGATGACATTTTCTACTTCATTTAGCAGCTCAAAGATCATTTAAATAAGGACCCTGGCTTTGATGGCTTATCTGCTTCACTTCAATCTTCAATTTTTAAAATCAATTAAATCAGAAATACAGTCTTTAATTTGTCTTTTAAGTGGAAATGAGATGATCAGCCTTGGCCTTTACTACATGCCTGCTTTTTGAATAAAAGGCAGGTTGAAAAATCAGAATTCAGAGACTTCAGAGTTGGATAAGATTTTTGAAGGTTTATAGTCTGGTCACAGCCTGCATAACCTATGTAGGTCTTCACATTCCCTAAAAGCATTCCAGATAGTTGACAAGTCCATCCTATTTGACTTCTCAAGTGTAAAAATATGACCTCACAGAACAGTTCACTTCCTCACCATAGATTGTGATTGATACGACATCCTTCCATTTATCTAAGTCAGCCTCCAAGTATAAATAAATAACTACTCTTACCCCTGCTTATCAAAGCTTCTTAAGCCAAGTCTCCTTGTCCTCTTCATGATTCTTCTGAAAATTCCTAAGAATACCTAATAACTGCCACCATGCTTCAAGAAATCTTGTTATTTCTTTTTATTTTTTAAGAGTTGAATTGGCTTTGTTTTTGATTCTAGATTTCGGCAATATTTCATTTCGTGGGATAGAACATGTTTTCTGATAGGTCTAGCAATCTTTTGGTTGGTTTTTATAGACACAGAAAGACAGAAGAAAGCAGAAGAAAGCAAGCAAAACAACAACAAAAAATGAGATGAATTGGTCATTATCCTTGAAAGGTGGAGAAAGAGGCATAAATCTATTAACTGAGTGGTTAATATCAGGTAACTTTTGTGTAAGATTTAAGGCGGAGGGAAATTTTTTCATCGTGCCAATTGAAAATAGTTCTGGGAAATGTAGCTGTTACGGCTCTAATCCTGATGTCCACTTTTTCTCCCTCTTCAACTCCCCATAAGCATGTTCTTTTACTTTGTGCATGCCCCACTCTGTCAATGTTCTCTTAAAATTTCCAAAATAGGATGCAACTCTTATTTTTTACCTACCTGCAGAGGCCACAGTTCAGGTTGTGAAAAGACCTGGATTGGGAAGGAGGTTCAGTGAGATTTTCCAATAACATGAACCCTGAAGTCTAAAATGAATCAAGCTAGAAATCACCAAAGAATAGTATTGTCAAAAGGCCATTGTTGTCTCTACTTTCTCTCACTCACTCTTTCACTTAATTGGCCCTACATTGACAGAAATAGGTCTCTTCACTTTACTCAAAGGTACCTGGTGAAATTTTGTGTTGGTGGTGTCTCCTAAACTGAATGAACTATGAACTCTGTCTCACCTCTGTCTGCACAGTTCTTCCCCATGGGCCTGTTCTATGCTCCCTTCTCTAGTCTTAATTAACATTGCTTTTCTCTAAGCCTTCAAAGCCTGTACAATATATATTAAATCTTTAAGCCCTTAATTATATGCTGCCTTTTATTGGCATCTACTTTTCTTTTCATTAAGAATCTGTCTAACCGCAAGTCAATGCTAAGAATTGCATTTTATACTTAGTCTGTGTATAGTAACGGGATTTACCATTATAGACTGGCTACTCCCTGCCATATCTTATCATTAATATACACTACTGATAATCTGTCCCGAAGTCATGCTTTTAATATTATTATTTTTATTTTGTAGGTAAAGAAATTTAAGGTTAAGCTATCTAATTAATGTGCCTCAATCTATGCAATCCTAAAATGGTTGTTCTAAAATCCAACGCTGATTCCAAAGCACTATGTCTTTACTATTGAAAATATTTCATAACACAGCTGGGAACTGAACTTCTATAAGAGGGTCTCAGTATCATTTAGGTTGATTGAAATTGTTTTCATTCCAAAATATTTTTTGAATGCAAATTCTAAACCAGAAACTCACCTTAGCTTTTGATAAAGAAACATATTTAACTTGTACATATAAACCATGGCTTTTTATTTCAGACTGAAGACAGGGTCCCATGGGTTCTCAAAGCCATCCTGGTGGAGATCATGTCCCACACTGTTCCCTTGTTGCTGGTCTTCCTGTGTGCTTCCATTTTTGCTTCGATGTTTCATAATGCCAAATCGTTGTTCTTAGCTCTTCCACTAGCATGTGGGTGGATCCTGTGAAATGATCGTGGTATGTTTGAACACACAGATCCTTCCGAGTGTCCTCATCTCAGAACCCAAACTTCCCAATTGGAGCTTTAGTACTTCCCATGTTGCTGAAGAAACTAATGGTAATGAGGAAACACAGACATAAGCACATTTTCAAACCACCCCCCACCCCCATCAACCAAGCCCATCTTTTTAGAGCAATTATTTCACTCAATGCTTAGGAAATAGGCATTATTTTAACAACAAAGAAAATACAGGTATATTCTGCAGTAGAATGATCTCATGAAATTTTCAAATTAAACATGAGATTCTAAACATTGCTCTGGTTTAAAATTGGGTGGGTCCACAACAACTTGATGCTAATAGGTTAACTGTTTCTAAGTTAAATAATTCCCAGAAAGAACTACAGTATCAACAACCACTTTTTGAAGAGCGGCCCTGAGGCCTAGATTAAATCATTCAGTTCAGCCTCCAGTTGAAAATGGCTTTCTCCAAACTTATTTTTTTAGTAGTTCATGGGATTGAAATCAGGCCTCCTGCATCTTAGGCAAATGCTCTCCCACTGAGCTACATCTCCAGTCCCCCCTTTTCTAATTTAAGGTAGATTATTAGACAGTGCTGCAACATAGAACAGTGTTATAATTGTGAATGTCTTCTCTTTAACATTCTCTGATAAAAGATGCCCCATGCTGGAAATAATAATGTTAACACTCATCTTTTTGAAAAAAAAAAAGAATTCTTAAACCAATATTAAGATAATCCCTTTTACTAGTTTTATATCTTGGGGAAGAAAGAAAAATGAAATGATACTGATGGTAAGACATTCCTTCCCCCTCTCCCAGGCTCTTCACAGGACACCCTGCAGGGGTGCTACCTCAGGACTCTCAAGGATTTCTAGTTTGTGTTAAGAGGTGATGTGAAACCTCTGAAATTTGCACAAGACATTGTATATTTATGAGCATCTGTGCATGTTTCTTGCATAAACTTCCTTATATTTCTCCTGATTTCCAAAATATGGCCAAGATCCAGAAAAGATGAAGGGGGAAGGCTTGGAGTCCCTGATTACCCTCAAAGTCCTCAGGGAGGGGAGAAGGGACAATCTTGCTCTAAATACTCATGATTTTTACCTAAGTGTGCATAAGCAGGTACCCTTTCTCAGCTCCTGACAGGATGAGTTTGAGCTCCAGGGGCCGAAGGCAGTGAAAAAGAACCCGCCAAGGGGAAGAGTCTTACAAAATGTAAAAGACAAGGACAGGAAAAAGAAGAATAAAAGATTTCACAGTTTTGCCAGTGGCTGAGTATGTGCATTGCAAAAATCTGGAATTAATAGGGATGAACAATTTCATTACAAAGAGTTGCGATGCTCATAAAAAAATTATTCAGATCCTGTCCCTTTGTCCTTTCCTCACCCTTCCCTGTCATCCCCCTGTGAGAGATACAAAGAGAAATAAGAACAGTTTAATACCTAGAATTTGCAAGTCTCTGAATATTCACCTGAAAACAGCTGCTTCCTACTGAGAAACCACTGAACTTCATCATTTCCCATTGCATCAGAAGAAAGATGGCTGAGGGATCTATTTCTCCTTTCAAATATCAGGTGCCCACAGCAATTAGCTAATCATGTTGCTATCAGGTCAAGTTATAGGATAAGGCACATTTCACTTGAGAAAAGAAGACAAATGGGTTGTTAATGCTAAGGGAACCTTCTAGAGATAAATGAAAAAGCATTTCACAGTATCAAAGGCTCCACAGGGGTGCCTCAACATTTCCTCTGTAGCCCAGGCTCTTTGCAGAGGAAGCAAAGAAACCAGGCTGAGTTGGATCAAGGAGGGAAATAGAGCTTTGGCGGTGTGTGTGTGTGTGTGTGTGTGTGTGTATCTTTTGTTTTTTATTAATGTTGGAATGGTCTTTAAAATCTCCAATTGTAAGAGATTTCTTTGATTGTGAAATCTCAAAATTTTCTAATACTAAACTTTGAGAGAAGCTTTTCTAAATCATCCTTCCTCAGTCTACCATAGCATGAGAATTAAGTTCTTACTATGTGAAAGCAATAGAAAAGCCCAGATTGATGGCAAAAACAAGTATGCAACAGTTATTACCAACCAGAAGCAGTTCTGAGTTATTTGCTTCTGCCAGCACGTTAACTTTCATGAAAATCCTATGTGGTAGTTTATGTTGAACCCTAGCTTATAAATCAGGCAACAAAGGCACAGAGATATAAAGTCACTTTCCTAAGGTCACAGCTGGAGAGTAGAAATACTATCTCAGTTAGTCTGGCTCTATGGCTCACAAAGTCAGTGTTATGATCCTTATTTGACAGAGGAGAATATACAACTGTCATAGGTGAACGGTCTCATCTAACATGTCTCATCCAGCACTGGTACACAGAGAACTTGGTTTGGACTTAGACCTGCCTAGCTGCATACCCATTTCTCAGTTGAATATCACTTTACATAGTCTTCATCAGGCATGACATCATATTGAAGTGCATCCCAGCAAAGTTGACTTCCCTAACTGTGTGGTGCCTGGACCCATGAAAGTAATAAGGCTGCAGCCCAAATGGACCTTATTGTGTATACTGTTATGGATGCCTTCCTTGATTCAGCCCTTGCCTGCATACCATCTGGATTTCCCCTGTGTCCCTAATACATACGAGAGCAGTCAGAACCTCAAGTCTAAAAGGTATAAGAAAGTATTTTCACTCAGAAATGTGTGAAGTCGTCCACCAATTATCTCCTTTCTCCCTTCTCAGCCTTATCTATTCATGAACCCCATGGGCATTTATTGAGTGCCTATTGGGTATGCACAGGGTGAAATAATGGCACAGAGCCAGCACTTGTCCCCATGATACATAAAGGTTCAGATTGGGGACCCCTGGAGGATCTCTTCTGTTGATCTCATTTGCAAACTGTTCCTCTAGCACAGGCTCTTGTTCACACATGAGCATGGGCATGCACACAGATGTACACACACACACACACACACACACACACACACACACACACACACACGAGACTTCTTTGCTTATCTCCATCCTAGCCATTCCCAAGCCTACACTGAGATATTCACCCCTTTCTCATTCAGTACTACCTCATGTTTCTAATGAATTCTTCTCTCTGAATAATTACTTTCCTTCTCATATGTATATCTTTAATCTTTACCCCCAAATATTGCTCCTTAAAGCTAGAGTCACTTCATGCTCATCTCTGTTGTTCTCATTAAACTTGCAGCATGTGGTCACGAGGGCATGTTTTAGAGAACCCAAGGGAGTAGGAGTGAAAACTAGCTCTACTTGAGGGAGGTAACCATGGGAACCCCTTTACCTCCTCTTTTCTGCAAGGAAATGTAAGTTCTTTTCTCTCCCACATTTTTTAGCACATTCACACCTGATGAATATGTAGATGTCATTTAATATTTTGTTGTATCTGAAGTTTGTAAGTATAAATAGTTTTATTGGCTATTTATTTATTTATTTATTTAAGTTTGCTTTCATACTGGGACATGAACCCAGGTGTGCTTTTCCTCTGAGCAATAGCTGGGATTAAAGGCATGGGCCAAGACTCTCTGCCTATTATTGGCTCTTCCTAAGCTATTAACTGAGAATTAAAGTTCAAGTACTCTCATTTGTCACTGGTTTCTATTTCAGGTTTCTGTTAGCCAGGTTGGAAGGGGGAAATCTATAGATATTTAAATTCTTTGTAAGAATGTTTGTGTGTCTTACTTTATTTATCATACTTTCAGAGGGGAACAAGATAAAAAAAATGACAAGTTTAGGAATGCTTTTATTATTTTTCTTCTAGATATGTTTTTATAATATAGCCTTTTATTCCATCTTTAACCTGATTCACCAAGATAAAAATGTTGACAGTGTACATTTGCAGACAGGAAGTAGATGATGAATGGTGAAGACCACTATTATTTGGGTCCCAAAGAACCTAAAGCATTTTGGATGATCTTTAATAAGCCTAAAGTAAAAACTTAAAATGCTTTTAAACAATCTCACTGAGGCAAATAGTTATACATGTTTATTTTTATAAGCATTGTGCAAGATGTTGGGTTACATCAAATACAAGGATTTTTTTTTGTTGGTTTCTTAATTCTTAATGGCAGGACTTTCCCAAGCTCTTGATATATTAATATTGAAGCAAGAATCTCCAAAACAAGTGTAGTGTTTTCCCCCATTCATTTGGCCACAAGTCTCATTAGTCAGAATTGCTGTTTATCAAACATCACTTTGAGAAATATAGATCTGAAGACCTTCTGATTTATTACTACTATAGTTCCTATGATTTCCTGTACCTGGTACCACCTCAAACATCTGAGGTTTCTTTTTTTTTCTCCTTTCTTTAGCATATCTCTAAGAGACGAGTGGAGGTGCTGGACATTTGTGTGTCTTAAAACCAACATTCTCACAGAGAATGACTGTGTTTATTTTCAATGTGAACAGTCAAAATATTGGTATATAATTTTAACTTCTCAGTGTACATACCTGCTATACTGCCTGTTGGTGGTAAATAAAATAATGTTTAAAAAATATCAGTGTAAGGGGCAATTGTATCTGAGTTTAAATGCAGGCTCTATAATCCACTAGCCTTTTAACCTCCTCTGGACTGCAATTTCCTCACTTGTTAAATGATAACCATAACTATTCTTGTGATTAAAAAGGAGGTTACAGAAGCTAACTTTCATGCTATGTCAGTTTTAGTCTGATTTGGCTGCTACAAATAAATTCTGTAGCCAATTATTTTTTATAGTTCTAGAATCTGGGAAGCCACAGACCAAAATACCAGCAGATGCTGTCCGATGAGGGCCCATTTTCTGGTTCACAGATGGAAACTTCCCACTGTAACTTCAGATGGTGAAAAGAACTAGGGGTGGAAACTCACTGGGGTCCCTTTTATAAGAGCACTATTGGCATTCATGAACTTCCCAGCCTCATGGTCTAATCCCCTCCCAAGTACTCCACCTCCTAATACCATTGGGGGTTAGGATTCTAGGTCAGTGTTGTGTGGTCACAGACCCATGGGCCATGACAACATTTTATGCACAGTGCTTAGCATCTTGTAGGTACTCACTCATTCAATAATAAATATCCTTAAGATGATTGCTATTATTAAGAATAAAGAGCTAGTTAGAATTTTTTTAGCAAGAATTTAGGAAGGCAGGGTGGTGGAAAATGTCTAGAATACATACTACTTTGCTTCTTTGGACTGTCCTTTGGTGCCTTGGACTCACTGGCAGGAAAGCTGAGAGATCTGGATACCTAGTTCCTCTCAGATCCAGCATACAGCTCCACACTTTGATGGAGAATACTTTTGACAGAATTTCAATTTCTCTGCAATATCCATCTCACAAACTACAGCTTCAGTTGCACTTAGCATACTCTGCTTGGGGCTCTGGCAAGTGCTAAGTATGATTTATAGGAGGAACCAGTGCAGAGATGCAGGTTCTCTTCAAAGTGTGTTAGTTCTGAATGAAACAGGCACAAGCAGAACATCTCTGATGCTAAATCTTCAACTTGTAAGAATTCTCCTGCTCCACAGCTGGCTAGATTGTTCATAGTGAAAACCTAAAATAGGAATGCACTAATTGTTAGCATAATCTAACATTATAGATAGCTGAGGAGGGGGGATGGGATCAGAATAATGGCATGTGACAAGATGTTTCCTAGTGATATTGTAGCTGATGTGAATATCTGCAATAGTTTGAAGACTTAAATGTCCTAATGCCTCTCTTTCTTTCTAGGTCTTCTTCTCAAAATATATGCAAACAGAATTCTCAGGATTAAATTAAAAATATTCCTTTAGCTACAAGAAGTGCCCTAAGGTTTTATTGTTTCTAGATGACAGTGTAGTGCAAAGACCCTTCCTTTGGTAGATGCCATCATCTGCTCATAAGCTGGACTTTACCTGTTGTTCCCTGTGCACATGGGGCTGCTCTTTAAGCACCAACAAAGCATGTAATACTAAGGGCAACTTCAGCATGGTGCCAATCATGCAGAAAATATTGCAAATTCAGGTTTCTTCTAGTTCTATAATAAGAAAAATGAACTTTTTTTATTTTGGATTTTTTTTCATAATTTTTACTACATAAAAAAGTTGTCCAAATTGATGGGCTTCACTGCGGTATTTTCCAGCATGTATTAATCACACATTGATATGTCATTAGATTATAGACTTTTAAATGCATATGATATGGACTCTAATCTTTTTTTTTAAAGAGAGAGAGAGAATTTTTTAAATATTTATTTTTTAGTTTTCGGCGGACACAAACAACATCTTTATTTGTATGTGGTGCTGAAGATCGAACCCGGTGCCGCACGCATGCCAGGTGAGTGCGGTACCACTTGAGCCACATCCCCAGCCCCTGGACTCTAATCTTAATGAGCTTCTCATCATTTAGAGAAACTGTAGTAGGTCTGGTATTTAGGGCCTCTAATCCTAGCCACTTGGGAGGCTGAGGCAGGAGGATTGCAAGTTTGAAACAAACCTAAGAAATATAATGAGACTCTATTTCAAAATAATATTTTTTAAAAGGCCTGAGGATGTGGATATGTAGCTTGGAGATATAATGCTCCTGGTTCAAACCCTAGTAACAACTAGAAAAAAAAAGTATCTAATCTTAACACTAAATTACATGCTTTGTGACAGAGGAGCAGGAGATACCAAAAGAATATTGATTTGAGGATTACAGTGATTTGAAAACCTAAAGTTTGATACCAATCTGAATGGTTTACATGCTCTTCTAGCCCCAATTCTTCCATTTGCACAAAGGCCAAATAATGTCCATGCCATAGAGCTCTGGTAAAGGTTGACACATCCTATTTACCTAAAGGACATATAGTAGTCATTCAAAAAGTCTAGGCTATTTTGCTTTATTTTTTTCTTATGGCATTTATTTTGCTACATGAAGTAAAAAAATATTTCTCAAACAATCTGTGAGAAGCAGTCTGTCCTTTCCCAATCATTCCTATGACCCAACCTATCACAGCCTAATACTTTTAAAAATGCAACTAAATGAACTATTAGAATAGTAGAATAAAGAAAACAACAAGCACAAAAATTCCAAGCCAAATTTTTCAGTTAGATTAAACACAGATAAAAGTATGCATCTAGACTTCTACAGGTCTTTCAGTATTTACCCTCAAAGTTTGCACACACCGTAGGTTGGTGGCAAAGGAACCCTCTCTCAGTCCATCCTATTTGTCAGATTATGTTTGGAGTACCATGAACTGGAAGGTAAATGATATGGCTCTTAAATTTAATCTGATTAAAAGTAGAAGTCTTTGGGTTCTGTTATTGGAAGGCTTTGCTTCAAGCAAGTATTGACAGAAGGACCAACCACCATCTGCAACTGATTTTAATCTGACCTAAGAAAATGATCATACTCACACATATATCAAGGGCAGAGATTGGGGGAGTACTCAGAGGAGATCAAGACACAATATCAGGGTTGAAGGGATTAGAAGCCACCTGAGCATTTATCTTGTTCCTTTTCTACCAAAGGTCTTTGTGTTCATAACAGAGAGGAATTGGAAATGAATGCATGCATTGTATAATGTGGGACTTTTAGCATTTTATAGATTTCCATTCCAAAGTCCTCACTCAGTAATTATAAATAATCCTTTTGCTGTCTTGAAGGAGTGGAGAGCATTGGACTTGTAGCCTGAACTTTCACCTCCTACTTCTCTTTGCACCTTCCATCTCTGTTAAAATGATCCACATAAATGCATCCCTGTTCATATCACTTGCCTTGAGGCAGCATGCAAGGGCCTTCTAGGCCCAGTTCTGCCTGACATGTCTGTACAGCCCTCCTTCTTAGCTCTGCATTTAGCCCTGTGTTTTATGTTCTAATCACCCTGAACATTTGGCAGTTCCTTACCCTCATCTCACTTTTTCATACCCTTTTGCCTTCCTTTGTTCCTGCCTTTTTGTCTGCTCAGCCCAGCATCAAGTGCTCCTTGCTTGGCTGACTTCTAGTTACCCTTCAATTAGTTCAGAAAGTCTCCAGGAATTCTTTCCAGGCCTTCCCTCCCCTGAGCTGGACTAGACATCACTGCTCTGTGTGCCCATACTTTCCTCTGCATACCTTGACCACTGAACCGACTGCATTATTCTGAAACCATCTGTTTGTCCTCATTTCTTATTCATCAGCAAATGTCCAATAAATGTTTGAGAACTGACCATAACTGAGTTAGCTGTCATGGCTGTGTCGAGAGGCACTCAAGAATCGACTTGCATACTAATAAGCAAAACGCAAAATTTATTGTACAAATTTGACACAGGCAAAGCAGTATCAACCTTTATCAGGTTCACCCATCAGTAAAAGAAGAAATGCAGAATCAAGATTATTTCTCTACACACTTTCTATTTCTTCTATTTCCCCTTTGACATAAACTAAATATGTTTGCATATATTTTGGGTAAAGCCAAGGAATTACTGTCAGCTATCAGGACAAAGGTCTCTACTTTTGTATAGACAAATACCTTGAGAGAGATGAGACCTGGTCTAGAATAATGGACAGAACACCAGTCTTAGATGGGAACTGTGCCCTTGCTATTTATAAGTTCAACAATCCAGTGACCTTTGTGCGTCTCTGTATCCTCAACTGGGGAGAAAATGAAAAACATAGTAATAGCCTATGTCACAAGATATTTTGAGGGCTAAATGGCATGATTTACATAAACATCTCCTATGGTGTCAGGTACAATTAATGATAACTATTATGATCACAGAGTTATTTATATTCTTCTTGAAAGCTTTATTAATCTGATTTTGCTTTGTAATGTATCACAGACTAATTACAAGGAGATAGTTTGGGGGAGTAAACTTAAAAGACCCTTCAACGCATGTTTCTACTCATCTTAAAACCAGCCCTAGACATTATAACAAATGTGATCTTAGGAAGTATTTGTAAGCCTGTCTATAATGATGTATATTTTGAAAATCTGAGCTTTTTCCAAAATGTGCAAAACCTTGAAGCCCATGCTGAGGAATTAGGATCAAATAAAATAAAGGAAAAGGAAGATGTCAAAATGATTTACTGGTGCAATGTGACTTCATGTAGGCAGTAGAGAGCAGCGTTGGTTAGGTAAGGAAAACCTTATTGCGGTTGCAGATTTTGGAGCACTACAGGTATTTTAGAGGAGGAACACTAAGGAAGCAAAGCATAAGGTCAAAAAAATTCAACTGAAGCATGAACGAGACATGTGTCTTTTGCTACGTCCAGAGAAATTGTGCGTTTTTTTTTTTTTTTCCAGATGTTTGGATCCATTGTGCTTTTAAGCTGCATACTTGAAAGTGTGGAGAAATGGGCTTTCGGGCAGTGGGGAAGTGCTTATAGTTATTTAGTTAGTTTGTTTATTTATTTATTATGTATTTTTGCTCTGGGGATTGAAACCAGGGGTGTTTAACTGCTGAGTCACCTCCCTAATCCTTTTTATTTATTTATTTTTTAAAATTTTGAGATAGGGTCTCACTAAATTTCTTATGATGTCACTTAGTTGCTGAAGGTGGCCCTGAACTTGTGATCCTTTTGCCTCTGCCTTCTGAGCTGCTGGGATTACAGTCATGTGCCCTCAGGCCCAGCTGCATATAGTTTTAAAAGAAATATAATGGGGGGGAAATTAAATATCTTTTTCAAAACACAGGAGAGCTGATGCACTGTGGTGTTCCTCGCCTCCCAGGATTCCTAAATCCAGCCCTCAACAAATGTGAACCTAGGCAAGGGCCACAGTGGCTGTGCACTTAGAATAACTGTCCATGTCACTAATCTTCCTTGAGCCGTCTGGATGAAAATTGCCAGAGGCTTAGGCCTGCAAAAACATGGGACAGAAGTCATGAGGAAGGAAGAATATCAAATTCCTTGGGATTTTATTGCTCATAAAATCCCAGATTTACTGCAGCAGGTCTTGGCCCCAGGTAGTTTTGTTGTCCTTGACTACTTGTGTTTCTTCCTTCCAAGGGCAATGGAAACTATATAACATACAGTACTCAAGCCATTTCCTGCTGTGACTTAGTAAAATTGCCTGTTTTCATAAGTCTTGTTGAAAACAAACAAAAAATTTACTTTCTATATTTTCTTCCCACAATAGTAACAGAATTTGTCCCTTGATTTCCAATATCCTTCCATAAAGACAAGGAATTCTGATTATATACAGAGGGGCTCTCCTTGGGAAGTCCATGTGGTTGAAGTCTTACAAACTATGTCCTTAGAGATTTTTATGGACTGAAATCAAATGTGTGGGATTGTGGGCTCTGACCTACCTGTGGGACCTTGGGCCATATGAACTCAACACTCACATTGCTGAATGTGTGAGACTCAAATGTTGTGTCTGTAAATCTCTTTCCAGCAGAGAAAGAACTAACCAAATGGTGACTCCCTTCCCCAACATCATGAAACACCACTGGATACAAATATTTGTTAAGTCTAAGGAAAGACACTTAGTGAAGTTATGGTCATTTTCAGTTTTTATAGCTGTTGACAAGGTATGAAATCCAACTATTTCTCTTAGACTGGAATTCTCTGGCCGGACAAAGACTCATCTAACTCTTATTTCCAACATTGCCCAGGAATTCCTCTCTGCCCCCCTCACCTCCTTCAACACCACATGCTATGTTACCCTCCTCAGGCAGAGATTTCCATGCTTTCTAGTTGCTCTTTCCTCCTGGAAAGTTCTTTCTCCCCTTGTGCACAAGCTCATATCCTCTTCAACATTTACAGTCCTCCCTGACTCTCACATCTTTCATGAGTCCTTCCTAGAATGTTCTAGTCCAGTGATTCCTAACTACTCATGTTTGATCACAGAGGTTGTCAAAAATGGGCATCAGTGTTTTCCCTAAGATCCTGAGAGTGACTTGAACATAAAAGCAGAGTATTCTATGTCCTTAGCCCCATCCTATTTAAACTACCTGGTCCCATTTCTATAGGACTTTGGTTACCTGACTTTCCAAAATCTTTCGAGAGGTTATTCAAGCCTTTATTTCATTTCATTCATGCCCTTCTTTTATCGGCAGATCCTATTATTCTCAGCAAACGCCTCCTAAAGCATTGGAGAAGATGGATCTCCATCTATCAATATACTTATTTCTATCTTTGATCCCTTCTCCTTCACCATCCCCCATGTCCACTGCCCTGGCTCAGAACTTGATTTTGAAGTGACTCCTTTACCTTCAACTTTTCTTTCTCTGTTCATTCTTCGCTTTTTTAATTGAAGCATGCTTTCTCCCTTTCTCAATTTCATATCTCTTCATCTCATGTTGTGTTTGCTTTCTGAGACAAGACTAAAGAAAGACTCATCGACATGCAGTTTTTCTATTCTACTTCCTCTATTTACTCTTGCACTTATGGGAATTAAGTCTACTGGAATTTCTTTCACCCCAAGTTTTAGAAAGATAGTCTATGAAAAAGGAAGGGGCACAGGCTTCTACATAGGGTAGAAATCAACTTAGCCACGTGAACTTGGGCCATTTAAGAAATCTCTTTTGTGCCTGGGCATCTTTTTCTATAAAACTGGAGTAATTGTCCCTGCATGGAGTCATCGTGAGAGATAAAATAATAAAATGCATCAAGTGAAATATAGACGCCATTGAATTGTTTGAGTGTTTGTAAATCTGCCATCCCAATAGTATTTTAACACTATATATAAGACCTTCTTTCTTGGAATTCACTTTGTTCTTGCCTTTTGGGATGCCTGTCTCTCCTAGGATCTGGATCCTGTCTTCATCCTTTTATATGGTGTTAAAGTCCTTTTACACTCAATTCAGCTGTCATACTTGTACATCAACCTAAAAGTAGCTGTCATCAATCATCTATCCCTTAGTAAGGCTTCACTGAGAAAATTAACCCACTACCCTTTCACTCAGAGACGAATCCATCTTCCAAGCTTTCTTAAGGTGAAGGACATCACCATCCCTTCCCTCCTTGTGCTATCTCCATCAACTATATCATTAAAGATATGTCACTGTCTTTAATTGTTTGTTAACTCATCTGTCTTTCTCACCATCTGAGGAGCTTCTCAGAACATAAAAGATACCTGGCACATGGGAGGCGCTCAAATATTATTTGTTCACTGAGGAATTTTCTTTTAAATCAGTATGTTTATCAGATATCTCTTCCAGTCCCATGGGCCAAATTGTGTCCACTGATGACCTTCTCAAATTAAAGTGGTCACCTTGTGGAGAAGATTTGCATCCTTGTTCCCAGTCCTTCTTCTTCTAAGCAAGTGATTTCTCCAGCTGCTTCCTGCTGATCCAATCTGCCAGGATATTTAATTGGCCTTGGGCCCGTTCCCCTGGTAATCTCTGAGGTAAATGACTGTCCCACCTCTTGTGGTGATGAAATTATTATTTATTATTTTGTAGAGTTTTACTTTTTATTCTATTTACTTTTCACTTTTGGTTAAGGAATAAAAGTTGCCCTTAGCAGTATTATTAAAATTTTCAAAAACTAATGGACATGTTAGGTTTGATTGTATTTGATAGCCCTAACTCTAAAAAAGATAACATTGCTGTTTGGATTGATGAGAATACATCATTTTTCTTTGAACAAGTTGTAAAACAACTAAAAGTCTGCCAACATATGGATGCCCTCAGAAGATTGTGCTTTTGCTTTTTTCTTGTCAAAGGGAAGCTTGTGCACTGGATTTAAAGCCAAACTGAGTAATTTGGGGTCCTGGTCTATAACCCATTATGGTCATCCACAGGGAGCCTGTCATTCCTAATCTTCAGATTTTTATAAAGTTGAGATAATGATATGAACATTGCAGTGTTGATGTGGTAGAATCAAAATAAACTATAGAGCATATTTTGATAACTGGCACATATTAGGCAGTTTAGAAATACTTTTCCTGGTTTGTGTTTTTGATCTATTTTCTATCATAGCTGGAAGATTTGTTTTTTATACAGCCATTAAGAAGGAGTTGAGAAACCATTATTCTCATTATTCTGGCATGTTTCTATCAGCCTTGATTATCTTCTGTCTGGCACCATTGTAAAGTTATTCAATATCTGTGTACTCTGGTGTTCTCAATAAGACGATGAGTTCCTTAAGGGCAAGAGCCTGTGAATGCCAGTACAAAATATGAACTCCCTGAATAAAAACATCTGATGGACACAATCTAAAACTTGCTGGGATAGCACTGTATAAGAGGAGCACTGTGATGCTTGGAAAATAATTTTTCTTCTCATAACTGCATATTCCCTAAAATGATAAAGTTAGAAGTAAAAATGCTTCAAATCTTTTGTGAGTCTTCCAAGTCCATGATTTGTAAGACTTGTGCTGTAGTTGGCTGAGGTCCATAACCTCTAAGCCTTGACACATATGAGTAGTTTAAGCAGAATTTTATTTTCCCGTGTCTAGAATGGCCCCTTTACCTTTTCAGACTTCGCTACTCTGGAACTGATGACTCAACACAACATAAAGTGGAATTAAAAGCTGAGCGGTGCCTGTATCCACTTGCTGTACCAGAAATCCATCCACTATGAAGACATCTGTCATGATTAATCAGGCTAAGCAATTCTCAATAAGAAAAGCATGAGTGAGTTTGTTTTGCTGCAAAGGCCTGCCCTGATCACATTAATTTGGAAGGCAGCTGGAGGTGGCAATGTACCAGGTGAAAACAGATTGGGGAACCCATGAAATTATTCAGCTGCTCTAGGGAAGCTTTCCCTGTCATCCACAGGAAAGCCTCCATTTACACCCAAGGAGCAGAGTTACAAAAACTCCTTTTGGAAGTTGCAACCTCGAGTAGTTGAAAATTTGAACTACAAGTAGCCTGTATGAGAGTACACCTATGCATAAACCTGCTTTATGGACACACACAGGTGTGGAAGGGGCTACCCGTGATTATAAAAGAACATGGAATTTGACACTAGGCAGACTTTAGTTCAGATTCTGTATCCGACATTTATTGGTTTCCATTTCTACATCTAAATATGGAAATGATAAACCCCAATTCAGTGTTCAGTGTTCTAATGAATAATTGAGAATTTGTATACCTGAGGTTGCTAAGAAGCAAAGTCATCACCTTCCCACCTATGGATAGGTACCTAGGTAATATGATTTAACAAACTTTTCATCTTTTTAACTTAATTTTATTTATTTTATTTGTAGTTTAGTTTTATTGGGCACAATACCTTTATTTTATTTTACTTATTTATTTTTATGTGGTGCTGAGGATTGAACCCAGCACCTCGCACATGCTAGGTGAGCGTTACACTGCTGAGCCACAACCTCAGCCCCCTTTTAGTGTTTTTTAACAAAACTGTTTGTCCCATAATCTTACAAATTTCACAGTGGTTATTTTGCTCCTATGGTAAAGCAAGGAAGGTGCATGTTAAAATTCAAATCTCCCGTCAGGGGAGATGTGGCATATTGTATAATGACAAAGATTAACCCCATATAAACTTTTTTTGAGTCTACCCACTATATGTCAGGAACTGTGTGTTTCCGTAAATGAGTACTCTTATGCCTCATTTGAGTGTTCTCCCCAAAGGCTTAACCTCAGAAAAAGAAAAAATGTGATGATGAAAGATATAAGGACTTGTCTGTTGTTCAGAGAATTCTCTGGATTCTGTTACTAAAATTGACATGGCAAAAATCTGGAGGTTCTTTTCACTGGGGCAGGGGGGGTAGTGATATTTATCTTTGCCTCAATGGAAGTCTTAACTGGGCAGGTCTGTGTGGTATGCTTCTGGTATGTAGCCCTCCACACCTCCAGATTATGAGCTTGTCAAAGAATGAAAAATTTCCTCCGGTTTTTTTCCAGTATCTAAACAAGGCCTGGCACAGAAAATTCTCTATAAATAATTGCTAAATTAGGTCAAAGAGGGGTGGTTAGTGTAGAAGATTCCAGCAGAGATCTGAGGTCCTTTATTTACTTAAGAAAGTGAAAATCACAGCTGAACACGATATTCCTAAGAGATTGGAGCAATAGACTTTCATCAGGAAACTTGTAGATCGTGTCCCTCTGATTTGCTTTTAATCTGATTTCCTCTGCTATTTGTGTCCTTGAGGTTTCTCAAAGTCAAAGACTTAAGGCCAAAATTTTCCTCTTGGATCTCAAAATATTTAAAACCCAATTCTCCCCTCTTTAGCTAAATCTATATGCCACACTTTCTTCCAGTCATCCTGGTGTTGCATCTCTTGCTTGCTTACATGCAGTTCAAGTATTTATCCAAGGTCTGTCTTTGCCCCCAGTGGCTTCCTTCTCAACCCCTGGCCCAGGCTAATCAGATCTTCTTCTTCAGCCAGAGTTTCTGTTCAGGGTGAAGAATTTGTACCACATTCCTCTGTAGCCCACATTGCTCTGTAGCTTCTCAGTTATCCTGCCCCTACCAGTACCATTATTTTATTAAGATTTATTTTTGTTGGTGCATTATAATTATACATAATGGTGGGGTTCATTCTAACATACTTGCACACGTACATAACATAATTTGGTCAGTTTGATTTTCCAGGATCTCCCATTTTCCTCTTCTCCTCCTTTTCCCTGGTCACCTTTCTTATCTTCCTCCTAATTTCATGAGAGAAGAACCCACCCACAGTGCTAGGGTTTTTGTTTGTTTTATTTTGGTTTTTTCCCTTTTTTCTAACTCACACATACACAAACATTTTCTTAATTGATTGTTCCCAAATTGATTCATGCTCATCAGCCCTACCTCTCCAAATAGATTGGAAACAAATAATACCTACTTGTGGAACTGTGGCAAGACAGAGTGAAATAACACAGGAGATGAAGATCAGCTCCAAAAAAGAGCCAGGTCTCTCTCTTGCCCTTCCTTAAGACTTCATACAGACTTCAAAGTTGACTTTTGGAAATTTTTTAGGTCAGTATACATACAGAAATGTGTTCTACAACAGTGCTTCACACAATGTTTCACATGATAGAAAAATAAAAATAACAACATGATCCCTTCGGTAAAACAAAAAGGCAGCTAGTTATGAATGACTGTTAAAGGCTTGGTTCCTGCTTTTCTATGCAAGGACTAAGATTATCATTGTCCTGATTCCTCTGTGACCCAGAGTTGCCACATTTCTCAAGCATCTTTATGACTAAGCACAGTACCTCCCTCACAATAACTCTGCTACTTAGCATGCTAACTTTTATCTTCATTTGGATTATAGTCTCTGTGGCTCATATACCCATCCTTTACCTTTCTCAAATACTTTTACAAGGTAAGTCTAAACTCCTCCTCATATGCAAAATATTCCCTACATGAAAAACAACTGAGAAGTTCTCAAAGGGCTCACCTGTACTTCCTGGAGTTGGAATTGGATAGCTATCCCATAGTCTCACAGTGACTCCTGAGCTCATAGTTACTCCGGAACCAAAAACTATTTCAGTCACACCTTGCAAAAATCAGTTTCCAAACTCTCACCTCTTTACCTCATTCTCCCTTTAGTATTTACTTTATGTACTCCTTTCTCATCTTCACAAGAAGAGAGCAAATATCATGCAGAGAAGCAATTATTACACTGTTGAGGACTATAGTTGGTACCACAACAAATCCTGATGCATCACAATTAATGAACCCATCACAACACTACATTAATTTACTATTGCTTTTATAACAGTTACCACAAAATGACTGCTTAAAACAATACAAGTTTCTTATCTTCCACTTTTATAGGTCAGATCATGAGCCTAACAGGACTCTGGTCCTCAAGAGGCTTTAGAGGTTTAATGTGTTTCTCTGTGCATGGCCACTTCTCCCAGGGACAGCAACATCAGGCTTAGTTCTATTTATAATGTTATTCCTCTAGTCCTCTCTCCCTTTTCCACTTAGAAGGATTCTTGTAATTATATTAAACCCACCTATGTAATCTAGGATAATCTCATCTCAGGGTCATCTGATTGGCAACCTTACTTCCACTAGGGATCTTAATTCACTTTTTGCATGTATCATAATATATCCATGGATTCTCAGTAGTATGGTTTTGGTGGTCATTCTTCATGTCACACAGAGAAGTTACCAAATGTGTGGGATGCAAGGATTAAATAATATGATGTGTATAAGATTAAGCATAGTGCACAGTAAATAAGAAGTATTCAAAAAACTTAGTTTTGATATTATCCATGTATGCATATTTAATGTCTAGCTTGCACATTACAGACAAAAATAAAATGCGGTCTCTCTTATAACCTTCTGGGTATGAGGTAACATTGAGAAAAACAGGGAATGAGACACAAGGAAAATACTAATATCAACAATAATCCCTGAGGTCTGCTGAGCGGTCTTTATTTTTCTCCACACTATTTTCAGCACTGAATATATATATATAACCCCTTTATTTTCATAATAATCCTATAATATAGGTTAATTATTATCCCCATCTATCAGGTATAAAAGAGAATGAAGAGAGGTTAAATATTTTACCCTAAGCTTCACACCTGAATTTTTACCAACATGGGTTATTTTTAAAATACAATTGTATGAATAAATGTCTGCACGGATAAATGAGTAAATAAATGAAAGAATGAAGGAATGCATAAAAGTTATCGAGTTTGCTAAGGGGCCTGTCCCTGAAAAATGCCATCGTCTTTCTGGAAGCCATGATAATCAACACCAAATGTAAACACATCTTTGCATTAAATGGCAGAATGTTATGTCTTCGATCTCAAACTAGGGTAACAACCAAGTTAAACTTTTTGGCGTGTTTTTTTTTTTTTTTTTGACTGGG